>NC_071102.1:32342500-32990000 GCF_024256425.1 Clarias gariepinus
ATAATAAGACATTAACACTGTAAAATGAGTTAAAATCGTAAAATGGTTTATTCTACAACACAGTTGAATACTTGACTCTAATTCGACTTTCTTTAGCTCTGATTGCGCTGTCAGATGTAGCGGCCAGTTCATTAATAAAAATGATTCCTCTTGCTGATTCCTCAGGTCTCTTTTTTTTTTTTTTTGCCTCATAATGTTGCTGAGTCTAGACCTGACCAACTAAAGCAACCCGAGATCATAACACTGCCTCCAGAGGCTTGTACAGTGGCCACTATGCATGATGGGTGCATCGCTTCATGCACTTCTCTTCATACTGCCGCACACATCACTCTGGATCAGGGTCAATTAGACTCATCACAGCACAACTGAAGACTTTTTTTCTGATTAGTTCACTAAACACACAGCTGTTTCTGTGTCTACTCATCATGTGTCGAAATGCTCTTACTTTCATTATTAAACATAGCTCTAATTTCCGCTGTTAACTTTTTTTTTAGGATGCAACTTCAAGCGTTTAAGGGAACTCTGGTCATGCTCACTTGTCATTTCTTTTATAAAGTTGATGGTTCAGCACTTTATGTTTTAATCATGTTTTTAGACTTTTTTCTTTTTAACCCAATTCCATTCATGTGAAATTCAGGCCAATAACAACCTTTCTGGAATTGCAGCTTTTTTTTTTTTTGGCCAGTTATTGAATGAGTCAGAATCGAATGGTAGGTGCTTTGTTACAGTCACGGTGCTTTAAAAGGAAACAACCTGCAAGGTTATGAATCCCTTGGCAACTAATCAGCGGACTGCAGTGGACTCTAGTTTAATAGAGGAGCTTTGGACATCACTAAATGAACAGTTTGTGTTTTTAACCCTTCATACAAGCCTAGAAATGCAGTGTGTGTGTGTGTGTGTGTGTTAAGAGTGTATAAACTGACCCAATCAAGAAATTAATGTTGATTCTTTTGTGTTGTGATGAAATCAGGGTTTGCCTTTTTCATTACTCGCAGCTGATGCAATGCACTGAAACATTTTTATTTTGACTGTAATTTTGAATTACTCGAAACTAATCGTCCGGTAAATGAAATCAAAGCAAGCTCGGTTTCGTAGCGCGAAGAACAGGTTCAGCAGCTTTGCTATGAAAATAAACATCAGGTAATTAATCTATTCATGTGGTGCCAAAACTGCAGTCTCATTACTGTATTATTGATATTTGTGTTTCATTCTTTTTGGCTGGAAATGAAGTATATCCGTCATAATGATGTTGCTCATTATCTTTACAGGAATCTAACAAAGAAGTACAGCCCTAAACGAGGCAGCAAGGAGGAGCAGGAATGCAGGTAATAAAAAATAAGACCCAAACATTCGGCCTTAACAAATCGAAGTCCTTGGCCGTAATAACCGGTTTGGGGCATAGTGGTTCATTTTCTGCTTTGAGTGAGTGAGCAGGACGACCTAAAGGGTCTGAATGAGTTTGTCCCTCATGTTAACGATGAAGCGCAGCACTCTCAATAGCTCTTCTCTGGGAAACATAAATGAAGTTGCAGATGAAAAAGTGTGGTGACTTCGAGGCTCGAGATGAAATTTTACTCCAAACTCATTTATCTTTGACTCGTTTTTTTTCTTTTAGGTTTTCAAGCCACCAGTCTTTCCTGGACATTCTTAACGAGATGAATGACTATGCAGGGCAGAGAGAGCTGATCGCTGAGAACATGATGATGAACATCTGCATCGAGCTCACTAAATACCTGCAGGAGCTCAAACAGGAGCGCAAGGCGGTGAGAGAGAGATAAATAGGCCATGCTTAAAATAAAATCAGCAGTGTTTTTGTATCGTGAATCGTGAATGATTGTCATAGTTAGAAGTTTCACATGACCCTGTTTGCAACAGACGACCATTTCCTGTCCCTTGGATATATGTTCAATCAATTAGTACTGTCGGATTCCTTTGAAACGATTGATATAATCAGTCACTTGTCACAAACAGAGAAATAAGTTTACTGCTCAAGACATTCACACAACTTCAATTTCACTCTTCTGTGATTTTACAGTAAATTAGTGCCTATAGAAAATAAAAACAAAAGAATACCACCAATAATATTGTATGAGGGGTGTTCGAGTCAAACCGGGATCCCGACCAAGGTGGCTCTAAGCCCATCACAGTTGTTTTCGTGAACATTCAGAGAGTGGAACGCTTGATCCTTAAAGATTGACAGATAACTTGTCGGCCACTTGAGGAAGATACACACATCTGTCTGTAAGAACTGTACGATCAATCATTCATTAACATCACTTGCGAAATACAGGAACTTGGCCGGGATTTCTTGCCTTATCCCCCGTACAGTCCTGACCTCGCTCCAAGCCATTTTCACATTTTTATGCCATTAAAGGAGTTCCTGGGAGGCCAGTGTTCCAGAAGTGAAGCTGGAGGTCAGATAATGGTTTTGGCGTACTGAGAAAATGTCGATGGTATTCAAGCACCAGTGAAATGCTGGGATAAGGGCATTAGTGTAGCAGGGGATTATATAAACAAATGAGGGGAAAAAAGTCTTTATTCTCAAACAGTAACTGTATTGTCATAATGAACAACCAGAAGTCCCGTTTTGACTTGAACACTTTTCATAGTTGCTAGTAATATGATGCATGCCAGAAGATGTCAAAAAAGGGTTTTGAACATTATTTAACTTGATTTTTGTTGCCTTTGGATACAGAGATATAATACCTTCTGTAGGGAAAGTAGGTCTGACAGCTTTCATACGAACAGCCATAATTAATCTTAGCTTCTTTTAGTCCTTGTGGGTTTGTGTTGGTTTTGTTGTCAAATCTAAGTAAAATCTAGAGACCCTTCAGCCTTTGTGTTCTAACACTTTTTCCTTCTGTTACATTTTTTAGCACTTGTTAGAAGCCAAAAAGGCTCAGCAGACTCTGGAGAACATCTTCAAGCAGCTCGACTATGTAAGTTTGTATGTCTTTATGCCACGTTCAGTCATAACATTAAAACCACCAACAGGTGAAGTGCTGTTGTTTACCTCACTACAAGGGCATCTGTCAAGGCGCGGTATATATGCATTAGGCAGCAATGAAGTGTCAGTTGATGAGTTGGAAGAAGGACATTGGTGAGTGTAAAGAGCTGACTGTTTTTGTCAGGAGTTAAATTGTGATGACTAAAGAAACTGTACACAGAAACTCCAAAACTTGCAGTGTCTATAATATGATGTGGGTTTGTACCTAAAACAAGTCATGCAAAGAAGGACAACCAGTGAACTGGTGACACGGTCATGTAAGTCGAAGGCTTGTTGATGTGTGTAAATGGTAAAGTCTAGCCCATCTGGTTTAATCCCACAGAAAAGCTACTGAAGCACAAACTGCCTAAGTGGTTAATGCCCTAGAAACATAGATAGATAAAAAGGTGTCCAAATACACAGTATAGACTTAAACCTTAGATTCCCCAGATCTCAATCTGATCTTTAGAATGTGCTTGACAAACATGTCCAACCCATGGACGCCCCATTTCACAACTGCCAGATCTCACAGCACACCTTCAGAGGACTTGTGGAGTCCATGCGTGGACGAGTCAGTGCTGTTTGGGCAACACATGGAGACCTACACAATATTAGGCAGGTGGCTTTAACTAGTGCTGCACAGTTTATCACAACTGAACTTGTGATACACGCCTGCGCAATTATTTACTTATTGCATAGTCAGGAATTTATGTAGACTTTGTCAGTAATTTAAGTATTTAGCATTAAATTTAAATAGCTAAATTAATATTTACAAACATCCCTAATTTGTCCAATTATTGTCTGTTAAACCTAGATAAATATGTTTGAATACAAAATGCATTTAATAGTTAAATATTCCATTTGTGTTGCAATTGCGATATTTGTGAAAAATCATAATGTTTTTTTTTATTTTTTTTATCATCATTTAATCTTGCAGCCCTAGTTTTAATGTTATGGCTGAGTGGCAAAACTGCAGGTGTGTGAGCCTGGCTGCCTGCTTTGCCTGCTATGATTTGCAAATGACTGCCTGTGCACATTTGTTTACACATGCTTTTGTATTGTTGTGTTTATTGCTTGCTCACATGAGGCCTGTGTGTGTAAGTTAGATAAAGAGAGGCTGTGCTGAATGAGTGAGAGAGAGGAGGTTGTTTATCTGTTTTCTATACTGTTTGGTCAGGTGGGTCATTGCTTTTGTAAATTGCTGTTTGGTGTGTGTGTGCGTGTGTGTGCTTGCCAGAGTAAAAAGCGCTTTGAAAGGGAGTGGAAGGAGGCGGAAAAGGCGGCGCAGTATGCAGAAAAAACAGATCAGGACATCAATGCTACAAAAGCAGATGTGGAGAAGGTATTTCATTACAGCTGTACGTTCTGTAAAGAACGTTCTGACTCCCTTTAATGTGTACATATTTTTCGCATTATGTCACAGTTGCCCAACCTCATTCCTAAAAGGTTTACTTAGTGTCATACCATTATAACTGTTTTAATTATCATCTTGAGTCTTGTGCCCAACCCCATTCTTAGACATTTACTGTCCTGCAGAATTTAGTTATACACACCTCCTGTTCAGATGTTCCTCAAGACCCTGATTAATCGCATCAGGTGTGTTTTACGGTTTTATGGTGCGTTGCAGCTGGATGTGATCTTGAATGCTTGTATGCGTAAACGTGCATAATGAAATTTTTGCATTCTAGTTCCAGGGGTCTAGCTTTCTCTAGCACCACATATATTCCCGATGTATGCAGGCAGCCAAATTGCCGCCTCTCATAGCCGATTCAGTTCAAACAGTGATAAACCCTCTCGGAAGTCTCTTTGTGGTACCAGCTCTTGTAATGTATAAGTACAACTCCAGTGCTGCTGCCTTTTGGCATGCAGGATCTTGGAGACCTTCAGAAAGTGGATTACCATTCTAGTTGGTGCGTTTTCTGCACAGTCTACTGCAGCTTCCCAATAGAGATCTGATTGGTTAGTTCCGCACAGCTGCTGTTTGCAATTTGCCTAAAATTAAAACCAGCTCGACCCGTCTGGTCATCGCACCACTAGTACGTAAATCAACAATACCTCTACATTTTATTCCCCAATTACTCCTATTATAAAATGCACAGAACTAGTGTATAAGATGGGAGATTTATCCTGAGAGAAAGAAAAGGAAGCTTTGTTTATTTATTATTATTATTATTATTATTATTATTATTATTATCATTACATTTTACGAAGCAGGTCTGATCACATTTGTTACACTAACCTGTGTGTGTGTGTGTGTGTGTGTGTGTGTGTGTGTGTGTGTGTGTGTGTGTGTGTGTAGGCTAAACAGCAGGCTCATATGCGTGCACACATCGCAGAAGAGTGTAAGAATGACTATGCTGCCCAGCTGCAGAAATACAACAAGGAACAGAATCAGTTCTACTTCACAGACATGCCACAGATATTTAATGTAAGCAGTATATAACGTAACAATTCAGGTCTTTATTTTTTCCGTGAGTAACTATGTCACCAACTGCGCACACAATATCAAGTATCTATTGTTTTGTAAACCTGACAATTTCCATATAACCTTTTCTGACATTTGATTGTGTGTGTTTTGCTTGTAGAAGCTGCAGGACATGGATGAGAGGCGTGTACGGAAGCTATCACAAACCTACGTCCTGTTTGCAGACACGGAAAGACAAGTCATGCCCATCATAGGAAAGTGCCTGGAGGGCATCACCAGAGCTGGCACCAATGTTAATGAAAAAAATGTAGGCCTCTTCCATTTAGGATTTTCTTTTACGTTTTCCAGATACATGTGTTACTGCAGTTTGACAGGAAAAAGCTACAGTAGCTTCTGCTTCCCCTCATCTGCCGTGTAACATAACCGTTAAGGAAGAACAGTTCTTCCAAATCAAAACAGATCTAAGATAAGGTTGCATAGTGTTATCAGGAACTTTACCTCTAATCCTCAACGATTTTAATTTGCAGACTACAAATGGTTTTCATTTTTGCTGTCCACGTCCCATTACACAGCATGTGACATATAAACAGATTTTTTCCTTTTTTTTTTTCACTATACTTGTTGACCATGTCCTATACTGTGGGTCATTTATTTGAGTTTTTCTTCTTAATCATTGACTTTTAGGCTTTTCCCCTGTTTTTTTTTTCACTCTACTAATCTTTACAACTCCAGTTTCAAAATGCGAATTAAGGGAAAACACTTCTCCTGTTATGGAATTTTCTTAGTAAACATGAACACTCCCAAATTCTCACCCATGAGAGGGCACGGGTTCAAAACCCAGCACCCTAAATCAACAAGGCTCTTAATCCTCAACTGCTCAGATATGTAATAAGATAAATATAAGTCATTCTGGACATGACACGACAGACACATTATTCCAACTGGTCATTTAATTAAGATGAGAAGCATGTTTCAGCACTTCTGGACTACAGAGTGGGTTAAGTGCCCAAAAGTGACAGCTTGGCTTACAAGGGCTGATGATTCACCCAGAGCCTTATCTGCACTTGCTCATTATTGCTAGCTTCCCTTAACTAGCACATAAGAGTTCTCTAATGAAAACACTGGACTTATAAAGGCATTGATCTATTCAAGTGAAATACTGGAATAGGGCTGATATAAATGTGCTAGCAGGCCCTAGTTACTCCTTATCTTTCAAAAAAAAAATTTATTATTAACATTATTTGCTGCCTTTAAATAGGCTTTGTGATTACATTTGTTGTTTTTAGTCCTTCTATCTGATGTCTCTAGTAAAATATCTCTGTGATTCCAGGACTCTTTAGTTCTCATAGAGCAGCACAAATCAGGTTTCGAGCGTCCTGCCGATCTGGAGTTTGAGGACTACAGCCAGGGCATCAACCGGGCCTCATCTGACAGCAGCCTGGGCACACCCAAAGGCCCCATGGAAATGCTGGGCAAAAAAAAGAGCAAACCTTTCGGGCTGTTTAGCAAGAAGAGCAAGGTAGGAACACCCTCACCTACCTAATACTTTACCCAATAAGATGTTTTTATTATTATTATTATGGTTATAATAATAATAATAATAATAATTATTATTATTATTGTTGTTGTTGTTGTAGTTGTTATTGTTGTTGTTATTATTATGGCTATCTTTATTAGATATTGCTTAATACTTGTTTTAACTAGCCCAAGTAAAAGATGAGATTATTGAAAAATGCTAACCACTGAATAACATAGATTATGAATTAGTCTTAAATGACGGTATAAAACATTGTTCCATGGTACCAAAAAAAACCCTTTTATTTTCAGCCTAAATATCAATTTGCAAAGCCTTGTTTTGCATATAATAATAATAATAATAATAATAATAATAATAATTCTAAAAACTTTAAACCCTAATCACTAGAGCTATGTGCCCTTGAAGAAAACCTGTGCAATCGCTGTCAGGAGTTGGATCACCAGAGCAAAGGCTACATTCACATTACCCTATTGTGACTGACTTCGGGCTGTCTGAACCTGCAATTAAGTTTTTTCACATATGGATCTTTCGTATGTGGTCCTAGATCGCCTGTAAATCAGATACCTGATGGTCATGTGACTTGAATGAGATAGGCCAGATAGGAATATTTTTTTTTCTTCTCCACGTGGTGGTCATAAGTGATGTCATCAGTCATAACCAGCAGCACAGGGATTTTATAGCAGTGTTAACAAAAAAATCTTCCAAAACAGCTAAACTGAGGGGTGCGGCTTTGTTCCTTAAAACCTCAATTGTAGAATGTGCCCTGTAATGTGAATGTAGCCTAAAGACTGCATCTTTACAAAGCATTAAAAAAAACAATCAAACAACCTTGTAATATTTCCTGTACAGTATGAGTTAAATTAATATAAGGTTTAATTAAAGGGGTTTGGCAAAAGTGTGGCATTAACCATTCAGGAATTACAGCCTTTTTCATAAACACACCTAATTTTTCGAGAGCTCAGAAATAATGGGACACATGACACCTTGCATGGCCAGGTGTCGCCTATTCGCTCAATACTCCATGACTAATTAAGCAGATGGTTCTAAGGGGTTTGCATTTGTTATTTGTTCACTCAATCTCAACATGAGGTCTACCCTCACTTGCCTAGATACCTCTTTGTACATCATTATGCTGAAAAAACAAAATTAAACTTATTAGAGAGGGTGCAAAGACATTGGAAGTGGCCAATAAAACATTCTTAAAAAGAAGGAATTAGCTGGCAAGCTGAGCAGGAGCAAAACATCTGGAAGACCACAAAAGACAATTAAAGTAGATGTCTGCAGAATTCATTGTATATGCTGATGAACCCTTTTATAACATCTAGCCAAGCACTCTTGAAATGGTAGTCGTGTCATTGTCAAAGTCTACACTCAAGAGATGGCTTTTGTCAGCGTCTATCTGAAGTAAATACAGATACTTGATAACAAGGTGCAAACCACTGGTAATGCTCAACAGCTGAAAGGCTTTGCCAGATTCTATGGACTGATGCCGAACAAGAGTAGATCATCATCTGACGATCATCATCTGTCAAACATTGTGGAGGCAGTGCTATGGCATAAGCCTGTATTGTTGACAATGGAACCAGGTCACGAGTATTTATTGATGACCTGACTGCTGATGGGTAGCAAAGTAGCAGGATGAATTTTTAGCGTTCAGGACTATAGTCTCTACTTAGATCCAGCCAAATGCTGCAAAACTGATAGGATGCCAGTTTAAATTGCAGATTGATGAGGACCATCAAATAGGAAGGCAAAGAAATGGGATGTTCTTCACTGGAAGATAAATCAGGCCGTTTTCAGGCAAAAATCTGGCAGTTTTTTGACGGCAAAGGGGTTTCATCCAAGTATTAAAAGCAGTCCTTATGTTTGTAATTATGTTAGTTTGTTCCATTATTTATGAGACACCAAAATTGAATGTGTATGTATGAGAATTGCTAAAATTCCTAAATATTGAATGCTATACTTTTGTCAAATTCAATGTGGTTTACAGAGGAGGCCAAATAGCAAAAAAAAAATTTTTTCCTCAATATTTATGGACCTGACTGTATATATTTCATACCCTAAGCTTATAAAAATCTTTGCTATTAAAAGTTAAAAGAGATTTGAACCGAAGCTAACATAATTTCTATCTGTAGCCAGTACATATCTAACCAGCTTCATTTCCAGTCATGCCTGTTCACATCTGCATGACATTGCTCCTAATGCTTTTTCCAACATCATTCTAAATACAGTATGCCCTTATCCATACACTTGATAGAAAAAAAATATTGTTCTTAACACTATATTATATTAGTGTCTTATTGTCTCATGTAGTCATTGTCACCCTAATTGTAATGCATACATAAGAAATTTGGAATTCTTACAGGGAAATGACGTATTCATTTTGCTAAGTAAATCAGATAAAGATTGTGTGGCGTGAAAACAGAAGTACAGTTTATAAATTGAGCAGTCCAGTTCAGCAGGAATGGTCTCCAGCAACTTTGCATAACCTTGAAATCCCCCTCCCTCTTGCATTTCTTTAAAACAAACACATTTGCACAGGCACTCACACATTCTTCGCCAGCACCCTTCTTTTGCATGGCCCTCTCTGGCTGCGAACTCATTTGTTTCGCCCTTGACAGGAGTTGCTTGAGTGATGCTTAAAGAAACTCCCAGCATACCTTTCTGAAATGTCATGAATCAGGAAAGATAGCAGCAGTGGCATCTGGCTAACTTGTAAGAAATCCCATGAGAATGAGTCTGAAACAGGGAGCACATTCATCTTTCAGCAGTCACATGACAACGCAGGAAGGCAGACAGTCAGGCAGGCGTTTGTCTGCTGTCTGTCTCCAGTACCAGAACATCAGTATCGGGGGACCTTTAGCTTCTTGCTCGTTCCAGTACAGATGCGTTTCGTGAAAAAGTACCGTTTGATCTTGTTCAGTGTACAATCACTGAGCATTCTCCTACATGGCTTGACTTCTTTCTTTACTTTCCCTTTTTGCCCTCACCCGCATGCACATGATGGCTGTTCTACCCCCTGTCTATTTCTGCTTGCTCTGTCAGTTCAGCATGTGCCTCTCTCCCATGTAGCTACTCAAGATCTTATCAGTAACATAGCTGAGCTTCAAAAGCACCATAAAAATCTTCTATACACCAGAGCAGGGTTTATCAGGGTGGTAAAGTGTTCCCTGGACTGTGTCTCCTCTCACAGGTCCACAGGAGCTGCTTTTAAAAGAAGCAGATTATATTTACCACTTCGTTTATCCAGATATACTCTTAGGGCGTTTTTACACTTGGCCTGAATACTTAAGTCCACACCAAGGACAGAATCTGGGCTTGTTTTTGTGATGGGCTTATAATAGAAAGTTTTCAATATTTATTTATTTATTTATTTTTTCCTTATGACACGTTTATAGAATGGTATGCAGTTTACTCCTAGGGGAGTTTGACTGTTCAAGTCATAAGGCACTCTAGACCGTAAGAAGGTTTTTAGATCGAACCTAATACTCGAGTTGTCATGCAGCATCTGTATCAAATGGTCTCCATTTGACCTGATACAGATCTCTGGACACTCGCGACTAATAAAAACAGTTTTTACACCTCACCAAAACAAAAGTGTGAAAACGTTCTTAGATGAAGCATCTATGCAATCTGCATGAGGAGATCGCCATGAGAGTCAGAGGCACAATAACGCTGGTCTTTTATAAAATACCAAATGGAGGTTTTGGCCTGCATTCCGGCTGTTGTTCATTCCATTGCGATGTTGCACGTTATATCCATGTGGTTATTACAAGCGGTTAACGGGCAAAGTGTGGCTCTGCTACTTCAACCCTCATAGAACTAAGCCCTGAATTTAGCTAATATAACATAATCCAGGATTGCTAAAGGTATTCTAAAGCTTAACATAGTATTAAGGGACTATCTGTATATGTTTGTGTACATCATCTAAAGCCTGCAGACAGACCCATGTTTCTGCAAATGTTACCACAGTTTACATTACACTTCCCTATCTCTTCATTCCCTGTTTAAAATATTTTGCTGCCTGGTCACATTATTCTTGTGGAACAAATGAACAACCTTTTATGGTTTTATATTAACACCCTGTGAGGGAAGACATTAATCATTCAGTGAGTGAGCGCTAACATCAGTATAAGACCTGTAAAATTTCATACAGTTTCTCAAGTAATGGCCGGATATCAGAAGCTAGGTACTGTCTGTGGGTTACCATTGATGAATATACACTGTAAATCATTTTTATAAAATATAATGAAGTATCGATTAAGCAGATAAGGAAACGCTAAATAACAGATGTTTTGTGTTATCCACTGGCTGTCTTCCATGGTTTAGAGAACAGTGAGGGCTAGCCAGTGAAGCCACACTTTGTTCTTTCCTGCTGATGCTGCATTGTTGGGCTCTAGAACTGGGGCTTTTACTTTAGTGTTGGACTAATCGGCTCCTAGACTTTAGTAATGGGCTTTTGGGCTTAAGCGTAGTTCCCTGGGCATGAGCGTAGGCCCCTTGGGCATGAGCGTAGGCCCCTTGGGCATGAGCGTAGGCCCCTTGGGCATGAGCGTAGGCCCCTTGGGCATGAGCGTAGGCCCCTTGGGCATGAGCGTAGGCCCCTTGGGCATGAGCGTAGGCCCCTTGGGCATGAGCGTAGGGATAGTGTAGGGCTGTAGTGTTGAGCTTGAGGGCTTTAGGGTGGGGCTTGAGCGTGGAGCTGAGGTGCTTTAGGGTGGGGCTTTAGGCGTGGGCTTTATTGTAGGGCTATGGAGCTTTAGGGGTGGGTTTGGGGGTTATTTTAATAGTTTGTTGCGGGTTGCTCTCATTCTGCCTCTTGTTCCTCGCTCTGTGATGTTGCTTATGGTGTTTGATGGTGTCTCTCTTCTTCCCTTGTCATGTGTGTTTGTCTCCCTCTCTCTCCTCACCACCTCCTGCCATCATGTCCCTGCTTTTCCATGGGTTGCTTTCCTGGTGTTGGGCCCCATCCACCTCACCCCGCCGTGCCCTTTCCCAGCCTTCCTCCTCCCCGCTCACACCCTTCTCCACACCCCCTGCCCCCTCACCCGCTAACGGACCCCCCTCCCCCAAGTTTGCCCGGGATCCCCTGTCCTACTGTTTGAAGGAGATCAATAAAACAGTCAAGCCACGAATTTCGTCCTTCCGGACCCTGCGCAGAACGGTGAGTGAGAACGGACGGAGCTCAGGAGTCTCAGTACGTTTATAAGCCTGAGTGATGATCATGTGCAGCGAGTCATGTGCACAGTTACTGTATGCCTTGTTAGGATTCCCCAATCGTCTTGTGAGTGTGACAAGACATGTCTAGAAAACTTTTGTGTGAATTTGCTGACGGACATCCTGCCTGTCTTTTGTTGTGTTTGTCTCTCTCTTTTTTTTCTTTTTAGAAATATACCCTGGAAAGGATCACGGTAATAAACATCAGGGTGATGAGGTGTGGTGTGGGGGTGTTATATAATGTACATCCTCTCTGCTGTGTTTATTTAAAAGAAATAAACGGGCAAGTTAAACAGATTTTCCACATGGTCACCGATGCCTCATGTACATGATGTGGTTAATTATTATTAATAGCTGGGTTGTTTCAGTCACTCCTAAACCTGTTGCTAAAAATGTTGCATAGGTGGCCATGAAGGGGGGCAGACACTGGAGCTTTTTCAGACATATGGTTTATTTATAGTGCATCATTATAGTCTGTCCAAAAAGTTAATTGGGAACTGCCGGTTGGTTTAATTGTTCTGACTGATGGTGCACTGTAAAATGGTTACTCTTTTGGAAAGACTTTTAAAGCGATGCTGTTTTGACTTTGGACTAACACTGGTGTAAAACAGGAGACACTGGTATTAAGGTTTTTTGCATGTTGATCTTTGCCGCCTCGGTTTAATTATCACCCGGACGAGAGATATCCTTTATCACTTGGTGTGCTTGGGTGAAAATTTGTTTTGGCACAGCATGTATGAAAAGGACCATACTAAAGGTAACATAAAACAAACACTCATTTATATGGGGAAGTCATTTATTCATAAGGAAGGAAGCTCAATACAGTTGAGTTCAAATAGTTTGCATACAATTTAGGGAAGAAACCGTTTTTTTTTTTTTTTTTTTTTTTTGAATAGTCAAAAGACAAAAGCTCATATGAGTTTAATATTAATGTTCTGTAATTATCTATGTTGAAAGCCCATCCTTTATCGTTGTACTCGACCCTACGACCCTGTTATGACACCACTTATTCCATAGCATGGTTACAGTGTGTAATCCGATTAGTTCAGTGTTGATTAATTACGGCAGGTCTCACAGGAGCGCCGCCTGCATGATTATGTATCAAAAATAATGCAAAAGTGGGGATAGCCTTTTTACATTTACTGACACACAGATCACTCAAATTGCACGGTGGTAGAGTAATTCTTCCTCTAGTTACTCTAGGTACTACCCAGTATAGTCACTATCCTCGAGCCCAACTCCTGAATCACCTCTGAAAATCCCATTTGTTACAGTTTTTGATACAATACTATTAAAAAACTCTTGTGGTTCCCCCATTTCTTCATTAAAAATTAAACTAAATGATGTAGATTAAATAAAAAACTGAACATCCGTCATCATCTGCACCTGTTTCTTACTGGTTAATGGATCAAGTTAGATTGTTGTTTTATGTTAAATGTTAAAAAAGCATTCCTCTGAAACTGCACAGGGACTGGACTGAAAATGGGAGATCAAAACTTGGAGAAAAAAGTCCTTCAGGATGCTTAGTTAACTATTCCTCAATCTACAGTAGTACAAGAAAGGTCTACATTTTGGAAGCAAAATATGAAGAAATGGGGCGTGAGGGGTCAGAACTTTTGCACAGTACTATACCTAAACATGTCAGTTTTAAATAATTTAAATACATTAGAGATATCATTTTCATTTTGTTCTCCCTTGATTGGTGCAAATGTTTGCAACTCAACTGAAAAGAACAACAACAGACAAAAAAAAGTATTTTTATCCTAAACGGACCTGTGGTGCTTAACTGTCATCACGCTCATTACAGTTTGGTGAGTGAAATGGGTATATTTTAGAATAAATGCCAGGCAGCACTAGAATAAACAGGAAAGGGTGATTTGCTCTCGTTTAAACATTCGCACCAAAGGCAGATTCTGTTAAGAGCTCTAGATAAATCTGCGTTGTCGTCACTCTGTATTGTCTTTTAAAAGCAGATGCATGTTGGGAAAAATGTAACTTAATTAAGAATTTGTTGTTACTTTTGATTACTGTTTATTTGGATAATTGAAGGCAGCGAGTTCCCTTGGTGGTAAACTGTTTTCTGCTTCTGCACTCTTAAACGGAAGGGTAACTTTGCTCATTAGGAGGTTTACTTTGCTGTCAGGTCTCATTTAAGCTTGTGTGATTTGGTCTGTGTGTGTGGGTATGTGTGTGTGTCCTGTGTGTGTGTCAGGTTTTCTTTTCTCTTTTTGTCTGTACGAGTGACACTATCTCCTCTCGATCTCCTCAGCCGGCTGCCACGGAGGATTTCGGGCATCTTCCCCCGGAGCAGAGGAGGAAGCGGCTGCAACAGAAGATCGATGACATCAGCAAGGAGCTGCAGAAGGAACTAGACCAAAGGTGATCAGTGTGGCACCCTGTCTCCCCGGCAACCATTGCTATGACAACTAGTTGCAGCAAGTCAAGTCGACCCCTCCCGTCCCAGGTTTATCAGGGTCTGGAGTGTATTTATAAACCTCGGAGTCTCAGTGGTGTAAAAGTCTGTAGTGAGATATGTCCCTAATCGCATGTGTGCCTCTCTATTTTTGTCTGTTTGTATTTGGTATTATATTGCCTTGTCACTGATGATATCTCTGCAGCGAGGCTCTGGGGAAGATGAAAGACGTTTATGAGAAAAATCCCCAGATGGGCGATCCTGCTAGCCTGGCACCGCAAATCACCCAGACAACACACAACATCGAAAAGCTCAGAGGGGAACTTAACAAATACGAGGTGCTGGAGGACCTCATTTGATAACTTTATGTGCCTTTACACATTCACACAGTGACACACACACACAGACACACTCAGGCTTTTCACTGTTGTCTTTCTGTATTGTAGTCATGGCTTGCAGGAGCCGGCGGACGGGGAGATGCCACTCTTCGTTACTCTACTCACTCCCTAAACAACAATGGTGGCCACAATGCATACAGGTCAGTGTTATCGCCAAGCAAGTTCCAAAGAACACACGCACACACACTTAAGATAACCTTATCTTCAACCCACATTTGGTTTAGAACAAAGATGTATCAGTATGCTGAGGTTGGCTGGAGTCCATGTAATGTGGGAAAAAAGAAAAAAAACAGACATGCTGCATTAAAAAAAAAAAAAAAAAATACTGTTTTTTTAATTTTATTTAATTTTATGTTTTTATAATTGTTGAGGTTCAACTGGTCAGGATTATAAACCATGGATACACAAAGTACGTCTAAAAGCTCATTAATATACTGCCTGGCCAAAACCAAGTCACCACTTCAGCAGGGTCAAATTATTGGCCTGCATCAACCACTGAAAAACAATTAAAGATATTTGAAATGACCGGAATTGGGTTAAGAGCCGTCCAACATATTATTAAAACCTGAATCTTCAACTTTGTGGAAGTAATGTGGTCAGAAAAAATCATGAATAGCAATCACTCAAATGATTAATTAATATTTTGATTAATTATTTCTAAAAAAAGAAATAAAACTGACAGTAAAAATTGAAAGTGAGAGAATGCACAGGATTGGTACTAAACAGTTAACTCTGGGACTAAATCATGAAACCAACACTTAAATTTGCTACAAGCATAAAGATTGGACTTTGGAGCAATGGAAGTGCATGAAGCGAGGCACCCATCATGCATAGCGCCCACTGTACAAGCCTCTGGAGACAGTGTTATGGTCTGCGGTTGCTTCAGTTGGTCAGGTCTAGGCTCAGCAACGTTATGTGGTAATAAAATAAAGTCGGCTGATGACCTGAATGTACTGAATGGCCAAGTTATCACACCCTTCATATGGAGGTTTTCTTCCCTGATGAAACAGGTATGGTTATGTACGCATGAGGAATAATTTTTGCATGTAAATCCGACACCACATTGTGCTGAAGGCAGTTAATGAAAGTGTGCAACTCTAAGACATGCAGTGTAATGCACTCATTATCTGATCTTTTTTAATTGATATACCTTATTATTAAATGTCACAAACATCAAATTAAACAACTAGATTCCAGGGATCTTTATTTTTTTCCGTCTGTGGCTGAGCTCAAACATGCTGGGAAAGCTGTTCACCTTTGCACCAAAATAGAAACAGCTTGAAGATGCACAGGACCAGGTCTCGTTTGCAGCTGTAAAAATCACCTCATTAAATATTAACCTGTGAATCGGTTTTAGAGCAGCCAGTAACCTCAGGTCAATCATGCTTCAAAAACGACTGGCAAGGAACACCGAACATGAGGAATAGAAATAGATTTGCTACTGGGAACCAATTAAACTTCTACCACTTCTTTGCTTCCAGTATTCTGTTATTTGCAGTCTTTAGATTACTCTGGTAAGATAATGTTAGGGTGACTACAAGTACCATTCACAATCTAATGTAATTTAATAATAAAGGAAAGAAACATGACAGAATGCATGTTAGAGTCAAATAATTTTGTAAATGTGTAATGTTTAAAAATATCAATCATTTTCATTTATCATAAAGAAAGTAGCCTTTCCAAGAATTTAAATCCACATTCCAGCGACAACAGCACAAAACCAACCTGACCAACACTTTACAATACAGTTACATTACTTTCACACCTATTAGTAGGCCTTAGGATTCAGCATGACCACCAATACGATATTATCACGATATACCTACTGCAATGTTCAATAGTTAGTACCCCTCCTTTAATTCTATGTGTAAAAGTCATCTGATCATAGCGGGTCCCAATATTCGGCCAATACAACCTCAGATGAACAACAACATATAACTTTTTTTTTAACCTGACATTATTTTTTTAACAAAGTAAAACTAAAGTAAAAAAAAAACAACAACAACAAGGTGGGCATACTAAGTACTGCTCTTACTGCTTCTACATGATTTAAAAGGGTAGGTTGCAGCCAGGTGCTGCTAATCATTAGCCTTTGATTGCAGATGTCTAAAAATGACAGTTTGCTGGTCTGGAGCATCCAGGTTTATTAACACAATGCCAAGAGGGAGGGACACTAGCAATGGGCTTAGATAAGCAATAGAATTGAAAAACGGTGTACTAACTTTTGAACATCACTGTAGGTGCCGATTCAGTTTTTTATAGCAATTGTAGCATCCAGCCAGTGTGTGAATAGTTAATAGTCTAATTATAGAGCAAACGCAACAATTTACATTTTACATTGGAACTAGATTTCGGGGTCAGTGTAATGATGCATGTTTTGCCACACACAAGACCTGTGCTGTGTACAGATTGCTGTCAAATTTATATTTTTGCTTCATTTCCTGATGACTTTTTAAACTTCAAAGTGCTTAAGTGATCCAGAAAGGGTAATTTATTAAAATTCATCTAATCTCATAATTGAAACCTTTATCATATTATTTCAATTATAATCTAGGTAAAATGTTTAATTATTTGTGATATTGATCTGAGGTCATCTCGCCCAGCACTAGTTGTGGAATTCATTGGTTAGAACTAGAACAGAAACCGGGGGCAGGGTGCAGGGTCAGCGTAACACGGTTTCTCAGACGCTGACAGGGTTGGGGGCTTTGCCACAAGTACTCAACATTTATAGCTTGGTAGAGCTTGGACTTGACGACCTGCTGAGTTGCCACTGTGCAATTGTAGAATGTCCCAAATAAATTACAGCTTTGCGGCACACTGGATACAAGAATGTTAAGCATTCCTTAATTCACCAGAATGGATGATGTTCCATGCAGAGCTGATTTTCTCCATTAGTGTAATAATTCTCCTGGGACAATTTTGACTAGTCATTTTGTGTATCACATTGTAAGTGCTGTGCATTCTTTTCTTTTCTTGTGGTTTTTGGCACAAATATCCAAAGACATGGCATTCAGCAGTGCGACAGCTCTGTCCTTGACCTGGTTCAGTTCAGCTCACATCACAAAAGAACAATTCGACCCAAAGCACACTGCCTGTTCAATTCATGTAGTCGTCTTGATTCAGAGTCGGATCTTTTTCTCACTGAAATTGAACTACACTAGAGTTGACTTGTTAGTGGAAAAAGAACATTTTGTCCAGATATCGGACCGGTCGGGTGTAATTGCGTTGTCCTTACCCTGAGTAAAGAACCACACAAATCTGTAATTTGTAAAATTGTTGCACATCCATTAATCCCAGTTATGAGCTTCACACACCTCATTTTCACTAAACTGAACATAATGTTGTTTGTGTAGTTGCTTAACTTTCTAGCAATGCCATTCAACTTAATAACCCAGATCTCTCCCCCTTCAGTCCCGATGGTGCGCATTCGGATGGAAGCACTCCTGATGCCTCTCAGGCCATCTACGCCGAGTTTGATGATGACTTTGAAGAAGAGGAGATTTCCACTCCTATCGGGCAGTGCACAGCTCTGTACAATTTTCCAGGTGTGAATAAAACAATTTAACATCACAATAGGAGAGGAGCATTAAACATTCTGTGTTCACGTGTAAACTGTGGTTTACTCGAGCAAGGTTAAAAACAGTTTCCAATAGGAACAGGAATCACCAGGGACCAGCCGATACGATATTATCACAATAACTAGATGATGATTCGATTTGAATTGTGATTCTATTTTATAAATATTCTGATTTGATGATATCCTTGTTTTTTCAGATTGTATTATAGTTCTAAAAACTTAGCAAATTGGACACCAGATTCTGTGACGCGTGCCAATGTCTGAATAATTTAGAGTGCAGGATTATAGCGGAACTGCAACATTACCATCTCAAATGCATAAAACTATAAAATAGTTTAACTATAGTTAGTCAGTGTGGCGATACATGAATTATAATATGTTACTAAATTGATTTCCCTCCATTTTTAGTGTCCAGATGTTTTATACAAGATTATAAAAGTGCAAGCAGTCTGAAGCTGTAGGAGTTCAAAACCAATCAACACCAACTTCAATCAGTTCCTTAATTTTGCTTCAGGGGAACATGCGCCCAAAATATTTAAAAAATATACAAATCAGTTCATTTGTATATCCAAATAAATAATATCTAATAATGTGTTTACAGGACAAAAATCTGCAATAAAACTTATTATTATTATTATTATTATTGTACTGATTTATTTTTTTTGGTGCGTTTAACCAATGTTTTTGTTTATTGTTCTATCTAGGCTCGAGCGAGGGCACTATTGCCATGCAGGAGGGCGAGGTGTTGGCAGTGGTGGAGGAGGACAAAGGCGACGGATGGACACGAGTGCGACGGAACAATGGAGACGAAGGCTACATCCCCACCTCCTACGCCAACATCGCACTCAACAAGTGACCCAGACCAAGCCGTCCCTGACACCAAGAGCAACTCCCTATCATCACGGCATATCATTTGGCACAGAACTCTGCAGAAAGACAGAAAGAGAGAGATAGGAGCATGCTATGCTTCTGACAGATTCCCGACAGGTCAGCCAGAAAGAGCATGAGAATGTTTAGTGCTTTTTTATTTTATTTCTATTTTTCCCCCCTTCTCCTTGTTCTCCGCCACCTCCTCCTCCTCGTCTAGACGCCTGAGCTGCAGTGAGCAAGTATATGCTTGAAATGCTTTTTGGCCTGCGAGACATCAGCTGTCTGCCATCATCGAATGAAGACCAACCACAAGGGAGGACGCTTAAGTGCTATAGCTGAACAGGACGTACGCGAACAACACAAGTGCCAAGTGTTTCTGTGAAGAAAGTGGAAAGAGAGTGAGATGTGGTCTTGGTGCTACCAAAAAGGAGGAACATAATTAACTATAACACTTGCTTCTCTCTGCCCTTATCAGAAACCTGTTGTTCTTTGGCCTTTCTGTTTAAACGTTTCTTTTAAAGGACAGCGCACAGACCAACGAGCACCAAACCTTTGCAAATGCTTGTTTGTGCGTGCATTTATAATGGAATGAATGTGTGTATGTATGTTGGACAGAGCAAGGCTGGATGACCCAGTTAATATGGTAAACGTTTGTTTTAGAAATGCATAAAAATATATTTTTTTCCCTAAAAACCTAAACGTTACCAACACTATTGCAAAACATTTTAAGACAATCACCGTAGACAGGTATAGGTAGAATTTAATAAGTGCTTTAAAAAAAGATGGCTGCATTTGCTTGTGTGGTCATGTTTGCACATCACATCACATCACATCACACACACACACACACACACTGCAAAGTCACACAAACACAGTTTCTATAGCTTAGGTCTAAATAAATAAAACAGAAAACAAAAAAAACAAAAATGTTCCACATTTGAGACTTCAATATTTATATATAAATAAGAAATTCTTTATTTTAGATATCACAAGACCGTATTTGTTTTAACAGGTTTTTATGCTTAAGGAATAAAGATCATTTAGTCTCAGCTCATTTCTGTTTGAAGTATTTCACGAAGCAGGACAAAAGCATCAGAATTACTTTAGCTGCACATTTCATGCACATTTTTTTTTTCTTTACAGAGCTATGTTGTTGAGTCTATTTGAATGTACTTTCCCTGTTGGTTGAGGACGGAAAAAGCTTCATCAGGTAGTTTCCTTTAGGTGTTGTCCGCTGGGGGTCATGTGACTGGTCACATGGTATATTGTAATGTGGGAATGTTTAATTTGGAAAAGAGGAGTTCATCAGGACATGGATAGCCACGTGTCCTCCAGCGCTTCTTGTCACTTGTGTGTAAAACTTTGCTTTCTTTAGTTCTGTTCATTGATGCACTCAGAATGGCTTAAAGCTTTGGGGTTTTGTCTAGGCTCAGAATGTTTTAGGATTTTTAAAATGATTTAAATATAGAAGCTTGCTTTTTATTCTTAGATGAAAGAGGCAATTCTTTCATTCCATGATAGAGATCTTATACCAAAATAGTAAAAAAAAAAAAGAGTAAGAAACACATACTTTTACACAATAGGATTTTTTCTTCTTCACATTTTTAATTAATACAATGTACCAAAATCTCAGACTGTGATCTCTGTTGGTTTAATGAGAAATAAGTCTGGAATGTCAGATCAGCTGGTCCTGGCAGCTTTTGCACTCCCTCTGCTGGTGATAAAGGGAACTGTAGCTTCTCCAGCCTCCTTCATACAGAAACCAATGACTCAGTGGAATTGCTAGAATTCTTCTCCGTTTCTAAAGAGGCTAAATCCCTCCAGCATGACGTCATGCAACTCAGCCCTGATTCTGGAGCATCATCATCATGTATTAACACTCAACTGTAGGGATAAATTGCTCAGCTAATAAATCTTGAGAAACTGTGTGGTGGAAGAGGAAACCTCCAAATATGTACAGAGTGGTTGTACTCCAGGACAAAACACTAGTGTAACAGAAACATCCGGGAAGGTTACAGCAAGTGAAACGTCCCACAGGTGGCAGTGTTGCTCCGTGTCACATTTTAGGCACGACATGTTAAGATCTTCCCGAGGAACTCGATGTACAATATGTGCGCAATGCCATAAAATCTGATGATTCTATTCCAAGTAAGCTGACCAGGATAGACCACCCTGACTGAACACGTTCTACCTGTGAGGTGCACCAAGGAGTGTTTCAGCCCCCAAGATCTAGCTTCCAATGCTTCACACATCTTGTTCATCTATTCTTCTTTCAACCTCTCAGAAAAATTTCAGTAATCTATTCCAACTTTACATTAAGTGTTCCCAGGATCCAATGCTGGATCCGAATTAATCCAGTGCAGGAACAAGCCTGTTGTCTAATATTTAAACTAGTGATGACAAAGGTGTCAGGCGTATTTACAATGTTATTTTATATATATAATAATAATAAACCAAAATTTTAAAATTAAGTTAACAGGAGAGAAAAATGCAAGGAGCGTTCCAGTCAAACTGGGACTTCTGATTGTGCATAATAATAGAACAGTTATGAAATTAAAAACTCCCTTTATTTCTCTATATAATCCCCTGCTACACTAATGCACTTTTCCCAGTGTTTCATTCGTGCTTGGATACCATAAAGATAAAAAGTGTTTCAGTACGCCAGAGCTATGATCGACTGTCTGCTTCTTTACGTCTGAAACACTGGCCTACCAGGAACTCCTTTAATGGCTCAAATGTGAAAATTGCTTGGAGCAAGGTCAGGACTTTATGGGTGATGTGGCAATAACTCCCAGCTGAGTTCCTGTACTGTGCAAGTGGTGTTGGTGAATGATCGTGTGTACAGTTCTCATAGACAAATGTGTCTCTGCCGCAAGCTGGCGACAAGTTATCCATCGATTTTTCAAAGATTAGATGATCTGAATGTTCACAGCAAAGACTGCAGTGAGGTCTGGCCACCTCCACCGGGAATGTAATTTATGGAGTCGTATCATCATACCCTGCTTGAAGTAAAAGTTCATGGGGTTTACGCCTTATGTCCCGGTTTGACTTGATCGCCCTTAGTATAAAAATGAGAAGATCCACTGCTGATGATGATAAAGTAAAGCTATCTCTAATGTTTATTTCATGACTTTTAAAATTACTTTTTTAATTAATATTTTAAGTTTTAGTGCAGTACTCTCAATATTTTGGTTAAATTGATTATTGATTCGAATATTCTAAACATGTTTTTTAATCTGATGTTCCTGTGCTTCTTGATGTGCCTGTGATGATCCAAGTCAGAGTCATCACACAGCTTGAAGATGGCAAAAAAATCACACTGCCCCATGCACACTCTCATAAACAGCAGGATTGCCCGATTGAGCGAGGTTTAAAATAGGTTGCAGCCAGCAACATCTAGTACTATAGCAAAAAAATGTAATAATATACTGGGCTAGGTGAAGTTCACTGGATCGTCAAGTAAGTCTATTGTCAAGTGAGTGTTAAGGCTTAAACCAAAATCTAAACCTAACAACCTAAGCATGTATGCATTTATTTGTCGCTGCCTCAGAAATATACAGTAGTTCTTTAAATGTTCAGCATTTCTCCCTTGGGGCTACGCAATTAGTATGCCCTGTCACGGCTTAGCGCAGCACCGTAAAGGTCAGTTCTACCAAAAATACTTTGCCTGCATGAAACTGATAGGCTTTTGCTGGCGGTGATGAAGGTTTCGGGGGGAAACAAGCTTCTTTAAGATAAGCTGCTTCTAGCCTGAGAGTATTTCTTTCTGCAGTAAATACTTCATGTAGAAGTTCAGAGCATAACAAATGAGGAATGCAGAATCTCTGTAGTTGTTCTTTATATCTTAAAAACTTTCACTTGCAACTTTAAATCACACAGTTATGACTTTGTTTCTTGATTATAAGACTTTATTGTATGCGATTGGAACTTTATCGTTACAGTAGAATTAGAATTCCCACATCTTTTTGAGCAGCAATTAAATGACATGATATGCATTTTTGTGACAACGAAAAGGATTACCAATAGAAGGTTTTTTTTTATTTTTTATGAACCATTAAAGACGCTTGTTCGATCTCCAGATAGCAAACACTAAATCTTGTGGCATCTTGTGGATAATGCATATCCGTTTAGACTAATTTCCCAAGAAGAGAAACTTTTCCTGTTTAATACTGAATGGGGTGCAAAGTTCATTTTTATGGATGTTCATTTTCGTATAAATTATTTGTGAGTTATGAGAAATTGCTCAGATGCTGGAGATGGAGCTGCTGCAATTGCGAGTTAGTTTTTCATTTAGGACATTTAAAAGCATTTTTACTGTCCCAATCCATTTAATATTAACATGCCTGCATCATTTATCACTTTTTTCAGGCAATTTGTCATGTATCACTCAAAATGCTATAATTTATCGTGGTTTATTTTTTATTTGCTTTTAATAGATGAAAATGTACTAAAGTAACAAAAATACTCAAAAAAAAAAAAAAACACTGGTTTTGTGCAAGGCATCATCTCTCAGTACTGCCATCAGTTGCCTACTGTAACTACCAAGGGTTTCTCTGGTGCCTACACAGACAGGCATTGATTATAATTGTATTTCAGGGTTATTTTGGGACATTTAAACTGATAGTTAGAAGTTTGCATAGTTTCTCACATAATAATCATAAATGCCTTGGCAATATTAGGTTTGCATAACATGCATATGGCCAAAACATGGTATTGGTGCAAAAAGTGTCTCACTTAGGTGAAAAATTAATTTTCAGTTAGGATCATATAACACCATTTTTCATAATGCTCCCGATCCATGCTTAATTTTTATGTAAATACTGTATGCATTCACATCTATATTTTAATCAGATAAAAAGAAACACATTTGCTAAATACAATTTTAATCCCTTTTATGTAGTGCCTGTAACATTTTTGCGAATTAAATCTTGGCCAATTTAGATTTCACGTGAGAAGACGAAAGCTGAAACACTATTATTTTAAAATGCTAAATTGTTAAGATATTGCGACATAAATTTGACATTTTTTTTGTTTTGTTTTGCGAACATTGCAGATTATTTGCATTTTAAGCTTTCACCAAAAACCATCACTTTTTAATTTAAGCAACAACTTGTACAGGTCATACATTATGCTTCTAGAAACTTACACCAATTTTAGTATCAATACACACACAAATATTAATAATTCAGCATTTAAATTATTTTTTACTTGTTACTTAAATTATCATTATTATTATATTATTGTTTGTACACACATTCTGTAGTACAGTAAGCCCCTGCATACAAACATTTGAATTATGAACTTTCGAACATGCATTCATGCATTTGCGGAAATTAGATCCGAAATTAGATGAAAATAACTGAAAGAATAGAGTGAGGGCAAAAGATGTTTCTTGTTCTTTTAACATGAATTGTTCAACCATCGGCGCAATTTTAAAAAATAAGGACACGATCATGGGACATGCTAGTTTTATACTGTGTATATTATCCTAGTTATTATACGTACGAACAAATTTGACTTACGAATGAGCTGTTTGATTGGAACTTATACGAATATTGGGGACTTACTGTGTAAATAACATGTAAAAAATAACAATCAGCACCAAGACTGTGACGATAACATACATCTATAATAGAAGAAAAAGTGTAGAATTTGGTTAGAATTACCAGCCATTTTTAATTACTGGTTTTCTAAAATTGACACAGGGTCATGATAATACGTACATGGTATATTTGGTAACATACTTTAGGAAGTTTTACTTTTAGCAGATGCTTTTGCTAGCTATCTACAAGCTTCGTGGTAGAATTTTGGTTGGAGGTTTGACTGCTCTTCCAGGTAAAAGTGGTAGAGGTTAATTACCAGGGGCATTCAGGTGAAGCCGGAACTTTTAATTGTGCAGAGTAACAGAACAAGATCATGAGCTTAAATGTTATTTTTATTTATAAATACTCCCTTTATATTATTTATTTATCGCCCTTACCTGTCGATTTTCAGTGTTCACGGGAACGAGTGTAGTAAATGTTTGCACTATTCACCAGTATTCTGTAAATGGCAATCGGATTTGCACCTTTATTCACATCTTGGTTTGACCTGAATGCCCCTCCTAGATTTGTGGACCTGTATTTTAAGTACGGTCCACAAATGTTTGATAGTGTTGAGCCTCTAAGAGCTTAAAGTTAGCCTGCTTTATCTGTTCCATAAAATTTGGGGTCAGTATCCTTTTGGAATACTCAATTATGTCCTAGTTTGACTGAAGAATTTTGCGGTAGTTCACCTTCTTTATTATTCCATCGACTTTGTGAAATGTATATTTACTCTTTCAAACACACCTTTAGGTCAAAACTTGGTCCTCCATAATCTGGCTTTTTCTTTGCCCATGTGGTTAGCTGCAAACTTTAGTTAAATATGAAGGTGTTGATTTTGGAGCAGTGGCTACTTTCTTGAACGGCAGTCTTTTACTCCCTGGCAATGTTAAACTGGCCTGATTGTGGACAGTTATACTGGTGTTCCAGCAGCTCCCAGGTCATGCCACGCCTGTGTCTTGCTGGTTCCTGGGTTGTTCCTGACCTGCAGAACCAATTTCCTCTCAGCTCAGGGTGACGGTTTGATCTATACTGAGGTCCTTGAACATTCCCAGTGTACTGTTGGTTGAGCTTTTGAGTGCTGTCAAAAAACAGATAAGCAAGCTGTAGTCAGTCACCTAACAGGAAGTTAAGAGACCTTGACCTTGGCAAATTAACAGACATCACAGAACATTCAGCACTACTGAATTAATAATCTAAATTATTGTGTGCCAAATTCCTCTGGATTTCTTCTATCAAAAATGTGTGTTGTACAATCATTCTACCCCAGAAAAAGGACAAGTTAAAAAATCCTTAAAAGCCCTTGAATACAGGTATTCTCACTCTAACTCTTTTAATTAGACCTTCAAAATACTTTTTACAGATTTCAAAGAACTCTTCCTCTCTCAGTAAGCCAGTGCCCGAACGCTATAAACTTAGACAACATCCACTCATTATAGTTTAGCAAATCAAGTTCTTAAATGCAGAATATCAAGAATCATAGCAGTTTATCACCTGTGGTGATCTGATGCTGTGGCTAGTGCTATAACTAGTGTCTAGTGTCTGCCCAGAGGACAATTTTACTGCTCAAAGCTTGCTCGTCTATAACTTGGGAGACAAAATTCTCATTTCAGGATTAATTTAGTTTCTCCTAAACTTCTCTTAACTCTAAAGAGAAATTGGAGAGATGGAACAATTTGCTACAGGAGTCATTCTTGTGATGTAAGGGAAGGAACTAAAGCTGTACTAAAGCTGTGGAGCACTATGAATCTACTGTATATAACCTATAAGGTCGGATAAGGGTCTGTCCACATGCCTTTAGACACCAAATATTCCCCTCCGTGGAGATCCATCCTTTCTGGGGAAGTTTCTTACAATGTCAAGTTGTCAGTTCGACAGCAGATTATATCTGAGCGGTTGAGGGTGAAGAACCTTGCTCAAGGGACCAACAGTAGCAGCTTAGTGGTGCTGAGGCTCGAACCAGGGACCTTCTGATAAGCAGTCCAGCCACCCAGTTATTCCTGCCCTGCTCATTTTTCTACACGCCCTACAGCAGTGGTAGCCTCATGAAACTGACCTGTATTAAAAGTTATATTTAAAAAAAAAAAATTATAATTAAAAGAAAATACTCTCTTCTTATAGTATTTTTATTAATGATTGCGTAACAGATCTGTTGTGTGAAAGGTTTATTTTGAACTAGTAAATGATTAAAACTTATTTTATGTCACTACTTTAGCCAATAACAACCTTTGAGTTTATTTTACAGAGTAGAATTTATAGCTATAATACATAACAAAATAAATCATAAAAAAATCATAAAGTTTTATTAAGTGGTACATTAGTCAAAACTGAAAATGTCTAGTGGACTATTTAAAGTTATTCACAGAAAATATAATTTGGGTGCAAGGCTGCAGCATATTATCAATCAAATTTTCTTATTAAAATTTAATTGTGCAAATAATAATAAAGAAAGAATTGCTGAGAACAGAAACAATTAAGTCTGGGTGAGAATTCAGAGAGTGCGTGAAGAGAGCTCTTTTATTTGCACTTTCTTGAATGGATGAGAGTGAGATGTAAATAGATTGAGTCCATATAGAGAGCTCGCTGATTTCTCTGCCTTTTTTCTCTACAAAGATGTGGAAAAGTTAAGGATTATTTTCGAGCTTGAAGAGAGCGCGTTTGAAACTTAGGGAGGCTGATTGGAGATCTTGGGCTTTTTTCTAGAGGAAAAAAAAAGAGTGACAGGAGAAATAGTCAGTCTCATTTTGGTTTCACTCTGACCTTATAGCTGTCTAGGAGGCATAAATGATATATTTTTAAGAAATCCTTTCTAAATTTTTTTCCCTCTGGGTGAAAATAAATAAGACACACAGGACTGCAGGGTGGAACTTAGGTGTGGAAGATGAATGCCCCTGGCCGTATCTCAGAAAAATGTTTGAATATACTGAAGTAAGCAAAGACTACAGTATATACAATTCTGACAGAAGGTGAAAAATATTTTAAAAAGCACATTAAGTTTAACTCATTTGCCTGAATTATTTTAAATGACCATATTTACTAAGATAGCCAATATACTTTGCTAATGCCAGGTTAGAAAGTATTTATTCTAGGAAGTATAATTAACTACTGTATGTGACCTTTATGCCACAATGTCTAGTAACCATATGGGTGTGATGGTGTGGTGTCAACAAAATACTGGCCACATTATATAACTGTTTAGGAAACAGAATTTAAACTAATTATAAATAATGGTTATTTAACTTATGTTCGGATTAACTTGTTAACACTAACAGAGATGTTCTTAGGGGCAAGGACAATTTCTTTATAACAGTTATTATAAAATTATGTTTCACATGAAGCATATAGTAAAAATGCACATAAAGTGTGCAAGGTCACGGGGTCCAAAGGCTATTCTGGAGAACTTTGGGTACAAGTCAGGGTACAAACCCCTTGAAGCGCTCAGACACACGCAATCATGCATCCAATCATACACTCTGGGCATTTTTGAAATATAGGAAATCAGATTACCCAAGAGAAAACCAGGAGAACATGCAAATTCCATGCACAGAGAATGGAGTTAAGATTCGGGAGACCTGCCTTTTAGCTGTGAGGTAACAGTGCCACAACATTGTCGCATACTAGTAAAACAAATTATTTTTACAGTACATTTTGCTTAGGATGCTTCCACTTCTTAATTAAGTAAACCGTTGACACATTATCCTGCCCTTGGCAATAAAGTGACTCAAATGTGATTCATGACCCATTTTTCAATTCTGCTTCAAAACACCACACTCGGAGAAAAGATACTGATGGTTCACACTTCCAAGAATGATAGACAAGGGATTAAATTTAAAATAAAAATTTTAAGCAGTTTCTGTTTCACATTTTCTGGATCTGAATTAATTATTTTTTTTGTCTCAGCCTCAGACCTTTGATCGACAGACCACAGACAGTCTAATATTTCTACAATTTATCTTGCCCTACTGCATTCATAGATGTCTGCACACATGATGATCAATTAATCAAGGGCTGATGATTGGCAGGACCTGGCTGCAACTCACCCTCTTTAATCCTGTGGAAACTGTGCGGGACTACTTAGAATTGCCCACATGTTATTTTTCTTTCTTTTTGGCTTCATTTTTATTAAATTATGGCACAGTAAAAAACAAAAAAAAAACAAAAAACGTTTTGGTGTGTGCTGCTACGATCAGAATTTTTTTTTTTTAATACCTATTACACAAAAACACAGATTTAAAAGAGGGGCTACTAACTTTTGAGCATGACTGTACATAATCCCATATAAGTTCATATGTTCAAAAAACATAAGTTCATGCGGTAAGTTGACCTTTATGTTAGCTGACAATATAATAGTAGATTATACCATGCCATGTTAGGCTAAGCATGTGGCTACGCAACTACTTTTTGTTACTTGCATTGTTGTAGGGGTCCAGCTTATTTAACAGTTTATCACGTCTGAATTATACATTGTTGTTTAAAAATGTATGTATTAAAGCGTTTTAATTCCACGTTACAGGAAGCTGTAAGGAGCCTCCATAATTCAGAAAATAACCCACATAAATACGATCCAGAAACTGGGTAAGAATGTTGTTTCTTTACATGCTACAGTATGTATGGTGTTTTACATAATCATTTTAAATGTAATTAATGACACGACTCGGTAACACTTTATAATAACTACACCCTATGAATCATTAGTTAAGCATTGGTAAATAGTTAATCAATCATTTATAAAGCATTGTTCCTGCATTAATAAACATTAGTAAGCAGTTTATAAATACAGCTATACATGCTTTATTCTTGCTTTATAAGCATCTATATAATATGCTTAATAATTGTATTTTCATACTTTATTAAGGATCTGTTAATCATTTCTAAATTAAGCATTACATTATTTAAAAACCGATTAGTTAGTAATTGTAAGTGGTTCATGAGATCATTTAGAACGTGTTAGTAAATGATTCATAAACCATTTGAATGCACATTTATACATCTTATTATTCAGACATATATTAACAGTTTGTCAGTGTGTTAATAAATGCTTTATTAACACACATTCCTACTGTAACTCATGATTAATTTAGGTAGTTATAAAACATTTACTAGCTGTCAGGTAATGGTTTTTGTGAGCTCATCTAAAGTGAGGACTATTTATGCCTTGTAAAGGGTTTACAAATGAGATTTAAAGGCACATTTATCTTCTAAACAGAAAAATGAAAACACAACACAGAGGGAAACATAGAAATATTTATTTCAAGATGCAAAAGAAATGAAACCGTACAACTGTATCAACAACCAGTACCAACAATGGATTATAAAATACAAAAAATATTTTTATAAAAAATAATGATAATATAAAATATTTCAAAACTTGAAAAAACTACTTTAGTATTAACTTTTAAACATCAGTGAACAGCAGTGCAGACCGTACATAATTTTGGTGAGTTCACTTCCGTTTAAGGGGCAACAGCTTACCAGAAGCCTTAAGGGCTTTAATTCTATCCTCAATTGCTGAATTATCATTAATTGTGGCAGCACACTGTGTGGCAAATGCACTTAGTTTAACCTGACTGCTGTGGTTTTTAAGAAGATCCTTAAATTTGTCAGGTGCAGCAATGTATAGCTCTGCGATTGGAGCATTGACTGCTACTGTGTTCCGGTCCACGCCAACACGTTTGAAAGCAGCTGACATGGTCCCTCCTTTACTGAAGTGCCGAAGAATTTTTTTGTAACGGGACACCACCTGCTGTGGTGTTTGAGCTGTAATTCAGAGAACACAAAATTATTGTTAGTATTTGGTTTTGATATTCTTACACACCAATTGACACACTCACACACCTGACTCATAAATTGTTTCACTCTCCATCATGACACAAAGTTGTTTATTATACCGGCGTGCGGTAATAGTATTATTTTTTATTTGGTATAAAATTTTGATATGTGGATCTGATTTATTTTTTACACAGTGCTTTAGCTAACCAAAGAATACTTCTCTTAAAGGAATTTGTTTTATGTAGTTTACTGTATGTTCTTCCAGAGTGAAGTAACTGGTTCCTTATGAAATTATAATTTAATGCAGTAAATGCAGCTTATTAAGTTACCCTCTAATTTGTTTTAAGTCTTTTACAAGGATTTAACAAAACAAAAAGTGTTAAAGCTTATGTAGATGGTCTTCCAGGTTATTCCTCTAAATCCCCAATGCAATTTTTATTTTTATTGGAACCAGCCAAGAGAAACAATTGTACAGCAAAAATACATTGCCATTGAAAAATTGGGAGCAGTAAGACTGTATTTTATTTTCTTAAATAAGTCTCTTATGCTCATTAAGGCTGCATTAATTTGATCAAAAATGCAGAAAAAAATATTATTACAATTTAACAATAACAGTTTTTAATTATAATACTCTTTAAAATATCCTTTGTTCCATTAATGCAAAGCTGAATTTTCAGCATCATTACTCCAGTCTTCAGTGTCACATGATCCTTCAGAAAGTGTTATAATATGCTGATTTATTTCAGTGTTGGAAACTGTTGTGCTTAATTTTTTTTTTTTTTTTTTTTGGGGGGGGGGAACTGTGATCAAGATTCTTTGAAGAATAAAAAGTTCAATATTTATTTAAAAAAATCTTTACTATCATTTCTTATCCATTTAACACATCTTTGCTAAATAAAGGTATTATTTTTTTTTAAAGAAAATGTATTGACCTTAATTCTTTCTATTTTTAATAAATGCATTTCTTACTGTTTATTCATCAAATAATTTGGGGGAAAAAGTATCACAGTTTCCAAAAACAAACAAAAAAGCAACAATTTATTTTAAAAATCAATTTATTACATTTATAATTTATAAGACTATAGTTTTTATATTGCTTATTTTATAATAAAAATCGTTTTCTGTCATTTTTCACCACAAACAATATTTATTTAGTGTAAATTGTAATAAATAATTTGTTATTTGTACATTGACAAACCCCTACAAAAGAAATGTGCCATAAAATAATCATTTTTGGGGATTTGTATTAATCGTCTCGACGGCTGTCACGTGCCTAGGGTTACTTATAATAGTAATAATATATTTGATAATAATAAACCTTTAAATGTATGTCCTTATATAATATTTGATAGAGATTATGTAGGGGGGGCAATCCGTGGCAGGGGGGCATTTTAGCGCATAACACCGGCATCTAGCCATAGCTTGCTAGCCATCAATAATGTGTGCCAGTAAACAGAGTAACATACTCACCACTAGTGCCACTGACGCACGTCTTCTCCAATGCATCCATCTCCACGTTGTCATTCTTTTTGCCCCGGGTCCGCACGCTTTTTCGACTTTTGTCGGAGTTCTCCATGTTAGTTAAAACACTGCTGCTGCACAATTCCTTTGTCCCCCGTTGATGACGTGTGAACACGGAACTTTTCCCTTGTCCCGTATTGATTACGCATGAAAGCGGGAGCGCAATTTCTCCCGCTCCGTCAGATCAAAAACTAGCTATTGCTCTACATTCAACACTTTCTAAAGTAATCGTTTAATTAATAATAATAATAATAATAATAATAATAATAAATGAGCAGATTCACCCGGCTGAAGAAGCTTATTAACAAACCCAGCTCTATAAAAAAACACTCTGAAGCTTATTAAGTGGCTTCAGAGAAGGAAACTGCTAAAAACAAAAATTAAATGCAGAATATGCCATCAGAACATGAAAATGAAAAAAAGGGCAAACAGTGGAGATCAACATGCTTGGTAAGTAAAAAAAATAAAAATAAATAAATATATATATATATATATATATATATATATATATATATATATATATATATATATATAATAAACTGTATAATAATTAATATATAATATTTAATAAACTATATATATATATATATATATATATATATATATATATATATATATATATATATATAATCCAAAAACCCACTTTTCTAGGGCTACCATGTGAGATATATATTATATATATATATATATATATATATATATATATATATATATATATATATATACAGTTTATTAATTGAGATATATATATATATATATATATATATATATATATATATATATATATATATATATACACAGTTTATTAATTATGTCAATATTTATTTAATTGTTTACAATAGGAAAAATGGCCAAAATTATTAGAACCATAGTGTTTTTACCAGCTAAAAAATGGTGTCAGTAGGAAATTTCAGTTTACATTTCCAAACATTAATTTTGCCATTGATTGTAATAATCCAGTGATCCATCCATTTTTGTTTTGTCTGACAGCAGCCAGTGCTCCACTCAGAGATCTTATCCCATCATCATCATCATTTTCCAGTCCTTCAGGAATAACATGAAGAAACAGAACAAACTGAGACAGACTAAACCCAGAAGAACTGTGACAATGTCGCTAAGATGCTTCAAGAAACCTACCTGCATACTGCAGTACTGTTAACAGTTTTATGCATTTTTTTTGCATTCATTCATTTAAAACAACTTTTGCCTTTGCAGGTAGGTCTCTTAAAGCATCTTGGAGACATTGCCACAGTTCTTCTGGATTTAGTCTGTCTTTTGTTCAGACTAAATACAGTTTGTTCTGTTCTGGATGATAATGAGAACAGATCCTGTGTGGCTGTTGTCAAACTCTTTGTGCAAACAAAAATCACACTGGATTATTACAATTAATGGCAGAATAAATGTTTGGAAATGTAATCTGATATTTCCTACTGACACACTACAGCAAACAATACAAATAACTGACCTTAAACCATTTTAGCTGGTTAAAATGCTAGTGTTCAAATAATTTTGGCCAGAACTGCATATCATAAACTCGCTTTGTTGCCATTCTCTTAAAGAATAATATTATCTATAATAATATAATAATATCTCTGTAATAATAATAAGAAGAAACATTTGTATAATGCATATAATGTCAATTATTTTACATAAAGGCATTCATTTACCTTACATGTTCTATTTGCCCATAAAGGTTTTGTCAGGGTCTACGGTTACGCCAGATAGACATGATGGATGACAGAATTGCAAGTAGTTCAGCTACTGTTACTAAAATGGCAAAGAAAATAAGGGAGGTCTGTGTCACAGCAGTTGAAAGGATGAGAAGGCGTACAGGCCAGCAAATTGGTGGAAGAAGGGAGTTTGTTGTGATCGACGAAAGCCATTTTCATCACAAAAGAAAGGTATGTTATAGCAATAGTTAATGTAAATAAATGTGTAAAATGGCAATTTTTTATGTCTGTATTTGTTGTGTTTTTTCTCCATTAGTATGATAAAGGAAGAATGGCTGGAGGGTGGAAAAGAAAGAAGTGGGTTTTTGGGATGTTAGGTGTGAAATATCATCAGCAGCAAAAATCTAAAAAACCTATTCTACGTCTTCTGGAGAGAAGATCTCGAAGAGATCTAGTGCCCTTGGTTGCGCATCATGTGAGGCCTGGGTCATCAATTATCAGTGACGAGTGGTGTGCTTATCGCATACTCCCTGAACTAGGGTACAACCATCACACTGTCAAGCACAGCAGGTGGTATGTAGATCCCCACACTGGTGCCCATACCCAACATATTGAGAGGGCCTGGAGATCCTACAAGGAGCAGATTTGGAGGCTTAGAGGAAATCGCACAGAGAGTTTGCTTTCTGACCACCTTGCAGTGATTACGTGGAATGAATGGCTGGCAAAGAAACACTCTGATGGTGCATTTGGCGGATTGATTCATGACATTTCAAGGAAGTACAAGTAGTGAAATGTAATAGTTTGAAATGTAGATTTTTTTTGTTTTATTTTTATTTTTTGCTTTTCTCAAAATTTTGTGTGGCTTTTTTGCCACTTCTTTGTGATTCACTGTTTGCACAATCACCCAGCCATGAAACAAACTTTTTTGTTGTTGTTGTTGTTAATTTAGTTACTTTTGTTGCTTATTTAGTTAATTTTTATATTTTATATCTGACACTGCAGAAGTATATTTTAAATTTTATTTCATTCAAACATTCATCAAGTGCATATTTGTAGTTTCATTTTTACAGAGGTTTATTTTTCATATTATATCAAATTATTTTATATTAATTTATATGTACAGTTGTATGTTTTTTTAAATAAATATTTCTATGTTTTCCTCTGTGTTGTGTTTTCCTTTTTCTGTTTAGAAGATAAAAGTGGGTTTAAATCTCATTTGTAAACCCTTTACAAGGCATAAATAGTCCTCACTTTAGATGAGCTCACAAAAACCATTACCTGACAGCTAGTAAATGTTTTATAACTACCTAAATTAATCATGAGTTACAGTAGGAATGTGTGTTAATAAAGCATTTATTAACACACTGACAAACTGTTAATATATGTCTGAATAATAAGATGTATAAATGTGCATTCAAATGGTTTATGAATCATTTACTAACACGTTCTAAATGATCTCATGAACCACTTACAATTACTAACTAATCGGTTTTTAAATAATGTAATGCTTAATTTAGAAATGATTAACAGATCCTTAATAAAGTATAAAAATACAATTATTAAGCATATTATATAGATGCTTATAAAGCAAGAATAAAGCATGTATAGCTGTATTTATAAACTGCTTACTAATGTCTATTAATGCAGGAACAATGCTTTATAAATGATTGATTAACTATTTACCAATGCTTAACTAATGATTCATAGGGTGTAGTTATTATAAAGTGTTACCCACGACTCTTTTCACACAGAAAAAGTTTACTTTATAATTTTCAGTTAAATTTTATTTATATAGCGCTTTTAACAATGGTCATTGTCTCAAACCAGCTTCACAAAATGAAAATAAAATAAAAAAACTGATGAAAGTGTGTATATGTGAGAAAAATATGTCTAGATAATAATGAGATGAATGAATGAATGATGAATGAAATGTCTCTGATGAGCGAGCCAAGGGTGAAGGCGACAGTGGCAAGGAAAAACTCCCTGAGAGTTTTTTTTTTTTCTCCTGATAAGAAGAGACCTTGAGAGGAACCAGACTCAAACCAGGGAACCCATCCTCATTTGGGCCCTTGATTAATTGGGTGATAACGGATAGAAATTATATAACATCATACAGTATGTGTATAATCTGGCAGTCATGACATATCTGCTGGAGGAATTAAAGATGACTTTTGCAGATGCAGACCCTGAGTGTTATTGTAATTATTTTCATGTCCCTCTAATAATTTGAATTGTTTGTGACTTATCTGATATTTCTTTTTATCCAGCATGTTACAGGATTTACTATGAGACATTGCAGAGGAAATACTCTTTGTCTTGGCCAGGAAAGTCTCAGTGAGAGACTCCATTAAGGCAGGGGCTAAAAACCGACAAAGTTGAGTAGGTGTTTAAATTTTTTCTTTTATTTTTTAGATTTTTTAATTCTATGTATTAAGTTCGGGTCATTTCTGAGTGTTTATAGGGGTTAACATATAGTGTGTTTTGCAGTTGCTGGAGTCCAGGTGTAGGCTCGTTCAAACAGATGCAGAGAGAGAACGGTGGCAGACTGCAATGCTGGAACTGATGTCCGATGAGGAGGATGCCACTGCGTGCCATGCCGTCAGCGTGTAATATCTAATGGGACCATGGGCTAGAAGGACATGTATTTTGGACATCTAACAGGCACTGGTAGTATTGTTTTAAATTTAATTGCACCTTCATAAATGCACATTTGTTTTTGTTTTTTATATTGTCAGTTTTTTTCTATTATTCTTACTTTGCTTTTTATATTTATTAATGTTTGGTTTAATTTTAATAAAAAAAATCAGAATCATTTCTATTGTCATTTTGAAGGGTGGTGAGATGGTGGATAGGGTCTATCTACATACCTGCCCAATAACCAATCAAGTCACTAAATTATAAGGGATTGGGTTGGGCTAAAAAAAAGTTGTGATTGGGTAATTCCCAATAGATGTCAGGAAGTGCTTTTTGGGAGTGTTTTTTTTTTTTTTTAAACAACTAATCAATGTTGAGATAAAAAAGTAGAGTTGTGCAAAGGTGTAAAATGCAAATGGAGCTTGAGGTGTGAGTGTCTCCTGACAAAATCCTTGAGTGGATTATTTGCCATGGCAACAAATGGCTGTACCATGGAAGGATTCCTCAGGCAAATACATCCGAATTGGTGTCAATCTGGAAGTATTCTAGCTTGGTGGAATTTGATGTATACGCTCAGTGGTACTTGTAGAAAACTTTTGAAAATCAGTGGTGTATACGGGAGTTTCTTAGTACAGATAGACCTCTTTTCATGCAGTGTCAGCAATGTTCAGTCTGTTTAAATGGAGCCCCAGGTGGAGGTGAGAACACAGCACATCAACAACATGAAGCGTTCTCATTCTGCTTCCAAGTGAACTCTAGCACGGTTCGATTGCAATCAGAAAACTATGTGACACTCAATCGACCTGACTGCAGGAACCCAACCCGACAGGCCGTGTGTGTTTAGGTTGCAGCTCAGAGCTGTAGCTAATCATTTACTTTGCACCATCATCTCCGTGTTTTCTCATGCTTGGGTGATCCAACTGATTTCTGTTCGTACTTGGAAAAGGGTTATTCACTATTTTTTATTATGTTTCATTTTTGCCCGATGAATGAATTCAATATTAGATGCCATCGTTTTCAGCAGTTTTCTCTCAGTCAATGCTTATTGCCTTTTGGTTCATTTCATTACGAACCAAATCAAATAGCAAACAAACCAAAAGTATCAATTTCACTCATTCACATTCAGGACCCACATGTATGAAATTACCCTTAATGTTAATTAAAGAGACCATTAGTTGAAAGTGCCGATTCTTTGCTCTATTTACTGGTGAATCATACCAGAGTCACTAGTAAAATCAAGGTTTTCACACAATAGCAAAAATTGTACATTTGCAATGCTTTGATTGTGAGTTGAGATTGACATTCTTAGAAGACGTAATATGATGTCCTGACTGCAGCTGAATTAGTCATAGTGTTACAAAGCTCATCTAAAAGCTATGAACAGGACAGAAGCACAGGATTCCACACACACAACTGCCTGCTGATATCCAGCCTTATTTTTTTTGCACAATCCTGATTCATGTTAACTAATAAAATTCTTCATCCACATAATCTGACATGGTGAAAACACTTTATCATCAAAAGTGTGTAGAAATTAGTCTCATCTTTTAGGATACAGGTCGTGGTCAAGTCAACCCGGGATTTGTGACGTACCTTCTTCTAAATGAAAACATAAAAAAATATATTTACGAAAGACTTCACGCACAGTACGGTGTTGAGATTCTTAGCCGCAGTAAAACATTTGAATGGTGCAAACATTTTAAAGAAGGCTGTACATAATGGCTCTGAGAACAGACGCATCAGTATGTGTGTGAAGTGTACACACAATCATTCACCAACACCACTTGCACATTACAACTTGGAGTTATTGCCACAACCTCCATATAGTCCTGACCTCGCTTCAAGGCATTTTTACATTTTTGGGAGATTAAAGGAGTTCCTGGGAGGCCAGTGTTCTGGCGTGTAGCAGGGAATTATATAGAGATATAAACAAAGTTTTACTCTTATAACTGTGCTATGTTATTGTAAACAATCAAAAGTTCCAGGTTGACATGAACACTCCTGATACTTTTGAGCTTGGGCCTTCTACTCACTTACTCACTCATCTTCTATACCGCTTTATCCTGAATTCTGGGTTGCAGGGACCTGAAGCTTATCCCAGGAGGCATAGGGTACAAGGCGGGGTACACCCTGGACAGGGTGCCAATCCATCGCAGGGCACACACTTACACTCATTCACACACTACGGGCAATTTGGAAATGCCAATTAGCCTAACCTGCATATCTTTGGACTGTAGGAGGAAACCGGAGTACCCGGAGAAAACCCACCAAGCACGGGGAGAACATGCAAACTCCATGCACACAGAGACGGGAATTGAACTGGAGGTGCAAGGCGACAGTGCTAACCACTACACCACCTTAAGGCCTTAGGGCCTTATAATGTATGCAAAAATAATAAAATAAAGAAACACGCAATCTTGACATGTGCATAGTGACATGTGCATAGTGAATGCAACTTAATATTCAGTGTTAGTCACGTTTTCCCCCCGTTTCTCCCCTCTAAATTCAGACTTGATGCTACATTATTATTGGTTTCATATGCTGTAGGTCTCTAGACAAATGTCGAAGTGGATAAATTATTCCTGTCACAGTGTTGAAACGCTGTCTCAAATAGATCACCATTATTGGTTTCCTGTGAAAAAGGAGTATTCCACCATAGAAAAGGCTACAATAAAAATGCCATTTTTTATTTATTGACCTTATGTAGATGTTTGCAGTACATTGATTTGGTTTTCACGCATTGAAGTTATTTGGCATCTCAACAATAATAATTTGAACCTTTGTATCAACATATTGATTCGATTCCTGCACCATGTACCGTATTTTCAAACAGAAAACTGAGAGCACGCAATTAAATTTACAGATCAATGCCCAATGATAAAATGAGCAAATAAGAAGATATTTGCCTTCAGGTGGAGGACAGCTGGAACAGGTGGGTGGGATATTGCACAACATAGGAGAAGGAGAAAAACTTTAGGTAATTGAATCTTTTTCAGGCACTAAATTGAAAGCTGAACCAATGATAAGAGTGTAATCATGTTGAAATTACCACTCACAAGGGGTGATGAAGCAGTAACAATGAGTAAGGTGGAGTCAGGCTTAGTGTGATATAATGAGCGAAAAGAACATGATATTCAAGTGAGGAGCAAAAAAGGAGGATGTGGAGAAAAAGTAAACTTTCAGAGGAATAATAATAATGATGATGATGATGATGATGATAATAATATCCCACACTGGGAAGGTCAGTGAGGTCTGAGTGTAAATCTGTCTGAATCTGTTTGTCTGTCTGTGAGTTCTGTCTGTCAAAAAAAGGACAACCATAGACAGTGTAAACTTATTTATTAAAATAATAAAACAAAGAAAGTTTCTGACAGCTGATTGTAATAAGTTTCAGCCAGATAGGCGAGAACTAATTAGTGAAATCACCTGCTTAGTGCACAGGGAGAGCTACAGTATAATACATGGCATATGTTGTCTTAATACTTTTAACCATACTTTATATTAAAATATAGTATTACTTTTAACTTTAGTAGAGACACCGCTTTGCTATGGCACATTATGGTATACCACTGGCATTGTTTTAACCTGTTTCTTCCTAATTTGTTCATTAGCTAATTCCTAGCTAACTGTTCAGCTAACATGAATAGCTCCAAACCTAAGTAGCTCATTGGGGGAACAAAACAAATAAGGTTTTTATATAATAAATAATGAAAAATAATAAATAAGGACATTGAGGTTCAAAACTTTAAATCCCCCAAATCATCATAGACGGCATCAGTTTTTTTCCCTGTCAATTACTGTAACACTAGCTAATTATGGGATGTTGGATGTTGGAGGGCCGATAGTACTCCCCAGTATAAAGACTAGTTTAAAAGGAAACGTGTGCTAGCTTTTACCCTGGGAGGATGGAAGCTCTTAAATGTTAGAATAAATAAATTAATCAATAAATAAATAAAATCGGTTGTTCAAGTCAAAGTCCCAGTTTGATTTGAATAGGCAACTTTTTTTTTTTGTTATAAGTTTTCTCAGTATATCTGAGACATGATCAGACTGCCTGCTTCACGTCTGAAACTCTAGCCTCCCAGGAACTCCTTCAATGGCCAGAACATCTGGAAATGGCTTGAGAGGTCAGAACTGTACAGTGGCTATAACTCCTAGCTGAATTGCTGTAATGTGGTGTTGATGAATGATTGTGAATGACAGAAATTTAATCAAAAGTCTGGGTTTGACAGAACGATCTCTTGCAAATGACAGTGAAGCTAGTTAGGATAGTAGCATATCCGATATCTACTCGAGAAGTCTTTTAAATGCACTACAACAGGACAGGTCAGAATATTATCATCTCAGCTCATAACTAAGTAAGTAAACAGTGAAATCATTAACAGTCCCTTTTGCAGTACTGTATGTTAGTTGATAGATGATAGATGATACATGATGTAGATCAATTGTAAATTAGAGTTCATTGATAAAGAGAGCGATAAGGTGTCAGAAGGACCAGTCGTGATAGCATTGTTATGTCCAATTTGAACTCGGAATTCTTCTGTCATCAATTTTTTCCTTGGTTTTTATGTTTATATCTAAAATGCTTTCAGATTTTTTGTTTTTAGTTAATTGAGCTGGCAGCTGCTGCACTGTTAGAAATGATTAACATCAAACAAAGCAATTATCCTATTGGATATAAGGCACATTTTCCACACCTCTGCAAAATCTAGAAAAAAAAAATCATGGATTACCTTTTAATTTCCACAACATTAGCTCAGAATAATGTAATACTTCATAAAATAATAGCCTCAGCTGAATGTAAAGTTGTAACGCATATGCTTTAATAGAAAAGGAAATCGTGACTATGAAACAGATTTATTTGTCTTTTATTATGTACTCCTAAAAGGGAGAAAGAATGAGCTAGAGTGGTTAAGTGGTGTAATTTAGCTGATGGATAGTGCCGTTATACGGAGTTCAGTGCAAACAATTAGCCCCACAGTTGGATCAGTACCCACCTGGGTCATGGGCATGACTGGTCAGCAGAAATTTGAGAGCACAGTTATAATTTCTTACAATTTGCAGAAAAATGAGTACTTGTGCATCACGCTCTGTTCGAAATCTCAGAAGCAGGCAGATTATACATGTGAAGACTCTCTAAATTATGTCTGAGGATCTGTCTGTAATGGCTTGGAAATTTGCCACCTAGACCAAGGCAAATTACTACAAGTGGGACATTTGGCTAGGAGTGCCTTATACAGAAGGACTGGCTCTTAAAACCCTTATCAAGACTTACTCTCTACAGAAAAGCCCTTGAAAAAATTGTAACTGTATGAAAACTTTGAGCTGACAGAAAGAAAAATAAAAGTCATTCTTAACTGAATTTCCTCACACAGTGAAGGATTTGGGAAAGGTAAAATCAAAGCACATTTTGACACAGCATATTTTTTTTTGTTGTGATGAAAAAAAAAAAAAAGGTCAGTTTTTGTGTCAGGATCTAATCTTTTTTTTAGGCAAGAATATCAATGTTGAAATTGAAATGAAATATTGAAAGCACATTCTCCTCAGTATGTCATTTACTTCAAATTCAGGTGTAAAACGCACCTTGTGTGGAACATGTGTTTCAAACTCAAGTTCTACAGGCTAAAGCCATCCCACTGCCTTTTTCCTTCCTTGTGAACTTGTAAAACATATATATGCAAACAGCCCGTAGTACATCACTACACACTGTCTAACATTCAGCAGATCCATAGCATAGCTACCGGCCTCAATCACATAGAGGTGAAGCAATGGTTATTATGAAGGACTGTCTCCTGCATCTAAAAAGGTCCAGAGAAACCCCAGTGTTTTATCTTTCAGGGCTTGACTCAAAATCCTTAAATGTCTCACCCAGCATAGAGACTTACAAATAGAATGAAACAAAAAAAGGTTGCTAGAGCATGAAGACAAAAGATATAGGAAATGTTTTTAGTATCTATGTACAGTACATACAAGAAAGGTTTTGTCTGTACTGTACATTGGTCGGAACTCGCTGTTATAATGATATCTTTACAGTACGTTTCATACACGGAAGGACCCAAAACCACTGTCAAAACCATTTGTATGTCTGTCCCGGCCAATTTGTCACAGCATCATGCAAAACTGGCTCAACGGAATTTAATGAAACTTAGCCAGTCCTAAAATATTTGCTAAAGTTAATCCTGAGCCATAAATTAAATCAAATGTTGAGTAGAAGGGACGTTATGAGCAGTTAAGAGCCAGATTACCTCACAGCAGCCATCGCTTTTTTAGGAGAATACAGTATAATGCTTCTGCCCTTGAAGTGGGTGTGGCAATACACGCCTCCCAACAGAACCATTTAATGCGATAGTTTATGCAGTGCATTTTACAGGGAACAGAATTGAACGGTTCTTCTCACGAGTCTTCTAGTCCGAGTCATTTTTTATTTTTTTTTATCTATTGCACTGCATAGCGTCTATGGGAGTCACGTGACAAAAGACCAAATGATTTGGTCCAAAAGACTCAAAGGCAACTACTTCTGTTTCCTGTACATTCTAAGCGTTCTAAGTCACGTTAAAGACTCGCGCATAAAGAACGAATCATTCATGAACGACCCATCACTGTTTTGGATATAATATGTATACAGTATATAAAACATCAGTAGATGTTTACCTTCAAGAGCTCACAAAATCCTAATGTAACCCTGGCAGAATGTGTTTGTTTGAGACTTGTGATGTACTGTAAAGCGCCCTGATAAACAATGTGTTCACATTTCACTGTGTATGAATACAGAAACGATGTACTTACATAACGGAGATTATTTAAATATTTATGTTTGATAATACACTTTTGTCAGTAGCAAATGGAAGTCTACAGGACTCTTGCATTTGTTCAAAATGCACATTTATTAGCACAACACTAAAACCATGAGCACTACAAGATTAGTTTTGGTCACCCATCACTCATTATGCATTACCACAGCAGGAAATGTTTATCGTCTCTAAGGACAAGTGAAGCAATAAGCTGTACTTAATGCACTGCATGGATGGTGCATTAAATAACCTCTCTATTTGTATTGCTAGCTAAAGGAAAAAAAAACTTACTCAATGCTGGGATACCAATTTAGTGACCACTGGTTATATTGCATGGGGAGTATAAAAAAAATTCTGCTGCCTATCAGTAACTTAGCGTATTAGGAAACCAAATACAATTTGAATCAGTTTATGATTCACACTCATCATAGACATAAAACTGTCATGTGTTTACACTCAGGAAAAGATAACATCACTGGTGATTGATCTGTAACCATGTTCTGAATATTAAGCACTGTACACAAGCTCTGTCATTCAAAGCACACAAAACGACCCATTCTGACATGAATTTGCATAATGTTAGCTTAGACAATTTTTTCCAAGATTCTTCTCCAAAAGCTTCTCCAAAATGTTAGTGATTAATAAATTCACCTATGTTTTTATACCCACCTTTTCATATAGGACCTTCTCAGTAACTGCTAATCAGAAAAGAAGGTAAAAGTGTGTTGTAGGGGTGTAGCAGAATGTCATTAAGTATATACCAATTTATACAACAGTTTAGTATATACTAATTAAGTATAAAACACTGAGCTGAGCATTTTAACATAAATCCCCTTTTTTGTCCAGTTGAGTACGAGATGTAGTTTATAAAGGATGTGAGAGATGACATTGTCTGTAGAGCAGTTCGGGTGGTATGTATAAATATACACTACCGTACAAAAGTTTGGGGTCACTTACTAACTCCATGATGGTTTCTGATTTTTATTTCTTTCTACATTGTAAAGGAATGCTGAAGGCGTCCAAAAAATGCATTAATCTCCTTTGAACAGTTGATATTGAGATGTGTCTGCTACTTATGCTCTGTAAAGACTTCATAACGCCTCTGATCTGAGATGCTGTTAATTGGTCATTTTTCAGGCTGATAACTCTAAATGAACTTCTCGTCTGCGGCAGAGGTAGGTTTTGGTCTCGCCCTCCTGGGATTTGAGAGCCAGTTTCATTATGGTGCTTGACGGATTTTGCAAATGAACTTGCCAATACTGTTCTTGCAAGAACTATTACAGAAAGGCTGACCTCTGTGTCTTAAAATAACAACTAACTGTTGCTTTTGTTGTTGTTACACAATCACCTAATCCCATATGTGTTATTTTATAGTTTTGAAATCCCCAGTATTGTTGTAGAATGTAGAAAATAAATCACTAAACAAAAACAAAGAAATTTGCAAGTGACCCCAAACTTTTGAACGGTAGTATACATTGCATTACATATGATTTCAATGTACACTAATGCCCTGCAATCATTTCTAGCAGTCTATTTCAATTAATTAATTATTGTATGATTATAATTGTATTCCTATCTTTATCTCTTTTGAACATTGTCTAATGATTCTGAGTTATTCATATTCAGTTACATACCTATTCTGTTATTATTCTAGACAGTCAGCACTAGACTGAGCTACTGTTATTCAACGGTAACACAGATATTGATCTTTAATAAAGCTAAGAGCAGCATACTATAATTTTATGCTATGACTAATAATAAAAATTCTGTGAAAAGCAACCCATTCAAAACTGAACACAGTGTGCTCTTGGTATAAGATTATTAGGTTTGTAATTTATGTTACTTAAACTTCAAATGACATATCTTTATTCAAAGTGTCATATAGAACCTCATCATTATAGTGAACTGCTGTTTTTCAGTTTCACAATTCAGTCAGACTGTGCATGGGATTTAATTTGTGGGTCATTATTGGTTTTGCATGCTTCTAAGCAGCTCATTTGTCTTGATAATTCATTGATGCATCTCTTGATGCCTCATTCTTCTCTCGAAGTCATCAATGGATCCACTGATGTATATCCCATAAGGTTTTAATTTGTCATAGTCATCAGTATGCAACACATACGTGTCTGTGCAGGTTCTCTATCAATTACTTTACTCTCTCCCCTTGCCATTTACTTTTTACGCATTTTATACAATTTTACGCACATCCACTATAGCCATGATGTTTTGGCAGGCGCTTTTCAGCTCTTCTTGTATGTATGACGGAACATCTGCTTTACCTGTCTTGTTTCACCTTCACTATAGTCAACTGTTATACAGGCTTTGTTTTTATATCCTGCAAGTCCTCAAAACACCACAATTTTATGGTTTGCTTAATCTTCTATCATTTGTGTAATCATTTTACAAAGCCAGCAGATTATAAAACAAGAATTGGCTTAGTGTAAGCCCACTTTAATTTTCTTTAAGAGGGCCACTTGACAAGTCCTTCCAGGTTCTGTATGATTCATGACGATAATAAAAGGGCATATGGTAATAGAGAACCCAAATAAAAATATTCATATTCTATTCATGGACCCATTCAATAGAACAAAGACAGACATATAAAGATGATGAAGGTGTGTAATAATATAAGAAAGCAGGGGGTTTATTTAATTAAATTTATATTTTTCTCTTAATTTATCCCTCTACTGAGATTAATGAACTGATCAGTAGAAATAAAATATACAAAATCATCTGCATATTATAAATGTAATCAAGCACCCAAGAAATGTAGTTCTGATTGGAAGCTACTTAGCTAATAAAACTAATTAGCCTTATGCAAAGTTAGTTCTGTAATGATCACACACTTGGCTCAAGCCATGCTGAGATAGAAAGCTGTCCCAAACAATGTTAAAATAATTGGAAATAATTTCTCGCAGCAATTGCACTCAAACTGCAAAACGTTTTATACTTACAGTCTCACAATAACATGCAGTTATGCAGTAACTTAGTCTCTCAGTAACTTGTATTTCAGCTGTGGCTTGCATGCACTTTATCTCGCACTACTAACACTATGATGGTAACTTTTAGTGACTTGTACTAACTTGCTATCTGACAATACCTTGCAGTTTTGCAGTAATATGCACTTTTGGAAGAACGTCCAATCTTGCAATAGTTACGTCTCAGAACAGCTTACAGTAACTTGCAGTCTGACATTAACTGGCTGTTATTTAGTCTCATAGTAACTTACAGAGCATTCTCACAGTAGTAACTTTTTTTTTTTAATAGTTAAAATAGCTGAATAACTATCCACCGTTATTGGCCAGGAGGGCGGGATAGTGGATGCTTATTGATGTTAACAACTTGATGGAAGATTATAAGCATAATAGATATTTTCATACTGAGGCCAACCGACTGCAAGCAACTGTTAATCAGTGACCTCATGCATGGTTGTTGGTGTTGTTGATGTCAGAGGTCTATAGACTGGTCTATACAGTACGTTATATGTCACATTAAGTGATCCATCACCACCGAACCGATATACACAAAATATAGAAAGCTACCGTTATAACTACTGGAATGTAATGACAGATTTTACTGGACAATAAGTGATTTTATGGATGATTAAACCCTCTGTAAAAAGCACCAGACTTTGATGAATGATAGGTAATGATGCTGAAATATTGATTCGCTTTGATAGAGCATCGCAAATTGTTTTTACATATCTTTTAGTAATGTTCATAATATTTTCACTAGTTATGAGTCACGGACAGACAAATCTGCAGATGGTGAAGAGCTCACTACAACGGCAAGTGTGTGAGTGAATGTGTGGGTGTGTAAGTGTATATGGGTGTGTATACTGTATGGGTGTATGTGTGTTATTGTGAATTGTAAATTTTGCCAATACTTTACACTCCAGCCCTGTGGTCATGCATATTGTCATGCTTCTGGGTAGATACTGCGTTGGGTAACACTTGACCCAAATAAGGTCCATAAATAAGCATAACATAATAATTATACCACAGTGTTGTCGATTTCTTGATTGTGTTTGGTTAGAAGGTATTGATTGTATTTTCTCTAACAGCAGCAAGTTCTGGCTGTGATCGCCAATATGTATTAATGCGCGCATTCTAATGCATCACTGTTTCCATAGTAACGGCTAATTCTCAAGCACTGGTATAGTGGATGCACAAGATTTATGTACAGTTTTAATATATTCATTTATCTTGGGTTTGTGAGACATCGTTCATTTAGCAACTTTGGAAGGAGTCTCCAGTGTCAGCATTTTGTAACAAACAAGGTTGCTCACCCTGGAGACTTTAAAAATTGCTAAATGAACGATGCCTTACAGAAAACTCAAGCATTTAGCAATTTTAAAAGAAATCTCCAATGTCAGCATTTTGCAAATGACAGGGTTTCTGACACAGGAATATGCTCAGGATTTGGGATTTTATACATGGCTATTTATTACTACCATGCCAGTTCGTTTTTTTCAGTAGCTGCTATCATGAAAATGGAATTACAAGAACTCACAAAATGTACCATATTAATTATAAATGGTTAAAACACCTAGTATTATTGTTTAATATATACTGTATATAGAAGTATAAATACTTCTGTACTGTATGTGCCAATATAGAGAAATAATTATCCTTGCATGATTTTCATTAACGAAATAAATAAGTTAACAAGATCTTAATACCCAACTAATATTATTATATTAAATACTTATATTAATATCTATTTGTTTATGACTCCGAGGCTATTACTGTACAGTATCTGTTTCAGCAATAGTCTATGTATTAATTTCTTTATAATAAAGTCTTCCTATGAGTAAAGAGGCTGAAAATAACTCCAGTGGCGAGTTAGTTAATTAGCTTGCACACACTCTTACTACCATCCTTCTGACAAGTTTCACACTAGAGCACTATTCAGATTATGTTGTTACGTATTTAATAGCTGCAAGGCTGCATAAATATTACGGTTTTATTAGTGATTCGTGTGTAATTCACTGGATAGATTCTAGCCATGGTTATAAAATGATGCTTGCGCACAGGCTCCTCTTCAGAGCAACAAAAGCTTCCATTGAGGGAACAAGAGAATTTGTCATTGACTTTGAGAGGCTGTGTTTAATCTAGTCAATCCTAGCATGGTTAAATGTATGCCAGAGTTGGCTGATGAAGGAGAATTCTCTTTGAAGTTGAACGCTTATTTGCACTTCAGTTGCTTCTCCAAGATAACACTGGGAGTTTGGGCAGCTCTTCGCCATGGCATTAAGTATAACCTAGCAGGAATTATAGAGTGATTATAAACAGCTGGAATTGTTTTCTTCTTGTTCTGAGTTTTCACTTTTGAGAATGCTGGTTCCTTCATCAGCTGGTGGCAGCTGTTTATTTATGATGCATCTCACTCATTGCATCGCAGCGTGCCACAACATAACAAGTAATTATTTCAGTGCCTGGCAGCAGAGAGCTGATTAAAGATTTAAACTCCAATTGGGACCGTGTCTGCGCTTTGTAGAGGCGCCTAAGGAAAGAAAGTGGCCTGGCTCTACATCACAGGTTTTCAATTTACTCCTCAGAGACCTTCAGGCAGTTCAACTTAAGTCTGTTCTACCAACAAACACACCTGAGCCAGGTAGTGAAAGCTGATTGCTCAGGTGTGTTAAGGCAAATTCTCCTTACTTTTCTCAAGCACAACTATTTTTAATGGAATTTACCATCACCTTTTTGTACAGGAAAAAAAAAACATAATTTATTTAAGTTTATTGAAGTCTTTATTTTAGTTGAAGCAAGAAAAGCAATCACATTTATGATAAACATTTATGATGAGTAATTGCTTTTACTTGAGTTAAAGGATATTACTTAAATAATATTATTACTTACTTATCTACTTTTTTTCGACAAGACACTATAATACCTTACAGTTCCTTGTGGTGCACAATTTGCATGCTTTGTTAAACTCTGACATGCATTTGACCATTTAAACAATGATTGGTTTGTCGATTTCATCTACCGAACAGTAATGCAGTGCAGCATGACTGTTCGGTAAATGAAATGGACAAACCAATCATTTTAGCTCATATTTATACTGAACATTGAATTAGATAAAGTGTATTAGATAAAGATCCAGCAAGAAATGTACAGAAATTTGTGCGTATAATATACATGTTGATCCACTAGCCTCCTCGCACATCCCTCATCCCTTTCACTTTTAACCCTGTTACTCATTTACAGTGGTGGGTACACAAATTCTGTACTTGAGTATTTTTTGTAAAGTCATCTAAATGTTTTTGGAGACAAAACAAATCTTAAAATTATTAACAGATTAATACAGTTCCAGTAAGGCTGATTTTTTTTTTTTTATTGCTCATGCTTCAGTTTTTTTTCATAATTATGTTAGGATCTGTAAAAAAGGAGGTACTTTGTGAATAAATGTATGCAATCCCCAAACAGAAAATATAATATATATTTTTTTAAACTCTTTAATTAAAGCACAAAATCTATGATATAATACCACTTTGTAGTGGTCTATGGGGCAAAAAATAAAAAATAAAAATTGTGTAACTGTCCAAATACATCTGGTTCCAAATTTGGTGAACTGCCATAAGCTTACCTGAGCTGATTTGCATTTGTGACACCCACAAAACTTCATAAAAGGCAACAAAATGAGTAAACGACAACTAAATGGTTCATAGAGCCTTCAATATGAAGCAGCTGATGCAATTCATGTGTATATCTGAAATTCAAGTATATAAGCATTTTGAACTCGAACACATAATTTGTATAAAATACCCAAACGTGCAGTAAACTCAAAAGTTTTACAATTGTTAAAAAAAAAAAAAAAAAATATATATATATATATATATATATATATATATATATATATATATATATTCTGATTTAAAATGGTATTTTATGTACTTACATAACATTTTGCTTAACATACTAAACTAAACTTCATGAATGACAACTTTCTTTCATGTATTCTCTTGTGAATAATTACTGACTATATTTTCTTGTATCCAACATCCATGTGTAGCAAAGAAATCATATAAAACCAATTTTTCCGAGAGATAGATGAACACATTTGGTAAATGGTTGGATGCCCCCCACCCCATTATTTTTTAGATTGTATAAATTACTTATTCACCCTTCTTCCCCAAGGACTTCCTCACTCTTCTTTCCCAAATGTTTACGCTGCATTTTTTTTCCTACTGAACTATTTTACTCCAGCGGTTATTGCAAGTCCGTCGTCTGCTGAGATAAAGATTGATTCAGGATTTCTGTGTAAGCGGCATGTAATCTCAGCGGCTCCGTTCAATCTCGCTAGTGCTAGTTTCTGCTGACCGTGATGCTTTCCAGCACTGTGGCCTTTCCACCGAGCTCGAAATGGCAGCTGCAGAAAGAAGCATTGAGAAAAAAGTCGAGAATGAATGAGAAAGGGAGAGGAGGAAGAAGGAGAAAGCTAGAGTTTGCAGTTCATCATTTGCTCTCGTCTCGCTCTCCGCCTGCCAGAGGGAATGAATAGTCTTCTTTAAATAGCTCTGATTAATTAGAGCTTTTAATTGCTAGTGTGGCAGAGGCTCTCGCTTCTTCCTGCCAATCACAACGAGGAGGCGGGGCTAGAGCAGCATCCAGCCACCTGCAGGCTCTCCTCATCTGCTTTGTTGACACCAGACACATGTTACCCAACCCACCACACACACACTGTCCCCTGTCACCACAGCAGCACTGAATAGCCGAGATGAAATTTGACTTGGATCGTTCAAACACTCGAAAACACACACATGCACACACGCACTCTGCTGCCTGCCGCCTCAGCCTTTCAAGCTGATTGCATCAGCATTATCTGCGCTTCTGCTCTATATACGGCTGATTGCTGTCTGTGTAGTCCAGGTCCCTCTTTTCTTTCTTGCATTGGTTTGCATCAGTATGTACACTCAAGTGTTACTCCACAAGTTTTCACATTCAATGATGACTCAAGTCAAAGCTCAGGCAGCTCAGCTCACGCTCCTGTGTCTCTCGTGATTCCCGGGTGGCAAAATGATTCCTGTTTGTTCTTTTCCCCTTTTGCTACTCGAACAGTGTAACTGTTGTAAAGTCTCGGTGTAGACTACATAGACAGTATTCTTGTCTACATCCAAGTTTGATGTACCTCATCCTAATCTTTTTAGATGAAAGACACCCTACCTACCTCTACATTTAAAAACTATCATACAACAGTTAGTTTCTATTGAGCAACCTAATTTGAAGCAAGGCAGGAGGCAACCAGGAATGGAGATGATGGATGCCAACACCATTGGGACATTAAGCTATGTATATGTATCACTCAGCGTCCCAAGTGTTCTAGGATCATTAATTTGTCGGTTGGAGCATGGGTGATAGTAGGTGGGTATTACTGTACTGAACACAGTACTGTGGAGAGACCAGTTACCTGTCAAATCCCACATTGAAAACCAGTCATGGATACATTTTAGCAAGAAAACACACCTGATAAACTTTTCAACATCACTTTCTATTAATTTTTTAAATTACTTCTAGGTCTTCTAAATTGCCTCCATGTTGTTTCATTTATGCCTAAACTGAGCTAAAAAGCAAACTAGCTTCTAGAGCAAGACTGGATCCTAAATATCTCTGTAACCCCCAATCAAGGGCCCTACTTGGTATGTTGAACTAATGATTGCAGTTTTCCATTTAATGCTATTTTGGATTTAACCCTGGAACCCGGAAATAATGGAGCTGATATTCTAAAGTGGAAATATAAGGAGAACCTCCACGGTTTATTTTACTCAGAATTTGTCTACAAAGTAAGTATAAAAATGTTAAACTATTTTTACTCCTGTTAATTACACTAACTATTGGTTGGTAACAGTCGGTCACCACCCTGCTAGCCACGGTTCATTAGTTTTGCCAGTCCCTCAAGGAAATGTGTTGACAGAGGAAAATAATTGCTTAAATGAAGAAACTATTTATTACCTCTTGATAATAAATGGTGTTTGTTGGACTGTGGCATAAAAGCAATATCACACTTGAGGTTGTGAAGTTATACTGAATATCGGAATGGATGTGATGTAAATGACGATCCCGGCTGAAGAGGCTCAGGGCCCACTGCTGTCGTTGCCATGACATGTCAATAGTACAAGACTCCATATTAACTTCAACACATAATCTGTTATATTGAACATCCAACTGCCTAACACATAGTATGACCCAAATGAGGATGGCTTCAATGTTGAGGCTGGTTCCACTCAAGGTTTCCTCCTTCTGCCATCTCAGGGAGTTTTCCTTTCCACCATCGCCCTCAGCTTGTTCATCCTGGACTATCTGACCATTTTGATTCATACACATTTTCATTTTCATACACATTTCCATTATTTTCTATTGATTCTGTAAAGCTTTGCAACTATAACCATTGTTAAAAGTGCTATACAAATAAAACTGAATTGAATTACAGTAAGTGGAATGTCTGATCCTTGACCTTGCTCCAAGCCATTCCCACATGTGTGGGCAATTAAATAAGTTCCTGGGCGGCTAGCATTTCAGACATGAAGCAGGCAGTCCAATCATTGTTCTGCAGTACTGAGAAAAGTTTCTGCCCTAGTTGTATCCAAGCACAAGTGAAACAAGTAAAGTGTTTTTACACTCATTACTGTATCCTGTTATTGTACACAATAAATAATCTAATGAATATATAAAATCTTTGTGGTTTGTCATCTGTGCAAAGACATTTTGTCTGTTTTGATGATGGTGCTAGCTGATTTGAATCGGAAAGGCTTATGTCTGTTACACTATAGCACGTAAGCTTTCTCAATCATTCTGATCAAATCATAATGAGGGGATTTTGAATAAATGAAAAATAGATTTTTACCATGGATGGAACCTTCAGTATCAGTACCAGGGGTAGCTCAGTGGTTAAGGCATTGGACTACGGTTCGGAAGATCCCAGGTTCAAACCCCACAACCACCAAGTTGCCACTGTTGGGCCCTTGAGCAAGGTCCTTAACCCTCAACTGCTTAGATGTGTAATGAGATAAAAATGTAAGTTGCTCTGGATAAGAGCGTCTGCCTAAACGTAAATGTACTTACAAGCCAGTCTTTGAAACAGAGCCTCATCCATTTCTTCCTTCTTGGGTAGAATCAAGAAAAACATCCAGTGGGTTAGGTGCTGTTGTATGTACACTACTGATCAAACGTTTGGGATCACTTTCTAAGTCCATGGTCATTTCTGATTTTTATTTCTTTCTACATTGTTAAGCAATGCTAAAGGCGTCCAAAATATGCAATAATCTCTTTCGAACAGTTTATGTTGAGATGTATCTGATACTCATGATGATGATTTTTGAGGCTGGTAACTCTAAATGAAGTTCTTCTCTGCAGCAGAGCTAGCAGGAAGTTTTTCCTCGTCACGGTCGCATTCTGCTTGCTCATTAGAAACAATGTGAGCATTACACAATACATGTTTTCTCACATTTTATACATATTTCCATAATTTTCTTTTGATTTTGTGAAGCTGCTTTGGGACAATAATAGACAAATGCTATACCAATAAAATCCTACTGAATTGAATTATTACACTGCGATGGGTTGGCACCCTGTCCAGGGTCTACCCCGTCTCGTTATTTCAGTATGTGGGTCAGGGTGAGGGGTTAAACTTGGGTAATCTTTATCAAAGGAGTAGGATCAGATCCAGCTCCACCCCTGCACTTTGAATTCTGAGGATGATTAATTTTTGGCCGCCGCAACATCCATCCGGTTGTCCCATGCCAACACGCCCTTATAAAAAATTCAAACACACATTAAAAAAAATAATAATGGTAGGAGTGGTGCAAAGAGAGCGTGGCATATGCACAAAGCCAGCTGTCATAACATCTGTGCCTGTGTGATATTTCTTGATCATAAAAAGCAGGCATGGAGAAAAATTTTACCCCGAGCTGAAATGATATCTCACGGGTGATCTGCAGTACACACTCTGTCAGACCGACCAAGACAAAAGCTCTCCAAATGTTTACCATTACTCATTCACAGGGCTGTCCGAAGTTTAAGCGTGGAAGATCAAAGATTTAAACACAGAGAGAGAGTGCTGAAACCAAACGAGATGATCACCAGATGCAATTAAAATGTTGTGTTGTCACGCATGGGCATGCATAGACATAGCAACCATCCTCAAAGTAAGGACAGCTAGCACCACACACTGAAAAATACCATACTTGAATCAATGCTGACGTTTTGGCAAGCAATAAAAAAATCCTGACCCCAAGCTCACATCGAATTGGCACCGTTTTGTGAAATCCACAGATTTTTTTTGTTCTCATTAATGTTGTAAGCTCAGACTCATGCCGGTTTAATGAAAGTTGAAAGCACAGAGACTGAACCAGATTTTAAACAGCATACACAAGGAGTTGTCTTATACAGTATGATCGAAGATTTAGCATATTATTTAACAAATCCTCTATTATTAATATTTCATGGATGAATCTTGAAGATGCAATATTTATTGAAGCTTCGAGCGAGGGCAAATTAAAGGCAGCACACGGTGGCAGAGTGGTTAGCACTATGGCCACGCACATCAAGGGGGGAAGGTTCGATTCCCACCTTGTGGTCAGTGTGCATGAAGTTTCCATGTGATTGGGTTGGTGGGTTTCTGTCAGTTTCCTCTCACAGTCCAAAGATATGCAGATTAGCTTAACTGGTGTTCCCAAATGTCCTGTACTGTGCGCACATGTGTTTGTCTCTGAGGGATTGGCACCCTGTCCTGGGTGTACTGGGGCAGGGGTAGCTCGATGGTTAAGGTGTTGCTCTGTTGACCAACAGGTCCCTGGTTTGAGCCCTGAAGCTGCCACTGCTGGACCCAGCAAGGTCCTTCACCCCAAAGTCCTCAGATACAATTAGGTATAGAGCTGTGAGCTGTAACTGCCACAGAAACTTAAAAATTCTTCCTGATGTTCGTTTATTATAATATAAGCCTTACTATATAAGGTAGTACATGCAATCTGTCCAGCCTGGCTTTATTAAACCATCCGTGTTATTGATTCTTTTTCTATAACACTATGTCCTTTCATGTTTTCTTTCTTAATAAATGAAGTACCATACTGTGCATTAAATGTTTTATACTTTCCAGAGGACTGTTCTCTGTCTGTCTCTGTGCTGATTTACTTGCCACAAATAAAACCGTATCCACAAGATACAGTACACACTCCCCGAAGCAGAGAACAAAAAGAGGCAGTGAAGAGGTACTCATTGTTGAAATGTCTAAGCAGCCATGTAATGCATGGCCCATTAATTAATCTTTTTTTGTTCTTTGAGTTCTCACAGACTCAGACAGGGCTCTGTAAGTTTTCCGGCTCAAGCCCCCCCAACCTCCATCCCCCGGCTTTTGCAGGATTTATCACAGGGAGCTTGGCAAGTTTGAGAGAGTGTGACATTGTCTAGGTTCTCTGTTCTGATTGAGTATGCTCTGCGCCTGATTCTGATCGATGACTTGGCTGGCAGGCGGAAATCCGTTGCACAGCTCTGGCTGTGCGCTGATGGATGGCACCTTGATGCCCTGCGGGTCACAGAATCTCTCCAAACCTACAGGGCCAGGGTGATGATTAGAATAGGGTGGGAAAAGCACTTCCTATCTCTCCTCCTCCCATCACTTGGTATACATCTGTGCTCGATTCAGCACTGTAACTTACACCATCATGGAGGTGTGAAGGCAGAATTAATGGCGCCTGAATGAACTCTGTCTTGTCAGTGATGCTTTGAAAGGGCAAAGCAGTAAATTGTGGTTGTAATATTAGATACTAGCCAGTATGTGTACTGGAGGCGTGCAGGTTGTAAGGAATAGACACGGAGCTAGTGGTGTTTATCTTAGAAGCAGCCAAAGTGTGGTATGTAGTAGTGTCTACAGAGACTACAGAGACATTCTACAGAGACATTTATCACATATTGTGTCCAAAACTTACTTACTTTTCTCTACAAAATTAAAAATGAATAATAACTAAAGGCAACTACAGTAGTAGTAAATAAACATTACATCAGAATTGTCATTTTCAAGAATGATGCTTGCATTATTGCATTGGAATGTCAGTGGTAATGGAAGCTGCAGTTCTCTGGTGCCAAAAGTTTCAATCTTTGCACAGTAGGAAAATACAACTTTAAGTTATTTGTTGGTCATCCAAGATGGATAAAACCAATTTGTGGAAGTACTTCATATTTCTTATAAATAATTTCAAGAATGCACCACAAACAAATCTGATACATACATTTATATGTATATTTATACCTATAGTTAATCTACAGGGATAAAGTAATAAGTCTCTAGTCTTGGTAATAAGACTTACCCGGATCATTACTGTCTGACAGTTGGCGGGTGGGAGCTCGCGCTCGTTAGGAAATCGTCACCCTGCTGGTTCATTAGGGCCGACTGCTCCCTTCATAAGCTCACTGTAATGGATGGCGCTAGTCTGACCCATCGTTTCTGCTTCAGGATACTAATGAGGGTGAGAAACAAACTGACATGGTTTTGTCAAGGTTAATCTGTTTTGAGAGACCTTATACTAAATGAGCTGACCTGCATTCATTTATTTTGCATGTGAACTATGAAAGGAATGAAACCTTATCCATTATGGATTGTTCCTGTGTCATCAGAGGATGTGATTATTTATTTATTTATTTATTTATTATTATTCTACTGGGTAAAAATGACTAGGTCTGCATGGCTCCGCTCTGGACCCATGTGAAACATTTTAAAAGATCTTGACTTTGATGCCCTTAACCAGGCAGATTGCAAATAGCTGGTGAGAGAAAGATGAGATGAATTGGCATGGATGAAATGTCAACACCTATGGGAAAATGGCACTTGATCCAGACGAGACCCTGAAACATCAGCACAGGCCCCACTGTGATCGTGTCCAAATACAAGGGCTCAGCGGTAATGCTTATTTGTGTTGCTGTAATCTTGCTTGGCTACACTGGGAATCGTTTTCAGAATGTATTAATTTTTTATTTCTTTTTAAAATCTAACTATATTTCTTGCTCTCATGCCGCAACAGCTGGCTTTCCATTTGCATCTTGACCCAAGCAGATGCCTGTGCTTCTCTAGCACGTGCTAATTTTGCCATTTGCTAACATATTTGTTCTGGGTTTTTTTTATAATGAACTTGTGCTGAATTGGATCCTTTCCCAGTAGCCCAGGAGTGAAACAGGATTCCAGAAGATAGCCATTCTCAAAACAAATCAGCAAGCTTTAATGTAATGTGTGTCCATGGTTGAGAGCCTTAATGGAGCATGATGAATGCAGCAGGGTGGCACAATAGGAAGTGTTGGATTAGGGTAGTTAAAAAAGGGTGCAGAATTAAATCCTATTCTTGTCTGTGTTAAAAATGTTGTATCATGTCCAAATTGGCTTCTTTTGGGAGCTCAGGTTTTCTCCTACCTCCTCCAAACATTCCAATAGATGGATTGGCTACTACCGTTGCCGCTAGGTGTCTGATGATGCCCTGAGGTGGACTGGCACCTGTACAAGGTATATTTTCACTTTCTTTCTAAGATAAAGCAGGATCTTCCTTTCCTCCATACACACTTCTTCTCTCTCTTTCTCTCTCTCTCAGCAGGACCACCAGCTTACTTCTGGCACCTAACTTATCTCTTTTTATGGTCTCACATCCAGAACCAGCCGGTAGTATGCATGAAACAAAAAAGCTTCGGTGAAAGTTTGTGTGGTTGTTCAAACTCTGCCTCTTATATGCCTGGAGGCGTTCTGACTTCCCTTGTGATTGGGCAATCGTGCACAGCTCTCTGTTGGAAGAATGAAATATGATTTTTTTATTTTTATTGTTCTGAAGGCTAGAGTCCCTCTCTGGTGGAAGTTCCCACTAATTACATCCACCCTTCTTGTTTAAACAGGGACATGTCATGTGACCAGCTAATTATTTGGCTAGTTGTTATGACTTCACTTTTGTGCCTTTTTTCTCACTTTCCGTTTGCAACTTTTGCAGGGTTTGCACGTTTGCCCGCGCGCTTGCCTTGAGCGTTACCTCTGCTGTGCATATTTGGCAGATGTCACTGTTTATGTTCACATTACATGTTTCTTAGTCCATACAGCTCTCTGCATTGTGTAGCCGGGAAATGCTTGACTGTGCTGTCAGAGAAAGCAGATTTTATGTAAGCTGGAGTGAAGGGAGCACCATCAATCTTTGAGATAATGCACAGTCCCAAGACGTTTTTTCTCAGCTTTCCAAAACATATTTTTAATATCAACAGACAAGCTTCTCCTTTTCTCTTAAGGTTTTGTGACAGTGACAAAATTGCCTTATGCACAAGCATCAGACTGTGTGGCAAAAAGGACAAGAGCATATACGTGCATGCATACATTGTTTAAAGCTCTCCCAGTGTGGGAGATTTATCGATTTCCCAGTTTTCCCATGACAGAATCAAAATGGCTTGATGTGAAAAGGAGAGGTCTAAACCCAACAATGCAGACTGATGGCTGCCTTAATTACAAGCTCTTATTTATTTATTTATTTATTTCAGATTTGGATTCAGATTTACCATGTGACTATATTGGTTTGCAAATCAACAAAATAACCACATTCTTTGTTGCTAACATTGAATTTTTTTTTCCCCAAATGAAAATAACTAAAATCCCCAAAACAAAGAGAAATTAAAGTTGGAAAGAATAATGCTCTCACTGGTGACCAAAGGTTTTTCAGTCACATATACAGGTGTAGGCTAAGATAATGCACATTCCAAGTATTCTCTCTGTGTCAAAGTGTCAACTATAATGGTTTCCAGAATAGCACATTCTCTTCTCGGGTTTCCACGAGGAAATAATTAGGCCTCGGTTTAGACGAAAAACTCATTCAAAATTCATGGTAGAAAGTCAGAGAAGCTGAAGGTCATACAGGGTTTTTGTATACAAACAAATCCTTTTCTTGAAATGACACATTATTTCGAAGGCACCCAATTTTTAAGACTATATTTTTTAAGTGACTTTAATAATCCTTTTGTATATTCAGCGCATGTGCACATATTCACCAGAACAGATCTTTATAGAAAAAAATGCCTATACAGAGAGGTCAATAAGTATTTAATCACCCTGTGATTTTGCAAGTTCTTTTACTTAGAAATCATGAAGGGGTCTACAGTTTTCAGCATAGGTGCATTTTCACTGTGAGGGACAGAATCTAAAAAGAAAAATCTGGAAATCATATTGTATGATTTTTTAACAATTTATTTATGAATTACCGTGTCAAATAAGTATTTGATCACTTGCTTATCAGCCAGATTTCTGACCCTCAAAGACCTGTTATTTTGCTTTTAAATAGTCCAGCTACACTCTGCTCATGATTCTAAATTAGTAGCACCTGTTTGAGGTCGTTAGCTGTCATAAAGACACCTGTGCACCCCACAATCAGCCAAAGTCAAAATAGACGGGGTATCAATGATGCTAAGAATGGTGAAGAATCAGTTCAGAACTACACGGAAGGAGCTGGTCAATGCCGTGAAGAAAGCTGGGACCATCGTTTCCAAGGCTACTATCAATAATACACTAAGACATCATGGTTGCCAGGGACCATCTGGATGATCAAGAGGAGTCATGGGAGAAACTCCTGTGGTCATATCATCCCAATAATACCATACCTACAGTGAAGCATGGGGCTGGAAGCATCATGCTCTGGTGGTGTTTTTATGCACAGGGGACAGGATGACTGCACTGTATTGAGGAGAGGATGAACGGGGCCATGTATTGTGGCATATTGGGCAAAGACCTCCTTCCCTCAGGCGGAGCATTAAAGATGGGTCGTGGCTGGGTCTTCCAACTTGACAATGACCCAAGGCACACAGCCAGGAAAACCAAGGAGTGGCTCTGTAAGAAGCATATGGACTATTTAAAAGTAACAGGTCTTTGGGGGTCCGAAATGCTGATAAGCAAATGATCAAATACTTTTTTGACACAGTAATTCACAAATAAATTGTTAAAAAATGATACAATGTGATTTTCGGATTTTTCTTTTTAGATTCTGATTTCTAGGTAAGTAAGAGAACTTGCAAAATCACAGGGTGATCAAATACTTATTGACCTCACTGTATATATATATATATATATATATATATATATATATATACTAGTGCTGTCAATTGATTTAAAAAAATTAACTAATTAATCGCACAGGTTTTTTTGCAATTAATTGCGATTAATCACAATTAAAAGACTGAAACTTTTGGGATATGAAAATGTAAATAATTAATGTAAACTCAAGACAATGAAACTATTTAAATTCAAATATGATTGCTTATTGGAATTTTTGTTTAACTTGTAACACAGATTTTCTCATGTAAACAACATACCTGCAATAAACCATCAATATTCTCCAAATTAACTGTTAGCTTGAAAGCCATATTTATTACAGAAATAAAAACACAGGTATGTGTCATTTGTGTCATTTGAATTTTAAAACAATCAATGCAATTTACATTGGCGAGGCCCTGTAGAGATTGTTTCGGTGGGGTGTTTTGCTTTTAAGTGATATGTCAAAGACGAATTACTTCTGTGGTATTTAAATTCGGCTTTGCAAAATGTACAGATTACTTTTGTTTTATCCACAGAACCATCCGGCAGAGTTTTATACTGAAACTTTCCGTCTAAAAGTCCTTCCTTGGTCTTATCCATACTTCTTTGCACGTTGAACACACGTCGGCTACAACAGAAAAAAAAAAAAACTGCAACCGCGTTAATTGCGTTAAATTTTTTTAATGCTTTAAATATTTCAAATTAATCGCATGCGTTAACGCACTAATTTTGACAGCACTAATATATATATATATATATATATATATATATATATATATATATATATATATATATATATATATATATACTTAATTTTATTGCTACATTATGCCCCAGGTCATAACGCTGCCACCAGAGGTTTGTACAGTGGGCACCATGCATGATGGGTGACCCTGACACGTCAATCTGGAATAGAGTCAATCTGGGGTGCGTTTCCCGTACAACGATGTAGCTCTTTACTTAACCACCGTTGTACGATGCAACGTTGAAGAAAATAACTAACTAGTCACGAGTGTTTCCCAACACCATAGTTCCTGCGTCGCACTTCCATCGTTAAAACCATGTTGGTTTAATCTGTCGTTCTTCTTCTTCTTCGATACAATGGCGGAGTAGTGCCAGAGGCACATATCGCCCCCTACTGTAAAGTGTTTTTTTCTCTCTCTTCGGCTCCCATTCAATGCGCTTTCGCAGTGACGTTACGTAGAAGTGGTGTAATAATGTCACGAACGCAACATTCATTATTTGTACAATAAAACATATATAGGCATACACAGTTTAAATGTGCTCTTTTCGAATAACAAAGTCTATAACTTTTAGTTATATTTCATAAGAACTCATTTTTTATTTGTTATTGATACATAAGTACAATTAAAATAAAAAGAAATTAAGGGTTTTTAAAAATGCTGGGTTTGTGTTCTGAACACCTGTTACCTATTTTGCTCAAGATCATTAACTATGTAAGTCCCTTTACATAAAGCCATGTTTTAATGAGAGTTGATCTGAAAAAATGAAACGGAAACCGCAATTTACTAAAAAAAAAAAGAGCTTGCAGTTCTTTTGGAGGAGGTGGGAAACAATCAAATCTTGCTTTTCTTCAAGTTAAAAAACACAGTTACAAATTCTGAAAAAAAAAAAAAAACATGGAATGAAATCGCACAAAAAAAAAAATGCTTCTGGAAATGGGTATGAGAGAAGCCCAGAGGAAGTCAGAAACAAGTGGAGGGACTTTGCAAGTGTGACCAAACAAGCAAGTCCAGTGGTGGCCTGAAACTGAACCCCTCCAAAAGCTGCTATGTAATAGTTACTGCAATTGTCCACAACATTGCAGTCGAGGAAAATTTCCCGCTTTTTGATAAGGAAGAGGGGGTCTTTCTGGTGCTGCTGTGAATGAGGAAGATGACACTTCTGATATATATATAGTGGGGCGGGGCGGCGGCTGACGACCATCATGCCTTGCGGGGATGTCGGTGTGTTCACCATGTTGGGGAAAGGTGTTTGGGTTAGTGACTTTGGCCCTGTTGTGTGTGTGTTGAGGTGTGTGACGTGTGAAATGTGCTCCAGTTCAGGCTAACGCTGAATTGGATGTAGGCTCCTGAGTGAAGGTACTGCTCATGCCTTACCGGCTGTATGCTAAATAAAGTACTCCCAGCCATTGCATTGGGCAGCAAATAAGCTCACTCGTCTCTCCAGCATTCTTCCCGGCGTAAAAATGCTACAATATATATATATACATATATATATATATATATATATATATATATATATATAATTGTATTTTTTTTAACCTATGAATAGTCCATATTCTACGTCTACTTCTGAGAGCACAACAAAAAAACTCACTTAAAAACTCACCTTTTCTTCGCACAAACGAAACCAAGGCTGTGTTCCAACCGGAACATAAATAATGCTTTCGTAGGGCACTTCGAAGGGGGAATAATTGCGATGGTATCGCTGTTATATCGTTTCAAAGTGAATTTGTAATTAAAATAACCAAAAAATGAATAGCCTAATATCTGAGCACCAACACATTAAGTTGTCCAAATCGCTCAAAGTGGTTGGGAAAATATTTAGAAACTAATAGTGCGTAGGGCCGTGAACTGTGAATAGAACACACCCAGCCGCGGCAAGGAACTATGCTTCTAACCACAGGTCGAAGGCTGTAGTTCCAACCACGTAAGTTTGCGACGCTGTTTGCGAATGTTCGTTCGAACTATGGTTTCGAGAAACACCGAATTGTTGAACTATGTTGGTAACGACGGAACTTGCGACCATAGTTGGCTAATGATGCTTTTGGGAAACGCACCCCTGGACTGATCAGACTACAAACTGAAGCATTGTTTTTTTTTGATGATACTTATTAACAAGTGTTTTTTTTATTGCCACACAACTGTTTAGTCCTAATCAAATTCAAATTCAAATTCAAATTTTATTAAAATTTTATTTGTCACTTACACAGTCATACACAGTACGAAATGTAGTAAAATACTTACACGACCGCCAGTGACCTTAAAAAGAGAATTAAAGCTTATAATAAGTAATAAATATGAATAAAAGAAATACGATAGAAAAATGAAATAAAAAAAAAAGTAAAATTGAACTAGGAAAAATAGAACTAAAAATAGAAATATGCTGTACGAAAATAGAAATATACTGTACAATCCTGCAAGTTCACCTATGTTCACTATTAAACACAACTCTTAAGCACAGCTTTTTGCCCTGGCCACATTTATTATTTAAAGTTCTGCACAAATGTTTTCTTTGCTTGATGAATAATTCGACCCTTATAAAACATGACATTTTTTGGCCAGGCAGGGTATATCCTGTCTATTAGGATTAGCAGTATATGTTGCACATTTTTGAAGTGACCTGCATGCATTAGTTCAAACATCAGAAGTTAGAGAACAAATCTCTTTTGAGTTCGACGGGTCAAGACCAAGTTTTTCAACAGAAAAACCCAGAACATCTATTAATGTTCTCATTAGGTTATTTAAAGGTTTAGCTGCCATGTATTTTAACAGTCTAAAAATGTTTACCAAAATAAAACATGTTTTTGGAACCAATTTAAAAAACATTCTCAGAAAAAACACTGATAGAACCACGTTCTTATTTTTGGTTTTAATACCTACTTTTGCACAAACATGTATTATCAGTGATGCTAAATGTATATTATGAACAGTACATTAAAGAAATTGAAATGCAACAATAACAACAAATTAATAATCAATTTTATAAAATTTAATTATTAGATAATAATTTTAGGTTAGCAAAATGTTCTTAGAACATTAGGATTTTTTATTCCAGGTTTCCTGTCAAGTTTTTTGGATTTCCTGTGAACCATTTGGAGAACATTTTTAGGATGTTTTCTGTAACGATTTGGTATAGTTTTGGATAACATTATTTTCTTTATTAACAAATATTTTTATTTCCTTATTATTGTCTGTTTTTATTGTGTATTTCTAAGTCTGCAGATATTTTAAAATTGTACACATTTAACACAACTCAGTTGACACAAGAATTTGACAACATTTTATATATGTTCTTTCTTTGGTTTTACCAGTTTATTATTATTATTATTATTATTATTATTATTATTATTATTATTATTATTATTATTATTGTTGTTGTTAATAATTGTTGTTGATGTTATTATGGAAATGTTTAGCAAGATATAGTATTCAGTATTGTGTGATACTTTTTTTTCAAAAGCTCAAATGAATAACCAGTTATGAATAAAAAAATATATATAATACCCTACATTCAAACTTAGCACCTTCACCAGCCATAACAGTTCATTGTCTATAGGATTATATAATCCAGTAATGACATCCACACAGTACGCAGGGACAAGGGACAGCTCAGGTAATTGTTCTAAACAAAATCCTTGAGGATGGGTAATCCCAGCCACTTCAGATTCCTCATGATATGTGATATACTGTAAGCAGTATGGTCTAAAGTCAAATACTTTTAGTTGCTCTTTCTTGGAAACCAGACTTAATGTATTCGGTGTATTTGGGCCTCTTTTAGAAGCAGCACTCAGGGCAGCTTTAACCTTATTTTACAGAAGCTCTACCTAATCAATAGTGAATAGGATCATGACATTGAGAATGAAAGGGCACTGTGGGAATTTGTGACCTGAAAGCTATTGTAGAGACAGAGTAGCAATAGTAGTGGAGGTTGATATTATGGTGGTGTTTATTTTATCCAACTTTAAAGCATGCTGGCATGGTGAGAGAAAGCACATTGCTATAGAGTGTGACTTTTCTGCTTTCGAGGTCGGAAGCAAAAACGGTGGAACTTGGGTTGCCTAGGTAACAAAAAGGCCTCGCGTGGCATGAGTAGCAGCTTTAGGATGCATAACCTTCAGCAACATTCCTCAATATGGTTTTATGTATTCATGTCAGGTTCACAGAAGTTTATTATAATCCAAACACATAAAACTGTTATTTACTGTAAGCCATGCATACTGTACTGTACATGGTCTAAGGAGGTTGACATTCTGTCTGTTTACAGGCAAAATATTGCAACCTGAATGGTTTAACAGGATATGGACCGCAAGTTCTTACAGGGAATCCATGTTATTTACAGGGCCATACCACATATTACCTTAATAAATTATCTAAATCGCTATACTTCTGTAAACAAATATTGATTAGTGCAATGCTAAAGCAAATATGTGTAAAGCTCAGTGCAAATACAACAGGTAAAATTAAGTAAATGATTAAAATTCAAAAAGCACAAATAAGAATAAATACATTTAAATGTAAAAATTTTACTAAAAACATGTCACACAGTATCTGATCTTTTTAAAGGTACATACACATCAACATAACTTGCAAATAAATTGTCTATTCTAAACTCTATTCTAAAGTTTGTGTACACAGAAGTTGTTTAAAAGTAAAAATTGTGCTCCAATAAATTGTCATTTTCCACAGATTTTATTTAGAATCCTGTTAACAGAATCAACCCTCTGTCCTACACTGTAAAAATAATCCTGTTAAATAACAGTAATACTATTAAATTACTTTACAGTTCATTACTGTAAACAGTATTAATATAAACAGTATATTTCTGTTTTTTTTTTTTTTTTTTTTTTTACAATTTCCAGTAGAGCACAGACACCAGCAATCTACTGTAATTTTACAGTATACCTTCAGTATTTATTTTACAGCAATTTTCTGTAAAAATTAAATGCGTAACTGATTATCTTTGTTTAACTTTTATTTTCTGTTTTTTAAACAAAGGTATAATTGATGATAAAATAACTTGAGGTTTAAAAAAAAAAATCTACAATATAAATCTTATTACATAAAATTCCGAATAAAAGCAGAAAAGTGTTGCTCTGTAAATATCTATAAAATATACAATAAACATGTCAGAAATTATATAAAACAAAGGTGGAGTCAAAAAATGACCCAAGAAACGTGCCACAGAAAACACGTTTTGTAACAAAACATTTTTATTAAAAAAGTAAAAACAATAGCCATAAATAATTCTTAAATTGCAGATCAGAGGCATGATCGGGCATTTATTATTATATTTTTGCATTAAATTGCATAATAATGGCTGCTCAAACCGAGGCAGCATGTTAAAACATTATACAAGCATTTTAAACTATAATAACAATACAAGTAATAACAAAATTGTACAGTACAAGTAACATTTTGGTATTTACTTTCTACGGGTCCTGTGAGGGGACACATGCACAGTACCTGTAATTACTCCTAGGCTCATTGTTTCTCTCCAGGTTTATTCCAGATTACCACTGCAAAAAAGCAGTAATTTTGAATCTTTCTTTAGAATTGTGAAGCAACGATAAAAACTCAGGTAGTAAGGTGATATTTACACAGCAGTGTCTAACAAAAACATGTCTCAACCCTATCCTAACATTAACAAAGTCTGCTTAAAAATGTTTATGAAACTTTAAGGTTAGCCTAAAGAAAAATCAAATATATTCTAATTAAAAATCATTAACTATATGATTAACTATATGATTATATGATAGTACCCGATCAGCAGAAACAATATAACTATATAGACAGAAATAACTACATAGATAGTAAATAACTTTTAACATGCAATATTTGATCAATTCTAATAAAAGTTACATTCAAGGCCATGATAACTTCTGGGATTTTGGGATGATGACGATACTGTTGTATTTAGCAGTTTTTTATACCACCTGCAAAAATCTTTTCATCTAAACTTCAAATCATATGCCAAGTAAATTAAATCCGAGTTTATATATTTTATACACAAAAACAATCTGCTCCCTTACATTTTAAACATAAGCCACCAAAATTATCTTCGTTAATAATGATGGGTAACACTTAACATGAAGCAATAAACACTTTAACATTCAAAAGACAATTTAAAACAATGATATAAGGCTTGGTGAGAACAAAATCCATGAAAATATAAATGCTCGAGTTACTCACATGTCAGCACTGATGAAGTTCTAAACACATTTTCACAAACTCAACAGCTTACTAAGCATGAACATCATGCATTGCTTCTGGTAATACACTTTTTATAAATAAAATACTGTCAAGAAAATAAAGAAAAAGGTTTAAATTACCATTCAGTTTGTTGATGCAGATGCTGATAATCGCAGGGTTAAAGACAAAGGACTTCAGAATAAAAGCTTTATAAATAAGTAATGATTGTTTTCAGCAAGTTCACATATACTTGACTAAAAATCATCTTTTAAATTGTTGCTTCTGAATTTCATGTTTAAGATAATAACACGAAAGAAATTATTTCGATAGAACAGTAATGAGATTTGATCAGCTTTGCACTTGAAAAAAAATACTGAAATGTACCGTTATTTAAAACATTAGCAAATAGGACTGAACCACAATGCATTGCACAATACGGAAGACAACCATATTAAATGAATAAAGAAGACTACTGTTAAAAAGTGCAAAATATTTCCCAGAATACATTGTTTTCTACAGCACATTACTGCTTCAATGGAAAACAGTACATTACTTTATGATTGGACCTGTTTTTTAACAGCATTTTCTTACAGTGTACAAAAGAGTATGGAAAGCAATGTTACAAAAATGTTAACCTTAAAAGAACATTATCCAACAGTACACCCAGAACATTAATCAATTTAAACATGTTCCCAGAACCTACAAATATACAGTTCTAAAATTTCCCCAGAACGTTTTCCAAAATGTTGTCAGGACGTTATCTAAAACGGGTTCACGACATTCCCACAGTATCGCCAGATCCTAAAATATAGTTCTTGAAACATTTTACAAACCTTGGTGAAACGTCCCTGTAGTGTTATCTAAAACATCGACAGAATATTACCCAAAATGTTTCCAGAAGGTTTGTCTCCAGAAGGTTCTGGCATTCCCAGATCCTACTAATACTGTATACTGTAGTTCTGAGAATGATGTACAATCCTTGCTCAAATGTTACTATAGGCATTTCCAGAATGCTATGCAAAATGTTTCCAGAATGTAAATCAATAAGCTTTTTAAAAATAAAGTTTTTTAATAGACATTTTATTTTATAGACTTTGTTAGAATGTCCTGAGAACATTTCCACATTTCCTAACCATAACATAGTGATATAACCCTATAACTACTGTCTGAACTTGCTGTTATAGAAAAGTCCTTTTGTAATAAGAATTGGGATTTGGGGATCATATAAGAGAAATAATGGAGATTCTGACATCTGGATCTCTTTAATGAGCAGTTTAATGTCATGTCCACACGATAAGCCCTGCTGTGCCACCACAAGCATTAATTAGTTTATGTTTGAAATGTTTCTTGAGGTACAACCCTTAATGTATGTGTGGAACAAAACCCATTTACACCTCATTTGCATCTCATGTTTGTTTGCTCACTACTTTTTTTTCCTTTATTTCTGCATTCTTTTTGTTGCTTGCTATTGCTCTATAAATATCACAAGGCTCATGAGCTATAAACGTCAAGCGCTGTGCGTTATTTCTTGCAGCGCACGACACGTGCTTCTTGCCTGTACATTTTCTTTATGGGAGTACGCTGCTCGGGATACAGGAGGCGGAATGTGTATGCGTGCGGTATTAAAGTGTGGCAGAAATGGCGGCATCGTTATATTCAGCCATTCAGCACCCCAGTTCTGGCAGAGAGGAGTTTGTGGTGGATCTATGACTCATTATATGAGCTTTTGGATTATAAGATTAGAGTTCTAGCCTGCTGTAAATGGCAGAGTGCTTTTGTGTGCGGAGAATAGGCACAATTTTTTCTTTCGTACACTCTGTTCCTCAATGATGTTCTCACAGAAATGGATGGCTCCCATGTTTTTTGATGATAGATTATTGACTGTGGTTGTGTGTGTCTGAAAGAGGGAGAGAGAGCAAGAGAGAGAGAGAGAGAGAAAGAAAAAAGAAAGGGAAGAAAGAGGAAAAAGAGAAATCTGGAAAATAGTCTTTGATAGGCCGTGTTGGTGAAGATGTTGCAGTGAGATGCTGCAGTGAGAGTGTAGGGACTCTGTGGAGTTCTTACACATGCAATATGAATAAATATGAATAAATATTTCCCAGCTCTACCCACCCTGGTTCCTTTCATCTTTTAACTCCGTGTATTTTTCCCTGCTATTGTTGTAGCAACTGTGCAAAGTAGTAGGATGTGGATACTGTAGACTCTGTCCTTCCAGCTGAAGGACATTTTGGTGTCTTGTCCCTTTAGAGACCCTTTCGAATGTGGTTCGTCTTTCACATGTCATTGCATAATACGTTGTTTTGATTGCTAAAGTTAGTTTTCTAGTAAGTGCAGAGCTCCTTGAAGCATATCCAGGAGTCAATGGGAATTACAACCCATCTGATGACAACAGGTTTAGACAGAACCTTAATATTCCGTCCTTTCAAATGGAGCCTTCAGTTTAACATGCAAGATTTTTCTCAAAATTTTTTATCTGCGCCAATTTTAATTTAATCACATTCATGCTACAGTCCTGATAAATATGGTAGCACACACTATTGTATGATACTGTTTCTGCTGAAGGTTTGAAACGGGTGAAGAAAAGCTAAATGCAGCCAATTAGTTTTTGGTCACAACAATGCTGGCAAAATCAGTGCGGTAAGTTGCTAAGTAAGATACAAAAAAAAAAAAAAAAGGAGAGAAGAAGGGGATAATAGGATGTTCCTTGTTATTGCTACACAATGGTAGACAATATGAGTCACTCCAGAAATGAATGAATATATAAAATCAGCACACTCTAAAATGGAATAAAAGGAAAATAGCGGCGCATAAAATATATAAGAAAAAAACAAAAACACGTTTTTATCCAGGCATCCGTCATTGCATCAGTCAATCCTACTCCCTCTCTCTCTCTCTCTCTCTCCATCTATTGCTCTCTTTCTGTCTCTCGCTCTCTCTCTGTCCTCTCTCTCTCTCTCTCTCTCGCTTTTGCACTTCATTATCGAGACATATTTTGGAGCTATTTTCCCAAAAGCTTTTCCCTTTGCACACTGCCAAAATTCGAACATGATGTGTCCTTTTCCATTAAGCATTGCCAAATACACAACCTGGATGTCTCTAAAACCAGCAGCACTCAAATGTTTTTTTGTGCCAGAGATCACTTTAGCTTATAAAAAAAAAAATCCACAGACCCACTCAGTACAGATTTATTTTTATGAACTATTCATATATTAAACTCATTATGCATACAATTGTGTATAATCATATTCTGGCTGTTTATTAGAGCGTTTTATTCCTGGCCGGATTAGGTCCAAGATTTTTAACATCATTACAGTGGGTAAGATTTGGAGTAAACACGTTCATTTGGTCAATAAAAACGAACTAATTAATTATCTAAATCCAGTACGTAGTGGATCTTAATAAAGTTGTTCCTGCTTTCAGGTGGCAAGTTGTAATATAATTTTTAAAAGACTCGCCCTTGCATTTTAACTCATAAGCAGTAAGCAATAACGTTGGATAGTTAAGCACCTACTGACCATGACAAGAGTGCAATAACATAGGAACTAATGACTGCCATCTTGTCTTGTCCATTGATTCGGACGCTTTCCATATGACGTGAATGTGACTTTAAATAAGGACCTGAGTCATTACCTACTCTGCTTAGGTGAAGCTTTTAGGCTTATTACGGTGACAGGGTGAGCGTGTAGTTGTCCATCCTGTAATGGTGCCCTGAGCTGACACGCTGGTCATGTTACACATGAGATTTCTTGGCCTCCTTTCAAGCTGATTGCTGCAGTTTGTTTCATTCTCTCTTTTGGCACCTTCTTGTTATTTCTGACATTCTCCAGCCAAAGCTTTCAGCTAAATTAACCTGTGTGAGTTGGCCAATTTTTTTATTTTTTTTTCTCTCCTCAATTTGGCAGGATTTTGGAAAACAAGCAACGCTAGTGTGTGTGTGTTCAATTTTGTCTAAGGCTAAAACTAGAAAAGTGAAAGTGAAGGTGTGCGTGTGTGATTGGAGCAGCAGTGGGGTATTGATATAGCCAGAGTTCTTTCCGTTGATGAAAAGCCCTCTCGCTTCCCACTCCTTCTGGTGTGTTCAATTTTCTGCTATTGCAGCAAAATTAAACATGTCTGTCAGTTTGCTTTTCTAGCAAGGTCCGTCAAGTATTGAGTCAAAAAAAAAAAGGAAAAAAGAAAAAAAAAAAGGCAGGTACATGCAGAGATATTGGACCTGATAGGAGACATTTAAATGTGCATCATTAATTGAGACCAAGCTATAATAAGCACTTCTGATTTAAACACAATCCATGAATAAAGAGAAATGGATGGCTCAGCTTTCTCCTATGCATTCTTTTTTTTTTACTGAAATGAGTATCATGTATCATCACATTTTTAGTAATTAATTTTTTTAAATTAAATCAGACAGAACAGAAAAGATAGAAGACTTTTATTATTTAGAAAAAATAAGAGACTCCTACAGTTTACTCCGGAAAACGTCTGGAATGTCATCAAGAGGAAGATGGACAGTCAAAAACCATCATAAATTTGAGCTGTTTGCTTTTTTTGCACAAAGAGTGGTATATAGTTACCCAACAGCAATGTGAAAAACTGGTGGAGAGCATATCCGCAAATCAGGGTTATTATTCCACCAAATACTGATTTCTTAATCTTATTTAGCCAAAGCACTAACACAAGTTGTTTAAAAATTATTTGCATTTTGTTTTATTTTAGCTATTCAGTCTCTGTGAATACTGCATGATCCTGGGTTATTTTGATATGTCGTCATTTCCTTTAAACAACACTCTAAATAATAACAGTTATTAAATTCAAACTTTATTTATCACATACACAACCTACACAGTATGATATGCAGTGAAATTTTGAAAGTTGAATTTTTTATTTAGAAATATTGTCAGCAGTTTATTAACTCATTAACTGATTATTTTGCAGTGGTCTCTTTTTTTTTTTTTCCAAAACTGGGGTTAGAAACCCCATCATGCTTCCCCCAATGATTATCGCCCTGTAGTCCTCACCTCAGTAGTGATGAAGTGCTTTAAACGGCTGGTCAGAGACTTCATCATTTCTTCACTACCCGACACACTGGACCCATTACAGTTTGCATACATCACTCAGTCACCTGGTCACTAGGAAAGGGAATTATGTTTAAATGCTCTTTGTCGACTTTAATACCATTATTTCCTCCACACTCACCACCAAGCTGGAGCACCTGGGACTCAGCTAATCTATGTGTCAGTGGCTCTCCAATTTTCTAACTGGCAGACCACAGGCAGTAAGGATGGGCGGACATGTCTCAGCCTCCCTCACGCTCAGCACTGGAGCCCCCCAGGGTTGTGTTCTGAGCCCCCTGCTGTACTCTTTGTACACATATGACTGTGTGGCCTCTACCAACTCCACCACCGTCAAGTCTGCTGACGACACCGTAGTGGTGGGCCTGTTCACAAAAAATTTTGAGACGGCCTACCTAGAGGAAATCTGGAGAACTGGTGCCAGAGGAACAATCTCCCTCTGAACATCAGCAAGACAAAGAAGCTGATCGTGGATTTTATTACAAAGCAGGAGAGGAACTGCCAGACCCCGTCATCAACAGGAGCCCAGTGGAGAGAGTGGACAGCTTCAGATACCTCTGTGTTCACATCACGCAGGATCTGTCATGGTCCTGTCAAATCAACACCGTGGTGAAAAAGGCTCGGCAAAATCCAGGGTGCTCAGGAATTTCTACTCCTGCACCATAGAGAGCATCCGGACAGGAAACAAGGAAACATCACAACCTGGTTCGGAAACAGCACCATGCAGGACAGACATGCTCTACAGAGGGTTGTGCGATCACCTGAGCAAATCATCCGCAGCGAGCTCCCGGACCAGCACTCAGTCTACAGCAAGCGGTGCTGGACCAAGGTCAGGAAGATCGTGAAGGACCTCAGCCACCGTAGCAATGGACTGTTCTCTCTGTTAAGGTCTGGAAAGCGATTCCGCTCCCTGATGGCCAACCCAGAGAGACTGAGGAGGAACTTCTTCACGCAGGCAATAAGGTCTCTCAACCACAACACCACACAGGACTAAACCATTTTTTTTTTTTAAATATCCACAATTATGACACTGTCTCTTCGTACTAATCCTGGACATTTATGGACACTTATGGACACATTCATGCACACTTACACTTACATATTTATATTTTCATTTCTGGATCATTGCACAAGTCACTTTAATAAGACACTTTTCATGCATATTTGATATTTTCTTTACTAAATTTCTATATTTTACACTAAATTCTATATTTTTATCCTAGATAAATTTATTTGCTATTGTATTTCTTTTTTATTCAGATTTATTTCTTATCTAAAAGTTATTTTTTTAAGGTCACAGGCCTATAAGCATTTCACTGCATATCGTACTGTGGATGACTGTGTATTTGACAAATAAAATTTGAATTTGATTTGAATTTGATTTGAGTTATGCAAATGTTACTCATCTGGAGGACTAATGAGCTGATAAATCCATATTCCTTCCTCTTATTCACCTTTAACCACCTTACAGTACCAATATGCTAGACCCAGCTTCGTTTATGCAATATTTATGCAATTATAATTATAACGAGGCAGCACGGTGGCTTAGTGGTTAGCACTGTTGCTTAGTGGTTAGCACTGTTGCTTTGCACCTCCAGGGTCCGGGTACAATTCCCGGCCAACTTTGATTCCTTTCTCAGTGTGTATGGTGTTTGCATGTTCTTTCCATGCTGGGTGGGTTTCCTCCATTTCCTCCGGTTTCCTCTCACAGTTCAAAGACATGCAGGTTAGGCTAACTGGTGCCCATAGTGAGTGAATAACTGTGTCAGTGTGTGTGTGTTTGTGTGTGTGTGTGTGTGTGTGTGTGTGTGTGTAAACTCCCTTTATTTCTCTATATAATCCCCTGATACACTAATGCACTTATCCCAGCGTTTCACTAGTACTTGGATACCACGAAGGTAGACTAGTACACCGGAGTCATGACCAGACTGTCTGCTTCACGTCTGAAACACTGGCCTCCCAGGAACTCCTTCAATGACCCAGACATGTACAGTAGAAATGTCTTGAAGCGAATGTTAGAACTGTACTGGGGATGTGGCAATAACTCCCGCAGTATGCAGTATTCAGGGTCAACTTAGGCTTTAATACAATATTATGCGATTTAGTTTCTTAACACAACAATTCGATATTTGACAAGACCAGAGAATCTGCTATGATACAATATAGTAAGATTTGATTTAATGATTAAGTAGCTTCCTTAGTAGTAGAGAAAGCCTACTATTAATTTGTGAATGAATGAATAGTGTAAAGAAGGAGTTTTTGAGTACAACACACAAACACCCTGACACAATGAGCTTTTAGGAGAAGGATGTCTGGCATGATGTTTTATTTAAACTTGACTCATCTACATTTTTCTCTTGAAGGATGTAATCCATTTTTTGTCCATTATCTTCCACTTAAGCACAGCTGTGCCTTTTCCCCCCACTGATTTTGGAGTACATCGGTGAAGTGTTGTGGGCGGATCAAATATATAAAATGAATTCATATTCTGAGACATTTTTAAAACTTTGGCTTTAGCTTTTAAGTCATTGTAACTTTTTTCTTAAATAAATGTCGACTTCTTTCTAAGACTCAAATTACATCTCTTTCTCATTCTCCCCCTCTTGCACCCCCTGGATTTAAACCGATCCTCTAACAAGTGTGCTATTAGTGATCCTCTACAATTAAACCCTTCTAATATTCTAATGAACTCACTAAAGTCCCGCCCAACCAATTTCACTGTGTAAATCATAAATATGTCACATTGCACAAAAACAGTGTGTTTAAAGTAGAGGTGCCTTATAACCTGGTTATAACTGGCCCATTGCAGTGTCACTCAAACAACCTCTTTCCATGAAAGCAGGATGTTCTGGACCATGTTTATTAATGAAATATTAAACCAGACTCTACTGTGAAAGGCGGAAGCCTGGCTTGTTGATCCAAGTTGTTTAAAATATTAGGATAGTTTCATGTTAAGAGATGTTTAGGGAAAGCAAACCAAAAAAAAATAAAAAATCATTGATGAGTTAGTGTACGTCACTGCAACTACAGTAAAAATTAATTTGCATATAACATGATGCAGTTTCAACTCTTATGCACCTAATTTCCATAAACCATATCCTCCTTCATGGGTTTTATGATCGTGAGCCAATAAAAAAAAGTTATAAAGAAATAAATTAAGCAAGTACATACAGTACATTTAAAAGAGACAGGGTTGCTTGCTGCAAAATTAAATATTGTTTCCTGAAGCCTGGCAGTGCTTTCTGTAAAATATCCCATGTGTCCCATCCAGGTTTTAGTTCCACCTCACACTCAGTCTTACCAAAATAGACTCCGGATCCACTGTGACTCTGACCAGAAAAAAGCGCTTACTTAAGATGAATAAGTGGATTCAGCAGAGGAAAAGGTCAAATAGATCTGTTTTCTGCAACAGTTTGTTTCTGTTAAAAGTGTGGGAATTGTGCATAAAAGTTATAAAAGTAAGCTGTTTGTTTTTGTGAGCTGTTGATAAAAATTCGTTTATTGAACAGTTTAACAGAAAATGAGAATTAATAAACTTTTGCAGTTTTAGAAGAACTTTTTTTTGGAAGCAGGAATTATTGAAAACCAATAGAGAATATTTTTTGCATGTTTTTTATGAGTCACAAGGTTGGTAACAGCACAAATGGCAAAATAATTAGTAAAATTTTTTTGGGATATATCAGTGTGAATTTTGTATGATTTTGCTAAATGCTATAACTCCACCTCCCACAGTTTTGTCCTAATGGATAAATCAACCTGCATTTGTGTTTGCAATTTAGCGTAAATAATATACTGATTAAAAATAATAATAATAATAATAATAATAATAATAATTAATTAAGTCTTGTGTTTTTTATGACTTTATTATTGAGTTAATACTAAAACATTCCTGGTTTTTAAACATTAGTATTCCACCACAAATTTAAAAGTTACAGAAAAATATTTGTAGGCCAGAAAAGAAAGTAGTACATTATCTAAGTTATAACTTTTTAGATTAAAAAAAAAAAGGAAAAGAAAACTTGGTTTGAATTGAATAATGTTTAATGGTTTTGCATGCCAAAGAAAGAAGCAGGTGCAACAGTCAAAGTCCTCAGAAGAACTGTGGGTGGCTCTGCAGGATGCTCAGTAATACTTAAGTGATAATTTCTTTAAAAAACTGTACAAATTTTACCTGACACTAAAGTCTCCTCAAACTGTGACTTTATATTGACTTTATATCTTTTTTTATTTAATTTTTTTGCATCGTATTGTGAAAATGCTGATTAAGCATACAAGTGCTGTAAAGTAAGTAATATAGATAATACTTTCAAAAATAAAAGTGCATATATTTTATTTTTTATCAATAAACATCATTATCCTGCTGCGAAATAAATGTGGGGCCAATTAGATATCTCCCTGTTGGTACAGTATTGCATGATGGTTAAGTATTCTTGTATTTCTCAACATTGCAAGCAATGCAACCCCAATTTTGCTAGGAACCACCACCATGCTTCACTGTTTCCTGCAGACACTCATTATTGTACCGCTCTCCAGCCCTTCAGTAAAAAACCTATATAGCCTTCAAAAAGCCTTCAGATTTTGACTCATCAGTCCGGACCACCTGCTGCCATTTTCTGCAGTCGGTTTGTGTGCTGCAATACTTTCATGAGAGCCACTTCGGGCCAGAAGCACAAACAGACAGGTCTTATATGGTTTTCGCCAGTTCTTTGCTGATGGCACTGATGGACATCTTCCAATGGTAAAGAGAACTAACAATGATGTGTCTATCATCTGCTGCATTAAGTTTTCTTGGCCAATCATTATGCCTATAGTCTTTAACATTGTCCGTTTTTTTTTTTTTTTGGTTCTAAAAAAAAAAATCAAAAATCTTGATTCCTCAGTCTGCTTTGAAATCTTTGTATCAGAGAGACCTTCCTGATTCAGTATAACTAACCTTGGATCTTGTTGCTAAGCTCAGTCCTGCCATGATTTATGACCTGTGACATACAGGGTTTGGGGGGTGGGGGGTTTGGGCAGGACTGGGGGTAACTGCAATGACAGTAACAACTCGGCTTCAACGTTGTCTAAAAATCCAATGAACACATTAAATTCACTTATGGCAGCCACTGTTTTTTCGGCTGGTTGTTTCGCTTCACTGATGACGAGTCAAAAAGAAAGGATGTGATCGGACATAGATGTTTTAAGTTTCTAAAAACTTAAATCCTACAGTGGTTTTCAAATTAAGTGTTTTGGTATAGACTAGCTTGTGTGTCCAAAACTGGTGTTTGTCAAATTTTGCTATCAAACTGTTGAATGTTAAACGTTAAATACGAAGATTTGCACTCATCTATTCATTAAATAAGGTTAGATTTAATTCAATTTAAGTCAGGTTGACTTGGCATCTTTCATATAATTAAACAATTAAAAAGAAGAAATTGATCCAGCCTAAATTGATATTAGTTAAGGATGAATTAATTATTTTCCTACAACAGCATGTCTAATGTTTTTTTTTTCTCTCATACAACAGAATTTTTTTTTTTTTACACTTTATTACAAGTTACGATTTGTTTTATTAATTAAAAGAGGGCCTGTCAAACTTTTTCTACATTCTACATTTAATTTTGTGGAATGATGGCAAAATGATTTAGCTTTCTGGCCAGCTTCACTTCACTTGCTATAGGTGTACATCTCCCACTAATCACTAACCATGAGGGATTTGCTGAAACCCTTCCTGAAACAGTCACCTCGTCTTAAAATGGCTGATTAAAAGCCTTTCTATATAAACACACACATACACACAGACACACACATGCTGCTCTTTCTTCTCCTCTCACAGCAGCTGCTTAAGTAACTCGAGCCCTGCTGAAAAAGGAAGAGAAATCCTCCCTGAGGATTGAGTGCTTTCCACTTGCAGAGAAACAGCAATGCTTCACATATCACAGACTTGCTCTCTGGATCTTCTTAGTCCTTACACACTTTCCATGGCCTACACTAAAACGCCTGCACCTTCATGCTGTGTGAATGCTCCCAATTCGTTCCTGCACTCACTGGTCATCCCAAATCGTTGCTTTTCATCACAGCATGCTCCAAGGAATTTCTGCCATTTTTATATAAGGAACTCATTCATGTCCTGGCCACATACTGTATGTTGTAATGAATGAAAAGTGATAGTGTGGCAATTTTGCAATTAGATTGCGGATCACATGCTGAGAAAATGCGACTCTCGGAAGCGAAGGCTGCCGATTTGTTATCCAGGAACAGATTATAGGTTTTGTACGATTACTTACACACTGGTATTTCACACTGGTACACAATTCTCGATAGCTGAAGCTAAGATTTCTTCTGCCACAAAACTCTAAAGATATTTTCCTGCAAAACTGCTCTTATTGCGCTTATTATTAAGTCCTTAAACATTTCCTACCATGCTGCAAACTTAATAACACGTTTCACAGTGAATTCCCAGGCCACATTTTGAGAATGTTACTTTTTCTTCACATGACAGAAAGCCCTATTTATTCCCATATTCCCCCAAGCAGCTTGCACAGTAGTTCAATTTAACATAAATTGTAGAAATTGTTTCTTGTTTTTTTTCACAGATAGTTAACATTAGTTGTATAGTCATGTGGATGAATTTGTTCGTACCCTTCCATTAAAGAAAGAAAACCCACAATGATCACTGAATTTAGTAATAATAATAATAATGATGATGATGATGATGATGATGAATATTATTATTATTACTACTACTAAATTCAGTTACTAAGTTATTTCTTTTAAATTTACTTTAATAATAATAATAATAATTATTATTATTATTATTATTATCATCATCATCATTTATTATTATTAAAAAAGTGATAAAGTGATAATAAATGATAATTAAAAAAACCTCAACTAATGAAAATCGGACATTGCTTTTGAATAGTGATTTAACAGAATAATTAAAATAACTGGTTTGGACAAAAATGATTAACCTAATAGTAATCCTATCATTAATTTTATACCTATTTCTATACATAAATAAATAGACAAATAATAAAATAAATAAATAAATAAATAAATAAATAATAATAATAATAATAATAATAATAATAATAATAATTATTATTATTATTATTATTATTATTATTATTATTATTATAAAATAAACAAATATACCTTTCGTTGCACAACCTTTCAGGCCAAACAAGGTTATCAAGCAATGCCTGCACTTGCGTGTCAACAGGTAGTTTGGCCCAGTCGTCATGAGCAAACTGCTCCAGCTGTCTCAGGTTTGAAGTTTGCCAGACTGCATGTTTCAGCTCCTCTCACAGATGTTCAATAGAATTTAGATCAGGGATCATAAAGGGCCACTTCAGAATAGTCCAATATTTTGCTCTTAGCTATTCTTGTGTGTTTTAAGGTCTGTGCCTTTACCCTGTTGAAGGACCCATCGCCTGCGACTGTGACCAAGCTTTTTGACACTGAGCAGTAGATTTGGATTCAGAATGCCTTGATGATCTTGGGATTACATTGTACCATGCACAGACACATGCAATACACAGAAAAGCAGCTCCAGAATATACCCGCATCCTCCATGTTTTAGGTAGGTACAGTGGTCTTTTCTGTAGAAGCTTTAGTTTTGTTTCTGTAACCATACAGCTAATGCGACTTGCCAAAAGCTCCATTTGTGTCTCCTCTGTACAGAGCACATTATCACAGAAGCATAGCGGCTTGTGAAAATTTCCAATTTGGCGAATTCCAGTCTTTTTATGATTTGCTTTCAGACGTGGAGTCTTTTAACAGGGCTCTCTTCCATTTAGTCCACTTTTTCTCAAAGAGCAATGGATAGTCTGATCTGACATTGATGTAGCTTAATCTTTGAGTTCACCTTGAATCTCTTTGGAAGTTGTACTTGGGTCTTTGGTTTGCATTCGTGTTATCCTTCTGTTCGATTTGATATAAATTTAGCTTTTCTCTTGCTGCCACGTCCAGGGAGGTTGTCTTCAGTCCCATCTACCCTAAACTTTTAAATAATATTTCCAGCTGTAGTCACAGGAATATTTAATTGCTTGAAGATGGTCTTATAGTCCTTACAGTAAATTTAATTTACCATTGTGGGTTTTTCACATTGGAAGGGTACCAACAAATTAACCCATGTAAATAGATTGATAGATGGTACATAGAAAATCAGTGCAATCTGGCAATTCAAAGAGAAAGAAAAGGGGAAAAAGCTCACTAACTTAGTCTATTAAGTTATTGTAGCTAAAAGACAAGCTTTAGTTAAAGGATATTAAAGGAAATTATTACATTATTTTAAATTACCAAAGACGACAGTAATTCTACTCAGACAATACCAGCAGCAGGTAATTATAAACTCCTTTTTGGGCTGCTTGTCAAATGGTTTATTAAATTATTATTAATTTCTTTTACCTTTTACAAATACATTATGTGGACATTTTTAAAAAGTAGCTGAACCCACACCTTTTAAAACATGCTTTTGATTAATTTTAACATTTTTTTTTTTTTTTGCTTAACATTAAATTCTCACTATTAATATTTTAAATGCTTTTTAAATCTTTTTTTAAATTGCTTCTGAATAATTTTATTATGTTAATACATGGTTATTGCCTTTTATTATACATGATTTTTTTTTCTTCTGGAAACTACTTTGTGACATTCATCTTGAGAAGCGCTATACATGATGGTCGTTCAAGTCAAAACCGGGATTTGTGATGAAACTTTTGGTAAATAAAGGTGTAAAACTGATTGAAATTTACAGAAGACTTTGTATGTACTTCGATGATGAGACTCTTAGCTGCAGTAAAACATTTGAATGGTACAAACATTTTAAAGAAGGCTGTACTGTACATCTATGTATGACGATCCCGGCTGAGGTGGCTTAGAGCTTACTGCAGTCGTTCCCATGAACATTCAGCAAGTGGAATGTCTGATCCTTGAAAATCAATGGATAACTTGTAGCCAGCTTGTGAAAGAGACTTAACTGTGTGTACACACTATCATTCACCAACACCAATCTTGATGGTATTCAAGCACACTCATATGCTGGGATAAGTGCATTGATGTAGCAGGGAATTATATAGAGAAATAAAGTGACTTTTTACTCTCATTACTCTGTTCTTTTATTCTAGACAATTAAAAGTTACAGTTTGACTTGAGCTATAAGTCAATTTACAGGTTAAAAAGTCTGTGTTCAATTTTGTTTTATAATAATCTTAATTAACACATTTCTCAAGTTTGATAGCTGTATACAGTATGTGCATTCATCAGTTATTTAGAAAAAAAAAACAATTAAAAGTATAATAGCAATATACAGCCATTATATACTAGTCATATACATGGATCAGCCATAACATTATGACCACCCACCTAAAATTGAGTAGGTCCTGTCTTTGCCCACAAAACAGTAATGACTTGTGTGTTCAGGCACCTTTCTAGTTAAACCAGCATGAACCTTTTCATTCATTTGATCTGCACTGGCACTCTCCTTTGCTCCACATGTGCGTCAGTAAGCCTAAGCCACCCATGGCCCTGTTGCCAGTTTTCCATCCTTGAAATACTTTTGGTATGTCTTGACTATTGCAGACCAGGTACATCCCATAAGAGCTGCAGTTTTGGTCCACTTGCTGCCTAATACTGTATATTCCACCAACCGGCATTGTATTGAAATATTTTAAATGTAGCTACTGTGAGCAGGGCCAAAAGGATGGATCAGGCAGGACTGGAGAGCAGATGGATTTAGAGTAACTGGAGAGAAAGAGAGAGAGAGAGAGAGAGAGAGAGAGAGCGTGTGCATGTGATGGTAGATAGACTCTATTAGATATGCTCTTGTACTATAATGGTTTTAGAAGATGTACGTTGTGTGCAGGGTGCAAGCAGGAATTTAGACAAGCGTCTGAGACTAGACAGCAAAATGAGCGTACTCTGGGACATAAAGCAACCAGCCACACTGCTGTCAACAAACCCGAGTGAGCCCATGAGAGTGTGTGATTTACCAAAACACTCAATGCCCATGAACACTCCAGATCTGCTCCATTACCTAAGAAAAAGCAATTCACAAAGAGGCTTGACTAAACAAATACGTTTTCTGCATAGGCATAAACCAAGACCTGACTTTCCTGATTTTTGGGGTTTAAAGCATAAATGCATAAAATCATGAAAAAGCTGATAATTTGGTGCAGCACAATCACACATACAACAATTATTTACAAGTACAGTGCAGTAGTTCAACGGGGGTCCCTACAGGTAGAGACCTGCAATAACTGCCAAAGTGGTGTTATATTTATATTATAACACCACTCATATAATCATATTATAACATATGAAATTCTTTATCTTAATCATGTATTTTCACATCAAATATTACAGAAAAGAGAAAAAAACTAAAAACAATCCTGGTGTTTAAATCCCCTCACAATCATGTGCAGGGACACTGGCAGGATTATACCTCATAGACAACACAACAACTGCCTTTATTATGTACCTTACATGGCAAGGCATTCACATAGAACTACTCAGATAGAGTAAGGAAATTTAGTTTTCAGGTTCTATTTCATGTTACTGATATGACACCAGAACAAAACTCTGATTCCCCTGTCACGTGGATTTCAAAAGCCAGACTCGGTACAACTGTTGCTCTTGGCAGAATCCTCACTGCATAGCTACAACAAGTACAACAAGTTGCTTTCTATTTTTAAAACCTTAAAAAAAAGTCAGTTGCTTATGCTTTTGCTTATTTCTAGGCTACCTATTCCCCTGCTAACAAATAAGATAAGCTTTATGTGAAAAACCATTGACCTCCAGACATCAGTGATGTAAAAAGTGACTGAAATAGTAAAAATATAATAAAATGTGTGCACAGTGCATACAGGATTATGTTCTGTATAGGCTTAAGTTGACCATCAGCGGCCCTAACAGGTCATAACTCTGCCATAAATTATTTGAGCATGATCAAAAACTTCATCACACTCGCTGACAAGCTGCAAATCACCCCAGGCCACAACAACTACTCACAAACCATCAGGATATTTAAATTCTTAACTGTCTGTAGCAAAAGTTGTAAAAGTAAGAACTAGGCTTTAAAGACTGTGTCCTGATCACTAAGTACAAGACAAAACGATCTGACATTTCTCCAGTGAATTATTGTAATAAAGCTTCTTTTAAAGCAGATGTTACAGCTCTTCAGCTCACACTACAGACACAGTTATGATCTAAGAACAGGTGCAGTCAACTCAGCACCAATGTGTATAGTCTGACTGAGTTGTGCTTGCCCAAATCCAGTGTTCTCATTGACCAAATTCTAATAATCTTTGTTTCCATTTAACACCATTATTCCCAGTAACTAATAACGGCCCACCGTTCTTCCCAGTGAGCATCCAATATCACCACAAACAAATCCCTAATCACCATCGCTTTCCAAAGACCAATAAGTGATCATCGTTGCTTACAAAGAGCCATTGCTTATCAATTATTAATTAATTATCAATTGCTTATCTTGTTTAAAACTCTCTTTTTGCTAATATTTTGGGTAATAAAAGCAAGTTGCTGCAACCTTTTCCTTACTGACACTGCTTCATTTTGTCTGCATTCCTGACACAAATGACTAAATTAATTTTCCAAGAAAGGAATCTTCCTTCTTCCTGTAACACATTTTGATATGCAAATGACCGCACTGATTCGATGAAGATGCAGATTAGTCCGTCTTGTCAGCTGCTGATTTCTAAAAACTTGATTTTTCTTCCCCTCGAAATGAGTTGACAACACTGGTGGCTTCATTTAACTCATGTTTTAGTAAATGACAGGTACATTGGTTCTAGTCTGGTATTACAGAGTGCTGACCAATTTTTCTACCAGACAGGATGCAATTGTAAAGTCTCACATCCAGCAGCTTTAAAGACAAAGAAGAGTTCATCTACAGTACGTCTCAAAATGAACTCATTCTATCAAAACACGTGTGCTGTTTTTTTTCTCCACCATAGAGGAACATTTTCTTCGTCAGGGCACAAACCTTTTTTTGTAAGAAACATACCATGATATATGAAATGGGAGTAAACAAATGGAAATAAGCAACAATAAAACAAATATTCTAGCATTGCAACTGAGACGTATGCAGTTTACAGTAAAATATACTTTATAGCTCACATATAAAGTAGGGCTTTGTTTACTTTTTTTCTGCTGTTATAAACAAGCATTTTTCAGTTCCAAGTTAACTTTTCCTCTCGCATTTAAATTAGCAGTCTACATGCTTTGATGCACTTGGAAAAAAGCAGTAATTAAACTCAGTTTTTAGAAAGCTTGCATTTATTACCAACCTGACCTCCGACACTGGTGAAACCTTGCAGTTCTACTGCTCTGTTGCTAATGTGTCCAGATGGAGAGCAGACAGACAGACAGACAGACAGACAGAAAAGAAAGAAAGAAACTAACTAACTAAATAAATAGTATGTCCTGTGTTATATTAAATGTTAAATTTTAACATGGGCTATATCAACATTATCGACAACTGTGAAGCTGTAAGGCATTAAAGGGGCCCTGTCCAAATGCCCAGCAGTGGCAACTCTGCTCGCGACCCTCTACCCCAGAACCTCCAGCACCTGAGCCCCCTGTTTTTGTATTGGCTGGGGCTTTAACAAGCCAATCAGATTTTTCCTGTTTTATGACCTCATATACCAAGAGACCCCTCCCCTGGCTTGTAGCTTTATGCTTAGCTTATTGTTTTGCTCAGGTCATACATTCTTTTCAGCTCTTTAGAAGGTCTAGAATACACCTACCCTTTAACGCTGAGCCACATTCCCACATATACTGTACAATAACTTGGGTGGATGCAGTAACACCTTGTATAACTTGGCAGGAAAGCAGGGGGAACTGAAAAGGACATAATTTTGTTTCCCTCGACTAAAAGCTGCCATGCCTTTTTGTTGACATGGTCAAAGTTATAGATTTACTGTCCTCTTAAAATAACCTAACATACAGCCATTATTGTCAAAATAGCTGGCAACAAATGTGAGAACACTCTAAGTGATAACAGATATACATCTTTAACTATGCAAAGTCACATCATGTTCATGTGTTTGTCAGTGGCCAAGTATGTCCCCAGACCTGAACCCTATGGAGCACCTGTGGGGCGTCCTCAAGCGGAAGGTGGCGAAGCGCCACGTGTCTAACATCTCGCAGCCTCGTGATATTAATATGGAAGTGTGGAAGAGGATCCCAGTAACAGCATGTGAGCTCTGGTGAATTCCATGCCCAGGAAAGATATAAAAATGGTGCTCACACAAAATATTGACACTTTGGACACAGTTTTGACATGTTGACTAAGGATGTGCTCATTTTCATTTTTTAGACAATAAAGTTTGCATGTTGAGTTATTGTTAGAGGAGGGTAAAGCTGTACTGCTATACAAGCTGCACATTGACTACTCTAAAATATATCCAATTTTTGTTTCTTTAGTATTGTCCCTTGAGAACATATAATAAATTGGTTGCTGAAGTGTGAGGGGTGTACTGGATGTTGTTTTGAAAAGACTATATCTGACCTTTAACATTCCTATGTGCACCATCAGGCCTTCCACTGGAGTAATTCCTGAGTTTATTTCTGAAAAAAAGTGCAGATAAAATGTTTACAAATGACACTATAGAAATTTACAGTGTTGCTGGTTGAGCCTATGCAGCAATGTGTAAATTATATTATATAATTTATTTATTTATTTTTCCATGAAAAAAAAGTGTTTAATGAATTGTCAAAGCAATTACAGTATGGAACATACAAAATGCTCAGTGGACGAAACGTTTAAAAAATGTGAACTCAACTGAAAATAAGGCTTGTTAGTAAAGCATAAAAAGGGTTTTACCAGTGGAAGACAACTGAACCTATAAACTGTAGTCATGAGAAAAATATTCTTTTTATAGACACTATAATGCAGGCATGCACAACAACAGTTCTGACAGCCATTGTGTCTGCAGTACAAATCACAGGTTTATATTGATGCACTTGTTTTAATATGTTAAGGTTTCTATAGTAACAGCTCACACAGGGTCTGGTATGGCAGATGCGCCACATTATCTAAGCCTATTAATAAAGTATTTTTTTTTTCTACAAAGTTACATGTACAATTAGTGATATGATATATTTGAAAAAGATTAGTAAACTGTTTCTGAAAGTTTCCAGTGTCAGCAATCAGTAGTAAAGCTGTAAACTTAATCTTTATGCTTTGGACAGAAAATCTTCCTACAGTATATGAGGCAACATTTTTTTTAATGTATTGATAAAGAAGATAAATAAATAAAAAAAAAAAATTATATATTGATTTATTGTTTTTTTTTGTACATGCATACTGGAGACCTATCTAAAAATGACCAAAATATTAATTTGGCATAAGAGGTCTCTTTTAATTTACACAGCAACAATAGTTCCCTTTCAAGGGCTACACTCGATGCTGCGTGAAAACACTTTGGGAACATCTTTTCGTGTTGCCGGTTGTGAAGCATGTGTGTATCAAACACGCCAAATTTTGGCTTTATAACCTCGGTCAGGTGACGTCATCTGATAAGACGCACCTGCAGGTTATAAATAGAAGTAAACCGGAAACATTCCCCAGATCTTTTTGTCCTCATGACAGCCTAGTTGTGTTTGCGTGTTTGTGTGTAAACTAGCAAAAATAAGAAAGTGTTTAACTTACCGATATGGCAGAGTTTTAAACGAGATGTCCCTCCGTGTGTGATAAATCCATATTGGAGGGCGATCTCTACACTTACTGCTTCAATTAAAGTGCTTCGCGCGCGGCTTACATTCTTTAAAAGAAGCTTTGAGCCGCGGCCCATTTCTGGGGCTTACGCGTGAATCTGGCAGGTGTGCGGGAGACGGATTCTCCTCCTTTCTCTCGCGGCCTCGCCGGATTGGGAAATTCCTCTGTCTGCATTCAAGCGCGCCCTGGCACTTCTTGTAAATGGGCAAGGATAGACATCCTCTCCCGCTTCCGCGGAGATGGAAATAGCCTCCAAGCACTTGACATTAGACGGCAGGTTCTGTCGGGTGGCCGGAGGTCGGAGCCTCAACGACGCTCTCTCCCTTTTCTTAGCAATCTCCATGATGAGTTAACTCTTTCATGGAGTAAGCTGTATTCATCCCATGTTTTCGTGCCATTGCCTTATTTATTAATTTAAATATAGTTGATGTGGAAGCGCGGGGTTATATTATGACGCCCAGATAGAAGAGACGCTTCCAGTCTATCTCTCTCCTGGGACATCATTCTCCCTAAAAAGCGAACACTTTCTTTTAAGCTGTGTAAACTTTCATCTTCCCTGGATGGAAAGGCTTTTTAATCAGCAGGTCAGGTTGGTGCTCCATTGCACACCATGGCGGTTTTGCAGGCCTACCAGGCTGACCTGCTAAGAGACTTGAGCACTGGCGGGGCTCATGAAGATAGGGCGTTCTGCATTGCATTGCATTTGCATTGCATTTAGGCATTTGGCAGACGCTCTTATCCAGAGCGACTTACATTTTTATCTCATAACACATCTGAGCAGTTGAGGGTTAAGGGCCTTGCTCAAGGGCCCAACAATGGCAACTTGGTGGTTGCGGGGTTTGAACCTGGGATCTTCCAAACCGTAGGCCAATGTCTTAACCACCAAGCTACCCCTGGCCCCTGGTTCTGGAATTACGCCGGGCCACAGACTTGTCTTTTCGTGCAACCAAGCAGACGGCTCGTGCTATCAGACGTTTTATGGCTGCGATGGGTGCCGCGGAGAGGCACGTGTGGCTAAATCTCCAACACCGGTCTCTAATAAAGTGTTAGTTCTTAATTTTTTTCCTGTTATGTTTCAGGATGTCGAACATCTAACGTTTAACCAAGCCGCCGAGACTTTTGCCCCTTTCGGGGAAACTGGCAGCGTGGAAGCTACTGCCAAGTATATTTCCTTGGGTACTAAGCACTGTAGAGAGAAGCAACCGGATTCAGTTCTCACATCACCCTCCGCATTTCAATGGTGTGGTCTCCACTTTCGTGAAACCGGGAAGGGCGCATCTGCTGACAGAAGTTGCTGGGAAAAGGGGCCATAGAACACACAGTTCGGTATTTCTACAGTCCAATTTTTAGATTTTCGCAGGCTAAATTGCTATCTAAAAATAAATAAATACAGCTTCAAAATGTTGACTGTCAAAGTGATTGTTCTAAAATCCTACCAAGCGATTGATTTGTGACAATCGATCTGAATGACGCATACTTTCATATAGAAATATTGCCACAATGGGGGGCGAAGCTTACTAGTATCGGGTCCTTCCATTTGGTCTAGCTCTCTCACCCGCACATACACAAAATGCATGGATGCAGTTCTGGCTCTTACGACTCCAGGGCATCCGTATTTTGAATTACACAGACAACTGACTTGCCCAGTCTCAGTAGCTAGCGCTTCGACATCAGGATGTCGTCCTAGCTCATCTTTGTTTCTTAGAATTGAGACCCAATGCCACGAAAAGCGTGCTGGTTCTTGTTCAGAGGACAACATATTTGGGTGTCACATGGGATTTGATCGTAAGGCGGGCACAGCTGTCTCCCGCTCGTGTTGAATTTATTCTTAACACCCTCAAGGAAATCAAGCTAGACCAGAAAGTGTTCATCACTTTCAGAGATCTTTAACTCTTATGTCAGCTGCATCCATGGTGATACCTTTGGGCCTTCTGCACATAAGAGCATTTCAGTTGTGGCTAAGAACCAGGGGATTTCACTCGAGGGCCTATCCCCAATAAGGGTTATGCGCCAGGGGCTTCGTACCCTTTCTATGTGGTTTAGACCCTGGTTTCTGACTCTGGGTCCCACTCTAAGTCCGTCTTGTCGTCGCAAGTTGCTAACGACTGACGCTTCACTCACAGTCTTAGATGGCTCCAGCCCAAGGAAGCTGGAGAGGTCATAATGATGGCTCCATTTCTGGCCCTAAAGCACTTTCTCCAGCAGTTGAGAGACTACCATGTCCTAGTGCGGGTGGACAACACTACGGTTGTCTCATATATTAATCGCCAGGGCGGACTGCGCTCGCACCGCTTGAATAAGCTAGCGCACCAGGTTCTGCTTTGGGCACAGGACAAGTTCCTGTTCCTCAGGGCGATTTACATTCCAGGGCAACCTTGGGGTCCAGACACTTGCACTGCGGTGGCGTTGATATTCTCGTTCCCATAGCGTTTTCACGCAACATCGAGTGTAGCCTTTGAAAGGGAACGTCTCGGGTTACTTTGCTGTAACCCTGTTCCCTGAAAAGGCGCGAACGAGATGCTGCGCTCCAATTCCGCACTGCGTCATATATTCCGTCCCTTCAGACATAATCGATCTGAGGAATGTTTCCGGTTTACTCCTGTTTATAACCTGCAGGTGCAGACTTGGCAAGGCCGAGGAAGAGCAAGAGAAAACTTTCTTCCAAAGACAGTAATAGATTAATGAAATGAAGGTTACTATAGATTATTTAAGGAGATAAAAAAAAAAGAATAACACTTTGAATGGGCCAAATTACTGTAGATTTAAAATAGTTTGTTATTTGTTTAAAATATGAATGCCAACTAACCGCAATATAAAAAATGACTAAAAGAACAGTTTTTTTTTTATTAAGGTGGGATCAAACTAGATATCGAAAAAAAAGGCCACAAATTTATAACCATTAAAAAATTTATTGCAAGAAAGAAATAAAAAATAACAATGGCATAATAAGGTTTTTGGCTAAAAACAGCAAAAAAAAAAAAACATCCAGCCACGCCACTAATAATTAGGAAAATACTAAAAAATCAACTCAAACGAAGGGGGAAGGGGGTCACAACAGAGCAACCTCATGTCACACTGGAGCGACCTAACATGGAAAAACTTCGGGAAAAAACTTTAACAGGGAATTTCTCTGCAGCGCTGTAGTGTCTCTTGTAACCACAATCCTCCTCCAGTTGCCTTTACCTGGCCATCACCCTGCTGCAGTTGATGTTGAGCATCACTATCCATGCTCACCACGTGTCCCCTGCTTTACTGCCTTTTCACTCAAGTTCCCTTTTTTATTTTCCTCAAAACAAAGTCACTTTTCTCTAGTAGCCATGTTATTAGTCAGTGATCTGTTTCAGTCAGTCACCAGTGGGCTTAATTACTATCTTTCATTTTCAGTCATATACTATACCACTTATCCTGTACAGGGTTGCAGGAGGTCTGGGGCCTATCCAAGGGAACTCAGAGCACTAGGCTGGTTACTCCCTGGATAGGGTGCCTATCCATCACAGGGCACAAAAATACACCCCTGCGCACTCAGTTACATGCTATGGACAATTTGGAAATGCCAATTAACCTAAGGTCTAAGGACAGTTGGAGGAAAAGAGAAGACTTCTGAGAGGAAAAGAGAGGATCTGAAGCTACGTAGAGTGCTAACCACTATGCCAAATTATTAAAATATTTAGCCAATTAATCATAAATATACTATTTAGAGTTTGAAAATCTAATAGCTATTTTTTCTATACAATACATTGGACACTATGTCGAATTCCACCATATTGGATTTTCTGCCTTTTTGATCATTTTTTCAAAAGCATTTTTATCAGTTGGACCTTCATCAGTTTGAACTATAGCTTGACCTTTACATTTACAATGTAGGAACATCCCTACATCCTCAAGACAAACAAATTTGCATTTTGATTTCCAAGTAACCTGACAAGCCTCATTATTTTCTAAGGCAAGTGAAGTATTTTATGTGACGGTGTACAATTGTGATGTGGCAGTATTAAGCTTGCAACCCTTTACTCTATACTTATTAAAATATTTGATTTTGGGTTTTCTGAAAATAATATGGGGGAAAAATACATACAGCATAATATAAGTTATACCTAATATTTAGTTGAACAACGCTTAGCATGTTTCAGCTTTAGCAGAGCCATTAACACGTTTCAGCAGAGTCCAGGTTGGAGATTTGAGTATGTTTTCCGGCAGAATTGATAGTGTTCAATTACATTTGTTGGTTCCTTGGCAGAGACCCGACTTTTGAGCTCTGTTTACAAATTCTTACCAGTGTTGAGTCTCTAAAAGCTTAAAGTAAGGCTGTTTTATTCCATTTCACATTTGGGCTTTTTGGCTTGTTGAAAACCCCAATTTGGTTCAGATTTTCACTGTCTGTTTAAACCTTCCTCTAGAAAACTTTTTCTTTGTCTGGAGTGAATTTTCTTGCATGGCAATCAATAATACTGGTGTTCTAGCAGCTTCCAGACCTGGCAGACCTGTGCCTTATTATTTCCTGAAATGTTCATGACCATCTGAACCAATTTTCTTTAAGTAGTGGGTGACATTTTGGGTCTGAAAAAGAGGTTCCAACTCCCAGTAACTTACAGCTACTGTCTAATTGTTTGAATTGATCTTTTTGACTTTTAATTCATTTGAAGATTGTTTTCATATATTTTGGCGCTACTTGGGGCACATCCCATGAGTGCTTGTTAGAATTTTTGGGATCTTTACATGCTGATGGCGTGGTTTACATGCGGGCGTGGGTGAGTCTTGGGTGCCTATGATCCTGTCACCAGTTTGCTGTTGTAAAGATAATCAATGTTGTTCAGTTCCCCTGGCGGTAGTGTAAGTGTTATGGCAGATCAGTGTATTTTGTACATTGTGTCAGAAAAAAAAAGGTAAAAGAAATTATTAAAAGACTATTATTAATATAACATTCATGTTTAAAATGACTGTAGGAAAACTTGTAGTGACCACAACTGTAACTATAAATGGATAAATATTTTTTTAAATAAAAAAGAATCCTTATTTAATTCTAAGTTCTGTAACAACAATTTAGAAATGTAGTATATAGTATTACCAGAAAATAAAGCACTTCGGGGTGGTCCAGCATGTCGACTTTAAGTCAATCCACATCACAAAACCACAAAATTGATTATTTTCCTATAACAGTTTGACCCCGAGTGTTTTATTTGTATGTATCCTAGTGCAATGAAATCACTCATTTATCTGTCATTTATTCATCTGACAATTAATCATTGTCCATATATCACTGTGCACCGATAAACTCTAATGGAAATTTTGAAGAGCAGCTCTGGGCATGTGTGAAGCAATTACAGTAAATTTTACTCGTAACAGGTGCATTTAAATCTAAAACTAATTTAGTACTGCAATAAACACATCTTGCTTTTCCTGACATGTTTACAGTTTTATTTGTGTATTATGCGGATGCCGTGTTTGGGTCTTAAAATTAATTTATGGTTCAGTGCACAAACTGTCTGCTGTTTTTTATGTGTCTAAAGATTTATCAGCTCGGTTCTGAAGGCTAAAAGGAATTAAGAAATGACTGAATGAGATCTTACTGTTTTTATTTTTAATTCATGCTTACAAACTGTAGACGTCAGTTTAATTGGTTTAAAACTGTTATTCATCAGAAAACTATGAGAATGTTTGTCAGTCTTACAGAGCATAATGTGGATTAATGCGTAACACAATTCATTTTGTTTCACTTTACTCAGTAAAGGCTGAATTAGCTTCAATAACCACTATTGAAATCATAAATCTTTATTATTCTGTTTCTCTATAAAAGAATAAATTAAGTAAAATGAATTATATGAATGTTCATCTTAAAAAGACGATCTCTCTCTCCCCTCCTCTTTACACACACACAATTAATCAGCATGCAAAGTTAGATTTTCTATTCTGGTTTTTATCTACAGAATAAATATGTGAATGTATCCTGCACTGAAACACAGTGTGAAAACAAAATGAGGACGCCAGAAAAATATTATAAGAAGACATTTTGCAGTGATCCCTTTTAAGCTCCTGACCAGACACAAGGAAGACAGTGTAGCAGAGATGTCAAGAAGATTGGGCAAATATTTGCCAAGCAATCTGTTAATTAGAAACGATTCACCCGGAAGAAAGTGTCAGGGTGTGTGGAAGTTCTAATGGTCAAATATTACAAGTGAGAAGATTCAAAAGCTGTTTGGAGGATATGGATATGAAAGAGTTTGAAGAGGTCAAAAGTTTATCTAGGCTAAAGATATTTAAACTCATTTCACTACAATTACGCAATTTCATGTTACTGTTATATTTCATGTGTTTGATCAGTTAAGGTAATTAGATTTATTATGAAAAAAAAATACTGCCTGGACAAAATTTTTTAATAATAAATACATTCCAAAAGGTAATATTATTGGCCTTCATCAAGCCCCGAAAACAATTAATCTACAAATTATTTGAAGTAGGTTAAGAGCCGTCCAACACGTTATTAAAACCTGCAAGGACTGTGCTGAACCTTCAACTCTGTAGTAAAGATCCATGGTAAAAGAACTGAAAGAAGAAATTACACCCATGTTTAAAAGTCAAAGTGGGGTTGCTTTAGTTGGTCAGTTCTAAGCTCAGCAATGTAATGCGGAAATAAAATGAAGTCATGAATGTAAATAAATGTACTGAACGACCAAAGTAGCACATGAATTGAGTTTATTCCCCCTACCTAATGGCACAGCCATATTCTAGGACTCAGATTGTAAAAATGTAGTTCGGGGAGTATAAGGAATCATTTTCACACATGAATTCGCCACCCACTGTGCACCATAATTAAAGTTAAATGAGGTCAACGGATTCTTGAACTGTGGGACTTTTTCTTACCAGGCAGTGGAATAGACAAGAGACCGACCTTTTTGAGCTTTAATTGACGGTATTTGATTTTTAGTGAATAAAAAGTTGATATACTTTTGCTAGTATGCGTTTGCAGTGCTTGAACTTAATCATACTCCTAAGATTGCCTTCCTAAAGCTTCTCACTACAGTTCTGTAGAATTGCCTGGAGCAGGTCTAACATAAGTCAGACGGATTTGTAGGTCTCCTCGCTTAAAAATGTTTTTAGTCCAGTCCACAAATTTCTGGGGGTTTCTGGTCAGTGCTTTTTGATGGCTATTTAGTTGTCTTTAGGACATTTGCAGAGAACTTTAAATTATGATTTTAAACATTGCTCTATTGAAAGCATAGTTACATTTTCTGCATTTAGCAGATACCCTTTTTAAGAGCGACTTTTTGTCTCATTATAGACTGAACAGTTGTGGGTTAAGGACCTTCTGAACAGTTGTGGATTAAAGACCTTGTTCAAGGGCCCAAAAGTGACGACTTAGCGGTGCTTGAACCTGAGACCTTCCAATCAGTAATCTAACACCATAACCACTGACCTTCCACTGCCTTGGGTAGCATACAAGTGGAAAAGTGTGTCCTGTGGAATTTTATTCTACGGTCTGAGATCCCCTCAATTATAAAATAGAACTATCCAAAAAAATGAAAAACTGGTCAAAGCTTCATGTTTATAGTTTGACAAAATCATACTTAGATAGCAAGGCTTTAGATGTATTCATGCAGATGGACTGTTTTGTTGGCTAAAATGGCTCCTTGTTTACCAATCCCCATTATCATAGGAAGATTCCCTACCTAATCAACTGAGATTTTTGTTGTTATAGTAAAATATATTTTATTTCATTAAGAACATACAGTATGAACAGTTTGACAGCAGAATAAAATAACTCCTTTTTGCAGCCTTAGGTACAAAAAGAAAAAAACAAAACAAATGAATCTGTATTACCAACAGATAATTTTATGTATTTGTCTTTGCATCACAATGGTGTTAAGAAGCATGAATGCCAAAATATTGCATAAAAACTGTGAAACAAAATTAACTGTGGGTTTTGCAAAATGCTATAACTCCACCTAATAGAGTTTTGCAACAAAGTATATGTCAGTAAAAGTCTTAGTAAAAGTATGCCCTAAATAATGAATGTTTGGACTGCATATGGTTGTGATCCTATAAATCATAAATCCCAAAGAAAAACAGGGCGTAGCAAACAGAACCATATGTAGCAAACAAAGGCTTTCCATACACAGTGCTTACAGTATATCTCATGCCTCTTATACACAAAGCCTCACTCTTTGGTGTTGTAACATTTTCTTTTCTAACCTTTTCTAATGGTTTCAACATTCTTCAAAAATCCATTAAACACATGTAGTTCGCTCATGGTAGCCACTATTCTGCAAAGCAAGTAGTTTCCGCTTCACTGATCATGTGACAGGAAAGTGATGCAATTGCTTTATAAGGGCATGTCATGTTTTGCTATCCACAGTAATGCAGCCATTCTATGTTGTGGATGTTTAAAACTTCTAAAAGAAGGATATGTAGCAGTATTCAGATTAATTATTTTGTTGTAGACAACATGGTGTTTCAGGGAGAAATAATTGTAAATAAGTGAGTACTGTAAAAGTCTGAAAATGGTTTTTATCTCATTTTGCTGTGAAAGCGTTTACATGGTGCAGGCAAACCCCCCTAATGTTGGCTAGAATATTAAGTCTTTTTTGTCTGTTTGCTAGAATTTGTCCACGTTGACATCAAACAGATTCACATACAATACACACATATTAAGCATATATTCACTTAATAAGTGTTAATGCATTTCATTTTTTCATGCCCTCTATATCTCTCCACTCTGGCATTTATGATTCAAACCACATTTCATCTGCTGCCTCATTTGTGATCAAAGTCATCTTTGCCTGCCCAGAATTTTACCCCAAGGACCTTATTCTCCTCGACTACTAGTCTTTTGCTAATCTCTCTCTCTCTCTCTCTCTCTCTCTCTCTCTCTCTCTCTCTCTCTCACACAGACACACCACTCAAAAAAATGATTAAAATCTACTGCTCCACTGCCTTTCCTGCCCTTGGGACTGGGTGAGGACAGACATCACTATATTACTACAAGCACTAGGAGGTCACAAAATTACTGACCATTTCATGAAAATTGCCAGAGAGTGCGTTTGCCCTGCTCAGCTGTAGGACATTCCCGTATATTGAATGCCTCATAGTCATCAATATGAGGTGGTGTAATTAACTCTCAACTCGAATGGTCTAAAGAAAGCACACATTTTAAGGGATATCAGGGGTGCAGGAAAGATTAAAGGACATATAAAATGCGACGATGCTCTGCCCGACCTGTTTTCATAACTGTTTTCTATGCTGCTTCATCTCCGAAGAGTTAGCATGCCCCGCTATGCCTAACTAAACACAGTACACCCTCCAGCTCTTGCCGACACCCGATATATGCAGCTATTATGCTCAGAAGGCTGTATTATGCGTAGCTTATTAACTTAGAGGTACTGGTTGTTCTCCATAGCTCAATCACAGACTTATGAGAAGGCCTCAGTAAAATAATCCTGCATAACAATGAGCTAAAACTCTAGGTCTTAGTGCACGAGTGACGATCAAGCATCCTCAGTGATGGAAATTATAAGTTATCAAATGGCAATCAAATTTTACGATTGGAAATCTTTCTATAAATCTGCTTTTCTGCAGACAAAGCACACGGCTGCAGGCACGAATGACTTTCTTAGTTAAGACGCTGTCAGTGTTCAACAGATTACACGGCTTGCTTTTTGGACCGCCGCTGCATTCTTATCTCAGCTTTCTTATTACTCAGTGCTTTCAGTTCCCATGGATTTGAAACATCAATAACACGGAGTTCACCCGCTTTCAGCAGAGTGAGTGTTGCTTAGAAGCAGGTTTTGTTGGCGATAAAATCACACTCAGTGATTTATGCGCAACTGGAGATGGCTACATTGGTATCATTACAGATACAGCAGATTTGTGGTCACGATGCCTTGGTTGTAGGCCATTAATAGAGGCTGTTTTAAGGAAGTACTCTTATATTAAAAATGAACCTACATAAATTTTGTATTAGGCGGCAAAGTGGCTTAGTGGTTAGCACTCTTGCCTTGCACCTCCAGTCCCGCCTATGGTCTGTGTGCATGGAGTTTGCATGTTCTCCCTGTATTTTTTTGTGGGTTTCCTTAGAGTACTCCGGTTTTCTCCCACAGTTCAAAGACATACAGTACATCGATGTTCCTGAATTGCCTGTAGTGTGTGAGTCTGTGTATGTGTGTGTGCCCTGTGATGGATTGGCACCCCATCCAGGGTGTACCCTGCCATGTGCCCTAAGTCTCCTAGGATAGGCTAAATAGCTGATAAGTTAATGAGAGTGAGTACAATTCTCACTATTATGTAAAACCTACAAAATTGCGGGGATATATTAATTCCCTAATACAACAAAGAATAGCTAATTTATTCATTTGTAATATTGAATAACATCCTTATATAATAACTCTTTTTAATTGTTTCAAGTTAAATGAAATATTAAGGAAAATCCACAAGGAAGGTTCTTGTTATCGCTTATGTTATAACATTTACAGGATTCTGCCATTCACTCATTCCTTTACCAGACACTTACAGTATTTTTTTTAATCTCTATTGAAGTTAATGAGAGAAAATTACCCTGCAGCTTGTCATGCTATTGAGAAACCAGATATCAGATGTCCTTCATCCTGAAGACCTTTGCACGGCAGAAAACCTGCTGACATTTACAAAGCACTGACTCTAGCTACATTGACATCTACAATATCTCTTCAACACAATTGAAATTAGAACTTCCATCATTTGTGTGGACATGGATGCTGATCTGATCATCTGTCGCAAATATAACAGGAGAAGACGTAAACTTTTTTTTTCAAAGTTGAGGTTAAGTTAAAATTCCCTCTTTTTCTGATAAATCCCACCTCCTACTGTACATTATGATTGGTTAAAAGAAGTGCCCCATGCTCTCTCAGAGACCCAGAAGATTAAAGACTGAAGTAAAGACAGCTATGAGACAGATTTTTTTGTTCTCAGAGAGTTTATCGATCAGGAATGGAAACTAAATTTCTTTCCCAGAGATTTGTCACATTACCTGATGTTACCCTCACATGGGGTAACATGCACAGAAAGAATATAATCCAACAAGGAAGAAATGCTTAGACAAGGTTTTGCTGGACTCTTGAGGAACTACTGGACAGAAGGACATTAAAGAAAGTGTTGTCCATCATGGTCAACTCTTCCAAGCAGAAAAGTGTGTTTAATGGAAGACTTCAGTCACAAAGTTGCTCAGGAAGTCTGACAGACTAAAGAAATCCTTCATCCCTGGAGCCATTCGGCTTTTCAACACCTCTCTACAGGGGTATGGGAATGAGGAGAGGGGAGATCTAGGCTTATGGCTCTTTTGCTATATAGATGACGGTTCTACCCGCATAACTCATATTTTACCTTCAGGGTCTGCTCACTAGTCTCAGTTATACATATTATACCAATACTTTCATTCTGTTTTTAAACATTTCTTACCATTTGCACTGTTGTCACTTTGTCATAAATACAATTGCACTTCCAGGGTTTCACTGCATGTCACTGCATTTAACTTATTACTACTATTATTTGAACCCATTTACCCCGTGTCTACTGACTATATGTAAGATATATGCTAATATACAATCACATCTACAAACCTGTCTTTGTGTTCCTGTCTTTTTTGCTACCAAATGTCTGGGATTGGAAATAAAGTTTCTATCTATTTATATCACACAGTCATTTATTGTCTGTACCGCTTCATCCTGTTTACAGGGTTGCGGGGGGCCTGGAGGCTATCCCTGGAGACTTAGGGCACGAGGCAGGGTTACATCCTCGATGGGATGCCAATCCATTAGCACACTCATTCACATACTTTTTGGAAACGGCAATTAGCGTAATCTACATATGTTTCTGTGGGAGGAAACCGGAGTATCCAAAGGAAACGCACCAAGCATGGGGAGAACATGCAAACTCCATGCACACAGACCCTGAAGTGGGAATCAAACCCAGACCCTGGAGGTGCAAGCCTGCAGTGCTAATCACTAAGCCACCGTGCCGCCTCTATCTGAATCAAATTTATTAGAGTGCAAATTAATATCCTCCTTCATCCATTTTTTAAGAACCTTCTTCATCCATTTTTAGATGCTTGCTTGTTGTTTGAATGAGTTACATTTCTAAAAATTTAAAGTGCACAACAACATACTGCATATGAAAATAATCAACAGAACAGAAGCTATCAGTTGCTAGGTTACACTTTTATCTCTGTGACAGCAACACGGTATGGTCATCAGGTAATCATGGTAAATCTTTCTCTAAATTTTCAGTTTTGAAATACACCTTGAATGTAATTATCAACGAAGATACAAAGCAGCCTAATGTTGATTAATAGTGCTTAATATCTTTCTGCAGGTGAAGTCACAAATTAAGTGTCATGAGGATGTGTAACTTATTCTAGATGCATTAATAATATGGGAAGTTGGAGGAAATGTCTGTGGTCATCCAAAATAATGATTTAATTACTAGTCACATGTACCTTGCAGCACAGTGAAATGATCTTTTTGACATATACCAGTTAGGGTTAGACTGCAGAGTTAGTCAGGATACCTCGCCCCTGGAGTAGATAGGGTTAAGAGCTTTGCTCTAGGTCTTAATAGTAGCAACTTGCCCACGCAGGGGCTCAAACCCCCAACCTTCTATATCAGCAGTGTTGGGTGTAATGTGTTACAAAGTAACACGTTAGAGTACTTAAATTTCTTTTTTAATGCAACGACTAATTTAACGTGGTAGGTCTGACATTTAAGTACTCTGTTATTTAGTTATATTTTCAAAAATGTAATCCGTTATTAAGGCAATTTGTGTAACCCGTGAGCCAGACAGCAGTAATTCTTACCAGCCCCACCCCCAATAACCCACCCCTCTGTTATTCCTGCTGTTATCCCCCTATCTCACCTATGCGGTTTGATTCACCGTTATGCACTGTGAGCCGCCGCAAGTACTGCAAGGTCCGTGAGCTTCCACGAGGACTGACGCTCTGAAAGATGGAAGCGTAATCACAGCTCCAATACTCGCGGTGAATCATGGTGAGATAGGGATATTAGGAGTTAACAGATTATGGGCCAAACTTCACTGAGTGATGATGGTGGAATAATTATAAAGGTCTTGACTAAAACAACATGCATGAGGAATCACAAAGGAGTTTTCATTTTCTGCAATGGAAAAGTACTCGAACTAGTTACTTTTATCAGAAAGTAACGCTGTAATGTAACTGATTACTTTTTAACGACAGTAATTTTGTAATGTACAGTAGTTAGGTACTTTAAAAAGTAACGTCCCCCAAGACTACTGATGTATAATCCACAGCCTTAACCAATTGAGCCACCACAGAAAGGACTGTCTGTGTGTGCAGTTAGGGCTAACAGAATTAACTATGTACAATTGACTTCCAACATTCATTACATTTCAAATAAACATAAAGACAGAATATAATGATGTATAGTTTTTCTTTTAGTGTAACAAACAACAAAAATCCAAGGATGCTTTGTCAGAGTGGTTGTATAAATTAGAGGCTACGCTCCTCTTGTCCCTGCTTAAACAGCCTAGGATTGATCATTTATTTAGCTTCTATTTTTCTCCATTGCTGGTTCTGCAGCCTTGCTCCTCCGTCTGAGTTATGCACCTCATATAGAATAACACAGCGGCTACATTAGACGACTTTATCGTGAAGACAAGTGTGATGGAAAAGGTTCGTGCAAAATGCAAGGGCACAAGCACTAAGCGACATGGCGCGGTGCGGCACGGCGAAGCGTAGCTGCCAACATGACCAAGGACTTCATTTTGGCTGTAAATGCTGCGGGCTACCTCATTGCCTCCTTGTTCCTTCGCAATTTAAACACACACACACACACACGCACACACACCGAATCTTTAAAAGTACAAATAGCTGCGTCCTGCTTCCAGATGATTTCGGCCCAGAACTCAATCGGAACACATGCAATAAGTGCAAGCCTGTATTACTAGTGTAGAGCTGTTGCTGCGGTGGAAATGCTTTAATTCAGATTCTCATGTTGGTGTTTAATGGTGTGGGGTAAAAATAAGCGAATCAATATCTCCAGCCGGCGTAGATGGCTCTTCACAGTGAAGTAAACAGTTCGAGAATAATTGAATGAGTGCGTCTCAGACTGAGACAAATGACTCGCATCTGTGACTGATTGTACTCACAGCCGCTGTTCCCTTCCCTCCATCTTCCCCCTTTTTTTTTCCACTTCCCTGTCTTGTTTTTCATCTCAACCATCCCTTCTCTCTCTTTCTCTCCCTTTCTCTTTCTTTTTCTCTGCTGAAATACAAAACAGCTTGTTTTCTGAGTCCAGAACAAACATTGTGCGTTATTGCGGTGTAATTTTTCTAAGCAAATGGCTCTCGTTCATTTTCTGAAGACTCTGCATTATGGCCCTGGTTATGCAATTTAATCTGTTTTGCTGTGAAACCTCTACTGCATAACGGATCCGCACGCTTCTTTATTTCACTTAGAGAACACATCATCAGCAAACCCGTGATCATCCATGCGGTGTGTGTGAGAGACAAGAGCTATTCTTCAATACTGCATTCTCACACATCTGTGACTTTTGTTATTATATTTATTTTTTAACCAAAAAGCAACCTGTTTTTTGTGTTGTTGAAGCATTTATAATGTCCCTGCTAAGTATTATGCAATCATTACGGCCTGTTGAATATTTTTATCCTACATGCTTTACAGTCTATAAATTGCCTAATGCAATTTAATATGCATGTCTATTTCGAGATTTGTCGAGGGAAAGCGTTACCCTATACGGTACTGTCACACAGTTTTGAACTTTTATGTAGTTGTGTTTAAAACAAACAAACAGTTGCTTCCTACGAGTAACATTTATTACTCTGGAGCAATAAAGTGGCATTAATTAAGGCTCATTGATTTCTAATTTTGTCCTCCTGAACCCCCCTTAGAGATAAATAAGAGGGATTAACATAATCATTTAATTTAAGCAGCGCTGAAGATAAACAGGGGAAGCATAATGTTTAATTTCTGGAATTATTTGGATTATTAACGACTCTTAGTGATGCCCCATGTAGTGCATTACATCACACATTTGCTAGTGGCACAATAGCTTAGCAGTTAGCACTTCTAGGGTCGGGTGTTTGAATCTCACCTCCGGTCCAAATGTTTGGCGTTTGTGTGTAATTCCCATGCTTGGTGTGTTTCCTCCAGGCACTCCAGTTTTCATCCACAGTCTAAAGGCATGCACAGTAAGCTGACTGGTGCTTCCAAATTAAGTGTAGCGTGTGTGTGTGTGAGTGTGTGTGTGTGTGTGTGTGTGTGTGTGTGTGTGTGTGTTTGCCTGGCAATGGGTTGTCACCTCATTTAAATTGTCCCCTGCCTTGCGCCCTGAGTATTCTGAGATAGACAGACCCCCGAGACCCTACACAGAAAAAGTGGATTGAAAATAAATGCAATCTATTAATGGATTATTTAATCTATTTATTAATTAAAAGTTATGTACTTAAATCAACATTAAAAACCTTTCAAATAAATTAAGATAAAAATAGTTTCTAGATAAGAATTAAGAATTTAATAATTAACAATTGTTAGTGTTTAAACCTCAATGACCAATCAGAATCAAGAATGATTGAATTCTTGATTCTGATTGGTCAGAGGAATTTGTATAATTTTTATTATAACACACATTCTTATACTGTATGTTTCTATAGTAACGACCTACACAGGGACTTGAATGTAGATGGCCTGATAAAACATGTTTTTGAAACAGATAAAAACATGTGCTATCATTGTTGTTGTGAACAGGTTGATTGTCATCGATTTTTAGATTCACAAGCTTAAGCTTCTTCCTTTGAACAGGCTGCATTGCATTTATAACTAACTACAAGAAAAATAAAAAAGGCATGGCATGTTATAGCCGTGATAAATAAGTGTAAAAGGAGTTAATGTGTTTTCCTAAATAGACCACAACTATAAATAACTATAAAAAATTACAATGTGACATTTTTTTCCTAATAAATAAAAAGTTAATGTGGCAAATTGCACACATAAAAAGAGTAATAAAACACTTTGGAGCATCTAATATTGAAAAAAAAATCAACTTTATTGTAGAATCGGTAGCTTTGCCTCACACCACTAAACATAACTGAAGTTATTGATTGTTTTATGTAATATCACACCCAAAGTGTTTTATTCCTCGGTTATATTTTTCTGTATTTTTCTTCTTTGTATTTATAAAACACATTATGACATGCTGTTATTGGAAAATAATCAACTCCTGCCCTGTGGTAGCAGTAACTCTGCTTCACATCAGGTCATATACACCATTGTGTCGTGCTTTTTAAAAATATGTTTTCCTATATTTATTTATTTATTTTTTTATTATCATATTTAACACTGCTTTATTCATCAATGAAGGCGTAAAAGTGATTGACATTTATGAATGACCTTGAGCACAGTATGGTGATGAGAATCTTAACCGCAGTAAAACATTTTAAAGAATGCCGTACGCCTGTGAATGGCCGAGGTATATCACTGCATTGCACTGTGTGAGCATTCAGCAAATGGAATGCCTGATCCTTGAAAATAGAAGGATGACTTGTCACTGGAATGTGGAAGAGATGCATCTGTCTGTGGGAACTGTACACACAATCATTCACCAACACCACTTGCACATTACAGGAATTCGGCTGGTAATTATTGCCATATCACCTGTACAGTCCTGACCTCACGCCAAGCCATTTCCACATGTTTGGGCCATTAAAGTTTCCTGGGAGGCCAGAGTTTTGGACATGAAGCAGGCAGTCTGATCATGAACCTCGTATGTACTGAGAAAACATTCTACCTTGATTGTATCCAAGCACTCGTGAAACATTGTGATAAGTGCATAAGGGTAGCAGGGGTTTATACTGTATAGAGAAATATAATAAGTTTTTACTCTCATAACTGTGTTCTGTTATTCTGGACTAGCAGAAGTCCTACATTGAGTTGAACACTCCTTGTATTACTCATTTCTCTCTCTCTCTAGCCTTTTTGTTGGATGAAACACAGGCGTATTATATCAAGGCATACTCTTGATATAAAACGTTCGAAAAAATATTTAGCATATCGATCAATCCAGGGAATGTTTGTCTACAGCATCAAAAATATGAAAAAATCAATAACATCTCACTTTAATTTTAAACAGATCTTCCCAATGTCCCAGGGAAGTAAATGAGGTTAGAAGAAAATTTTACTTATAAAACTCATTTCCCTCTGGCACACAGATGCCTACTCATAATCAAGTACTGGGAAACCTTTTCAATTTTGTAAGACGTAAAACTGAACAACAACAAAAAAAGAACAAACAGGAAATACATCACACACTGTGTATATGAAAAACGCACCTCAGACTGATCAACTTGTTCAGACATTTTCAGTAAATCCCGATGCGTGGCCTCATGTAGGATGACTCCGCCCAAGTCGACAGGGTATGAGCGTTCACTGAATGATTTGATGAGGGTGAAAATGATATAAATCATACATTTTGAAATTCGCCCTTTTTTTGGATCTTGAAACACAACTAAGAGAGATTTTGGAATGAGGGGTTAGACCACATAAGCTGTGGGGAAACCTTTGTGGTAGATTGTGATGGCCTAACACTTTACTACGACACACGATACTGGTTTTAATACCATTTATTTTTCACACACACTGTGCATATTGTAGTTGTACGTATATCAAGACCAGGCGATATTCTTTCAATCTTTCGCTGTCCATTTTGGTTGAGATTCATATTTCTGATTGCAGAGTTCATGCCTGAAGTTGTCCTTTACTTTTGTAGGTGATCTGGCTGAATGTTTAGCATCTTGTTCATGTTGTATGAATGTTTATGCACCAGTTTGTGCAAACTCTAAAAACTTTCAGCAAGTTTTTACTTTCTGAAAACCATGTTACAGTCAAAGTTAAACGTAAGATAACTTTTTCCTGTTTTTTTTCTAATGTTTTTTATTCTTGTAAAAATTCTTGTTCTGATGCAATATGATTGACTGATTCAATAATTACATGACTGATCAGGGGTACAGGTAAAATGACCAGGCAGTTACTAAGGATAAACGAATGAATACTGTTGGTGCATGATTAATACTGTAGATGTGGTGTTTGTCCCATAAGCTTCATATCGGACCAATTGTTTGTGCTCTTAGAAAGAAAGGAGAAAATCGAGATGCCCTGCAAATATTTCTGTCAAATCAACAACAACAAAATAGCATTTACTGTAATAGTGTGCCAATCTTTAGTATAAGAACAAATTATTAGCTACACCTTGCCTGGCCCAAAAATTATATATCACACACTACTATTTATTTGGATAACCTGTAGTTTAGATTACGGTTCACATTCATCACACCATTGCTACATTTATTTCCATCCATAGTTGCATCCATTGTTGGCTCGGGAGATTGCATTGATATTGGATGAGTCAGCCTGCTCTATAAAGTCTACCTCGGCACACTACAAAGACTTTCACTGGGGTTAAGGTCAGGACTGTGGTGAGTGAAAATGATTCCTCATGCTACTCTTGCACTATTTGAGTCATGAAATATGTCAGTGCCATCTCTCCACAGATGTGATAACCTGGTTATTCAGTACATTCAGGTCGTCAGCTGATTTTATTTTAGTGAGACATAATCTTGCTGAATCTAGACCTGAGCAACTGATGCAACTCCAGATTATACAGTACCACTGCCTCCGGGGGCTTGTACAGTATAGTGACCACTATGCGCTTCCTTTCTTACCCTGATGTAACAATCTGACTGAAATATCCATTATCCAAAGTCTAATCTTTATGCTTGCTGTAGAACACACAGTAACATCTTTTCCACTAACACGGGATATGACTTCTGACACGGTTCTTTAAGAAATGATAAGCCGCTCACTTCATCCGTTCGGGTTAAACATTTTGAGACATATCAATCACTGCGCTAATTATCCAGTCAAAGGCTCTTAAGTGTTTGCTCATTTAAATCTGTGTCCTTTTTTTTCGGGCCAGACAGTGTACTGCTGAAAAAGTTAGGGCTTTGGTTAATTAGCTTTTCAGAGCTTCCAGGAGTGTGTGTGTATCTGTATGTGTGTGTGTGTGCGCATGTGTGTGTGTGTGTGTGTGTTCAATCCGCTTTTAGTGCACGTTAAATGTGACCTCATCTATATAATAGCTCTTTTGTCCTCAAAAATACAAAATAACTTTTTTTTTTCATCTACTGCAGAGAAATTGATAATAATAATAATTACAGAAAAACAAGGTCATGGGTTATTAGCGAGGTGTGTTTGTAACAGTTAAACGCCTTTAAAATCACTCTTTTTCTCCGATCGATGTCTTTACCTTCATTTCTTTCTGCGCAGTGACATTAACATTGTATTATAAAACAGGAAGAGCGCTTCATGCCTCGAGTGTGAGTGCAGAGCATGATCCATATTTTATAGCTGCATTTAATTAGACTAACCTGTAGCTCAGTAGCAGGACGATGCCTAAAAGCTTTCTGCTCTTTTTCTTCCCATGTAGAAATGAGTATCATAAATAACAGTGTGATTAATAAATAATGAATGGGAGAAGGTCGTGAATAATAGTCTTTCACTCTCTCTGTCTCTCTCACACATACACACTCACAAACACACATGACCCTGGCCCTGTTCTTCTGTTCCTTTACTCCACCTTGAATAATAATGTTTCGCCACGTGGACCAGGAAAACACAACACTGCATGAGCTCAGCATTTCTACTCAGCAGTTCATTCATTTATGTGCATAATTTCAGTCCATGTATATTTCATGGTTGTTTTTTTCTTCATGTGCATTTATAGCTGTCCCATTTGCATCTATTAATTTTTCTCTTTTATGTACTGTACGCATGTGTGAGGAAGGAGTAGGTCACCTGGGAGATCAGTTAAAAATGCCGGGAGGCTGACGAAAATCAGTACACCTGTCGGTGGCCACGGTGAGGAGAAACGTGTGTGTGTGTGTGTGTGTGACTGAACTGTATTATTTATGGTTGAAAAGACACATTTGTGATGGCTGAGGGAATGCAGTGCACCCGGGTAATGGACCGTGTTACATGTGTGTGTGTTTATAACAATGGAGACGCAATGAAAAACCTATGTGAGTTACAAGGTTATGTAATGAATCTAAATGCTTTGTCCTATTTTTGTTAACATAATGCAGGAGTAAAAATAGGACATAAGCTTTAGTATATATTTAATGGGTTTTTTTCCTGATTAGCGGAGCAAGCTATAACCTAGCATACTGAAGGTCTTATTTTAGATTTGAGGCTCGCTAAAGGTTTAATATTACTTGAATATTCATGCAAGAAAAGTTATGAATATTGAGGTACGGAGCTTTTTAAGTGGTTAAAATAAAAATTCAAAAGAAAAAGTTTCCATCTGAGTCAGGGTGGCGAAAAAGGCGGCAGGGGAAAGGAGTAGGGGGATAGAAAATAATAAAATAATGTTTTATATAAGGAAATAACGTAGGAAATAACATTTTGGGGTAAATGAAAGAGGATAAAACATAAAAGTGACATAAATTACATTTTTCATTGCCGTACCTAATTATTTCACAGAAGCCAGCTCACTGTTATTATTAATATTTTAAGAGATTATGCTAAGAGATTTTACTTTACATTGGAAATTAAACTTTCAGTACATAAGCTAGCATTGTATCGTGAGTCATAACTCATCAATCAATGTTTCAGACTATAAATAAGAAATTTATAGATTAGTTGACCAAAGCATTCACTAGTTGATTCCTTAAAGCTCCCATATTTTACTATTTCCTTAGCAAATTGAATGTAGGACTCGGAGCTCCCCCATTGTATATCTGTTAAAGCCTAATTAATGCTTCTGCATCAGGCCTATGCTGCCAGCCTTATGTGGGACGCAGCATTACCCTTCGGCATAGCCTGATGTGCACCTACTTAGAAGTGCAACTACACATTTCCAGCTTCTTCTTCTAAACCTCCATTTTTTTATTTAGTTGAAGTTAGTACTGAGCATTTCTTCCAACATCCTTTCTCTTTTGTGCACTGTTGTTCAGCATCAATTTCCTCCAACTTCAACAAGATCCACTTTGTTCCAGTTTGTGCAAAAACACAAAAAAGAACTTACGGAGAAACTTCACCACCAACTAGTGGTTGGAGAGTGTAACTGTTGAGCCTTACACACGCGCCAAAATACAGTGAAAGTCTAACTGCCAATCGAGCAGCCCATGGCATACTGTAGGCTTCACATACTGTAGACTTGACGCAGAAGCATAATTCAAGCTTTATTCTCCAGCCGAAATACCTCTTACTGTATATAATTGTTTTTTTCTTACTACATACTTGCTGTTTCACTCCCTGTTTAAATGCACCGGAGAACAGCTGAGAAAAGGTGTCTTCTTTTGTGAGGTCACAATAGGAAGAAAACCGAACTGGCTTGTTTAAGCCTGGATTAATACAAAAATAAAAAAGGACAATAAACATTTTTTTTTCCCCACATTTTCTGTTTGTACATAGACACATTAACGCCCCATCTGAATTAAAAAAAATAACAGAAAAATACATTTTGCACAATAGGTGTCCTTTGAAGAGCTTGATTAACCATTACGATGGGGGAAAAAACATTAAATTAGATGACAAAATGTAGATACAGACAGGCAGATAATAAAGCAGACTAGATGAAGGAATCTCTACAGTCAAGTACAGAAGACTCTCCTGGGGAAAGTAGTTTCTTTTTATTTGCTTTAATGTTGTGACTGTTAACACATAAATCAATTTATATCGCTTTGCATGAAGTGAAGAGGTGTGTACAAGAGAGGGCTTTTTTTTAATCACAGTTCTGCTTGATCTTGAGGGAATTCCTCCTGCAGTTATTTTGATTGTCCTTTAAAGCTTTATAACATTTTGATCAAATCCTTGCACTTAGTATGAGTTCAGTAGTGACTAGCCCTGTGTGTGTAAGAGTGCCTAGAGAGCCAGATGTTGCACATCACTATCTATTCCCACTCAGCTAGGTAAGATTCAGTCTAAAGACACATTTTTGGATCTTCCTGAGGCTGGACTTGGATAAAACACCCGCTCTCCAGACATCGCATTCTACATTCATCAATAAACTATAAGCAGTTGCTCTGTCTGGCTCCATGCTCTCAGTTTCAGACACGATGATTTCCTTTGAGCCAAAAGTTTTCCCACATACAGTACTGTACATGCACTTGAAAAAGTTCATCCATCCTTAAATAGTGCAATATTATATGCAGAGTTATATTTTTGCACATTTATTGCATCAGTTTATTTACCTTCTGTGTTAACTGTTTAGTCTTAAAAGCACTGAAGCTAGAAATGTAATTTGTAGTCTGCGTTTGTCTTTTAATTGAAGTGTGGTTTGAAGCATTCTGCGCTGTGCAAATAAAAGAGCCTTAAAGGTCCCATATTTTATTATCTTTTAAACAAGTTAACACACATCTCAAAGGTCCCTTAAAGTGTGTGTTAGTGCTCCAGCTGAAATAAACCTCAGGCAATTCTTTTTTTCTGTACTGCCACCTTCCTTTATTAGAACAGCAGAGCTGAGCAACAATCCGAGGGAGGGTATCTTCTTGTGTGAGGTCACACTATGAAAGAAATATTAACTGGCTTGTTTAAGCCCAGATCAATAATGACAAGCAGTTTTTTTTTTACATTTTCTGTTTGTACACACACATTTGTGACCCATCTGAATTTTTCAAAAATAACAGAAAAATACATTTTACATAATAGGTGTCCTTTGAAGAGCTTGACTAACCATAACAATAGGAAAAAAACAGTAAATCAGATTACAAAAAGTAGATGAAGTACAGAAGTCTTTCCTGAGAAAAGTGTTTTCTTTTTATTTGGCTTAATGTTTTGACTGTTAACACTTAAATCCATTTATATCGCTTGGCATAAAGAAAAGAGGTGCAACACCTCTTTTTGTGCAAGGTACATCACTTTTAAACAAGTTGAAGGACACACATCTCAAAGGTCTGCTAAAGTGTGTCTTAGTGCTCCAGCTGAAATAAACCTCTTCTAAATAAATGTATTTTTGTTGTACTGCCAACTCCCTTAATTCCACTCCTCCTCCAAACGTGCCATTTCAGTGTCTATGTAAATGACATACTGCTGAGCCACGCCTCTTCAGGAAACAGCAAAGAAAAAAGCCGGGAAGGGGTATCTTCTCATATGAGGTCAAAGTAGAGACGTCTTCATTGTCCATATACTCTACCTTCATGAAGTGCATTCTGATCTCTACATTAGACCTGTGCTCCCTGTATATGTCCTTTCATCCTATGCTCACCTTCTGGCCGGGATAAACTCTCAGCCATGACCCACGCTGACTCTCCATTGCAGATGGCTTGTAATTATTGAAGCAGGTGACTCGCCTTTGGCCATTTGAGGTAGTTGGGAGAAAGAAAATTTGTTCATTAGCACAAATGCTGGTATCTCTGATCACTCGAATGGCGAATTAACAGGTGACTGTTATTCGTATGCGGTTTAAGTAGAGAAATGATGTGAAAGCTGATGCTCTATATCATGTGTCCCCATGTTCCTGCATCTTGCTTAAACCAATGAAACATTTCTCAGAAAAAGAAGCAATAATAAATGAGCTTGATCAGTGAGGCTCAGGAAGATACATGCTCGATAACTCAATGGCATTTGAGGTAAAAAAAAAAAAAAGAAATGAAAGAAATAAATAAAAGAAATTGGCCATGCTTATGTTCCATGCCAATGACCGCCATCAGCCAATTGACAGCATGAGGAAAGGCAGCTTGTCCAAAGAGGCTGATTTGTCATCTCAATAGTTAACAAGGGTCTAAAAAGGGGACAACCTCAATCTTACATTCATCTGCTGCGCACAGACATGTCACCTCCCGTGTTATTATCACTGCCGCGCTTTCTTTCACACTTTTGTAGCTGAAAAAAAAAAGGAGAAAAAAGAGGCAGCACCAGGATTCCACTTGTCAGAGAGCAATTTAACTGGTGTTATTTGCTGCTTTGTGGTTAGAGAATAGCCGAGTGGGAGGGGAAAAAAAAAGGAACCCTGATTTTTATGTTTGTTGTGTTGAGACAGACTCTGGGAAGAAGATGTGCTGCCGTGTTTAAGACCTCTAAATGTCAAAGGTTATGTTTGCGGTGATCCGTTATACTTGTTATACTGTCTCCTCACACCTACTGCATTACCATTCGTCCTAAAGTTTTACAGTGACTGTAGAGATAAAATCACTACCAATCCCCCCCCACCACCACCACCTCCCCTCCAGCTTTAACCACTGACATCATCAGCACGATAATAGAGAGAAAGACAGAGAGAGAGAGAAAGGGGGAGAAAAACAGAGGCATGGAGTGCTAGTCCACACTAACAAGGGTAATTTTGAAAGTGGTGCTTTTATGTGCAAGCAACATGAGCATTTTCAGTTCTTTATCCTACAAACGATAAAACACCAAAATGACAGAAAACAACATGCTAGTCATGCACATTGTGTGTCCGACCCATGACCGTTATACTGTAACATTTTTCACTGTTTCTATGTGATTATTTTCAACAAGCTTTCTTGCATACTGGTATACAACATAAGGCAAATAAATACAAACTTGAAACAACTAATACATAAAACAAGGCTGCACGGTGGTGTGATGCTTAGCACTGTGGCCTCGCACCTCTAGGGTTGAGGGTTCAGTTCCTGCTCTGGTCTGCTTGGTAGGTTACCCCCGGGTACTCCAGTTTCCTCCTATAGTCCAAAGACACGCAGATAACTTGTATTCCCAGGCTGTGTGTGTGTGTGTGTGTGTGTGTGTGTGTGTGTGTGTGTGTGTTTGTAAGCCCTTTAAAGGATTGGCACCCTGTCCAGGATGTGCTCCGCCTCATGCCCAAAGTCTCCTGGGATAGGCTCCAGGATCCCTGCACAGAATAAGCTGTATAAAAGTTGAATAAATAAAAATACGGTGGCTTACTAGTTAGAACTGCCACACACTTTCAGGGTTGGAGGTTCCTGTCTTTATGTGTGGAGTTTGGCCGTTTTCCATGTGCATGGTGGGATTCGGGGTATTCCAGATTTGTCCCAGTGTCTGAAGACTTGCAGTGTAGGCTGATTGTCAAATTGCCCGTTTTGTGTGTGTGCTCTGCAATAGGTTGGCACGCTATCCAAGATGTTTTCTGGCTTGTGCCCTGTGTTCCCTGTGATAGGCTCCAGGCCCCCAAAGAACCTACACAGGATGAGCAGTATGGAAAATGAATGATAGCTAGATGAATAAATGGATCACAACAAATATTACTTTTTTGGAATTGTGGAGATTAGGTGACAATCAAACATTATATTTGCAAATGCTACTTCACATTACAACATAAAAGTTTTAAATGATGATTGGACTGCCTGCTTCATGTGTGAACCATTGGCCTCAATGGAACTGTTTTAATATTTAAAATATGTGGAAATGGCTTGGATGGAGCTCAGGACCATATGGGTGATGTGGTTATAACTCTTAGTCGCATTCCTGTAATGTGCAAGTAGTCTTGGTAAATGATTGTGTGTACAGTTCCTGGAGACCAATGCATCTCTTGCACGAGTTGGTGACTGTCATGTCTTTGGTGGGAAGGAACGCAAACGCAGGGCTGGAAATAATTAAGAATATTTATTTCTTTTTTCACAAACCCAAAACGAACACAGAACAAAACAAAATCAAAGATAACAAAACTAAATGGGGACGAGCTTCCCCAGGCCGGGTCTGCAGGCGGGAAATTATGAAGGGGTACTTAGGTCACACCAAAACGACTGGATTTACAGCCTTGCGAGGAACTCAGCGCTGCCTCAGGGTCAGCCTTGAACTTGAACTTTTCCGTAAGCGAAACAAAAAGGTCTTCCGCCTGCAGACTCCCTCAGTCCTGGGTAAAGACAAAAACACACAATAATCAGACACATGGGGGAACACAAAGCATGGTGAAAACAGTGAACAGACGAGGGGCTACGGGTTCGGCTGGAATAAATAGGGACACACACGGGGTAGACACAGGTGCAGGTAATCTAGGAATTAGGGAGGACATGTTACACACGCAGACACACTAGGGGGAGACAAAGCGACGGCTCAGTAGACGGGTGAGCCAGATCTTACTCCCCAGGACTGAGGTGGCTCAGATGTGACATTACCCCCCCTCCCAGGACCGGCTGCCCGGGAGAGGTGCGGGCGCGCTCTCTGCGTGACCGGAGGGAGTCGGGATCCACCGACCCGCGGGATTTGCCGGCGGGGGGGTCGGCCCGGAGGTCGGGGTGCTGGGCGATCCGGCCGTGTCAGGTGGAATTCTGTAATGAGCTCTCTGCTTAGCACATCACGGGCCGGGACCCAGCTGCGCTCCTCCGGTCCGTACCCCTCCCAATCTACCAAGTATTGCAGAACACCTCCTCTCCTCCGGGAGTCTAGAAGTTTTTTGACCCTAAACGCAGGGGCGCCCGCTATTTCCACAGCCCCGGGGAGCGAAGGCTCTGCGACGCCTCCGTCCAAGGGCCCTCGTACTACTGGCCTGAGAAGGGACACATGAAAGACAGGGTTAATACGCATATGTGCAGGTAGCTGTAACTTAAAGGAGACGGGGTTAATGCATGTAACAATGGGAAAGGGGCCGATGTATTTAGGGGAGAGTTTGCGGCATGGAAGGTTAAGGGAAAGGTCCCTTGTCGAGAGCCACACTCGATCTCCTACCTGGAGCGGAGGACTTTCCCTTCTCCGTCTATCGGCGAATTTTTTAAAACGGCGAACTGCTTGGGAGATCTTTGTGTGCGCATCCTCCCATACTTTTTCCGCTTTCTTAAACCACTGATCCACCACGGGGATATCGGTGGGAGTGGCATCCCATGGACAAAGCGGTGGTTGGTGCCCCAGTATACATTGAAACGGCGTTAAGCCGGTCGAGGAGTGTTTTAGTGAGTTTTGCGCATATTCCGCCCAGAATAAGCAGTCTGCCCACTCATGTTGTCGACTACTACAATATGCCCGGAGGTACCTCCCGAGATCCTGAACAGTCCGCTCTGCCTGCCCATTAGATTCGGGGTGATAACCCGACGTTAGGCTAACTGTGGTCCCCAACTTCTGGAAGAAAGCTTTCCAGACCCTCGCGATGAATTGGGGACCACGATCTGAAACAATGTCCTCCGGAATACCGTAGTAGCGAAACACCGAATCGAATAGGGTTTCTGCCACCTGGAGGGCGGTTGGAAGTGAGCCAAATGGGAGGAATCTGCATCCCTTAGAGAAGCGATCTACCACGACTAAGATTGTAGTGTACCCTTTTGACACCGGCAGATCCGTTACAAAATCCACGGCTACGTGGGACCATGGTCTGTTCGGTGTGGGCAGGGGCATTAATTTTCCAACTGGCAAGCATCGAGGGGTTTTGGTTGTTGCGCAAACTGCACAAGACAAAACTACTGTTTTCACGGTTTCCCGCATGTTTGGCCACCAGAACTTTGGTTCCAGGAGATGATAGGTTCTCAAAACGCCGGGGTGTCCTGAAGATAAGTTGGAGTGTGCCTCTATCGTCACTCGTTCCCGAAGTGATTCCGGGACGTAGGTTCGGCCCGGTGGACACCCCGGCGGCACGGGTTGGGACCGTGTCGCCTGGGTGATCTCCGAGTCGATATCCCACATTACCGGAGCCACGACGAGTGACGGAGGCAGTATGGTTTCAGGATCCGAATTCGGATCCGGCGTCGGAAAACAGCGGGATAGCGCATCCGCCTTTATATTCTTTGAACCGGGACGGTACGTGATGGTAAAATGGAAGCGCGTGAAAAACAGCGCCCATCGGGCTTGACGAGAGTTAAGTCTCTTTGCTTGTTGGAGGTACTCTAGATTCCTGTGATCTGTTAGTACCACAAATGGATATTTGGCCCCCTCCAACCAATGCCTCCACTCCTCTAACGCCGCTTTGACTGCTAGCAGTTCGCGATTCCCGATATCATAGTTGCGCTCGGCAGGTGTCAATTTCCGTGAAAAAAAAGCACAGGGGTAGAGCTTTTCTGGGTGGCCGTGGCGCTGTGACAGCACTGCTCCCACCCCCACCTCCGACGCATCGACCTCGACTAAAAAGGGCTTCTCTGGATTAGGTAGTTTTAGAATAGGCGCAGAGGTGAAAGCGTGTTTTAGGCGCTGGAAAGCCGTACGTGCTTCCAGCGAAAACGCGCGTAGCCGTTGTGGTTTCCCTTTTAACAAACCGGTGAGCGGTGCTGCCATTGTGCTGAAGCCCCTAATGAAGCGCCTATAGAAATTAGCAAACCCAAGAAAGCTCTGTAGCGCCTTTACTGTCTTGGGTTCCGGCCATTGTTGCACCGCCGTTACCTTGGTCGCATCCATTTCGACCCCCTGTGGTCCTATGTGATAGCCGAGGAATGCGATCTCACTCTTGTGGAATTCACATTTTTCTGCTTTCACATAGAGCCCATGTTCCCTTAGTAGATGAAGGACGGCGGTTACATGACGGACGTGTTCGACATATGACCGCGAGTATATTAGGATATCATCTAAATACACTATGACAAAACGGTTCAACATATGTCGAAACACGTCATTCATGAACCCCTGAAACACCGCAGGTGCATTTACCAGTCCATAAGCCATCACGTTATATTGGTAATGACCTGATGTCGTGCTAAATGCAGTCTTCCATTCATCTCCCTTGCGAACACGAACGAGGTTATAGGCGCTGCGGAGGTCGAGTTTGGAAAATATGGACGCGCCGCGGAGCTGGTCGATAGCGGCCGGTACCAAGGGCAGGGGGTGCTTATATTTTACTGTAATTGCATTGAGCCCTCGATAATCAATACATGGACGAAGACCCCCGCCTTTTTTTTCAATAAAAAAGAAACCTGCCGATGCAGGTGACGTGGACCTGCTGATGAGCCCCTGACTGAGAGCCTCAGTCACGTATTCCTCCATGGCCCGTGTTTCCGCCACGGACAATGGATAAATGCGCGAGCAAGGCGGTGTTTTCCCCGGCAAGAGATCAATCGCGCAGTCCCACGGACGGTGAGGGGGAAGTCGTGCGGCTGCCCTAACACTAAATACTTCTTTAAACGAAGTGTACTCAGATGGCACTGTGGTCGATACCTGGGCGGTCGGACTTTCAATAGTGGTGGTTTGGACCGTTAACGTGGACGGTGTACAGAATTTAGCGCATCTTGGGGACCAGGAAATGATGCGTGAGCCTGCCCAATCGATATTGGGATTGTGAGAACTGAGCCATGGTAAACCCAGTACGACGGCTTGATCTAGCTGAGGAATCACAAAGAATTTTAATTCCTCCGCATGACCGGGAAATTTTAACCGGAGGGGCACGGAAAGATGTTCAACAGGCGAATATACTAAGGTTTTGCCATCTAGAGCTTTAATTGTGATCGGGTGCGGAAGCTTCGACACTGGAGCTTGCAGCGAGGAAAGGACTGCAGATGAGACGAAGTTTCCAGCCGAACCCGAATCTATTAAGGGAAACACAGAGATAGAATGGTTATTAAATGATAAAGTGGCTTGTACACAAAAACTGTGGTGTGAACGCGGTGGAGTGTGTGCAGTTACTTTGCGTAACGGGCAATTACGAAGCTGATGTGTACCCCCCCCACAGTAAAAACATAGCCCCGACGACAGCCTTCGTTGTCTCTCCTGGGCCGACAGGCGGGATGTGCCCACGTCCATGGGCTCCGGCGGGCTCGGTTCGCGCGGTTCGACGGGGGTTTTGCTGAGGCTGAGCTGTCGACGCGGTTCGGACCCTCCGCTGGTTCCTTTCGCTGGATACGATCTGCGATGGCCACGGAGGTGCTGGTCCAGCTTAATCGCTAGTTGAATACTGTCATTTAGTGATAAGCCCGCGTCCCTGCATGCCAGCTCCAGTTGCAGGTCGGGGTGCAGTCCATCTCGGAACCTGGCGAGCAGACTTTTGTCACACCAGCCACTCTCCGCGGCGAGGATCCGAAATTTTACGGCGTAGTCCGCGACTGTAGATGGTCCCTGTTTCAGCCTCAGCAGTTGTTGTTCCCCCGTCCTTCCGTGGTCCGGATGGTCGAAAACCGCGCGAAATTCCTGAAGAAACTGTGGGTAACTGGAAGTGGTGCTCCCGCCGGCGTTCCATACCGCCGCGGCCCAGTCCATCGCCGGCCCCGTTAGCTGCTGAATGACGAAACTGACCTTCTTCCCTTCAGAAAGGTCAGGGAAGTCGGCCAGATAGAGTTCACAGGCTAGAAGAAATTTCTTGCACCCCTCGGGGTCTCCGGCGTACCTCTCCGGTGGGGCTGCACGTGGTGGCGAGCGTGCGGACCGGCGGTGGGGTGAGGACGGGCCAGTGGCGAGGCTCTGGACGCCGCGCGACAGATCGAGCACTGACCTCGCCAGCGCGTCAATCTGTCCTTGCTGTCGTCGGACGTAATCAAGGTAGGGGGGTTCATCTTCAGGGAGGGGTATCCCTGCTGCGTTCAAAAAGGTCTGTTCATCTGTCATGTCTTTGGTGGGAAGGAACGCAAACGCAGGGCTGGAAATAATTAAGAATATTTATTTCTTTTTTCACAAACCCAAAACGAACACAGAACAAAACAAAATCAAAGATAACAAAACTAAATGGGGACGAGCTTCCCCAGGCCGGGTCTGCAGGCGGGAAATTATGAAGGGGTACTTAGGTCACACCAAAACGACTGGATTTACAGCCTTGCGAGGAACTCAGCGCTGCCTCAGGGTCAGCCTTGAACTTGAACTTTTCCGTAAGCGAAACAAAAAGGTCTTCCGCCTGCAGACTCCCTCAGTCCTGGGTAAAGACAAAAACACACAATAATCAGACACATGGGGGAACACAAAGCATGGTGAAAACAGTGAACAGACGAGGGGCTACGGGTTCGGCTGGAATAAATAGGGACACACACGGGGTAGACACAGGTGCAGGTAATCTAGGAATTAGGGAGGACATGTTACACACGCAGACACACTAGGGGGAGACAAAGCGACGGCTCAGTAGACGGGTGAGCCAGATCTTACTCCCCAGGACTGAGGTGGCTCAGATGTGACAGTGACAAGCTCTTTTTAAAGCCTGAATCGTTTGGATTGACTATCGTGGGTCCAAGCCACCTTGGCCGGGATCATCAATTTTTTTGTTTTAAATTAGAACTATTTAAATATTTTACTGCGACTAAGAGTCTCATAACTGTATGGCACTTATAGTGTTCTGTAACTGTTGATTGTTTTTTACACTTTCATCCACCAGACATTTCATCACAAGTCCTGGTTTGACTTGAACGCCTCTCAGAGTTGGACTGTTCTGGGTCTTAGCCATTGGAGACAATAAATAAAACTGAGTGTTTGTAAAAGTAACATTTACACGGTCTATTCTTGCAGATATAAAGCTTGTTTAATTGAGTAAATCCCACTATTAGAACAAAGCCTCGTTATTGGCCCAATAAACTTTACTATGTGAAGTAAAGACCTGGTTTTAGAAAGGATTTGGTAGTTTTTGTTCTTGGCTTTGGCATTGATTCTTTCAGACTGAGACTTCACTCGGAGGTCTGCAGGACAGAGGATGCTTCTTGGTAACAAGTTGATTATTTATTTATTTACTTATTTGTTTATTCATTCATTCATTCATTCATTTTATTTATTAAAATCATATTAACATAAAGAACAATAATAACCGACCAGTGAATGAGCGAAACGTACACACAAAACTTTACACAAAAATTTAGTATGGGCAAATCCTCGTGGTAGAAACTGTAGTGCAGTGGAGTTGTGGATTTCTTATAACAAGGTGAATGTTATAGCCATTAATAATCTTATATATCCATGTGCATGAAAGAGTAACAGGAACATTGATACACAGGATCTGTAATATCTGCATTATTATTGTTGCACGCACTAATGACTAATTACGGATCATTTTTGCTCTGCGTTATTGCTGTCATCAGTGTTAGTGACCAAAATGTTAGCTACTGTAGGCCGAGGAGGATGTGGGCCTGTTTTTTTTTTTTTTTTCATCTTTCTTTAACAAATGTTACATTTTTTACAACATTTACCATTTCGGTTTGTTTTTCTAAACTGTTTTCACACTCATGTGAACTCATCTACCCAAACCGTGTTCATGTTAAGTAGTTAAAAGCTCAAAATGCTGCAGTGAACCTGCAGAGAAAAGCGTGCCTGCTTTTGCATTATTTTTGGGATGTTTATACACTAATTGGATAATTACCATTAAAATCTTGTTTTCTGTTTCATATTAAGTATTAAGCATTAAGCTTACAACCAGTCATGAACTAAACACCATATTTAAGAACAACTAGAGAGAATATTTACGTTAAACACAGCCTATTCCTCGAACCCATCCAGAAGCAGTTGTGCTCATTGTATAATACTGTACATACAAAAATGATCTATTTCCTAAGCACAGTAATGCTAACATTTCTATGAAGCAGGCATGGTTTACCAATAAAACGTTAACGTACAGTGTGTCGGTGGATGGGATGGCTCGAAGCTAATCGCATCCAAGCAGAAAACCTAACACTAGATGATCATTGTAATGTAGCTGTAACAACATTGTAATGAAGTCCATAGTCACGAAAAAGTTGTTTTTGAAAGTTGGAAGGACTTTGATAACTTGAGATAACTTTGAATGAACGAACCGAACACAATTAACATTCATTTGCAATTAATGCAACCTTAAAGCAATGTAATTGTTTTTTACTTTTACTTAAAGCATTCGTGCCGATTAACATCCGTTTGCACATCATCCAATCCAAGTTTCTAACAGGGTTTAGATTTCTGATAGGGACAGAAAGAACAGCGTCCCACACACAGCGTGTGTATCCATGTCATGCACCTCTTAATGTTGTAATGATACCTATCTGTTTCATTCATGCGCCAACATCAACACTATGCCCCCTATTGGTTCAAACGTTATACACACAGTTCTCTCACAGCAGTGACCTGAGTTTGAGTCCTGCTCAGGTCATCTGTTTGGTATTTATACAGTTGTTTTGCGCCATTGTCCCAGGGGCATTCGTTCATTGTTATCCCTTCGTCAAATTTGTTCCAACATCATTTCATTAAACTCATTCTAACTTAAAAAAAAAAACGTAACGTCCACAATGTCACAAAGTTAACATTACCAAATTAACATTCATCACTAATATGAGGGAACAGTTAGAAAATGTCACGGAAAAGTTGAGTGTAAATTAGCATCTCCTCCATTAATTTTGAGACTATGGTTAATTCAGATGTCAAGGTTCACCTAGATAAAGTGTGGAGGAAAGCAACGCTACAAAAAATGACCCCCCTTACAACCTACTAAAACGAAACAGCTAAACATTAGACCATTGTTTGGTCATGCCCTGAGCAGAAAAGTGTATCCTTTTAATGTATTTTTGCTGATAAGATGATAACGCTGGAGCTGCAATGTCATCGATGCCTTCTTTCAGCCTGTCAGACTTTTTTTCTAGAACTTTTTGACCTTAATTTCAAAAGATAGATCGTTTCAAAGACAATCTCGCAAAGAACACAGTGAATAATGTGAAGCTGTCAGGGTACATCAGATAATCACTAGTCCCGGAGTTCGAGAAATTTTTGCATAGAACCTGCCGGCTTCTGAGATGAAGAGGAACTTCACCTTCCAACATGATAATGACCTGCAGCACATATTCAGTGTGATGAGCATTGAGTTCAGAGAAGGACGATCAAAGTGTAGGAATGCTCTAACCCCAGCTCAGGCCTCTCTTATATTCATACAGACTGGTTTCTTAAATAAAGAAATGTGCTTTCAGAAAGAATTAGTCAGAGAGGGTGGGTGGGATTTTTTTTTTCTGTTTTGCTTGCTTTTTTTTTTTTTAAATGACTGTCTAGTCGTTTTTCTTAGAATTGGGTTGAGTGCAAGGTCACATTACAGGCAGATAATAGTCTGTACTCTGATACTGCATCCACAGCTCTTCCTAAATGGCTTTATTTATCTGCGTTTATCTGAAAGATACAGTCTGAATGCACAAACAGGGGGTGGATGTTTCAGAAACGGCTGATCTCATGGAGTTTTGAGCGCACAACAGTGAGAGGCAGTTCTGTGGGTGGAAACGCCTTGCTGATGAGAGAGGGCAATCAGAGAAGAGCGGGAGAGAGGACCGATAGGAAGGCTAAAGTAACTCAAATAGCCACTCTTTACAACTGTGTTAAACAGAAACGCATTATGAAACATGATGAACCTGAATGAAAACAGGTGCAGACTACTTAATGTAAGAGGACAGTGTTATTATTATTATTATTATTATTATTATTATTAAATCTTTTTTTTAATTATTAGTTGGAGAAATCGATCTAGTCTGCAAAATTATTTACATGTTATTTTTGAAATGTTATGCTTTTATAAGTATTTCCGTTCCATTTCTGTAACTCTTGACAGTCTCAGATATTTCCCTTGCTAATGAAGTATTTTATATCATTAGCATATTTATTATCAGCAGCTAAGTCTCTTGCATGGCGTCACAGTGGTGTAGTGGTTAGCACTGTGGTCTCGCACCTCCAGGGTTGACGGTTCGATTCTCTCCATGCTTGGTAGGTTACATCCAACAGTCCAGAAAGACATTCAGAATAGGTTCATTGGTGTTCCCAAATTACCTATAGTATGTGTGCCCTGTGATTAACTGGCACCCTGTCCAGGCTCTACCCATCCTCATGCCCTAAGTCTCCTGGAAAGGGCTCCAGGCCCCCTGTGACCCTGTCCCGGATAAGCCGTGTAGACGATAAATAAATTAAAATTTAAATGAAATTATGAAACAAAATGATTTCTTTTGTTGAAAGATTCTGAATTAGTATGGGCAAAGTTTTTACCCACCCAAATCCTGGTTTAAATGTCCACTAAAACTATTGTGTACAGTATGTCATTTGGAACACAGCCACAGATGAAGTGTAGAAGTAAAGAAGTGTAGGAGGAAGAGAAACAGCCATATAAGTGCAGGACCAAATGCCCCGCCCACACTCACGTTGAGGATTTATTGTGTTTGTTTGCTAGTGTGTGTGGTGGTGTGAGTGTGTGTGTGGGTGTGAGTGTGGGTGTGTGGTGCTGCACATACACAGTTCTGGTTATGAATCTGCTTAGGCTGTAATGTGCTTTGTAAAATTAATGTCAGAGAGAGAGAGAAAGAGAGAGAGAGGAATGAATGAGGGTAGGGTAGAGATAAATAGCCTCTGTCTCTCTCTCTCTCTCTCTCTCTCTCTCTCTCCCTCGCTCTGCCTCCTCGCCATCCACTCTCCTGCTCTGCATCCCACACTTTTTTAATCCCTCTCTCTCTCCCTGGTCTTCCTCCCATCATACACTCACGCTCCATCTTTTTAAAAATTATAACCTCTAACTGTTCATGTTCTTTCTATCATCTCTTAATCTCTCTGCTGAACACGTGCAACACACACACACACACACACACACACACACATACACAGTGCTTTATGTTTTTCTATTTTATGACAAATTCACAACACGAATGCTCTCTCTCTCTCTCTCTCTCTCTCTCTCTCTGTCCCTCTCCCTCACACTCTTACACACACAATGTTCTGTATTTTTCCATTTTCTGACACATTTGGTGCATGAACTCTCTCTCTCTGTCACACACACACACACACACACACACACACACACACTGTTCTGTATTGACTGTTCTTATATTGTACCATATTCACTTCTCTCTCTCTCTCTCTCTCTCTCTCTCTCTCTCTCTCTCTCTCATATAGACACACACATACACACTCTTTTCTGTATTGACTCTTATCTCGTGATATATTAATCTCTCTCTCTTTCTCTTACACACACTGTTCTGTATTGACTCTTATACTGTATCATATTCTCTTTCTCTCTCTCACACACGCACACACACACACACACACACACACACACACACATACACATACACACTTTCACTCGTCTAAACCACTTAATCCTGCATACAGGTTCACAGGGGGCTTGGAGCCTATCCCAGAAAACTTAAGGCATGAGGTGGGGAACACCCTGGACAATCCATCGCAGGGCAGACATACTGTACACACACTCTCATTCACACACTATGCACAATTTGGGAACACCAATTAGCTTAATCTCCAGTTCTTTGGACTGTGGGAGAAAACCCACCATGCACACAGAGACGGGAATCGGACCTGGCTGGGAATCGGACTCGGACCCTGGAGGTGCAAGGCGACAGTGCTAACGGCTAAGATGAAGTGTAGAAGTACAGTGGCTTAGCCGTTAGCGACAGTGCTAACGGCTAAGCCACCGTGCTGCCCATACACACACTTAAACGTTTAATTGTTAAAAAACTACAAACATTCATAAGATCATAAACAGGTGTGGATACTTTTAGGTGTGTGTGTGTGTGTGTGTGTGTATAAAGTATATTTATGTTTATACAGTATGAAAGTATGTTTAAGATGATTTAGAATGAATAGTAGTGTTTAATTAAGTACAGATACAAATGGCTCTGAGCTTGATCTTGACCTGACATGCTCTGTGTGTGTGTTTGTGTGTGTAAGTGTGTGTGTATTTGCATGCTCACCATCTAAGGATTTCGTAAGGCAATTTCTCTCAGCTCAGGTACTGTAACGGAGTGTGTACGCTGCCTGGTGTGATCTGTGTGAGTGCTCTCAGGACCACTCGACCCTCTGCACCACGGTGTGTGTCATCGCTCTGTGTAGCACTTACACAATATGACTTCAAACAATAACACACAGAGACGCTCTATATCTGTGCATGCGTGCATTGTGTTGATATTTCCTATGTGGCCGAAAAAAGCAGCCGTGAATGAGAGGAAATGAGAAGTGTGAGATGATTACACACTCGTCCAGAGTCGCGGACAGACTCGACCTCTCCTCCGTCTCGTCTCTTTATCGTTCTTTCTCTCTCTCCTTCTCCATCCTGCAATCATTTCATCAGCTGCTCTTCTCTCATCATTCCTGGCTCGCCCCATAGCGCTGACGAGTGAGACGTCATAAAAGAACGTGTTTTTCTCCTCTCCTCCTCCAGTTTTTTTTTTCCCCGGTCTGGATCATGTTCATCGTTCCCATTTGCTTTTTGTGTTTGTTTGGGTGTCTTTTATTCTTTTTCTCTTTTTGCCTCCTCGAGTGAGGATTATGCTAAGACGTGTGCAGCTGCACACATTTTCTCCATCGGCTGACAACGAGCAGGCAAATAAACACGCAGGAATGCAAACCCATCCTGTGTAATCAGTGCAAGTATCAAAGCAAACATGGCATTTTGGGGGAAAGATGAAGGCAGATTTCTTTTCTTTTGTTTTTCATCTTCGCTCATCACGCGCTGGGTACAATTAATTTAGAGGAATTTCTTTGGTTAGGAGTTAGCTGTGCATCATTTTCATCTTTTAGTGTCTTTTGTGTATTTGCTTTCCGAAGTTTTGTGCTCGGCGTCCCGAGTTCCCTACCGGAGTTTAAAAACTAGGCTTTAATTTAGGCCGCATTTCCCCAGCTAATTATAAACACATTTATTCATAAATCACTCGCTGGGACGTTTGCAGGAGCAAGGAATCTTACATTCATGAAAATTCAGTTAGTCTGGAATAATGGAAAAGAAACAAATAAATATAAAGTTTGTATTCTACTTTTGCTCCTGTATGTAAATCACATCCTGTGGAACTCATGCACAGGCGTGTTCGAGTCAAACCGGGCCTCTGATGAAATTTCTTAAGCATAAGTCTGATTGACATCTACAGAAGACTTCAAGAACAGTGCGGTGATGAGACAATTAGTCGAAAACACTTGAATGGGGCTAAAGTTTTAAAGAAGACCGTACGGTTGTGATCAACGATCCTGACCGAGGTAGCTCGGAGCCCAGATCCACCTGTACAGTCCTGAGCACTCTGTCCAGGCCATTTCCCAGCCACATGTTTGGGTAATTAAAGTAGTTCCTGGGAGGCCAGCATTTAAGATGTGAAGCAGGCAGTCTGATCATGGATTTAACATACTGAGGAAACTTTCTACCTTGATGGTTTCCAAGCAGTAGTGAAACTCTGGGTAACAGGGGATTACATACTATACATATATACATATACTATATAGAGAAATAAACTCTCATACTGTAACTGTGTTCTGTTTTTCTGCACAACCAAAAGTCCCGGTTTGACTTGTACGCCCGGAGTGACAACGCAAAGCTGTGCATGTCATTAATAAACAGGGAATTCAGCAGAATTGTTGAACTTTGAGGCATGAACCACCTACAGTACCAGGTCTACAAACAACCTCTGAACCACTACAGTCCACCTTCAAATACAGTAGCTTAAAACCTGCTACACTCACTCACGCACGTACTGTCTATACCGCTTTATTCTGTATTCAGGGTTGGGGGGGGTCCTGGAGCCTAACCCAGGAGACTCAGGGTACGAGGCGGGGTATGAGGGTGCCAATCCATTGCAGGGCACACACACATACACACACTACAGGCAATTTGGGAACACCAATTAGCTTGACATGCATGTGTTTGAACTGTACCCTAGTACCCGGAGGAAACTCACCAAGCCCGGGGAGAACATGCAAACTCCATGCACACAGAGACTGGAATCGAGCCTGGCCAGGAATTGAACCCGGGCCCTGGAGGTGCAAGGCGACAGTGCTAACCACCACAGCACTGTGCGGCCCAACCTGCTACAATATTTAAAAAATGATTACTCTTAATCCATTAAAAGCTGTGCTCAACCCAGACTATCTCTTTTGGATTACCTCTGATCTCAAAGACCAGCTTCAGGTCAAATTCGGGAATGTTGGCAAACGAACAGTATAGCTTTCATGGCGGAGAATTGTCTGGAGTGTCATTTTAATGAATAACTTCCAGAGAGCAAGCAACATAGAAGCTGTTGAGGGAACAACTGTTTAATGCTGTACATTAAATGAAACTATAAATGGATCAAATGTGTTGTTGTTAATTAATTTGGTGACAAATAGCTGCGTTAGGAAAGGGAACAAAACACTTTACAATTTGCTTTTGTTAAAAAATAATGAGCTTTAGGATAGTACAAGGAACTCTACTACAAGTCAGTTGTCACAGCACCCAAATGCCGACTTGTTTTCCTATAACACCACACCCAGACGTGATTTATTCTAGATTTATCATGTACACTGATGCAGTTTGCAGTCCAATAACACCAGAATATACAGGATTTTTGCTGTCAGGGACAAAATGGCCCCCTCATATCTCTCCTTATCGTCAGAGCTGCCAGGAAGGTTCCCTCATTTGTGCAGAACTGTGTTCCATGCTCACACACACATATAAAATCTCTGAATATCGGATGTATCAGTGTTGCACTCACTGACTTGTCAGAGCTCTGCGTGATAAGATCCGGGCTTCAGCAGCCTTGCTGCAATATTTGGCTCGTACGCCTGCTCCTGTCTTTATAACCTCATAGCCAGAGATGTTTTTTTCCCCCTTCTTTTTTCCTGTGCCATACCCTAATGGGCTTCTATCTGATTTGTATTCAATCGGTGGAAACTGAGTTAGCTCCTAACAGCCAGGAGTCAGGTTGGTGGAACAGGCAGAGAAGGATGGAGCTTGTTTAATATGTCCATATGCCTGCATTAAAGATTGAACTGGAAGCCGGCGAGAACAGCGAGGTAATGGCAGGCTGTTTAGCTGCAAGTAGGCCAGGCTAAACCTTTCTGCGGGTTCCTGTGTGATGTCTCACCGGATCTCACTTGTCTTGTTCATTTACAACTTTTGAATAAATGATGCAGGGTTACTGATTGATTTTCCAATAAAAACTGTTATTCTTGCACTGTTTTATTTTTCTTCAACCCCGGCTACAGTACTGTTGGTATACTGTTGGTGTCACTATGTTATACCAGATACACCAATCAGCCAAAATATCAAAAACGTTAACATCAAAACCATCTAGGTTTTGGGTTCGGTGGCACGGCGGTGTAGTGATTAGCATTGTCGCTCTCCAATCAGAAACGGGCCACCAGGATACGTCACGTCCGGAGGGCAGAGGGTGACTGGATCACTGGCCACTCAGGAACTGGCAGCCCGTGTATAGCTTGACAAAGAGAGAGAGAGAGAGAGAAAGAAAGAAAGAGAAAGAGTATCACCTAATGTAAAAAGTGAAAGTATAATTAGTGCAGAGCTGAGAACCCAGCAGGACTAACTATGACAGTGTAACTAAAAAGGAGAGCCAGAAGGCAACACAGACATGAGAACTTACTCTGCTATCTGTTACATGAGGACTCCCTTTGCAAAAAAAAAAAAAAGAAAAAGAAAAACTGTTATTTTATAATAGAAATGTCTGGGTTAAAGATATGTCATACTATATAAACATTAGTAACATTTCTGCTCATTGCATCAACAATTAAAAATAAAAAGTGGTTAGTGCACAAAACCATACCACAGTTAATTGCTTGAAAACCATACTTAACGGGAGTAAAAACACCCTTTATTTCTCTATATTTACATTTAGCAGATGCTCTTATCCAGAGCGACTTACATTTTCTATCTTACTATACATCTGAACAGTTAAGGGCCTTGCTCAAGGGACAGTGGCAACTTGGTGGTTGTGGGGTTTGAACCGGGGATCTTCTGAACCGTCGTCCAATGCCTTATCCACTGAGCTACCCCTGGCCCCACTATATAGTCCCCTGTAACACTATTGCACTTGTCCCAGCATTTCACAAGGCTTTGATATTTTTAAGGTTTGAAAGTTTTTTCATGATCAGGCTACCTGCATCATGTCTGAAGCACTGGCCTCCCAGGAACTCCGTAAATGGCCCAAATATGTGGATATGGCTTGGAGAGAAGTCAGGACTGTATAGGTGGATGTTGCAATAATTCCCACCGGGTTCCTGTAATGTGCAAGTGGTGTTTGTGAAAGATTGTGTGCACAGTTCCCACAGACAGTTGGTGACTAGTTATCTGTCAATTTTTAAAGATCAGACATTACACTCACTTAAAGTTTACATGAAGGTCTGTGGTGGGCACTGAGCCAGCTTGGCCGCGATCGTCATTTACAGAGGTATGGCCTTCTCACCAAAGCGTTCTCACCACTCATTTTTCTTGCAGCTTAGAGTCTCATTATCGTACTTGATGCTTGAAGTTCTTTGCATCCACATGTGTCCACATTCTTTTGGCCATAGTGTACTGTACTTAGCAGTTAAGCTGTTTTTTTAGCACAACCTGGTAGTCACTTACTTATGAGGAGAGAATGAGAATTAAATAGCAGTCAGGCCAACAGTTTGAAAGATGAAACAGATCAAATTGAACACACACACACACACACACACACACTCACAGATAAAGACAGCTGTGCTTTATCAAAACACAGCTACTGTTACATTTTTCATTTTCTCCACATTGAGAAAGTCGCTATCTTCAGTTTCAAAATTTTGTCTCTCTTTCGCTCTCTCTCCCTCTTTCTCTCTCTCGCTCTGACACTAAGTCATTAGAGATACGGCACAGCAGGCTGTATACATGGCTCTGCCAAAGCTGTTGACTGCAACATGCTTAAAATAATGCTCCTTTTTATTTATCTGTGTCTTTCTTCATCTCTCACATTTACTTTCTCAGGGTTTAACACAGGCTGGAGCAATGTCTGAGAATCGTATCAACTGTAACACTTTGGGAAATGCCACTGGACAGAATAATATTTTGCATCTCTCCCTGGTGAATTTTTTATTTGCTCTGCCAATATCTTGCGGTAACCATGGCGGCATCGTTCCCAGCATGTTTCTCCTTTTACTCTCTCAATGAGCTTTGAGCATATAATCAGAGAATGAGGATATTTTTACAGGCTATTGCTAATCCCTTAATTAAGCCATTGCTGCTCCCCTATTCCCCCCATGTGCGAGTTGAGGGCAGGATAAAGGGGGCAATATACTGATTCGAAATACAACGTGGTAGTGTTGAAGTGATAGATTTTACCCGGGTTTTTTTTTTTTTTTTTGTGTAGCTCTTTCTCATTTTGCCTGTCGCGGACTCTGTGTGTCTGACAGCAGAGCTGTGAGGGGAAAGCCAGCTGTTTGGATTTCAGGCCTCTTGTGAAATATGTTCGAGATATGAGGCATTGCTGTTGTTGAAGCTGAACCTTTTCACATCTTTCTGTTTCACATCATTGTAATGTTTGTCCTTTTATTTCAAAGATTGCTGCAGACTTGCCACAGTCATATTTCCATGTGTATACTTGCTTCTCCATTCTTCTCTCCACTTCTGCATTGTTCTTCTTTATTTTCCCTGCTTCTCCCTCCTCCATCACGCTTGTCTATTCTTTTTCTCTCCTTCTGCTATCTTCTTCCTTTTTCTGTCTGCTTATCCATTCGTCTTCATGTTTGTCAATTCTTTCTTCCTCGTTCTGTATTCTTATTTGTCTTTCTTTCTGCTTATCCACCCATCCTTCTTACTTTTCTGCCTCCTACTCACTCCCTCCATTGCCCTCTCCTAATCATTCTTATCCTTCCTTCACCATTTTGGTCCCTGTTTTCCCCTTTTCTGCATGTCTTTTTTTTTTTTTTTTTACATATCATTCGCCCTTTCCCTTCTTTCGCCCCTGCCTCAATCTTTCTCCAGCCTCCTTCCTCTCACCATTACCCTGCTTCTCCCTCCTTCTGTGCAAGATGAACTTGAATTTTTACTTCCACTCTTCACCTCCTCTCATCGACTCCAGTGTTCCACAATAGCCAAAACTAAACACAAAGGGGGTGAGGGTTAATTGCTCCCAGTGGCCTTCTGTTTGCTTCCTAATTACTTTATAAGTCACAACAGTTGCTCTGATGTCCCTACACTGCCAACCTCGGCTACAAATGGGTTTCATGGGAGATAGGCAGGGTTTTAGATGCCCAAAAGCGAGGAGATTAAGTCAAAGCAATAATATAAAAACAATAGTCTGGGTGTTTAAATAATACCTTATTAACAGTCCACTATGGACCGATCCTAAACTTAGCAATGCATCCAAACTATTCTGTCTTGGAATAGGTCCAGTGTGCATTAATCATATGCATATGCATTTTCTTTATCAGGTGAGAGATAAGACCTAACACACAGTGTGGGAGAGTTTATTAGCTATCTCAACAGTTGCCTGAGTTGTGACCTCATTTCCTTCAAAAACATTTATATCGGAAACATCTATTGCCAGAGAAATATTTAATTAATTCCAGAACCCAATACTCAGGCTTCATCAGTGGGCTAAAAGAGACATCTGCTAGTAATGATAACGATTCTCCATACATATTGGTATTTACTGTCATGAATTACAATGAGGACATGTATGTATGTGTGGGTGGGAGGCGTGGGGGTTGCGATGGTGTGTCCAGATGGTGTAATCCAAGTCTTCATCCACCTGCCTTGAGTCTGTGTCCACTCAGATTCCTGCAACTGAAAATTAAACTAGATTTGACATTTTGAGATGCTTTTTGCTTAGCACTGATGTACTGATGTTTGCAACTTTGGCTCAGAGCTTAAGTCATGCAGTACTGCACTTTACTATAAATGGGAATAAATTCTAAATTATTTACATGCACATGCAGAATTCAAGTAAATTAATTTCGAATAAAGGAAAGACAAGATAACACCCTGCTAATTCAATAGACACTAATTTGACTCGTGTTTAGTTCATCGTCACCTTGTACATCCAGGGTTGGGGGTTCGAATCTCACCACAGGTCTGTGTGCATGGAGTTTGTTCTCCCTGTGCATGATGGGTTTCCTCTGTGCCCTCTTGTGCCCTGAGTTGGGTTGGCAGCACTGCATACACAGTGTACCCTACCAGGATGGGCCCTACGTTTCCTAGTCTCCAGGCCCCCATGACTCTACACAGAATAAGCAGTATAAACAATGGATCTTGGTTAGAGTCACAGTAGGTCTAGAGCAGGGGTAGGCAAGTTCGGTCCTAGAGAACTGCAGTCATGCAGATTTCAGCTCCAAACTGCCTGTTGCCTTAGTAATCCTGAATAACTTGATCAGCTTGTTTGTTTGATTAGGGTTGGGGCTGAAGTCACAGGAACATTGGTATAAACATACATCATACATAGGACAATAGTCAAGCATTAACAAGTAATTTCCTGGCTTTTTTTAGGAGATGGAATGAAAACCTGGTTTGCGGTTGGAGTTTTCATCGATTGGAGGCTACTGGCTGCTGCTGAGAATGGCCCTGTATGATCTGGTTGCGATGCATGTAGGATGGTTCCACTTGAACATGAAGATAGTCTTGGATTGTCTTGGACTTAGATGGCGTATTTCTTTGCCACTGTTGCCTTTGGCTTGCTCATCAGAAAGAGTAACTAATTTGAATTTATTTCCATCTATTTTAATTTGTTTATTCTATAAAGCGTGGTTAATAGTGGTTAGCACTGCTGCACTGCCGCCTTGCACCTCCAGGGTCCCGGTTCGATTCCCAGCCAGGCTCGATTCCCGTTTCTGTGTGCATGAAGTTTGCATGTTCTCCCCGTGCTTGGTGGGATTCCTCCGGGTACTCCGGTTTCCTCCCACAGTCCAAAGACATGTACTGTAGGTTAGGTCAATTGATGTTCTTAAATTTCCTGTAGTGTATAAATGAGTGTGTGTGTATGTGTATGTCTGTGTGTCCTGCGATGGATTGTCGCCCTGTCCAGGGTGTACCTCGCCTTGTGCCCTAAGTCTCCTGGGATAGACACCAGGCCCCAATTTGGGGGATAGACATTTCCCCAATTTCCTGTAGATCACATAATAAGGTCACAGGCAACCATTGCTGGGAGACCAAGAGATTTAAATTGGCCATGCTCTCTGGGTGAGAAGGATTGGGTTGCTCTGTTAGCATTAGCCAAAACAAAACAGGTTAAAATGTACTTGGTAGATGCTTCTGCATAAACCGATCTACATACATTATTCAGGTTGCATGGCCAAAGACTACAAGATCCACCCCATCTTTTGTAGTGGCATGAATATCATTAGTAAGCTCAGGGATCTGCATAGTAATGTGCTCTTTGAAGTGGCCTCATCATCCGCTGATAATGGAATGTACTGTTAGAGGTATGGTATTAAAACTCCGGTGTACATGCAGAACCCATTTCAGTCCCTGTTGCTTTAAATGGCTTCTAGTGTTTGATCTGACTCTCGGTTAGTCTCTGCGTGCTCTGACAGGCTTTTATCCATCACTACTGAAGTACAAGCGGCCCGGAAATGAGTCTTCAAAGGTACCACTGAGCTCACCTATATAATGCGTGTGTGTGCATTTATGTGTGGTGGCACAACCGCAGATCTTCTTTTGCTCTTTTTCTTTATTTATATGGGCTTCTTTATGGGCTTATTAACTTGTTAGGCTAGTCCGACATTTTTATTTATACAAAAGTCCAGGGTTTATTAAAATGAAATAAACAGACTGAATGTTTTAAGGTTAGTGTTGGTGTTTAAGTTTTAGTGTACACATAACACTAAATAGCTGCATTGATACTGCAAATATGTCAGTTAAAGGGTATCACAAGTAAAGTACATATAGTACCTGTGTGTGACATACAGTATTTGTGGTATTACAGCCTGGAAGCTTTCCCTGTAGAAAGAACCCTGGGGTTTGCTGTGTGGCCTGATGTCAGCGTGTTGATGAATGGGACCGTGCGTAGTTTTGTGATCCTAGTCGTGTACAGGTTCCGTAGCCGTCTCCTCCGGGTGTCATCGCCTGTCTGTGATGAATGTAAAATTGATAAGGTCTCATTGATATTCACGGACAGGAGCAATATGTGATGACCAGCTCAGCGAAATGCACTGTCTTGTTCGGGGCAAATTCACTTAATGAGAATATCAGTGAAGCAGCATGACCATGGCCTTGCCCCAATTTCCATGCTAATGAATTTCATCAGGATGTGTGCATGTGTTTGTTTGTTTCTCATTAGCCTCAGCAAAATGAGAGCATACAGGTATCATTAGATCTCCTTAATATTTATATGCAAATACAAAAGGATAAAAATGCAAGCATTGTCACAGGATGTATGAACTTTTTCAGAAGAGAAAATGTTTTAAAGCCAATATTTACAGAAGTACAGGAAGAGTCTCTTGCTCTTGAACTAAATAGACACAAATACATATTATTAATACATACAGTAGAACAAGGAGCATTGGACTCGACCCCGGATTCCAAGCACAGTACAATGATGAGACTGCAGGAGTAAAAAGTTTGAACAACTTGAGCAAATGTTTTAAAGGAGGCTGTGCATTCCTTTAATGTCGATCCTAGCCAAGGTCACTCAGAGCCAAGTCATTCCCATGAACATTCAACAAGTAGAATTCCTTATCCTTGAAAATCAACAGATAAATTGTCTATATTTACCGTGGAAATTCACCACAGCTTTTATTACTGGAGTGCACATTCAAAACCTAGTGCTAATGCCAAAAAATCGCTCTGCGAACTGTATGCAAAGATCAGTGAACTTCAGAACACACAACCTGATGGACTGTTTATTCTTGCTGGAGATTTTAACCGTGGAAATCTCAAATCATTGCTCCCTAAATTCTATCAGTACAGTATGTGGACTTTGCAACGAGAGGGGAACAACATGCTGGATCTTGTGAGTGAGAGGGGTGGCGGTTGCGTTGAGTGAGTGAGTGAATTTAATTGAAAACCCAAGAACCCAGAAGGAACCCATGCACAAATCCCCAGCATTTCAGACATGGAGCAGGCAGTCATGGCTTGAGAAAACTTTTTACTTTGATGATATCCAAGCACTAGTGAAACACTGAGATTATTGTAAAAGGGGATTATATGCAGAAAAAAAGGTAGTTTTTACTTTTGTAACTATGTTCTGTTATTCTGTTATTCTGAGTCCTTCTTCGACCTAAACACCCCTCTAATACGCAGTGGTGCAATGGGTAGCTCCGCTTTGCAGCCTTGCAGCCCATGAACAGAAAGGATTGAAGTCTAAGGCTCAATCCTTTCTGTTCATGTTCTCCATCTTCTAAAAACATGCCAGTTAGTAAATTTCCAATTCCAACATTTTCTCCTTCATCTGAAGGAGTCTAAGAACGTGTAACTGGCGCTACATGTTTTTTTTTTCTCCTTAGAACTGATGGATTAGTTCTTAGCCTTGAGACTGTACAATATTCCTGAGTATTTGCACTTGACTTCTTTTTATCTTTCAACTCAAGTGGAAGGTTATGTGCTCAGCTTTTATCTGACTAACATTACATCTTTTTTTTTTCTTTGTTTTTTTGTGTGTGTGTGTCTGTGTGTGTGTGTAATTCTTACAAAGGCTTCCTGCTAGGAGAGGGCCTTTCATTTATTGTTTTGTACTTAGACACAATCTCAATCTTTACGTCAAGGCTGACAACATATTTGATGACTGGCATTTTGTAGAATGGTGATTCTCTAAAGAGGTAAAGCGATCTGGGGTTAATGGGTTCAGGGAGGGATGTTTTATACAAAGGTGGGACTCTTTAAGTCCCAATGTATCCTCATGACAGTGTTTCCATTTGACTCTTTCTTTTTGTTCTGCTTTTCTTTACCGCGGAAATTCACCACAGCTTTCATTATTGGAGTGCACATTTAAAACCCAGTGCTAATGCTAAGAATCCGCTCTGCAAACTGTATGCAAAGATCAGTGAACTGCAGAACACACACTGAAGGACTGTTTATTGTTGCTGAAGATTTTAACCATGCAAATCTCAAATCGGTGCTCCCTAAATTCCATCAGTATGTGAACTTTGCAACGAGAGGGAAAAAAACGCTGGATCTTGTTTACACAAACATCACCGGCGCATATCATTAGCATGCGTCCCCCCCATGCTAATTCCAGACTACTCGTCAGGTGTTCAAAACCGGTTCTGAAGCAGGTGAAAACCTGGCCAGCAGGAGCCATTTCTTCAGGACTGATTTAAGAACACTGATTGGAACATGTTTAGGGAGGCTGCAACTTATGGCAACTTCACTGACTTTGAGGAGTACATGTCATTAGAGATATCATTTCAACCAGAAACCATGGATTACAGCAGAGATGTGTGCACTTCTGGAGACCCGAGATTCCGCCTTCAGAGTGGGGGACATGACAGCAAGGGACAAATTTTCCCTGGCCATCAGGGAGGTGAAGCGCACACACGCCCAGAATAGTCACAGCCACTTTAAAGATAGCAGTGGCACATGGTGCATTTGGCAGGGCATCACCAACTATAGGACATCATCACATGCCAGTGATAGTGACGGCTCCTTTCCAGATGCGCTGAACAGCTCCTATGCTCGGTTTGATGCACAGAACGACGAGAAAGCGAGAACAACCACCCCTCCTCCCAACAACCAGGATGCTGTGTCTCACCACGGTTGATGTGAGGAAAAATCTATGCATAGTCAACACATGTAAAGCTGCTGAACGAGACAATATCCCTGGCAGAATGCTCAGAGAATGTGCTGAACAGCTGGCAGGTGTTTCTACTGACATCTTCAACATCTTTCCAAGCAGCGCCGTCAGTTCCACATGCTTCAAGTCAACCACCATCGTCCCTGTACCAAAAAAGTCTTCTGTGTCCTGTTTCAATAACTACTGTCCTGTTGCACTCACACCTATTATCATGAAATGCTTCGAGCGGCTCGTCATAAGACACATCAAGAAGCTGCTGCCCCCCTCACTGGATCCGCTGATGTTTGCATATTGTCCTAACTGTTCAACAGACAACGCCATCTCCACCACACTGAGCCTGCTGGGCCTGAAAACCTCCCTCTGTAACTGGATCCTGGACTTGACAGGTAGGCCTCAGTCGGGAACAGCACTTCCAGCACCACCACACTTAGAACTAAGGCCCCCAGGGCTGTGTGCTCAGCCCCCTGCTGTTTACACTGCTGACTCACGATTGTGCAGCTCCAATCAAATGATCAAGTTTGATGACACGACCGTGGTGGGTCTCATCAGCAAAAATGACGAGTCAGCGTACAGAGAGAAAGTACAGAGGCTAATGAACTGGTGTAAAGACAACAACCTGTCTCTGAACATCAATAAGACAAAAGAGATGGTTGTTGACTTCAGGAGGACACAGAGCGACCATTCTCCACTGAACATCAACAGCTCCCCTGTGGAGATCATCAAGAGCACCAAATTTCTTGGTGTCCACCTGAAGAAGAATCTCAGCAGGTCCCTCAACACTAGCTGTCTGCACAAGAAAACCCAACAGCATCTTTTCTTTCTAAGAAGGGTGAGGAAGGCCCAGCTTCCACCACCGAATCTTATCATCTTCTACAGAGGAACCCTATAGCGGATAGTGAGGACAGCCGAGAAGATCATCAGGGTCTCTCTTTCCTCTATTACCGACATCTACATCACACGCTGCATCCGCAAAGCCATCGGCATTGTGGCTGATCAGACACACCCCTCTTACTCACTCCTTACCCTCCTGCCCACTGGAAAAAGGTACCGGAGCATTCGGGCACTCACATTCATATTGTGCAACTGGACTGATGAACACACGTGCATACACACTGATCTCCAACCATCCAGCAAATTTTCAACACTAAGCTTTTTTTTTTGCACAAATATTTATATTATCAGCTGCTATTTGTACAAAGACTCTTTCTCGACTATGCTGCTACTCACAAGACATGTTTACTGTTTTTTATCTATCATGCCATTAACTTGCACTACCTCAACCCACTATCTCAGTATATCACAGTTTATTGCATTCTGTCATGTTTTTGTGTTGCTGCTCTTGTTTGCGTAACTTATATTTATCTTTTATATAGTAATGTCTTTTGTACAGTACTTTAGAATAGATTTTAATAATTAATGGTGTAAATTGGATTTGTCCTAAATAGTCAGCTAATTAGGTGTTCTAGTTAGCTAGTTAGTTTTTGTTCATTTATGTTGCATGTATGTAGCACCTTGGTCCTGGAGGAACACCATTTCGTTTCACTGCGTATTGAACTGTATGTGGTTGAAACGACAATAAAAGCCAACTTGACTTGACTTTACTTGCTCTTATATCCAGACCTTCGTGTGTACTTGAATATGAAATATACACCATTTTAAACCACTGTTCTTTTTCTCTGTACACAAGTTGCCTGATCTGGACACACGTACATACACTACTGTGGTTTCTCTCTGCCCTGCAGGCCTGCCTGGTTCATCCTTGACTTCTGCTTTGAGCTTATGTAGTTATTACTCACATCCTGCTGCGCTGGTTGGGCCCACACTTATCACTTAAATATTATATCCCTAAAACACAGTGAATGATCTTACCAGGATTCTGTAGATTTGTAAAAACTGCATCAGTAGTTCTGCCTCATTCTGCCTCCTTTACATGGACAATATTTCTTTAATCTGATGAAAGTCCTTCATTTTTGTGCTTACATGCACAAAACATTTATATATTACAAAGATAATACTAAATGCAGTTTTTAAAATTTATTAGGGAAAGATTTATTAGGGAAAAGCTGTCCAAACCTGACTGTATAACGGTAATTGCCCCTAAACCTAATTACTGGTTGTGACACCCTTAGCAGCAACAATTGCAATCAAGCGTTTAATAACTGGCATTGACTTGAAGTCAACAAGCATGAACAGCTTGTTTAAGGTCATCTCAATGGGTTTAAGTACAGACTTTGACTAGGCCACTCCAAAACCTTAATTTATAATTATTATTTTTTAGCTATTCAGAGGTGGACTTGCGGGTGCGTTTCGGATCCTGTTCTAGCTTGAGTTCACAAACTGATGGCCAGGCATTCTCCTTTAGATTTTCTGATAAAGTGCCATGGTCATCCAAATCCTGAAGCTGCAAAGCAGCCACAGATCCTAACACTAAAATCACCATGTTTGTTGGTATGATGTTTTTTTTTTTTTTTTATAAAATGCTGTGTCAGTTTTTACGCCAGATATAACCAAATGCACACTTTCCAAAAAGTTAGGGTTACGGTGAGGGTTGGCGATAATCAAGACTTTTTTGGCAAATGTGAGATGAATCTTCTTGTTCTTTTTGGTCAGAACTTATAACACACTTAACTAACATTATGCGTCTTTACCTTTCTACACCTGTATACTATAATGGTTTACATCCAAATATCCACACCTGCCCAGAACAGAATTTTGAGTCTTTTCTTCTTTAAGCCGTCTTCCTCACATTGCTGCTTAATTCTTTAATGCTACTTTATGAAAATGGCTTTGGGTAATAGTGCTAAACAAATAAAATGAAATGCAATCAGACTTAATAGTCCCTACATCCATCACAGAACAGTTAGACTATTAAGTAAATGACTGGCAGCGTTTTTCCCACTAACTGGTTGCCTGTACGAGTTTTGTTTTTTAACAGTTAAATGATTGTGTGGCAATTTTGAGCTTGTCTACAAACCATAGTCTTGATTTATTATGTATGTACGGTGAATTGGTGTCCCAACTCACTAAAATAAATGAAGATTTAAAGGGAATCGGGGAAGGAATCTGTATTCAACAAGCCTGCATTATGCCGCAGTATGGCATCGAGGGAGAAATAGACCTAGTGTATGAATTCTAATGGCTTTGATGTTTGTGTACGGCAGATGAGCAGTCCTTCGGGATCTTACTTTGAATCCACAATTTCTGAACACTCAATTAGCTCTGCTTTTTTGTCTTCTTTCTTTCTTTCTTTCTTTCTTTCTTTCTTTCTTTCTTTCTTTCTTTCTTTATTTCTCTTTCTTTTTCTTTCTCTCTCTCACTCTCTCTCTCTCTCTCTCTTTTGCTCTCTCTTTCTCTCAAACACCCACTTCCATTTAACAAAATAGAAGATTTTGTTTTAGTGGGGTAAGGTAAGTCAAATGATGGACTGGTTTTAATATATAGATTGATACTTTAAATCTGTATTTTATTTAGTACTTAGTAGTACTAAATACGTAATAATGAGTACAAGTATTAGTTTGAATTAGGTCATAAAAAATTAATTAAGCAAGATTTCCCCAAATTTGGCAAGACTAGGTCTTTAATATTAAGAAGGTGCAGCTGAACAAGCCAAAGATTTACAGCGACCGTTAGCATGCTGACTAGAGTTAGCATTAGCAAGGTTTGTAATGACATCAAACTCGAGAACAAATTATTTTGTATATATTTACAAATATATATATATATATATATATATATATATATATATATATATATATATATATATATATATTTATTTATTTTTTAAAAGCTCTACTATAAACACAAGATTGCATCCTAATGATTGTCCATGGGTGTCAATGCTGTCTTAAAAAAAAAAAAAAAAAAAAAAAAGAAATCTTTAAAACTGAGTATTAGCATTTTAGCATCACTAGTTAAAAAGAAAGAAAAGTAAAGCTGCTTGAAAGCCAAGCTACTGTATATACGGTCATGAACAGGCAGAATCTGGCTCGGGTTGATTCCTGAGTACTGTATGTTCCGGGGTGGTGCTGCTCCCCTTTTTTCTTTGTAATGAGATATTCTGACTCCTATACTTTGGTACAAGCTAAAACAGTAGAGTGTATAAAATGACTGACAAGGGGCCAACGACAAACAAAAACAAACATTGCAGACTTTTTTTCCTAATGTGTTTTCTAAATAACATACTGTAATACACTTTTAATCTTCTGTTTTTAAAATGGTGTTTTATTTTTTTGTACTAGGAAAAAGGACAATATGATCATTAAGAGAATTAATTAATTGAATGAGTTAATATTTAACTAGTATCAGTATTAATTATTATGATAATTATGATTATTATTATTATTTGTTAACTTGTTAAATTTTTTTTTTTTTTTTTTTGGGGGGGGGGGGGGTTGGAAGTAGGTAAAAAAAAATAATCTGCACTCAATACAAGGTTCAACTCTAGAAGCTCTGCAGTGGCCCAAAATCTTAAGAAGTGACATTTTATTTTTAAAAGTGGCCTCATTCCACCAGGCGACATTCCATAGCACGTGCGCTGCATGGGAAGTAAGTGTGAAAGCAGCTTTAACATGATTTAGAAATTAGCATGAAAATGAATGCTGGAATGTGTAAAAGTTTCCGTCAGGGAACTCAGGTGTATGCATTTATCCATTTTACCCACTTGTCCACTTGGGATCAGCTCAGTCATGAGACAGATGTTACTATTAGGTATTAATATGACCTGTTTTTAGCCTACTCTCTGTTGTGTTTCCTCTTTCTTCATAATTTATTCCTGTTCTCACATTGTCTTGCTCGCCCCAACCCTCTCCTTCTCTCTCTCTCTCTCTCTCTCTCTCTCTCTCTCTCTCTCTCTCTATGCTTTTAAGCCTGGCTCTCCATGTCTCATTCCCTTTCAGACAGAGTCCTCATTTATCTCTGGTTTGGAGTGAGAATGGAGATTTCTTCTCCACCGCTCCACTGCTCTTCGTAATGCACAGAGCAGCTCATGTAGAAAGAAAGCCTTATATTTGTCATTACATGGCTTCACGCCTCGCCGTGAGATTTGAGCACCAACCATCTGTAATAGTTTCCTCAGCCTAAGAAAAGAGTTTAAGTGTGTCTAAATAGTGTAATTCAGATGTAATAAATAACATGCATGTCATGTCATGGAGTAATTAAATGTCTGGAGTAGGGTTTAATACGGGAAAAACAATTAATCAGTATGACATGGCCGACAGTACCTGTTACCACTATATACACTATTTCTTTCTATTAAAGCAGCTTAAGCAAATCATGCATTTATATTAATAGATTCATTCTAACACGAATCTTATTGTTTTTATAAGATGAATTAATTCACAGACTTGTATGATGGATACGTCACATGATCTAAGTCTAATAAGTGCATTTAAAAAGTGTTACTATTCAACTATTTTTGTGTGTCATTCCATGTGAGATAAAATTTTTTATGGATTTTGTTTCCAGTATTGCTGGTTTGCACATTGTAAAGAGTTAAAGTTTTGTAGATGAATAAATGCTTTGCTTGGTCTGTCCACTGTGCTTTGATAAGCTTGCTGATGCCAGGAGCGGCGCAGACAAGCGCACAGACACGGACACTTTTTGTCTGTCAAAAAGTTCTCTATTTAATAACAGTATATATAGTATATATTTGGCCAAACGTCTAGTGTCTAATACATCCGTTACTACAAAAACATAAACCATTTTTACAATGTCCGGGTGAAATCCTGAAAAACAAAGAGTGGAAGCTGTACAGATATCCGTGTGGAGAAAAACCAGGAAGGGGAGGCTCAAGGGAAGAGGAGGGAGGGAAAGAGACATAAATAGGGAATTAGGAAGAGAGCGTGGGAGAGTTAGCACATTAGTTAGACCCAAGAGAAAGTGAGTAGAATTAACACATATCATATCAAAAATCTCTTACATACAGTACATACTCATCCTGTATACAGGGTCGGGGGGGTCTGAAGCCTATCCCAGGGATCAGGCGTGGGCATCCTGGATAGCATGCCAATCCATTGCAGGGCACAAACATATAAATGCTCAATTAGCCTAATCTACAGTACATGTTTGATGGAAAACATATGGAAGGAAACCCACCAGGAAGAACATGTAATCTCCATGCACACAGACCCCGAGGTGGGAATCAAACCTAGAACCTGGAGGTGCTAACCACTAAGCCACCGTGCCACCACTCTTACATACATGTACTGTAATAATAATAATCATTTTAAATGAAGTTTTCTTATTTTACAGGGCTGCTTTCTGGTAAGGGTATCCATAAACAAACAAAAACTTTACTTTTAATGAAAAAAAAAATGTGTTAGCAAGTTCTTCTGATATGAACAGAATAACTTATCTAATGGAAAATAATCTGCTACACGGTGATGATAGTACTCTGCTTCAACTTATTATGTGCATTTTGGGGTGTTTACATGGACCCTAATATTCCACTAAGGATCAGGTTAATATCCCAATCAGAATAAACACGCATGGATCCAGACGAGCGGGCATGAATTTTTCAATCAGAACGTGGGGGTGTAATCGTTCGATAGTTTGTTTATTTGGTAAATATTAGTCATGTAAACATTTGATCTGATCATTTCTCTCTTGTCAGAATAAATATATTCTTTTTGAGTAAGTTTGTTCCATGTAGGAGTAGCATTAAAAGACATGAAAAATATGAATTTCTCTTCTTTGTCTTATAAATAAATTCCAACAGATTAAACACAGAGGGCAGAAGCTCTTTGCACACGTCATATAGTACTATTCTGATTAAATGCATTAAGTGTGTAAACACACATCTTATCTTTTTTGTATATGCAAACAGTAAAGGCAGAATCTTCAATCAGAATGATTTCAATCATATTGAAGAAATATTGTCCATGTAAACACAACTACCACCTAAATGGTTCATATTTTCCTACAGTATTCAACTGCACACCCCATAGCGATTTATTCCCCTAAAATAGTCCTGATCCCCCCCCCCCCTGTTCTGTGTGTCTTTTTGTTTTCCTGACACTTTGTGCTGTTTGATGTGTAGATAAGGAGATGCATTTGCTGTTTGTGTGGGTAGATATATTGTCGTGCCGCAGCCTCCACACACCTGCCCAGCTTTCTACAGTGCACACACACACAGATGGCACCTTCTAGATGTACTGAAGGAGTCAGTGTGTCTGAATACAGATTTCTCTCTCTGTCTCCCGGGACGTAACCAGCGAGAGGAAGGCAGCGGGAGGCCGAGTGGCGGAGGGAGTTAGAAATGTATTAGGGCACGGGAATACAACCCGAAACCATTAAGCCTCAGGTCCAGATCAGGTAGTGAGCAGAATCTGAATGTCATTGTGTGTGTGTGTGTGTGTGTGTGCATTCACAGTAGGTATTATTAATGTTCCAGACAGTGCTAAAGTCTCGTTGAAATGTTATTGATTGAGCCGCAAGAGTGAGCAGGCGAAATTTTATTATTGCTACTTGTCAGGCTTTCTTTCTTTTAACCAAGAGCTTCATTAAGTCTGTGCCTCCTACCAAAAAATAAGTAAGTAAGTAAATAAATAAATAAATAAATAAATAAGTATAATAAAGGAAAAATAGAAAGGTACTTATTTTAATCCACCATTCTCTGGTGGATATTGCCATATTGTGTTTTTGTGTACAAAATAATAACAATGTGAAATTGTGAACAAAAAAACTGGGGAAGTAATCCATCTCATTTTTTCTAGTCATCTAATAGGAATACACATAACTAAAGCTATTATTCTTTGCATTTAGTTTCTAACTAAATGATCACTGCACATATCAAGCTATCAAAGTTGGGAAGTGTGTTGATTAGGATTATTCAATAATTTAATAAATTAACATGTAAGGTTTTGTTTTTAACCAGCGACGTTGGATGGCACAGTTGGCACCATGGCCTCGCACCTCCAGGGCCCCGAGAGTTCGATTCACACCGCACGTCTACTGTATGAGCGTGGAGTTGCATGTTCTCCCCTTGCTTGGTGGGTTTCCTCTCCAGGAGTCCCCTCATCATTTATGGACATACTGGCTTTTTAAAAACATTTGCACCATTTAACGTTCTTTACTGCAGCTATGAGTCTCATCACTGTCTCATCTTCTGTAAATGTCACTTCATTCACCAGAAATTTCATCACAATTACCTGGTTTGACTTGACTGCCTGTTGTATTAATTTGTCAGTTACTGAAGATATGATTATTAACAACCATTCATACAAAGATGGAGTAAATAAGGAGTAAATGAATCTGCTTTTATTGCTGTTGCCTCGCACTTCCAGGGTGGGGGTTCGAATCTCGCCTCGTGTTCTGTGTGTGGAGTGGGCATGTTCTCACTGTGCTTGGGTGGGTTTTCTCCCACAGACTAACGACATGCACTATAGGCTGATTGGTGTTTCCAAATTTCCTGTAGTGTGTGCGTAGGCTTGCACCTGTGCCCTGTGATGAGTTGGCATCTCATTAACAGAGTTTCCAAACACTGAGTTTTCTATTGTATAAATGTATTAGATTATCAGTGTATAAAATCTAACCGGTCTGTGTATGAACATTTCTCGGCTGCTTATCAGTATGCGAGTTCCACTTTCACTTCTTTCCCTGATGGATTTTATTCACTGCCAGTGAGTGACTGATAAATGATTTTTGTTTCACACGTGCTGAAACATGCATATGATTTGGTGATTCAGTTATGCAAATAGATAATAAAGGGAATAATCATTTTACATCACAAATCCCAACTATGTTGAAAATCAAAAAATTTCCTCTTTTCTACAGAAACTTCATTCCCTTCTTCTACCCTTTCTTCCTTTCTTCTTTTGTTCTTTTGATCTCCTTCTTTCCTTCTTTTCCTTCCATTCTTCCCTCTTTTTTTGCTCTTTTTTTACCTTTCCTGCCTTCTTCCTTCCTTCCATTTTTTTTCTTCTTTGCATCCTCTCTTCTTTTTTCTCCTTAAAATGTCCCTCTTTTCCTTCACTTCTAACTTCAATTCTTTTCATTCCTTCTTACATTCTTCCTTTCCTTCTTAACTCCCATTCCTTTTTTTAATTATTCCCTTCTTCCTGCCCTAATGTCAAGTGGTAGGTCTTAAAATGACTCAAGAAAGAAATAAATGACTTCTTTCAATTCTTCTTTTCTTTCATCTACTCTTTTGTTTTTTTTTTGCCTTTTATTTCTTTTTTCGCTTCTTTTTTTCGGTTTCTTACCTTATTCTTTGCTTTCTCCTTCCTTCCTCTTTCTTTAATTATTTCCCTTCTTCCCTCCTTTCTTCCTTCCACTTTCATTTTTTCTTCTTCACTTTCTCTCTCCCTTCCTTTCTCACTTTTTTACTTCTCTTTTTCTTATATTCTTCCTCTCTTCCTGCCTTCCAGTATATCTTTATTTACAGACCTTCTTTCCTCCATTTCCTTCTTTAACTTCTCCCTTTCTTCCTGCCTTAATGTCAAGAAGTAGGTCTTAAAATTTACTTAAGAAAGGATGAACTCCCTTTTCCATTCTTTTCCCTTTTCTCTTTATTTCTTTCTTTTTCCCTTTTTCTTGCACTTTCTTCCCTTCTTCTTTATGTTATTCCTTTCCTGCCTTCGCCTTCTTTTCCTTCCTTTCTTTTATTTCATTTCATCCTTCTATTTTTTTTTTTACATTCGTTCTTCCATCCTTCATCCCTCCCTTCTTTTTCTCTTAAATTATTTAAATTAAATGTTCTTCCTTTTATCTTTATTCCTCTTTTTTATCCAATAATTTCCTTCCTTAGTGTAGAGTAGCAGGTTTGAAAAAGACTTCTCATGTGTTTTCACGGTAGACTGTATCCTGTGTGCTGAGATAATTGTCTGAGCCCCTAAAAAATCCCAAATTCCCAAATCATCTAATGGTTTTAAATTCCAATTTTGATGATGTAACAGCCAAGAGTCCTGGACCAATAGACTGGCTGTTCTCTCCTTTAAAGGGTGCAGAGGTAGAGGGTGGTAAGTGAGCTCATGTTTTCAGGAGAGGGTGGACGGTGCTTTTCTTCACATTGCTTTGTGACAGCATTGTATTGGCATATTGTCTCAGAGGAAGTCCGTGCTAGCTGTCATCCTCCCCAGTCAGTACTACCATGTCATAGGGTCGAGCTGGCTGATGGGTGGAGAGAGGCAGAAGACCAATTCAGAAGAATATGGGGGAAAATATGGATGACAAAAACATTTTATCTAAAAGCTTAAAAAGATTTACAGCTTAAATTTGTAATATGACTTCACATTTTTGTCCATCACTTGATCACAACATCTTTATGAGTGAACAGTTAATGTAGAATGTTAAATTCCCAATAAATAGTATGCAACCAAACAAAACAAATAGGATTTAATTTGTCTGCAAAACATCTGACTAATTTTTGCTTTGTAAAAGATTTTATGATGGCTTGGGATTAGTGTGAGATTAAGTGTGTTTGAAGAACTATTTTTTTTCTTTATATATATTTTTTATGCTATTAGTTATATTTTTAGCAAAATAATACAAAAACATGCTTCTGTGTGGGTTTCTCTGGGGTTTCTGGTTTCCTTCGTGTTTCCCAAAAGCATGCTGGTACTATTTTTTTTTGTTTGTTTTTTTTAATTCCAAGTGTGTCTCGTTGTTATACATTGGATCCAAGACATCCCTAAAGATGAGTCTTTAACTAAAGAATGAATCGAAGAATAAATGTGGCTAAAGGGACAAGAAATCATCTTTATCATGTCTACTTGAATATTCTGGTAGCAGCCGATCTCATACATGTGCATTAACGTCATTACCATGCCTGTGAATGCGTTCGGATTCGTGCGTGTGAAATCAGCCCTGCTCTGTGGATCTCGTATGTACATCAGGAAGGTGCTGCTGTGAAAGCAAATGACCCTCGGATGCAGAGCGGGAGATTTCATTTCTTACCGTCCTTCACAAATCAGGGAGTTAATAAGCTTAGTGCGGAGAAGCAAATCAACAAGAGTTTAAGAAACATAATTAAAGAGCCATTTAGTGTGCCTCATTTCCACCGACATAATGAGAGAAGGGAAAACATAATGACGCTCTGCCTCTCTTGGTTCCACACACCTCTGTCTCCGGCTAAGAGACATTTCCAGCCTGAGATAAAGAGAAGGACATGGGAGGATTTAGGTTGAAGAGAAAGTAGAGGGAGTGCTAGTCATACAGTAGATATAGGTGGAGGAAGAGAAATTTCGAACACAGGGCTGAAAATTTCTCCCCGCTGTCAATTCTTACTTTGCCTTTTTCCTCCTTCTTCTCTTCTTTTCTTCATTTCTTTTTTTCTACCTTACTTGCTTTGAGCTTTCATTCCTTTTTCTCCTCCTTTCATCCTTCCCTTCTTTAATACATTAATTTCTTCTTTCCCTCTCTCCTTCCTTACTTACGTCCCATCTTTCTTCCCTCCTTCTTTATTCTTCTTCCATTTTCTCTTTATTTCTCTTCTTTCCTACTTTCTCTCTCTCCTTCCTTTACTTTCTCCTTAATACAAGCTTTCACTTCTTCTTCCCCTCCTTCCTTCTCTTTGTTTCCTTTTTTTTTCATCGTTCCTTCCTTTTTTTCTCCTTCCCTTCTATTAAATTGTCTTTGCCCTTTGCTTCCTTCTGCCTTTCTTAGTGCTTAGCTTAGCTTAGCTTAGCGTAGTAAAAGCGTAGGGAAGTCTTCTATGAAACCCCACTTACAGTAGCCAAGTGTCTAATGTTGCCCATTCTGTGGTTTCTTCCAGATCAATCTCTTCTGCTATCGGGTGCTTTTCCTAGCCTGGGTTTTTCCATTAAAACCTCCTTGTCAGAAACCTCATCTTTAAAAGCAGTCACTTTTGGACCAGACGTCTTTAACCGTTCTTCAGTGGCAGATATCAGACTCTTTGTTTGAACAGCCTCAAACCTGGCTGCTTTTGGCTTCTTGATGGCTCTGGTTCTGATCTGAAGTACAGCATGAAGGCTATCAATACACTCGTTCATCACCCTCTTACTTGCTTCATATATTCCTCTCATTTCAAAAGTGCCTATTCCATGGTATTCTCCCTGAACTGACTGCGCTCCTCATGGATTAAAAGTCTTAGCGCCTCTCGCTTTGTCACCACCTCGCTGAGAGTTAAGCCTTTAGTCTGCAGCTACTGCTGTGTAAGATTAACTTCCTGAAGTACATCACACCAGAAGTACAGGTAGCACAGAGAACTGAAATCACAGACAGCAGGAACGCTTCTCTTGTGACTTACTTTTCATCTGGATCACAAAGAGCTTCCACAAACCTATGAAATGTTTGATTATGATGAGCACAGTGGTGTGTTGTTGATCACTGTTTTCCTGACACTTCACTGTGGTCGTTAACACATCGCACCAATGAGAGGAAGCAGAAAAGAAAGAAAACTTTATCTCAAAGGGGTCTAATAAGTGTCACACACATCGCAATTTCAGCAAAAGTGTGCCGATTACACGAGTTAAGCCAATGGTCCAAACATCAGTTAAAGATAGCTTTGTTGTTTTTTCTATTTAAGAATGGCTTGTACACCTCCATGGATTCCAGCCATGAGTGCAGCACATCATTATATCCAGTCCATCACTTCCCTTTTTTTGTTTTATTTTTTAAAGAGTTTCAGGACTGCGTTCAGCAGATTTTTTTTCACCTGCTTAAAGAGGAAAAAAAATGTTAAAAATATTTCTTTCACTCCCTTATCCAGACAGACTTTTCACATATGAGCAGTTGAGTGTTTAAGGCCATGTTCAGCGTGTTGGTGCTGAGGTTTAAACCTGAGACCTTCTGAGCAGTACTGTACACCAACACCCTACCCACTGAGCCGCCCCTGCGCCATAACAGCTTCTCAGTATATGATATAGGACTTCATTCAGACATTCTGTCCATGGCAAGCTCCTCCCTCACATGGTTTGCCAGTAAACAAACTCATTTTCATTCAGAGTGTTTTTAAATTATGGGCCGAGGCACAGATCCCGGGATACTTGACCTCAAAGTTCGGTAAGTTTGCTTAATGCGAACATTTTGTTCCGTTCATGACCTTGATTCCCTGTGGCCCTTAAAATCCAGAGCATTTTTAGCCATTTTTGCTTTACTATATTTTAATAGATATACCTTGGGGTCAGGATTGTGCAGTATGGAGTGGCATATCCTTTTTCTTTTTAGCACAACTGAGGCAACAGGATGAACAGAATTTGATTTGATTTTAACATGACTGAGCAAAAAATATGAAAATGCGTCACAAAGAAATAAAATCAAATAAACATTTTATTTGTTACATACACACTCACACAGTACTAAATAATATGCAGATTTATGGCTATGTATAACCCCAAAATGGAAACATAGGATAGAATAGAAAGAGAGAAAGATTTTAAGAAAAGAGAAAAAACACTAAGAAATATGTAAAATGAAAGAATGTGGGATAACTGTACATTCATAAAGTAGCAATAAAATATTATTTAAATAGATTTTATTATTATATTATTAATTTAGCATTTATGTGTTTTCATTTTAATCTTCAGTTGTTTTTATGACCAAAACTTAATACAAGCCTTTGGTGAGTTCAACATTTTGGGACATAAATATTCCTTTAGTTAATAAAATTGATATATTTTTAAAGTTGTGATCATTTTAGATCTACATGACACATACAAACCCCAAATGCACATTTTGATGTCTGTAGCATCCACCGTCACCACACACCAGCAGCACGGCATTTTAATGGTCATTGAGCAATGCAGTGTTGCCAGCATTGAGTTGAAAAGGTCGAACATAGTACTGTACAATGTTCTCGGTATGGTTCGAATCAAACATGAAAGCCAACCGTATACCCATGGGCTAAAGTTTGATTTATCAGGTGGGGAACCTTACCACAAAATAACTCAGACACTGTACATATGTAGCTTTTTATTTTGTCATGTGTTTGCCATATACAGGGTAATTCAAAAAGAATGAACCGATTTACTACGCAATATTTTATTAAGGCAAAGTAATACACAAAACTTCAGCCAAGTCACAAGTATTCTCCTTACAATCAACTTTTATTTCCTGTCTTACAAGTGTTTAATGTGACCACCACCACCTGCAGCAAGGCAACATCAGTGCAATAAGAGAATTCCTCCCAGGTGCGTATCAGCTGATCACGACCCACTGGGTTGATCAACGATGTTATTTGATGTTTAGGGTCATCGAGGTTAGTGAGCAGCGGTGGAACCTGATTTTTTACATATACTGTAACCAATCCATCACTGGGGCACTTTATTATTTAAAAAAGCTTGAACCATCATGTGCCAATGGGGCGGAGCTCCATCTTGTTGAAAAATTAATTTATGCGAATTTTCTTACAGTGAAGGAAAGAGAAGTTGGAACATATCGAGGTTTATCCTGTAATTGCCCCCCTGTGGCAGCCATTTAAAACTTAGATAACTCCTTTTTCAAATGGTCACTGACTTATTCTATAATCATGCTGGAGAACTGAAGCAATTAGTCATGATATTGGTCCATTCTTTTTAATTTACCCTGTATTACATTCTGATTTGTTTTATCTCGATGGTATAAGCCTGAAGCAACACACCAAAAGTTAAATTAACAGTTTGCTTAACATTAGTATGAACCAAAGATCAGAATATCTGGTAGACTATGAACTGCCAATCTGATTGTGTACATATTTATTTAAAGTGCTGGGACACAGTTCTGGAACATTTCATCCAACTTTAACCCTTGTTTAGATCACAACATCACCATCTTTAAATTGCACAGAAGCGCCAATCTTATTCTTCATCTTATGACCTACACAGCTTAGTTGATAAAGTAGGAAGGCATGTAAGAGTGTTGTTCCAGATGTTTTTTTTCCCAATTATTAAAAATATGCATAGCATGAAGCTTGACTCCCTTGTCCTCTTCCTTTTTCTTGGTTCTTGGCTTCCGTTTCTTGGTGGCTCCCAAGCAAACTTTTTGCACATTGCCATCTGATGTATCAGACATTGTAAATACAGAAGTGTGCCCATGAAAGGCAATAATAATAATTATAATGTGATGGCTGGCCAGCAGCGGAGTGAGGAGGGAGGATTTCATTTCATTAGGTGCTTTTTCAACATCTCAACCATCTCAAGAAAATTCTCTTTATTCGTTATTCGTCTTCTTTGTGCCCACAATATGTCTGATCCTGCTTGGCAAGAAACAATGTGATATCAAGCAACCAGCGCAATCTGTTCCTGCACATGTTTCTCTCCATTTTCATCAAGGCAACAGTTCCAGCATTAATGGCTTTGTGCACTCTCTGTCCTGCAATGTTTTCCACTTTTTAAGGCACCTTTTTGAAGGGTGTTTTTTTGGATGTCTCGTTGCTATGAACCCAATCACAAATGTAGATGGCGTATCTGTGGCATTAACGGCAAACAGTCAAGCGGAAAAACAGTATAAATCCTCGCCAATGAGTGAATAGAATCATCATCACTTTGTAAAGTCACTTCTTTAAAAGCTGCAACGCATCTATCTCTCTTTGCTTTTGCATCCTGGCTTATCAAAACACTAAAAGGCTTTCTAGATAGAAGCATTTCCATTTTCAATGACTTAAGCTCAAAAACCACTCCTCTAAAAACCAGCTTTTAAAATTACACATTTGTCTCCTTAGCGCTGTTCATCTCATTGGCTCATTCCATATCTACAGTCACTTTCAGCACTCTCTTTTGCCTCTGCTGCCATTTCCACCTGTTGCTCTTCTGTAGAATGCAGAAATAGTCTTATTAAAATATCTTTTGTTTCAGATGCATTGGGGCATGATCCTGACTTAGTGATGTCATCAGTGACTCACAATTTTTTTTTTTTCATTTTAGTAACCTCAGCACACTACGTGAAAAGTCTAACGTAAAAAATAATTTTAAACCATGGCCATCACCTGGTACCATCACATGGCACGGATCCAGCAAGTGGTTTTGCAGTGATTTAATTACCTTCCTTCCTTATGTCTTTTCTTTCTTTCCTTCTTTCCTCACTTCCTTCCTCTTTTTTTTCTTCGTTTCCTCCTATGTATATTGAAGAATACAGCATTTCCAAAATGTAAAATTGTTTAAGACTGTGAATTTAGTTGTCAAAATGTGATGTTATCAATAATTTTCATAAATGTAAGTTTATAAATATATATTTATTTATAGAAGATAAATTTATGTGATAAAAATAGTATTGCACTTCACATACAGTAGTTCTTCCTCCTTCCATTTTTCCTTTTCGTTATTTCCTTGACCTTCCTTCCCTACCTCCCTTTCTTTTCTTCTCACCTTCCGTCCTTTTCTTCCTTCCTTCTCTTCTTTCCATTCTTCCCTTCTTCCTTTTTTTTCCTTCCTTGCTTCCTTCAGTTCATTCCAATTCTCCTTTCTTTCTTTCTTTCTTTCTTTCTTTCTTTCTTTCTTTCTTTCTTTCTTTCTATTTCTTCTATTTCCTTTTCCTTTAAAGTTTAATCATAGAAAAATATTTGATAAAAAGTGCAATATGTATTACACTCTATGAATAACAACAAGAAATGTATTTAGTAAAATCTTACTTCCCTCCCCCCTTCCATCTATCCTCCACTTTACCAGACTGAGGCCTTGATTAACACGTACCCTGCGTGTGCTGTACTCGTGCTACAGCAGACTTCATAAAATCTCTCTCAATTCTAACCAATTTGTAATGATCGTAATTAATTAAAATCTACAAGAAGTTTGAGTAAAGCTCAGGCTAACTCAGGTCGTTTTAATTCAAACACTTTAATTGGGACCCATTTTAATTGGATCCGTATATTCCTGGCCTAATCAACTCTCCCTGCCTGAGTTTCGAGGCAGGCAGGAATCCAGTCCTGATGTCTGAATTAAAAGCATTTTTCTTTTGTAAGGAGCACACATTGCAGTTAGGGGTTAATTAGGGTCTTTGTTTAATAAAACCCAAATTAGAGATGGTCTCCTCACTATGTACTAGTCTTTAATCATTATGGCTGTATTGCTACAGAAATGATCACTATGATCACTAAACATTATAACAACCGTGTTATACAAACGATTGTGCCTTAAATATCCGTGCTAGTTTGTAACGTCATGTGACCTTCTGCAGATAGTGGTTTTAAAGTCAGGATCTGTTGTCAGCTTTATTAAAAACAATGTGTCTTACTTAAAATTTAAATAACCTAACACTTATAGCCAAGAATACTTTCTTATACTATTTTATTACTCTTTTTCTTTTTCCATCATAGCATACTTTGGTGTCCTACATATCCCATAATACTGTGCTATTTGTAATAGGTTTGGACAAGACATAGACTACGGTAAGTAATCTACAGTAGATGGAGTCGTCAACTGGAGAGATGTCCTAGTTAAAATCAGTGTTTGTTATTAATCACAGATGGTGTACAAGAGGACGCTATGCTATAGTCGTCAATAAGATGATGATAAGAAATTAATATTCAATTATACACATAATATATTTAAAGTAATAAAAAGAGATGAGATGTGCGCTATCATTCACCTGGCTTACTTTTACCACCATTAAGTTAATAATTTTTTATGGTGCAATTTGCCCCAAATTGAAACTGTGTGCATTTTATACCATATAATATTACATTTTATTCTCTGGATCTTTCATGAAAAAGAAAAAATGTACCTGTAAGCACTTGATTTTCAGCAGCTCCAAAAAGCTTTTCTTTCACCAAACCCTCATTATTTTTTTTCTCTTAAGATTAATTAGATGAGAAAAAGAAATGCACATACTGCTGTAATGCTGACACTGGAGACTCCTTCCATAAAAAGTTAAACAGGGATCTTTGAAGGAAGCTTAATGATATTATTAATTGTTTATTGTTTCTTTTATAAATTTGTATAGCACTTTTAACTATGGACATGTCACAAAGCAGCGTTATATATTCAGAAGAAGCTGGAGGTTATAATGGTGAGGGGAAAACTCCCCGAGATGTCATGAGGAAGAAAAAAATTAAGAAAAAAATGTGTGGAACACAACCTAATTTCTTTGAAAATCCCTTCTTTAACTTCGTACTATGACTTTGATTGTGAAATTGTATAACAGAAAACTGTTTCAGTTAAAATAAATTCCATTTTTGTTGAGGCTACTAACTGTTTATAAATGGAGACTTGGGTACAAAATAGTTTGTGGCAGTTTCAGTCCTAAAACTATTTAAACGATTGCACGCGAAAACTGACTCATTTATTGTCTTAACCGCTAAATCCTGTATATAAAGTTGCGGGGGGCCTGGAGCCTATTCCAGGATAGCCATTTTCACAAATATTAAGTAAAAAGATTTAACCAGACCAGACGAGGCAGCACTGAGTGGTCCCCATGTGTCGAGAACTCCAACCATCAGGATGAATCAGACGGGTCCGTTTGGGTGGGAAGGTTCATGATCACTGATATAAATGAACAACACATTTTAATCTGTTCTATCGTTGGATCGGTGCGCATTAGCGGGTCTTTGATACATGTCAGAGTGTTTGAGCTGTTACTATAGAAACAATCGCTTTGTAGTAGGAGTGCTTTAACCTTGCAGCTGCAACTTCTGTCAGTTACAGGAAATTAATGAACACCTTCAGAACAAGCATCAGATGTGAGATTTGTATTCAGGTAAGAATGTGTGGCATTTGCAGAGTAGTTGAGTGTTCAGTCGTGTAGCGAGTTCTCGAGAGCGCAGAGTGAGCCGTGCCCTCCCGCGGGAGGGAGACGTAGGGGACGGGTGCAGAATGTGGACGTGTGTTACGATAATAGATGTTGTTGTAACAGGTCTAGCTGCAGTGGAAGGGAGGGCTGTTGCTTCCCTTAATTGGCTGCGTATGAAGCAGCTGTCAGATTGGCTCCTCGGCTCTAAGTCTTAATTAAACGCCGTCGCATGCTGGGCTGCTTGCACGCCATGGATCTCGCTCTGTCTCTCTAGCTCTTTTTCTCTCAAATGCTATCTTGTCCTCTTGGACACCACCACACACCCATAGCTGTCTTTAACAGGTATACATAAGCACACCCCCTGAATGGATAGAAATCTGTTAGAGAGTTTTTTTTCCCTATTTTAACTTCCCTCTCTCTCTCTCTCTCTCTCTCTCTCTCTCTCTCTCTCTGTCTCTCTCTGCACATAAGACAAAGAGACAATATGGAGCAACAGAGGCTGTTACAGGCTCATCTTTTATTCAACACAGATACCTGCCCTGCTGAGTTTAGAGCCTCTTTTAGACACACAGTCACACACAGAAGCTAATGTTATCGAATTGTAGCTTCCTGAATCCTGTCTCTGCATGTTTCAGTCGAGCGAAGAGGAATATTTTAACTCGGAGGCAGTGCACGCAGATCTTCCTTCCCAGCGACACCTGCTCCCATTTCTGCCTCGTTTCATGTGAATCAAAGCTCTAATTCCGCACACACTTAAACACCAATGAAGTAACAATTAGGTGGACCTTTCCCATGAGTCAGATAACCGGCAGACAGATCCGTTACGGGTCATTTCTGATTTTACTCGAGTCGTTCTTTTACAGCACCTGAAGCCACTTTGTGATTAAGTGTGTCATTCGCTTGCCTTTGCTCCTGGTTTATTATTCCTTCCCTCTTCATAGCCTCGGTGAAGGTCTCACTTTTATGAGACCTTCAACAAAATGTTGACTTTAAAAAAAAAAAAGAATTAGTAAAATTGTAGGGAGATTGAAGGAACACCTGACTAGAATATACTGATAAGGGCCTAAATGATAAGGGCCAACAGATAGGCTTTTGAGGCAGGGGTGACTCAGCAGTTTAAGGCCCTGGTTTATTGATCTAAAGATCTAAGGTTTAAGTACCAGCTCCACCAAGTTACCGCTGTTGGGCCCTTGTGTAAGGCCCTTAACTCTTTCTATGCCAGGGGTACGGTATCATTTTATCTGTGCTATAATGTATATGTAACAAATAAAGGCTTCTAATTATCCCCGGTGCACTTACTGCTTGTTTTTCCCTATTGTTCCTTGTTTAATGCTTTTGAATTGCTACTAATCCAGTCAATCGTGCCTCTGTGTATTTTTAGTCATTGGAGGATCAAATCTCGCCTATGAATCCGTGCATGGAATTTCCGCAAGGTGCTCCTGGTTTCTCCCACAGTTGAGAGATTTACACCGTACATCCATATTGGCCGAGTTTGTGTCCTGCAATCCTGTACCATGGTGGTTAGCACTGTGCTCTTACACCTCCACTGTTGAGGGTTTGAGTCCCACATGTTGGAGTTTCCATTTTCTCCCCAATGCTTGGTTCACTTCCTCCTGGCACCATAAAAACCTAATATACTGGCCCTCAACCTTGACAAAGCCAAGCCTTTTCGATTGTGATAACATTTTCAAGGGAACCCTTGGACTTTTGGAACCATCCTCAGTTACCCTACCTTGGATTATGTGTAAAATATGGTAAAGTTATCAGTATGGAGATATTTTACATTTTTTTTTTAAGAGTCTCTATAATCATTGTTTTGTAAAACAAGATTTTTTTCCTTTATGGAGAACTTAAAAATGTAATAAAATCTGAATATGTCTGATACATACAGTATAATGACAGTTTTTTTTTTTTTTTTTTTTTTGCCCTTAGTTGTCCTTCATTCATTCAAGCTCTGACACAAAAGCACAAGAAACTGACAGAACGAAAAACCACACACTTTCTTTCCTTCCTCTGAGTTTCGCATAAAGAAACAAGAGTTCAGATACAAAGTGAACAGACGATGGCTGAGCCCTCGCGGTGGTGGGCTCCAAATTGTCCATAGTGCACTGTGATGGATTGTACCCCGCTACGTGCCACGAGTCCCCTGGGATAGGAATTAATAATTGAGTATCTTTTGAGTAGTATTTTTAAAAGAATAAATAGAATATGAACCTCTGTATCTCAAAAAAACATTGGCGAAAAATAAGATAAAATGTCAGTAGGGTCAACATACAGTAGTGTGTAAATACTGGATCTGATCTTCTCTCAACCTCACTAACTCACTCAGGAGGGATCTCAGTAGATATTTTGCCAAACATGATGCCCCCTGAAACCTTATGTCAAGCTTTCTTACAAAAAAAAAAAAATCTGTGTTTGTATTTTTATGTCTTCAGAATACATTATCTGCTCAGTCTGACAAATATATTCTTTTTTTCAGTTCCACTTTCTTTCTACTACTACTACTACTACAAAAAAAGAGAGGATCAGCTCCTTTAGATGCTAAAAAAAAAGCCCACAAAACAAGCAGTTTGCAGCAAACACTGCCATTGCAGCGGGTATTGGCACAGTCCCCGACCTCATCACTACAGCTGCATTTTAATGCCTTCATCATCATTCCTCTATTCTTTCCTCTCCATCTCTCCATCTGCCCTCATTTAGCGCCTCTCCACTCTGCCCTTCATGGCCCATAAAATCCCCCAAAACACTGACAGCTTTCGTCAGGGAGCCTCGTCAGGTACGCCGACTGTTCTTCTACAGGCCGATCGTGTTACTCTAATTTCTGCATGGACAACCCGGAGGGACCTGGTGGTGTAGAGAGAGAGAGAGAGAGAGAGAAAGTGGGGTTGCCTTAATGCTAAAAGCAAAAATTGAAAAACCCAGTGGTTCTCACCTTTTCTTTAAACAATGTGAAAAATAAAGAGACAAAGTATGAAATGTTAAAGGCAGACATTTATTTATTTTTTTGGCCACAAATCAAAAACATGTCATGCTTACTTGTCACAAAGAAGAAGAAAAAAAAAAAACGAAAAAAAAAAAAGCTCAGTTCGGTAATCAGCATTGACCTTTCTGCCCGTGGGCTTTTCTCAGTACAATATGTGAATAATAGCACTCTATAAAGATAGAAATGGAAAATTTAGGAAAGAAAAAAAAGAAAGTTAAAAGAAAAGTTATGCTCCAGCCATGGTCATGTCCTTCTTGTCAGTTTGTGGGTTTACTGTATACATACTGTATATACACGCACTTGTATGGTAAATATGTAATGCACAGGTGTGTTTTGTGTGTGTGTGTGTGTGTGTGTGTGTGTGTGTGTGTGTGTGTGTGTGTGTGTGTAAATGACACCCTCAGTCCCCGGAGGTCTTGATGACCTGGAACAGTGTGACGTTGTAGAGCACCTGGTGGCCGTTGTTCCAGGTGTAGAGCACACGCTCACGTGGGTTGTAGTCCATCATGGAGATGTGTGAGTACTGGTTATGGAATGGAATGTCCGTGTACTCGTAGGTGGATGTGTTGGTATAGTAGGCGAAGTAGATCTTGGCTCCGGCGAGATGCGAGTTGGTGACATAGAGCGTACCGCAGATCATGAAGGACTCGCCAGCGCTGCGTTTGGGAAAGCCCGTGTCCCACGTCTGCAGGATTTCCAGGCTCTCAGGCTGGAGGCGGCTGATGACGATGTTGCCCGCGTTGGCGATGGTGGTGTACACGACCCACAGTCCGCTCTCGTCAGCCATCAGGTCGATATCGGACGAGCCGCCCCACGAGTACGGGAAGGTGTTGTTGTAGCCGGCGCCGCTCAGACTCCGCTGGACCAGGACGCTGCGCGAACGAAAGTGGTACTTGATCAGGATGTTGCTCTGGTATTTGTTGTAGTAGAGGGAGCCGTTGTAGACCACGTGACCTGTCCCTGCCCAGGGGTGAGGCAGGAGGTGCTGAACGAAGTTCTGACCCTTCATGAAGTCGTTCAGAGTGCGGTATTCAAGCACGCGTCGCCCCTTAAAGTAACCATCCATTGACCACACCTTGTGAAAGCAAAACACACACAAAAGAAACACAGAGAGGAGCCATGAGTGGAGAGAAGGACAACAGTAAAAGTAAGGACGGGGCTATTAAAATGAATGAAAGGGCAGAGTTATGTGATCGAAGCGAAAGCGGGAGTTTTATGTCCTCCTCTGTGGCCCAGAACAGTTTCAGTAAAGGAGTCATTAGGTTGATTAGTTGAGATGAGCTAAACTTAGACATGCATGTTATTTTTTATCTTCATGCTTTAGATGACAGCAGTGTGACAGCGGTCAAATAATATAATAAGGAGATTTAAACTAATCCACTTATTCCAATAAAGGTGATTGAATTGTGTATACTAACTGCTCGTTTCAAAAATTTTTTAGTATTTTTTAAAATTCTTTATAAAATTTTAGTAATATGTACTTTACATTTTTGAAAGGAGTCTCCAGTGCCAGTGCTTTGTAGGAGAGTAAAATTGATAAAAAACTTTTACGTTTTGTAATACAGCAAAGTGTTCCAGATAGGAAGAGTTTTTTTCTTTTGTAACTTTGATGAAAAAAATATAAAGCAGAAACTAATGAAGGATTCTTTATCATGACTATGATGTAGGTGAAAACAGGAACTAACTAAGATTATACGAGGGTGAGTAAAAAAATGATCTGTACTCTTGCTGTAGAATAAATTTGTAATAACTTTCAGAAAAAGACAAATATATAATTTATCATCATAATCTCCTTGCTTTTCAATATACTTTGTTTATTTGTCAAAAATATTTCGTATTCCCCCACTAAACGATGTTTTATGCTGAGCTGTAAGTCACGAATGCGCCGCTGTCTTCACTTCTTCATCAGTGAGTGTTTGTCCCTGTAGGGCTGCCTTTAGGGACCAAACAGGTGAAAGTCTGATTGAGCCAGATCAAGATTATAGGGAGCATTCTTTAAAACCTCAAAACAAAGTTTTTTGCAAAGTGTCGACAGTATGGGCAGAAGTGTACGGGCATGCATCATCACGCAAGATCACAACACCTTCAGCGCTTCAATAATTACAATAATCTGTAACAAACACTGTTAATTGTTGAACCTTTTTTCTGATAAAGTTCCAATACTGGTCCTTGAGAATCCCAGAAAACTGCAAGCATCAATTTTCCAGCTGATGGTTAAATTTTAAACTTTTTCTTCGTCAGTGATTGAGGATGTTTTAGTTCCGTACTCTGCCGTTTACTTTCAGGCTTGTAGTGATGAATCCATGCCTCACCAGAAATGATTCTTCTTAAGAAACTTTTACTTTCCTTGGAGTATCTATTCAAATTATGTTTGCAGATATCCAACCATTTCTGCCTTTCCGTGAGTTGTTTCAGGCACCAGGCACACCCTCAGACCACAAAAAAACGAATCACTTCATGCTGATCTTCCATATAACCAGAGTGTGGATAATTTTTGACTTGCCCTCATAACTATAAATGGATGCATACTATCACTGTCACTCAGAAATAAATAACTATGTAAAATTGCCCCACATTGCTGTGGTGTAAAGTAAATAAATGGTGTTGGAAATGAAGGGTTCCTCTTCCTCTCAGCTAGGGTGTTTTGTCTAATGTTGGCTGGCTGTGTGCCAGAACTCCGTCTGGAAAAATAGGACAGAAGGAGGCAGGATTGAAAAAAAAAAAAGTCCAGAGGCACCCTCTACTGATTTTAATAGAAGTGCGGTTTATCACCTGTGGTGGCTCTAACTGTGCAGTGTGTGAGTGTGTGTGAGTGTGTGTGTGTGTGTGGTGCCACATGCAAAGATCTTCTTTCTCTCCCTCTCAGTGTGTATATTCCTGTGCTCTGCACTCCACTGCCACTGTTGCGCCATGACCTTTACCAGCTCACAGCAGCAAATCAATCCTGTTAGCATCGCTCTCTTCCTTACGCTCCATGCTTCCTATCTCTCTCCCTCTCTCTGTGCACAACCTGAGGTTCCCACAGACCGCGCAGCACAGATCTCCATCTTTTCATATTCATGCTGCCTTTGACCGGGCTCTTGGTGCAAGACGACGGAGACAGCGACTGTTTGCTGTTCGTTTTCGTCCTTCACGCTATAATAAGATCCCTCTGAGAAATCGGCCCCACTTTCATTTCATCTCTCTTACTTTCCATTTCCCTTGCTTGCTCTTTTTTTCTCCCCCTCTTCTCTAGTTTTCTAATCCTCCAGGCAGAGAGTGAGCACCATATTTGCACCGTCGTACCAGGCGTCATGTATGTTTGAGCTAGTATGTCATGTGTAGCTTGTTTAATGTGGAACGAGTCCAGTGGCCAGCCTGCGGGCTCATCCGTCACCGTCTGACCCAGAGAGGACCATTTGTTACTCTTCAGCTGCGCCGTGGCAGGTGACAGCATAGACTCGATGTCTTTTGAGATCGGGTGAATCGATACTGCGATTAGGAAGATGGTCTTGATTTATATGTTGATTAATGTGATGATTAATGATGTAATGATTAACGCATTTGATCCAAGAGCTAATGTGTTTTTAAAACATTTATGCCATCTTTAGATGCAGGGATAAACGACCTCATTGCGCGATCTCTGTTGTCCAGCTAAAGGAACACGGAAAAGCAGAAGCGTTTGACTATCTGCAAACATAATTTGGATCCATCAAATCATCCAGCTAAAAAGTCCAGTTCCTTAAATATTACTGCTTACAAATGACCAGAAAGATGACTGTGATGATAACGCAATGATGGAATAAAATTTTTTTTTTATTTACTTTATGGCTCTGAAACATAATTTGAAATTAACATGCGTAAAATAAACACGCTTTCCCGTCTAATTAGTTTTAAACACAGCTTGAGGTGTGAACTTCATTTAAAAAAAATTTGTCATTTCTGTAATCAAACCATAAAGACAACATAAAATGAAACTCTCTGAGTAATGACTGTCTGTAAAAACCTTTTTTCTTTCAGGCTAAATATTTGTCATTAGTCTCTGGTATAATGATCATTTTACATACAGTACATGCATGCGATTAGATAAATTGCAATTCCAGATATTCTACAGGAAGTGAACAAGAAAAGTGTAGATATCTCAAACTCGTCATTTTTTTTTTTTTTTTTTTTAATTCAGTCTGCTGTATTATCTTGCCTGGATCCACATCCGGAACGCAAGTCTATCAGATGGCAAAGGCGGAGGATGATACATAATGCTATAATTTCCCTATACGTCCCCTCCTGTCTACACCTGAATTTTGCGCATCTTGAATGCCAAGATGATATCTGGATAGGGATTAGCTGCATCAAATGAGATTGCGGTCTGAGGTTATTTTATGCAAAAATAAACACATCGCCTGGGCACACAATTTCAAACCCGTCTGTAAAGTCTTCTTCAGCAAGTATAGAAAACTTTTACTAAGATTAAAGTCAGAAACTCACGTGCCAAAAAGATTTCTAATGCTCTTAAAACCACTCTTTTACAATCTGAGTCCTGGAATATGTAGAATGTAGATGTAATAACCCGGTCATTTAGTACATTCAGGTCGTCAGCTGACTTCATTTTTTACTGCATAGTGTTGTTAAGTCTAGACCTGGCCAACTGAAGCAACCCCAGATCATACTGTAACACGGCCTCCAGAGACTTGTACAGTGGGCTTTTTCTTCTTACCCTCACACGCCCATCACTCTGGAATCTGGACTCATAAGACCACATGACCTGTTTTTACTGCTCCAAATCCCAATCCTTACACTCCCTAGCAAGCTAAACCGTTCTTACCAACATGTGGTTTTTATATGGACACACAGCTGTCTAGTCCTGATTCTGTGAGTTCTCATCTTATTCTGCTCTTCATTTCATTAATAATAAACATATCTCTGATCTCTAATGTCCATTTTTTGTCCATGCCATGATCCCAATCGTTGTCATTCTAGATTTTTTCAGATCATTGACAGTTCCTTCCAGATTTTAAAAATGCGCTGGAGAGGTCTTAACCCAATTCCAGTCATTAGAGATATCTCCTTAGTTGTTTTCTTTGTTTGGCTGCTTAATGCAGATGAATTATTGAGTGTAAGTTCTCCAACTCGTTGTGAAAGAAGTGTAAGAAGGCGCATGCTGCATCAGTTCGGGTGAAAAAAAAATAACTACCAGCAGATTAATTTTCCAATCAAAGCCTCTCTGTAAGTGTTTGCTTACTTAAATCCAAACGCCACTCTTTTTTTCCCCTTTTTTAGACAAAAGGTGTGCATGCATCTTAAAAAACCAAAACCTCTCCTAATATTTTACATAATACAGTACAGGACAACCTGAGATAGCTGTGTTAGATGAATAATAAATAATAATAGTTAATTAAGCCTAGAGTTAAGACTGATATGTGAGAGAATAGAGCATTTTATTTACAATCCACAATCGCTGTATTTATGTCCTGATCGTCGAGTATCGAGGTTAGAGTAGCTTGTTATACTGCTGGCTTTGTGTATGATTACTCTTCCTTTGCATATTTCATCAAATTTTATTCTATTTAGAAGGGAAAAAAAGGCTGTATCTTGAACACAATATTTCTTTGTTCCTTTCCGCACTCGATTTAATTTTCCTGCCCTATTTTTCTCTTCTCTGCCTCGCATTTTCCCCCTTCATCTATTACCCCTGTCTTTGTTCTCATCTCCCATGCAGTAGTTATTTTGGGTTGTTTGTTAGGTGCGATGGCCGGTAAGGGAAAGCTTTACTACATCATCTATGCTGTGTCAGGCTGCAGTGGAGCTGCTGCTAATTATGGCCAACTTTAGCCTAAACAAGTTGTTAATATCCAGCTCAGTGATGGAGCGATTAATCAGGCAAGGACAGGAGGGGGCTACGGAGCGAGAGAGAGAGAGAGAGAGAGAGAGAGAGAGAGGGAGGGAAGGGGGAGGAGGGGGAGTATAACGGGGAAAAAATGGTGAGGGATGGAGGAAGAAGACTGAGTTGAGTGAGTGTGGAGTGAGTGGAGGAGAGGAGGAGAGATGGCTATCTAACAGTGACTCAGCTCTCTTCATGCTGGAGAACAGCTTTCCAGTGCTCGTGACTCAGGCTCTGTGGGAGACTCATTATGTGTGTGTGTGTGAGTAAGAGCGTATGTGGGCATGTGCCTATGTGTGTGTGTGTGTGTGTGTATTTGTGTGTAAGCGCACGTGAGTGTAAGTGCTCTCTTTCAGAGATTCTGAACAGTGGTTGTGTGCTTTGCAGGATGGAGGATGGCTTGGTCGGTCTTACCCTGTTATCAGAGCTGGGAATCATCGTGTCCGTCATCCAGGAACCAAACCTAGAGCCTGAGGCGCGGATGGTGATGGGGTTACTGACGCCAGTAAGCTTCCCGCAGCCTGGATTTGTAACACACACACATACACACACATAGACATGTTAAACTGTTAACCCTTTGTGCTTTTCTTATAACACTTTAAATGTTAGCTGGTTAACCCTTTGCGCTTTTCGGCTAATGTCTGATTTTTATTCAAAGTCTTCTTTCTTGATTTATCAGGACCTCTACCACACAAAACGGTAAACAAAACATTATAACCATAACAGTACACAAACACATTTTTGTATTTACTAAAATTTGTAGTGTAACTGAGAAAGAGCAAAGATGGCGGATGAATACTGAATCATATTTACATAATAAAAAAAAAAACAATAATGATACACCTATCATCCATAACATCACGACACTAAACATTAAGCTCGATATCGATTACTGTAGGTTTGCCTTGGTGCCCCTGAGGTGGCTTCGGCCCATCGAAGCATGACTTTACAAGACATCTGGGAGGTGTGCTGTGGTTTCTGGCACCAGGTGTTTTGGGTGCTGTGGGTTGTGGGGTGGATTCATGGATCAGACTTCAGAATCCAATGGATGCTTGATCAGTTGGGGGTTTAGAGGTTGGGTTGCTGGTCTTGGGCTCTTTGCAAGCTGGGAACAGGCTGTGGTGCACTGGGTGCTCTGGTGCCTTTCTATCAGGGTTAGCATTGACTTTTTTTCAGCAAGTGCTGCATTGGCCTCTGTGTGAGATTGGACTAGACAAGTTGACATTTGGGTGCCTACGATTCTGTCATCAGTTCACAGGTATATAATTGATCATTAGTTTTAATGTGTTAACTAAGTTACAGTTCCTGAAAAAACTGTGGGGTAGGGAAGGAATGGTGCTTCTCTTTTCCTGGACTTGACAAAAAATTACTGATGAAAGCACATACAGCACCAAAGTTATGAGACTGTATACTGCCTGTGATTCCAGTGAGGTTGCCGACTCTTATGCAAGCTTGCAATCTCTAACCAGCCCATATATAAGCCCAGTATTATTATAGTATGTTAAGGCCTCATTAATGTTAACAATTTATTAAACTAGAACTACTAAGAGTTTTTAATAGAGCTTCAATTACAAACATCTGTGATACATTTCTGTGCATGATCTTCAGGAAGCAATCAAGCAGGCATGGATTGAGCAAGTGACCCAAGAAGACATTTTCGTGACTCGACATCCAGCCAGATCCAGCAAGTTTAGAAGAATAAAGCAAGTGTAAAGCAGGCTCATTGCATGAAATGACAAATTATTCATATTATCTTGGAGTGTTATTATTTTAAACACTTGAAAAACATCATTAAGACACAGTATTTCACTTTTGTCTTAATGATTTAAGCACTACTGTATACAACATGGGAGAGTACTGTAATATGCAAGGCAATAAGATCTTAAAAAAAAAAAAAAAAACTCTTGGTTAACAAGTTCCTCAAAGGTTCTTTGAACAAAAGTCTTACACTTAAATCCGTCTCTGATTGAGAAATCTGTCTTGCAGAAATAAAAATGAATTAAAATAAGTTCAAAGTAGCACCCCGTCTTAGTTTAAGGGGCCTGTTTTGTAAAATGGATGTTTTTTTTTTGTCATTTTTTGACATTTACATAGGTCTCCAGGGTATGTCTAAAAACGACGTGGCTGAGATTTTTTTGCATTACCATGTTTTTGCAATATAGACATTTACATTTACATTTAGGCATTTGGCAGACGCTCTTATCCAGAGCGACTTACATTTTTATCTCATTATACATCTGAGCAGTTGAGGGTTAAGGGCCTTGCTCAAGGGCCCAACAGTGGCAACTTGGTGGTTGTGGGGTTTGAACCTGGGATCTTCCAAACCGTAGTCCAATGCCTAAACCACTGAGCTACCCCTGGCCCCTGAAAAAAAGAATGACATTCTTTTTTTCAGCACGACCTAGGCAATATGATGTCACATTTAAAAAAGAAGTGAAACGAAGGCAGTTTAAAGTAAAAGAAAAATGCATTATCTGATGGGTATTTCGGCGGCACGGTGGTGTAGTGGTTAGCACTGTCGCCTTGCACCTTCAGGGTGCGTGTGTGTGTGCACGCTACAGTATGATGGATTGGCACCCTGTCCAGGGTGTACTCGCCTCATGCCCTAAGCCTTCTGGGATAGGCTCCAGGCCCCCCCAACTCCGAATTAGGTATTTTAGCTGGAGCATTAACCCACATACGTTTGGGGAGATCTTCGTTAATTTGTTACATAAAGGGCAAATTATGGGACCTTTAAGAAAGCTTGTAGTTTTCTAAAATGCAGAGTGCACCAAATGTTGAAATTTGACCAGGTGAAGGGATTTCCCAGGCCACCATACAGAATTTACTGTAGCGCACTCTATAATTACAGGTTTCACCAGAAGCACAAACTAAATACAGGTTTATGGCTCTATAGCACTTGTCCCAGAACTGCATCTAATTTAAATTGCCTTCTTTTGTTAAGTTGAGTTTTAACGAGTAATCTGTCTATTTATCACTTCCTGAGTCATTTTCTAATTGCAAGAATTGATTAATTTTCAGTCATGATTTTCAGCCTATCCTCTTCACTATAATGATCACAATAATTTGCGGTTTGTCCTTATTAAAGAATTTACTCTTGCTTCCTGCCCAAATCTTACAGCTCTGATTTGTTTTGTCGAATATCTCATTGATTTAATGCTTTCGTTTCCTTTTGATTCGGACACAGTTCCAGAATAAGATAACTCATTCATTTGGTCATCTTCAGTAACTGATCTAACATGATTAATTCAATTCAATTCAATTTTATTTGTATAGCGCTTTTAGCAATTTTCATTGCCGCAAAGCAGCTTTACATAGTCAAAAGAATTATTTAGGTTTGTATGAAATGTGAATTTGTATGAATCAAAATGGTCAGTTTGTCCCTGGTGAGCAAGCCGAGGGCGACAGTGGCAAGGAAAAACTCCCTGAGATGGTAAGAGGAAGAAACCTTGAGAGGAACCAGACTCAACAGGGAACCCATCCTCATTTGGGTGAAACAAAAAGCAGTAAAAGATCTGCATTTATACAGTGTGTAGGGTGGGAGGCAGTTCAGCTATAATAGCTGATGTTAATTGATGTTAATAACATGATTAGATGTGCTTTGGATCTGAAACCTATTCCAGGAACACATAACCTTCACATCCTAAAGTGCTTGGCCTGAAAATATATTCACTGTGTAATAAACAGAACTGTTGTGATTTGACTAAAGGGGTTTGGCAGTTATACCTACAGGAGATAAAAAAAAAATAGGTTCCTGCTTTCTGCGTTTCCTTGGACACATCCATTAGTTCAGCAGAAACAAGCTCTGGTTATTATCATACAGTAGCCATCAGATTCTGGTTGTATATCATTAGATCCCATTAATGTGTCTGGAAATACTTCACAATTAGATGTTACACTCTTTATAAGATTATGTCAATGGGAATGAAGCCTGAAATGATTTCCTTGTGCCGAATGCAGACCAAAGTTACTAGTGTAATGCTATGACTACAATAATAAAGAAATTTATATAAAACCATATAATTCACAAATAATGATACAATGCATCACAACATTTGATGTGCAATTGTATTTATAACAAACGATGCATATAGTAAAACTTCTGAAAAGAACAACATGAAAGCGGCAACTGGGTCATAATTGGCATAATATGTAATACCGAGAGTGAGTAAGCAGACCCTGAAGCGAAATGATAGTAACAGAGAGAGAATAGAAAATCTTGACCACATTGTGCTGGCTGGTTAGTCTGATATCCATCTTACTGGAAGAATCAAGAAGCCGTCATTCTCTCAAAACAACATGGCAGGTCTGACAGGGTTAAACAATAAAATATCCAAATGAGATTGAACGACACGGAAGGTACACGGCTCCTGCATCCAGAATCAGTGTCTGCTTCTGATAATACAAGCTTATTTATGCCTGAGCGAGGACAAATTACCTTTTCTTAGATAATCTGTAAGCGCAGGGCTTTTATGATAAAAATACACCGACATAATTTGTCACATGCCAGTGCGGGTTTCGGAAGAAGTCAGTTCTGGCGCGATTAGCCGAGCTACGATGACTCAGTGTTTGTGTTTGTACAGTGTATGTCTGTAATTGATTTATGATAAAGTTCGATTGGGCATTAAAAGAAACCTGGATGTAATATTCAAGCTAAATGACTGATAAAAAAAAAAAAAAAAACGAGTAAGCACTGATCTGCTTAATTCTAATTGTGCCGGCTTGGATTTGCATAATTCTTATTGTATATGTGAACTTTGCAGAATTCCAGGTCACCATCTTTCATTCCAATCTACAGTATATGTACATTTCTGTTTGATTTAAACTCAGCGCTGTTCATTAACTGAAGACCTTTAGATAGTTCCATGGGGTTCTGCTGAAGCAGCAGAAGCTATGCTGCCAAAGACAGCACTTTTAACCTAGCGCAAGTTTTCTGTTTGGACTTTATCAGCAGCAAACGTCTGTAAGTATAGCCAGGCTGGTGTCTCATATTATGACATTTTTGCTTGGTTGTCAAATATTTCAAAGGTCACTTACTCCTTCAAGCATAGGATTCCTTTTGCAGTTATGGCTGGTCATGATATCAGATGCGGGAGTAAAAAAAATAAAAAACAAATATCTATCAGTATCTTGACAATGAAGCTCTTACTGTAGGCTTGAGCAATGAATTGAAATAAGGTCTCACTAATGACTTGAAAAGAATGATGTGAGACGAACTAATATAAAAGAATACTAGAAAACTTTTAGGCTGCTAATAATTTCATTTCTAATTCAGTCCATCATGCTTTGGCTTATGCTGTGTCTCCTCCAGTGTTGCCAAGTATTTTCAACAGTAAGTAGATAAAGCCTAGAAAATTACTAGATGAGGTCACAGGGTGGTAGAGTATGATGTCATAACGTTTTGGAATGACAACTAGCAGAGGAAGACCAAGATGCTGTGCATGGGTGTATAATAGCTGGAAGCAAGTTATTTCTGTCTATACAGTATGCAAGTTAAAAAGGATTTCAAACTTTTATTCATTAAAACAAAAAAACACAGAGAGAAAACCACAAACAAAAATCAAAAGGCGCTGTGCCAGAAGATTCTATTCCACAAACATTTAGGTGGAAACATTTATGTAGTAAATAATAATAATAATAATAATAATAATAATAATAATACTTATTATTATTATTATTATTATTATTATTATTATTATTATTAATATAATTTTAATAGCATATCTGTATGTACTTAGAGTTTTAAATGTTCACTTCTCTGTCTAATTTTAGCATTTTGACTTAAATATTTTATTATTTTATTGTATTTTTTAATTTTTTATAATAAGTAAAGAACTCTTCAATCTTTAAAATATGGTAAAAAATAAGTTTACCATAAAATGTGCATAGCTTTTTTTATGTCTGTTTTTGTATATGATAAAAACAAGTCATTTTATTATTAACAAATAATAATAATAATAATAATAATAATAATAATAATAATAACACAGTAATTTAAACATATAATTGCCTTTCAGGGATCCCAAGGATATAGTAATGATACATCACAGTACAAATATGCAAGTCTTCTTTAATGTCTAGGCTCTTAGATAAGGAGTTCCCTAAGGGGTTCTTTGAACAGTTAAATGTCCTGAAAGTGTTACACTTAAAGCCCTCTCTAATGGGGAAACCTGATCTTGCAGGAAAAAGAAAAGAAAAAAAAAGATGAAAAATCAAGTTTTGGACAAAATTTTTTTTTTTTAGCCTTTAGCATACTTTGACATCTTAACTTTTAGAAATGTCAGGCTTTAATAGTTATATGCCAGAGTGAAACAGACACGAGGTAAATCAGTTCCGCTTGTAATCAGATTCTGGCTGATCCCAAAAATGCAACATTATTTTGATGTAATTTTTTATGTTTGAAAGACAGAGAGACAGATGGGCTTAGCCCTGTCTAATCTTTTGGCAAAGGCCCTAATCCAGGGTAACTAGAAAATGTGATTATAGATTAATGCTGGTTCAAACAAGTGCTAGAGCTGTCTAGTCAGTAACGTAAAGGGACAGATTCCAGTTGAAGCAAATCTATAAATGTTAAATGTCATGGGGGTGACATAGAAATAAATGTCATTGTACATCACATCTGACTACGTTGTTCTTTAGACTTTTGTGAGCGAGCTACAGTATTCTGGCTGAAAGACGAGCCTGCCACTGAGATAGCAGGATATTGAAAGAGAGGGATTTTATATGGGTAGATCTTAGCGAAGGTCACAGTAGGTACATTAAAATTGCGGTGGGTGTAGGTCTGAATCAAAGAACATGCACTGTAGAACCCATATTAAGACACGAGCTTTGAGCTTGAGTCTTGGAACAACAGATCTTTTGCACCTGATATCTTCCCGTCTCTCTGTGCTGATCCCGCCAATTTCTGTACATCAAATTCCACATGCAAAACCACTGACGCGTCATGAAATCTTAAACAACACACAAGTAAGTGCTTCCAAGTCATTCTGAAATACCTCTAAACCGTCCAAGTTGTTGTTTTGTTCACGGCCAAAACACATTAATTTTGTTAATCTTCTAACACAAGGCCTAATCCCAAATCCCTCTCTAACCCCAGATCAAAGTACTACTTGGTGTTTGGAACAAGTAACTGTACACCCCACATACTGTAGCACACCAGCTTTGTTTGGAACAGCTAGTTACCTGCACATCATTTTAAGCAGTACAAAGCACAGCGTATTCCGTCTCATTTGCTAAAGAAGCAACAAATGAGTAAACGCTATCGTTATAATGCGTAACCAAATTTTGAAGGAATCACCTATGTGTACACCACCTGAGGTAATCACTGCAATCTCCTTATTAACTTTTTCATCCAATTTCACACGCTTGTTTTTGGGGTTGGGTATAATTTGCGTTTTTTATGATACTGCTGCCAATTCGGTACTTTTAAACGTACTGGTGCCTGAACCAAAAACAAAGAGCCACAAAAAATGTTAGAGAACATTAAAGAACAGCTTTTTACTGGAAAAAAATAAATTAACAATATATTAAAAGTTTTAAGTATAAATAAATATAACTTAATACAAAACACAACAAATTTTACACACTACCTAACACAGCTACAATAATTTACTGTAACATGAATAACAATGTTTGGTGTTCTTGGTATGCTACAGTACAAACCAGCTTCACATTTGCGCAATTCTTTTGCTGAAATATAAACAAAAAATATATATTATTTATCTGGCAAAAGACATCTCTCCTGACTTATTGCATGTCCGACACAAGATACAACCCTCTTAGTTGGTGTTAATGAGGACTATACACACAGCTACTGTATGTGTTGAAAGTGCAGACAGTATGGGGAGACTGTCCCGCTACCACCACGCTACAGGGTCCTGAACATTGCCAGCTGATGTCCGCAAGCTGTTAAATACGGTGCATGCCTGTGCTTTAACCAGATTTGAAGTGTTCACCCTTTACATGCAATTGTACACGCAGACATTAAGGACATTTATATAGGGTTATATGGGGTTTCAAACTTTAAACTAACAAAACAAATAGTCTCAAATGTCAAAAGTTTAGACGTTTGTCACAGGCCTCTCACACTTGATGCATAGTCTTAGGCGATAAATGAGGAAAGGAAATGGACTCATTTAACAATGGAAAGCAATAAGCAGATTTATATTATTATATGTCCCTTTTATAATTTTCTCATTGATTAAAGCTTTGAAGTTCTGCAGCTTGAGGCAAATGAGACAACGGCAAATGGCTTGGATTAACACTGCGAGGCAATTGCCGCAAAAGGTTATGTTCATCTTCAGGTAATTACAGTCATATGCAAAGCTGTAAAGTTGCATAATTTGAAGATAATCGGTTCTCTATTTAGCATTAGGGCTTTCCTCTCAGTTATCAGTGTGAATATAAGTGTTAATAATGTGATCGCACTCACTCGGCACCCACACAAAAACACTCTCCCTCGTTCTCACCCAGTTTCTGCATGCAGGAGTGCAGCCGAGTCTCCAGTAACAGGACTCTCTGCCGGAGCTCCTCATAGTCGTAGGCTCCCATCTCCTCCTGGATGGCCATCAGCACCAGCGACAGGTTCCTCACCTCATCTCGGAGCCGCAGGATCATCTGCGCATCCGTCTTGTACTGCTCCAGCACCGGCAGAAGGGGAAGCAGCTGAGTCACCTTGTCCTTTAGGTCCTAGTAGACAGACAGAGATGAAAAAGTCAGGCTTCATCTCATTCCACTGCTGTTATTGGTTTGGGTTCTTCGGGAAAGATAAGAAACCAAACGGAAAATTGGCTGCAGTTCACCGGCTGTGTCCAATCCCAAGCAGCCTAGAAAGGGTAGGGAAGATATACATGCTCTTCAATATCACAAGCAATGATGCAAAACAAGGAATAGCTAGTCATGCTTAAAGTGTTTGTCTGATTTTATTTCCATTACGTATGCTAAAATATCAAGTTCAACTAAAAGATGTACACCTGAACATTAAAGTGCCCCTGTAATCTGAATAGATGTTTCAGAACTTTTTGCACCTGTTCCTTAGTCTTATGGACACCAGTATGATACTTTATCTACAAAATGAATGAATAAACAAACAGAACATATCTGTGCATCCTGCTTTACAGGAAATTAGCACCACTGTTTTGGAGTTTGCAAGTTCTTTCCTTCTTGGTGGAATTTCGTCCACAGTCATGCATTGTGACCTGATAGGCATTTCCATATTGTTAACAGTATATGACTGTCTGTGTGTATGAGAGAGAGTGTCTGGGTTGTTAGAGGTTGGGTCCTTAGCAATGTACTTCCCCTACAGCAGTGCCAGCTGGCATGTGGGCATGGGTCATTGCAGCCAACCATTGTTGGCTTGATGGATGAATGGATAAAATGGATTGTGCTTGGAAACAAAGTGTGCAAAGCTATTTAAGCTTCTTGACTTGAAGTGTTTAATTTAGGGTTCTTGTGTACAGAATTTAACAAATTCCACAAGGCATGCATGGCGGTGTGATCAAAGTACAAAAGCAATGGTATAGATGACTTAACAACGTGACAATTACTGTACCATGTGGCAGGGTAAAGGAGAGAAATAACCAAATGCTGAAGTGAATATGAATGCTGAATTATATGCATATGCAGCAGGAACCCTAACGTTGGATGAATGTTTTAATATAGTTGTAACAATGTGGTGATGACATTCACCATCAGAACAACATTGTTTTTGAAAGTAAGATTGACTTGAATGAAATGATGCTGAGATAACTGTGAATGAACACCTGAAACACAGAGCTGCAAACACCCTTAAAACAATGATACTGTAATCTTTAAAAACATCTATTTACACAACGTCCAACAATATTCCATCATCAACGTCTCAGTCAATCTTCATTTCATTTCATCATTTCATCAAAGGAATTGTAACTTTCCAAAAAACGAATACTAATGTTGTCTCAATGTCTGTTACATTGCCAAATTAACACTAACACAACCTTTTGACAACCAAAAAACACAGTTTTGACAACTGTGAGGCCAACACTTCGGACATAAAGCAGTTAATTCGATCCTGGTTGTGGCATACTGAGAAAACTTTCTACCTTGATGGTATCCAAGCACTATCCAATCTGGAAAAAATGCATTATTGTAGCAGGTTATTATATATAAAAAAAAATTATGTGAGTTTTTACCCTTATATTTGTGTTCTGTTATTCTGCACATCAAAAGTCCAGGTTTGACTCGTACATCCCTTGTACATACTATGTTAAAACTATGTAAATTAATAGTTTGTAAATTGCTCTTACCCCAAAATTACATTTTTGCTGAACTACATCAACAAGCAACATGTAGTCATGTTCAACAGTCTGCTGTAAATTTATTTTAAAAAAAAAAGTGTCATGAGGGCTCATGGTCCTGTTTCTGCTTTTACTATCATGTCATGGTATGTTTTTATGACTTTAGCGCACACTGAGGCATAAGCCTTCACAACGCTGACTCATCTCAGATTGATAACCGTCCGTGTGGATTTCGCACATCTGTTGAAAAGATGTCCTCACTACAGACTTATTTGGTATCTGTCTTGGTAGAAAAATGTTAGTAGTTAGTAAGCCCTCATGGAAAAATCCACATGTGGCATCTGTGACATTGAGAAAGGACTTGGGAACAGATGGAGCAGTAGATCGGATTAATAATTAAAAGCGAGAGTGGATGTGCATAACAGCATGCAGTCGGAGAAGGCAGGCTTTGGGAGAGAGGGATCTGTGTGTGCCTCAGGGCGTTTAACTGGATAGCATGGTAGAGCTCCTGGCATTTCAACATAGACATGTTAAGTCCTGCAATTTTTTACACTGGTTTGTGTTGCTCCGGCATGGTGTTATAACCTGTTGCGGTTAAATGCTTCTGTCCAATCTGTCCCATGAATTCGTACTCAATTCTTAACGCAAGAGCAATTCTGAAAATGAGGTTCATATGTTGTTCAACGTGCCATTACGTTTGCTTACCATTGGCTAACAGTTCAAGTTCAAACAGCAAAAAAATGTCATTTGCATTTGAATGTCTTCTTTGATCCATACATACATACGGTATTTGAACAAACAAGCTACTTTTAAAAATTATATATATAATCTCCAGTAAATGCATTATCCAGGTCGATAATGCAGCAGATCTGAAGCATATCCTGACCCAAGATGGGAATAAACCCTGGACTGGACACAGGTCTACTAGAGAGACCCCCACAAAAAAGTGCATGCACCATGAAAAATTGTGAAAATCTAACTCAGAAACAAGTGACCGTGAACTGGAGAGCTGTGAGGTGGTTAACACGATCTAATTCTTCTTTGTGTTACCTTACACAGGAAATCATCCTCTCCTTGATCTGTAAGTGCAATACTCATGAGGTTTCATGAGGATGGCTATGCTCCACATCTGGGTTCAAAAACTGATTTAACACTGAGCAGTCATAACAAACTAGAGGTGTAAACATTCTAGCACGCAGGGGGAAAAAAGTGCAAAACATCAGAGGACACGTTTCCAAATGCCTACAATTACTCAGCATGTTGAAGAAATAACTGAAGAGCATCAGTCCGCTTGATGATTTCTCTAATCAGTGATTAGTGGCACTCAGTGAACTCAAGATGATCTCTTTCCCTCCTCAGCTTTTCACTTTGCTCAAAATCCCATTTTCCTTTTCATCTCAGAGTGGTGCCAGCCTTGCATCTCCACCGAACCCCTGATTTGACCTCTTTTGATCAAAATGTATCTGCTTATTCAGCTGCACATTATTTCTCTTTAAAGGCGCCAGGGTCTGGGCTCTTCATGTCACACTCTGTCAGCTCTTTCCGTCTGGAATTGTGGAGCGTCATCATGAGTGTGGCTAAGGGGTGGCCCAGGCCATTGTAGCGTTGTACTGTAGCATACTGTTGTTGTTGTTATATGATGTAAACTATAGGACTAAACTAAAAACTACATTTTGCTGGTAAAGGGCAAATTATAGTTAATTTTCAACAATTATAGTTAAATATTTAAATTATAGTTTAATAATAAATGGGGTGACTCCCGCATATCTGGGAAGCATTGTTAACAAGTGGTATTTGACACTTCAAACTTATTATTATAATTTTTTGTGGCTTCATGTACAGTAACATCTATTCTTTGTAGGCATAACACCCAATTTAGCTACAGTTAGCTCATCATAGTTACTTCTAAATGCTAGTATGTCATACTTAATAAGACATACTGTAAACTGTATCTCAATTCTAGTCCCAAAACCTTTAAAGGACACATTTAAAGACAGATTTCATCAGCTTCATGACTAAGACTGTCACATTTTGAGGGCTCCTCCACATTGTAGCAGACATAAGCTGCCTTCTTTCCTCTGACAACGAAGGCTACAATGGCGCGTTCTTTGTGACCCAACCTCTTCCAAAATCTTTTGCAAAATGGGGAAAAGATGACACCAGATGCAGGACCAGAAGACTCAACTTAAATCAATTAAATAGCTAACAATATTACTAAATATTAAAATATATTAAATGTTGTTGTTTTTAGGCTCTTCCCATCAAGGGGTCGCCACAGCGGACCATCCAATCTGCACACAACTTGGCACTGGTTTTACACAGGATGCCCCTCCCGATGTAGCGCTCCCATTTTATCCATTTTTGGGGCCAACTGGGAATTAAACCCTGGATTTCCACTTGGCGGGTGAGGAACCTAGAGTACCAAATCCCATGACAAGATTTTAAATATATCTTTTTTTCCATAACAAGTCCAACTACAGCTGTGAAGGTTGCTACAGTAGATGACAGGAGCAGCGCTTTAAGATGTGACAGTAAGGGCGGAAACAGCTGATGCAAGTAGGAAACCCTCCATAGATTCAACCATCTCATTTCGCTTCAGCAGCAAAGGCAACAAGCAGACAAGGACCACGTAGACCACTTGCCCTAAATTAAGACATAGCTGCGTTTAGTACCTGGTAAAATAAAATAATATTGTTGGTAAGTTTTGTGGCTTTTCGTCTACTTTAGCCATACATAAAATCATTTCATAAAAATAGGAGAAAAAAAAAGTCAGGTGTCAGTCTAAGATGACCACCCCAATGTAAAAGGTCCTGCTGGTGATACAGTATATACATGGTTCATCATTAATAAAATGCATGCAGAAAGGGCCATGTGGGTGCAGGCTCTCATTCTAACCAAGCAAAAGTTATATCTGGAGCCAAGAGCGACTAATTAAAAAGGCGTGGCTTCTGCTTGGTTGGAATAAAAGCCTTTTTGGATCTACAGTAGTATGACACCCTGATCTAAAAGAATCAGGTGTGTACTGGTACTAATGGTAGCCACAGGATGTGAGGCTGCTTCTTCCTTGTTAAGGTTTGTTGTAAATCTGGTGATGGAGGGCCTCTCAGACCAGCAGCGCTGCATCATAAATCTCATTTTCCCATTTTGAGTCATGAAAATTTGGTCTCATTAATCTGCTGGCCTGCCACAGGCGACTTTGAGCTCCCTATATTCATCATTTGCTCATGGTAAAATAAAGCCTGCCTTCTGCAGCCTGGCTTTTTGAACTGATGCACAGCACCACAGCGAGCCTTTCCTCAACAAAAAAAAAGAAAAGAAAGAAAGACTTTTATTCTTTATTCATTGAAAACTTATTGAGAGATGAACTATGATTTTGAGGATGCGCTTTAAATAATTCTCTTTGGAATGATGGTGAGAGAGGTCGGGTGACATGATTAAGTTTAGACTCCTAGATGACTGGACCCCTGAGGCGGACATACTATCCCAGTCTTTCCTCCTATCATTAGGCAAGAACGACAGTCGGAATATTAAAGCCTGCTTTATCATACATGTAAGAGCTCAGGCTAATCCCAGATCCTCTAGGATGAGTGGGTCACCAAACGCATGAACTTAAAAAGATAAAAAAAGAGGACTAATCACAAGCCGTGCTAAGTCTTTGGGAGATAAGTAGACCATAACTGTTAATATTTGTAGCTTATCACTTAAAAGGATGCAAAAGCAGAGAAAGGCTTTTATCCACACCAACACACACTCCTGCATGTGTGCTTGCTTATTAAAGAAATAAACCCTAAATCTGGCTTTAGGTCCTCATTTAAATGACTTTGAATTCCTCTAAGGAGTTGTGCTAAAGGGTTTGATTAAACACAGAAATCAGATGTGTGCTTTAGTGTTTGCATTTCTGATGTATCTCTCCAAAGAGCTGTGCATGAACCACAGGGACTCAGTGCCTCAGTGCCTGCACGATTTGGCCTTTAACCAGTTACGGCTAATCAGCTAGTTACCAAAGCTTACATCAGCTTAATCAGGCATGTGTTCAGGTTCGGCTTCTAAGATACTGCTGTAGGATGGGAGCGAGGCTGAGCTGTTCTGGGTGAAAAAGAATTAAAAAGCCTCACTGTAAAATCACACAGCTTTGCATAGAGTATTTATTACACCCAGTTTATCATGATTTTATTTAACCTTTTTTTTTTTTACCATGTTTTCTATATACTGTTTACTGGGGTGGCTTTGGCCTCTCAGGGCGTGGCTCTGCAGGGCCTCTGGAAACGTGCTGCAGTGTCTTCAGAACCTTGGTGGAACCTTTGCTGTTGGTTGTGAAGCGGGACCTCCATTGATCAGACTTGTGTGGTGCAGATGGGAATCTGGGGAGATTGGAGGCCTGATTGGAGGCCTTGGCTTCTTTGTCTGCTGGGCTCCATGTGCAGCAGACTGGGAGTTCTAGTGGCTTTCTATCATGATCATCATTGACGTTTTTTGGCAATTTATGCTGCATTGGCTTTTCTGTGGGATCAGATCAGACAGATTGGTCTTTAGTCCCGGCGGACATGGGTGAGCCTTGGGTCCATGATCATGTCATCAGTGTACTGGTGTATATATTTGATAAAGTTAATGTGTTAATGTTCATATGGTGTTGCTGTTATGGCTGATTGGTGATCTGTTTTATAACTAAGAGGTATATTCCTCTGAAAAGGACTTTCACAAAGACAGTGTGTTGTGAAAACATCTGACAACCTCGAGGCATGAACTAGACGCAGGCCGTTTGTATAATCTGAACGAAGAGCGCAGAAAATCAAATATGTGCATAAATATTACCACAGCATTTCACTTAATTCATTGACCTTTATTCATTGCAGCTTTTCAACCTCCTCAAGTCCTGCATTGTTATTCATATTAGTTATTCATCTTAAAGTGTATTATGCAATAACTTCTAAACTTCCAAAGTCTCGACTGACTGAGAGACCCCGAGACATGAAGCCAGATGATATACAAATACATGGCATGTTGTAGGTACATTTTCTGACATATCTAAAGCACTTCACTATATAGAAAGATATCATTAACTTACTTATTTCTTTTTTTGTCTCTCTGTGTGCGTACAGTATGTGTGTGTGTGTGTGATGTGCGTGTGTAAGATTGAGTCAAACTACTGCGATTCTGTGGGTTTTCTGAGTAGCTTTCGAACACCTGAGTGACTCATCAGGAAGGAAATACACCCAATATAGTGCCTGACTCATTCCTAATTTTGGTATGATATAAAAAAAATAATAAAAAAATACGTTATTACCTGAAGGTCAGTTTTGTTCTTTGTTATAAATTTTTTAGCTATTCCTTTTTTTGTTACTAAAACAATACTTGAACTTTCCATTCCATGAAAGAACCAAATATTTTAAAGGCTTATAATGGATCAAATAAGTGAATTTCAAATGATAAAGCTAGTGCTGTGGAGGACAGTGATTTGAATGCTAGCTGTCATGGAGCTAACCGCTCTGAGCTTAACTATATTAACATTTTACTAACCACCAGGAGGAAAATCTTACAGCGGATTAAGATTAATGTTATATGCTTTGTACAGTATGCACATGTCATCAGCTGTAACAATGAAATCAATTGTTTAGGTCTGTCTTGTGCGCCCAAAATAAATCTGAACCACCAAGGCATGGTCTCCAAAAGAACTCTGAAGGTGTGCTGTGGTACTGTATCTGTTCCCAAGATGTTAGCAGCAACACCTTTAAGTCATCTAAGTTAAGAGGTGGGGCATCCATGGATCAGACTTGTCCAGCACATCCCACAAATGCTCAGTCCGATCTGGAGAATTTGAAGACCTTATACTCTTTGTCATGTTCCTCAAACCGTTCCTAAATGATTTTGCAGGGTGGCAGGGCGCATTATCCTGCTGAAAGAGGCGACTGCCCTCAGGGAATACTTGGACTGGAACAATTTTTGGTATGTCGTATGTGTCAAAGAAAAATCCACATGATTGCCAGGACACAAGGTTTTTCAGCACAACATTGCCCAGAGCATCACACTGTCGTTACCGGCATGCCTACTTTCCATAGTGAAGCAGGGGTCAGCATGGGCACTCTGACAAGTCTGTGGTTACTCAGCCCCTTACACACCTAGCTGTGATGCACTGTGGGTTCTGAAGCCTTTCTGTCATTGGCAGAAATAACTTTTTTAGCTAACCAGTATCTCTTCTATGGGATTGGACAGAACAGGCTAGCCCTTGCTTCTCATGTGGATACATGAGCCTTGGAGACCAATAACTCTGTCACCACTTCACCGGTTGTCTTCCCTTGGACTACATTTGGTAGGTACTAACCTCTGCATCCCAGGAACACAATAGAAGACCTGCAGTTGAAGGGAGGTGCTCTAACTTGCTAATTTCTCCTGCTTTTACAGTTTACAGTTCCACAGTAAGTACAGTGAAAGGATAAAACCATTTATTTTCATTTCGGCATACGCTCTTATCCAGAGCGACTTACATTTTTATCTCATTATACATCTGAGCAATTGAGGGTTAAGGGCCTTGCTCAAGGGCCTAACAGTGGCAACTTGGTGGTTGTGGGGTTTGAACCTGGGATCTTCTGAACCGTAGTCCAATGCCTTAACCACTGAGCTACCCCTGAATAAACATAGAATTGTATACAAGCTTGTAGCACGGACGAACAGGCCATAATTCCAAGATTACATTTAAAAATAAAAATTATAAAAAGCTCTAGGTATCTAGTAGGTGCACTAAGATTTTTAAGAATAGTAAAAGCACAAGTTATACCAAATAACAAATACTAATTTTAATAATACCTTTTTAATAAGGGATAACCAATTAAAATATTTTTTAAAACATTATTATTTGCACCATTTGCTACTAGTGATGCTGATGTTACTGTATTCGCACAACTACGTAAGCTCTTCTTTCGCCCAGCACCAGTTAAATCTAGACTGAATTTGCTCCAATCACGGCACACACCGAACCGAACGTCCTGTTCCGAGCGCTACAAATTCGATTACACGCACTGGTACATTCCCTACTGTTTATGTATGTTAATATACAAAAATAACCCTGTAGCAATATTCTACTGCATATTACTTTAGGCTTATGGAATTATTTTTGTTTTATATTTATATATTGTGGGCTTTTTTTATACATACAATTTGCTGTCGCTTGTATTTTTCCTTCCACAATTTTATGGCAATTCAGGTTATCATGTGATACTAGAGGTTGGATATTTTTAACTCACTGTATATTGTTATCCACATATTGTGTGTCTGTGTATATGCAGTATGAATGAGATTACAATAACTAGAGACTTGATACCTGAAAGCTCTTGGGGTTAAGGCTGCGAGGGTTCTCAGAAGCCGTCTTCAATTTGCCGTCCACCGTTTTCATTAGGTTCTCCGTATCCCTGACGTATTGCAAATCCCGGTATGTCCTTAAATCCAGAACTTCCATAGACTGGGTAATATTCTGGACCTGTCGATATACACACACAAACAGACAAACACACACACACACACACACACCAAGGTTACTGCAAGTTAAGCCTTTGAGTTTGTTTGGGTCTGAAAGGATCGCATGGCCTCTACCTCAAGCCTCTATTAGTTCAACACACACAAACACACACACAAACACAGACACACAGACACACACACATACACGCAGACAAGCACACAGCATGGAGTGTTATTATAAAAGGAGCCAGTAGAAGTTGTTACATTCTGAAGAAAGCCTCGAGATGTCATGTTGAGAGGGACTGACCCCAGGTGTCCTCATTAGTGTGTTTTATAAGACAGAGGTGTACGGGTCTCACAGTTGCTGCCTGAGCTCCCCACACACACTTTATCTGATTTCATTGAGGGTAGCTATGTGAATGTGTGTGAAATAGAAAAAAGGAGAGAGAGAGAGCGAGAAAGAGAGAGAGAGAGAGAGAGAGAGAGAGAGAGAGAGAGAGAGAGTTTCAGACCTGATAAAGTTCACACATTTGGTGCAGGAGTTCTATACTTTAGCGCTGAAGTCATCACTCTAAAATAAGTCAAAAACGTGTCTTCATTTGTTTCCATAAAAAAAAATATATATATAGAAGATGAACCCAGACTGATTGCATAAGCTGTTGGAAGTTTCCAGCATTAACTTGCCCCACCCTATTCTTCCCCTATCACATTAGTAACCTTTCAGCTGGTGCCCTCATCTCAACTCGCCTTTGCTGTTTGAAAGATGCACTAATGTGGCACACTCGCTTTCTGTCGAGGTAAATGGAGAATGGCTTCAGTTCATCAGTGTGAAATATAATCCAGATTTGATTTAAGATTATACATTTACATCTACTTCTATATAATTCAGTTCAATTTTATATATAGCACTGTATATAGCACTACAAACTGTAGTACTATATACTGAAGGTTTACAGAATCAAAAGAAAATTAAGAAAATGAGTTTAAAATGTGTAAGAAAATATGTATAAATCAGAATCATCAGATGGTGGCAAGGAAAACCTCCCTGGGATGGCCATAGAAAGAAACCATGAGAGGAACCAGACTCAACAGGGAACCCATCCTCATTTGGGTGATATCAGATAGGGATTGATTTGCAGTCATACTGTGTGTTAGGAGGCTGGAAGTTCAGTATAACAGGAGAAGTGTTGAAGTATATATGGAGTCCAGGTAAAAAACAGTTTGTACTGTAGGAATTTTATGGTAAAATGGAACAGTCACTGCATTCACCCCAAGCAGACCACACGGGGCCTCCATGCAAGGTGGAGAGATCTCCAAACAGAAGCAGGGCACCAGGATATGTAAATAGTGTCTAAAGCTAAAATTATTTATTTTTTTAAATATTGTTATTATATATTATTGTATAATATTATTATAATTATTATTATAAAATCATTGCTCTGTTTTGATTAACCAGTTACAGTAGAAACTCTGCAGATTATTGTGGCATTTCTTATTCTTTTTTCAGTTATTATAAACAAATTAGATTATTAAACTTTTCTTTTTTTTCTTTCTCTGTGTCAAGTGAGGGATCTCCTTTTCTGACATGACTATACAGTAAAAAGGATCATACTGTACATTCTGTTCTAATTCTCTATTTATTAACCATAGTGTTAACTGTTACAATCCCATCAATACATATTAATTTACAGTCTTTGGGTGTCCACTTAATTGCACCAAAATGATCACATACTTTCATTCTCTTATTATTAATAGTACAACTTGATAGTGGATCTTGCTGGTGAATAGGTATTTAAGTTCCTTGAATCTTCATTTACATTTTTTTATTTTATTTTGCACAATAGTACACCTTAATTTGCAGTTCTGATGTTTCCACATGACTGTACTACTATAATCAGTGTATCATAGTTTTTTTTCTATTTGTTTTTTTATTCTTTTTCTCATTGTGATTTTAAGCTTGCTTAAATATTCTTCTACAGTATATCTTGTTGCTTGTATTTGCTTGTATAATCTGTGAACTTGCTGCTGTTATGTTAAAATATCTGAGATTACTAAAGTTATATATCTATCTATCTCAAATTCAAATTTTATTTGACACATACACAGTCATACACAGTACGATATGCAGTGAAATGCTTATACGACCGCCGGTGACCTTAAAAAGAAAATAAAAAACTATCTAAGGAATAAATATTAATAAAAGAAATAAAATACAAAGGAAAATAAATGTAACTAGTAAAATTAACAACTGTACAAATAAGGGCATGTAAAAATATCACAAAAATAGAATATAGGAATATGGGGGGAAATATATATATATATATATATATATATATATATATATATATATATATATATATATGAGCTGGTATACACCTCACAAATGATCATTTATATTTTTCTTACATTAGGAACCAATGTAATTGGCTCTAACAGCACTTACAGCTGTATAGAATCAGGGGGCTGTTCTTAACAGATCTTCATTTCAAGATTCTTAGCTGTTTGCCTGTGGGACAGTCCACCTTCAGGGCCTGGTTAAAGAGATTTCTATTTATAATGTGAAAACATGGAGGACAAAACACTAGCCATACTGGCATGACAACAAATTTAGTATTTGTCTACAAACTACTTGCATGACTGTGCTAATTTGCCTTTAGGTGTGAATGAGTTTGTTAATGTGTGTGTGTGTGTGTGTGTGTGTGTGTGTGTGTGTGTGTGTGTGTGTGTGTGTGTGTGTGTGTGTGTGTGCGGGTAGTGCCCTGCGATAGACTGGTAAGTATTCCCACCTCACGCCCAGTGTAGTGGCACTCTGTGAGTAATTGTCATAATTTTAGACACAATAATGCTAAGGGAAACACACTAATTGTGCCTGCAAAACATGAATCCAAAAATGCTTGTTTTGAAAAATTACAGGAGGGAGTACATTCTTTTTCCAAACAAAAAAATAATCAGATATAGTATAAAAATTGTTTTATGCTCTAAAAAACACAACCGACGCAAGTAAAGAACAAATTGAAAACCAGGAACGTATATAGAGTGAATCTACAGTACAACTTTCTTTTTTGATAATGTCATTTAGAAAGAGTGCTTGAAGCCCCTGAGCAGCAGCTGATCAAGAGTAAAAATGTCAGCTGTACCTGGTATTAAGTCACAGTCCTGGTTACAGTGATCAATAATTCAGTAATATATTCAATATGCACTGTGTTATATGCGTTTTACATTATGGCCTTTTCCCAGCACTGCTCATTATTCTTCACTCGTGTTGGCAGGTTTCAGGGAATTTCATCGTACACATGCTAGACAGGTTTTTACTGGCTAACAGAGAGTGACTAAGTGTTTATGGTAAATGGCTACCAGTCTGAAAAAGAGGCGGATTCAGGTACTCATTGATTTCTTCAGACTCCCTTGACTTTTCACCGTCTCCTTTCAGCTCCCAGGATAAACCCTTCCACTTGAGCGTGATATCAATATCTAGATACCCTGCACACCCTCTGCCTTTTTTTTCTCTCTTCCTGTCAGTCTAAGGAGTTGGTCAGCCATCTGTATTGTTGTGCTTCTCTCATGCTTTCACATGACGTACTTGCGGCATGTGTGGAATTTTAATGGCAGCAGTTCGAAGATAAAGTGTTTGACCGCAGTCAGGTTACATGGAGAGGAATATAGACTTGGAGATGAAGAGATAAAGCAGAGAAGATGGAAACGTTGATGGAGTAGAAAATCAGATAGACGAGGCAGGAGGGAGATGAATTAGGAGATAAAGGGAGCAGAGTTTAATATTCATTCTCATAGGCACCCCATTGATTAAACTGCAGATATGTTGAGGCAAAAACGCACCTCTTCCATAGCATTACCTCTTCTCTTTCTTTTTATCTATCCCTCCAATTTCACATTGGCCTATTTTTCTTTCTCTTTCTCCCCCACCATCTCAGGTCTTGTTGTATGGCATATAAAAAAAAAACAACCTCGGGTGATCCTCCCATATAGATTTCTTTTCTTCAGCACAAACGCCAACATGTCCTAATTAGTGTTGAGATTCACTGTTGTGGTCAGTAAACTATTGTCCTTCAATGCACTCTGTTGTAGCATACATTCCTCGGGCAGTAACACAAGCTCAGAATTGGACAATTTGATGGAAAAAAAAATCACGATTATTTTGACACATATCATGACTGCGATTTAAACTGTGATATGTAATTATTAAATGTATCCAAACCTAGTTATTTAGACTAACAGCAAATAATTGGACAAATGATTATTAAGATATTAATTAAATTATTGAAGATCATGTTTGCCAGTATTTATAACTCAAAATTCTTTTAACAAAATTATTGACAATCCCTAAATAAATTTGTGACCTTATGTAATACGTTGCAGTCTTCAGTGATTAAATAATTGCACAGACTCTATCACAATTTAGATTTTTTATGTGCAACATTACTGGAGATATGATACAGCAAGGCATCACCTTGATACGCAAAATTAAAACAGTCTAAGCTTGAAATTAGTTTAAATAATGGCATATTTGTTTATATTTTATCTCCTCATGAGAAAAATTTAGACTTAGACTTTAAGCTGTAATTTCCTTTTCACTGTAATCAGCTACCCAGGCCATCATTAAAGTAATGAAATCTGTGTATGTTTGGATTGGAACACAATAGTATTATCTAGTATCTGTGTGGCTTAATGTATAGAAACATACAGGTTTTTTGTATTTTTACAGCTCAGTAAGGCAATGGTTAGATCAGGTTATAAGAGCAATTCACAGAAGGAAAAACAAAATAACAATAAAATAAATAGACTGAAAAAAGGTGGGAAACTATGTTTTTATCAGTCTTTGAGTGGGAACCTTGATGAAATCTGGCAACCCATTCTACAAACTTCCAACAGTCAAAAAACTGTCATTTAATGGCAGTAAAAACCATAGAATTTTTAAGGTGTTTTTGTTGCATCCTGTGGGATGACGGTCCTGACACACAAACCTAGCCTGGAGCTTTTTTGCAAGATTTCAGGAAGAAATGAATAAATAAATAATCAGAATACCTCACCTAGTGTTCATATGTGGATTTTTGTTTATTTACGTTGTATTATCTGTTCAATCTAAATAACATATTCAAATTTACTGCATTTATAATAATGGAGAATTAATATTTCATTCCAAAGTATTTAATGGTTTAAAATCATGTCATGTTTACCTGTTCATTTGATTTCACATAAACCCTATCCATGAATATGAATGTCAGTGGATGTACTGTATTTTTCAGTAGCTTGAGTTATGATGCAGTGGCAGAGCCTAATATTTACCTACATTTGCATAACATTATGTTTTTTGAGATAATCAACTAGTCAACTAATCAAAATAATTTAGTCAAAAATCAATTTATATTCTTAAAACTTTGATTTCATGCGGTGTAAACATGAGTGCCAAAATTCTGTTTCCCATTTGCTATGGAAGTCACAAAACATTAACTTGTTTCAGTCTTCAATGCGAAGAAGTCCAAGTAAAATTTTATTTATGCATTCTGTTTGAAAAGAAAGATTTAACATCATATCTAAAGGAAAATGTTGTTGTTTTAGTCAAATTGTCATTTCTGCTTGTTTTTCCAAATCTCTGATGCTAACATGCTAGGTGAAACTTATCTTACGCTACAATGAAATTTAAGTCATACTGTCTTTTTTTTTTAAAGTAATTTAACAACGCACTTGAGGGGAAATGTTGATTTTCTTGACAATTCTGTCCGATTTTATTTGCAAAGCAATATCAATTTCTGTCTCTTAGGCTAAGATGCTAAAAAATAAATCCAGTAGAGTGAATTTTTAGTCCTAGAGTTTTGATTTCAGTAATTTATCAACGCATCTGAGGGAAATGTTGATATTTTAAACAATTTGGTCTTGTTTCCACCATCACTCTTTACATTGTCTATTATAACGCAGGATTTCAGCTACATGCTAGCTAGCTAACTCATAAGCCTGTGTCATTCGGGCTCTTTCTTGTGCAGCTCCCATACATTGCTGTTGCTTAGCAACAGTGTTCTCATGACTTTAAAAACTTGAATGTTAAGCTTATTGTGTGTTCACCAGCAAGTAAGACTTTTGTGACATTGTGTGTGTTGTCAAGGCAGTTCAGACACTGTGCGAGATTGTAAGTATGTGTGTCTGTGTGCTCCATTTTCTGCTTTCTTGGATTATTTTTAACTTTTTTATTATGTCTTTTTCTTACTCTTAGTCTGGTGGGGAGAAAGAATTCAAGGGGACGACTAAATCAATCTAATTTCACAGCGGTATTTAGGACATGCCCTCTTTTTGAAGCACACCTACCTCATGTACTTACAAACCTTCACTAATGGAGAACATGAGAATTAATGGAGAACTAATCGTTTGACCTAGTCGACTAAGATCTATTAGTTGAACCTGTGTGTAGGTGTGGAGGTGAGCTTTGGTATAAATTCAAATACCTTTGCATCTTTGTGTGTGTGTGTTTGTGTGTGTGTGCATGCATGTGTGTGGGGGGTGTTAAAAGCTGTTCTACATTAGTTATTAAAAGGCTGTGAATGTAGCTATAAATATAAAGGAGTAAAATATGAAGAAAATGTTGCTATAGGAAAATAATCAATATTTTTCCAGTGACGGAAACTGCTTGTCTTGTCACGTTTTCTTCCTCTTATACCTCGGCAATTTGCCAAGAAACACTTTTGCTTGTTGCGTCCCTTATTAGACATTTTATTATGGTAAACTATACTGTAGCTCGGTGGAACGGTAACATAGTGGTTAGGACTGCTCCTCCAGGGTTGGGTTCAATTCACCCGTTGTGTTTGAATGACTGGTGTTGAGCTGGCAACCCTGATCCCTTAAGTAACGGCCACAGAAACGACAAATATATCTCCAGGGTAGGGAGCATATGTCACCCGATGTGCCATGTGGTATGGAAATGGACCAAAATACCAAAATTTATAAAACTATAGTTTATCCCATGATATACCATATAATTAACATTGACATTTCGTACTTTACAAAGTGCCAGGGTAGGTACTACTGTATGGTACTGTGCTCACAATAGTACTGTGGTATGTACAGTACCACTATACTAAATAAATTACTAAATAAATATTACAGTACCACCAGGTATATACAGTAATATGGTAAAATAGTTATCTATATTAGATAACCTGTTAAAGTTTGGTCATGTAGCCACTGTGCTACCCAATAAGTACCATGGTATTTACCAAAGTACTAAGTATTAACATCAGTAGAGCACTGCTAGATGTTACCAGATCAATACTTTTATAGGACATATATACATGTTTAACATATTTTTGTCAGTATCCTGGTAAGTGTTCGATATTATCATTCTACAGTACATGTACCGTTGTATCATGGCAGAACCGTGTACCATAGTATATACCATATCGGCAAATACTGTAAGTGCCATGATAGTGTCATAAATACCATGAGAAATAAGTACCACTGTGCATATACCAAGGTAAAAATTTCTTAGGGGTTAAAATTGTAACTGTAGAGAGATTTAGAGATCAGATTTCTCTAGTATTTGTTGTAGTACCACATCAACAGCAGTCCATATGTACTTGTAGATGTGTATTTTGTTGATTTAGTGCATGTCAGCTGGCGAGCGATGGCTAGCTGTGCAGCGTGTTAGAAAACACACACCTTCTCCATGAGCTGGCGGAGCTGGCGACTGCGTGGGTCTCGATTACACATGTTCTGGGCCGGAGCCACCACCGTGCAGATACACTTTCCATCCGCATCCTGTGCCGAGCTGTAGATCTGCCAGCCTTCCTCCGGGCTTGGGTATAAGGCCTGGAGAGAAAGAGATGGAGAGAGGGAATGTAATCAGGAGCATAAAAGGGAAACGGTGAGAGATGGAAAGGGACGAAGTATGGATGCATCTGTTTGTGAGCGGCATTACCCCTAATCAGGTTGGACACTCGGTGGAAAGGGAGATGCTTGAAATCGATGAAGCTGCTATCTGGACGGGAGTGTGTGAGAATAAATGCATCTCTTTTAGCCCTATTAGAAATGCTTGCCAGCATATATACACATACACACAAAGCTATACACGACAAAAAGAGGTAAAAATAGAATAAAATGGATTGAAATAATGCATCAGAATATCTCTTCCTCCCTTGTCTCTACTCAGAAGGTGTACTGTGCTCGACTCCACTCTTCCCCCAATACACGCACAACATTGGATTAAAATGTCTTGGTGGACAGGGTGCTATGTGATAAGAGTGTAAACTAGCTACCTCCCTGTGTGCTAGCAAAGCTTTCTGCCACATCTTATTACCACCACTGACCCCACAAACTTCATCAGCGTCCTCCGCACCCCCTCCCTCTCTTTCTCTAACCTCCCTTCAGTTTTCACCTTACTCCCACAATTTTTTGCCATCGTTTATTATCTCAGTGTCCTCTTCCACCCTTGCTGTCTTCATTCTGTCTCCATTTCCATCCCCCGTGGCTTTACCCTACTCATCTATTCAAGAGCAGTTTTATCTGTGCACTCGGGGATCCCTATTTTCAGCAGCAAATTCTCCACCCCCAAAAATAAACTTCACCTAAACTGACACGAGAGCTTAACTATCTAAAAATACAGTGCAAGCACATTCAGTGCCCTGCTAGACTACCACACACATGTATACAGCTATTTATCTTTTTCTATTTAGGCTTCCTGCAGTGCTTGAGGATATGCTAGACGCTTTTCTCTTTGGTTCTTTTTTCCCAGAATTCCCAGGGTGTGACCAAGTGGGAGGACGCAGAGTGTGAGCCAATGCCAGCCAATTTGATGTAAATTATCCTCATATTCTTTAAGTATGTTTTTTTTTTTTTTTTTTTTAATGAACTCCAGGACATTTTGTTTCTCTGGACGAACCCTTAAGGGTTCAGATATTAAAGAACTTTAAAAAAGAGCCCTTTTCTATATGAAAGAGTTCCAAGTAGAAATAGTTTAACTAGCAAGAAAACTGTAAATTGATGATTGTCAAATTATAAAGAGCTTTGATTAGAAAGGGACCCATGAAAAAACAAATAAACGATTACTATCATTTATACCATGTCATTGTTGTTTACTTGATTCAGATTAGAAAGGTATTGATTAACTTGGGTTTAGATTAATATTATTCAACACCAATGTCATCACTTCTACAGTTACTCTTACATAGGGACTTTAATTGTGAAAACAAGTTTAAAAATGTGATTTTTTTATATTATACTGTAGGTTTTTTTTTTTCTACAAAGATGCTCAACAATTAAACATTTGGCCTTCTGAGAGAACTAATATTCATAAAAATCTTCTCTTATTTTTGATGTCTGTTATTTTTTTTCTTACTTTTTAAAGAAAAATCTCTTTTTTAATTTTCTCCTGTGCAAGAAGAAATTTCACGAGTATTAGAGAGCACTCTTACCAAGACAAGAAATAAAAAGTAACATTTTCACAGTTTGCAAATTGTTCCTTCAATGCTCAGAAACAGTTTTAAAATGAAGAAACAAAGAATTGGTTCATATAATCAAATTTAGATTATGATATGGTTTTAGAGGAATTATAATGATTGTATTGTATAATCTGTGGACTAAAGAGATAATATTGGTCAACAGATTTCAATTAAGACTATAAAACCAAGCTTCTGAATGGCTTACAGATTGCTGCAGGACGCATTGTCCATTCCAGGTTTACACAGATCAGACGTTTTTAAAGATTGCACACATGAGACAGAAGAATAAATTGCTACAAGCACTATAAAACAACATGATTATATACTGTATTTAAAAAATACACAACTTTAGAAAACTCAATCCATGTCCCAGCAAAGCACCTTTTTAAAAAATTCTTTGCGTCGCTCAACTGACACGTCAATCACAGCACTACAGTTCTTTTGCCAAATGCCAGATTTTTTATTTTCCTGTAACACCAGGGATTAGGCTCTGGAAGATCATTACGTTTATCACAAAGTACTTTTATTTCACTACTGATGAAAAACTTCACTATTTCTTCTTCTGCTTAACACCTCTCCAGCTCTAACACCGGATTTGCACACGGCAAGACATGCACCTGCCTTTATATTGTGTTTAGGGGCATTACTAATGCCAATTACTTACTAATTCTCTGCTAATCCTAAGCGCCCCCAATGTAAGATCAAATGGGATTCATCAATCCGCTCACCTGAGTAAGAGCAGATTGGGCTGGTGAAGAACATTGGATGCATCTGGCATTGAGTGCTCTTAATTTCTCATCTCATGACAGAAAATTAAGAGAAATTTAAGCAAATGTTGCTGCATGCAGTCTATTATCCCATAAGTGATCCAGTTATGTAAGGGGTTAAAATGATCTTCCCCCTGCCCCTTTAGACTCTTTTAAAAATTACAGGTTTGTACCTTTTGAATTCAGCACTGAGGTCTTCCTTTTCCTGTGTGTGCACTTTACAGTAGGTTTCTTATGAATAATTATACAATAATGGAACAGGGAATAGATATTACGCACTAGATGCAGCGACCCGGCCAAACATTTTCTCATTTAGCTGATGCTTTTGTCCGAAGCCCAGCTGTAAGCAGGGATTCTGCTGCAGCCATTTGGTTGATGGCTTTTTCTACAGAGGAAGTGGCAAGCATGAGACGGGACCTTTTTTTTACCCAATTTTAAACTAATTCCATTTGTGCGAGTTGTTGCCAATTCCCACGACAATATCTATATCTCTTCCTGTCACACATTAGCTACCAACCAGACAAGGTTAGAACTGAGCTAACACACAAAAAAAAAACTAGCCACATAGCAGCTGTACACATAGTGTATATGGTGTATACATGAGCTAACACACATCCAAAATTATATGACAAACGATAATCAGGGCATTCTTCCAAGCAGTAAATGATTACCTAATATGGACATATCGTATATAGTAGGCCTACAAATTGAGAATTGAAACTCGATACGCCACCTAAACACCATCATACATATACCACCAACCAAACAACATTTGGAACACAAGGAATAGAGTGTCTCATAATTAAATAAAAGTATGTTTTTATTTATACAAAGTTTATTTACAATGATCCTTGTCACAAAGCAGCTTTAAAAAATTACAAATGCATGGAAACAATGCAATTTTGTCCCTGATGATCAAGCTGAGGGCGACGGTGGCAAGGAAAACCTCCCTGAGACAATAGAAAGAAACCCTGAGAAGAACCAGATTCTCCTAAAACAGGGAACCCATCCTCATTTGGGTGATATCAGATATTAGATCTTTTTCATAATCAATTTATCAGTGCTTCAGGGTCACTAATGCTTCCTGCAAAGCTGTCCCATGTGGGTTTCATCTGTGTTCCACTGGTGTCCTCTAACCTCCAAAAGAACCGGTTTGGTTACCCATATTAACCCCTGGGTGTGCAGGAATGTTTGCATGCATGGTGACCTGAAATGGGCTGCCATCACATCCCATACACAACCCATGTTCGGTGTACCCAGGATTCATAGCAATTCTTATCCTTATATAAAGAGCTAAGTGAAGGTGGACAAATAAATGACTACATAAACCAAGAAGAGAAAAAGTCTTGAAAGTAATTTAGAGAAAATCTGATTGTTCATTAAGAAAGTTACTGTTGCAATGAACTAGCAAATATGAAAAAGTATAATGTGATTCAACATTTGGGAGGAAAATTAATAAAACACTTCAGGATTATGATTTTCATCCACTACAACATCCTATTACTGATTAGAAGGATAGTGAGACTGTCAACTTCACAGGAAATATGTGAAGGAAAAAAATCATGTCTTAGTATCATTATACTTAATTGCTATGATTAATAGTAAAAGTGGGAACTCACAGGATTGGGACTAAACAGCTGTGTGTCCATAAGAATCTACTTGTTAGTGAGACTAATTAGAAAAAAGCCGTCTTGTGGTCTGATGAGTCCAGGGTGACTCTATTCCAGAGGAATGGGTGTGTCAGGGTAACATGATGCACCCATCATACATAGTGGAAACTGTACAAGCCCTGAAGACAGTGTTATGATCTGGGTTCGCTTCAGTTGGTCAGGTTTAGGCTCAGCCATGTTATGTGGCAATAAAATGTCAAAAAGTCAGCTGATGACCTCAATGTAATGACCAGGTTATCACATACTGTATATGCATTGTTGTTGTTGTTGTTGTTGCTTTCGTTCCTGATGGCATGTTCCAGGTCTGTTACAGATTGTGTAAGAGTGGGAGCATAGGGATTGATTTTCACTCATGAACTGACCACTTGGTGGAATGTAATTCTGGATTTTCTTTTTTTTTTTTTTTTTTTACAAGATAGTGTAATTACTGTGTTAAAATACTTTATTATGCATTCTTTATATAATTTCATCATAAGTTTCATTATTTTTTTAATCACTAAAATATAATCATATGTAAAATCTCAGAACACGATGAGTATTAAAAAAGGTACAAAACACAGGTCTCAGCTTAAAATCCTAGACAGTTTTTACATCAGTATCTAAAAAAAAAAAAAAAAACATACGCAAGCCCACTGTCCTTTGAGCGATCCATCCAGACAACCAAGACATCTGAGCTTAGCCGCGGCTGCTCCTTTATTACTGGGGTATTTGCGGGCTATCTCCAGACGAGACAAAACACCTCTCCCTTCAGCCCACGAGCACATCTAATCTTATCTTCTCCAATTTCTCCTAGCAGTGGAACACTGCAGCCTTGCCCTAAACTCTGTTTCGTCTTAACCCGTTGCTCCTGCAGCTTCCTGTCAGATGCATTTTAGCTTCAGATTTGAGGTCCCGTCCATAGCCCCAAGCAGCCTGCAACCTCTCAGTACAATATCATGTCCCATCAGTCACCTGAGCAGCATGTGTTCATCACACGAGGCAGGAGGAAGCGCTGCATGTGACAGGCACGGAATAGAGCAAGATGGAGAGGAACTGCAGCTAGCGGGGAGTCCACTGGAATTATTTTGCTTCCCTATTAATTTCGATAAAAAACACTCGACTAATGCTGTGAATAAGGCAGAGGTGACCAAGGCGCATGGGCAGAACTGGTTTCATGCAAATATCTAAAATCTGTTTAGTGCTCCATATATGCATATCTGGAATTAAATTTGAATCTAAAGTGGGCGTGGCCTACCCCAGTCAATCAGCAAGGTCTGTCAGTTATTTTTTAATTGGTATCAGGACAGCTTTTTTTAAACAGTTATTGTTCCTTTCTACATGCTTGTAATATTTTCTCACAAATTTAATTGGCTCTATTTCCAATATATAAACAAACAAGTAGCCTAATTTAATGCACTGATCCAAGCAAAGCAGCTAATAAGGACTGCTTCACATTCATGTTAATGAAGGTCATCTTTGTTTGAGTTTTTTTTTTTTTTTTTTCGTGTGTTCTGCAGGATCTCAGCCCCGATACACACTTCCAGTCTTAATCAAATGCCCTGAGAAACTTTCTGTCCTGTAAAACAAACACAACAAATAGTCTGCCACCTGTTGGTATGTGCATTTGTATTCATTTTAAACAGATTATCTGATCAATTTCACTACTGTATTCACACTGAGTTTTATCCCTAACTGGCAGCATATGCCACTTTAAACACCTGTATGCCCGGGAATGACTCATATTCGAATTTAGGAGCCGTTTCTCTGGGCCACTGTGTATAGATTTGTGATCATGTGTGTGCAGCTATGGTGGAGAATATTTTCTGCTACGCAAGGTAAAGTTTTTTTTTAATAAGATGTCATGTCTTAGGTCCAAATTATAGGTTAAGGTTTCATTGATTGTATGTGTGTGTGTGTTTGAATCTGCACACCGGCTAAGGGTTTTCAGAGCATCAGACATGTTCATCTTCAAGATGATTAACATGCTTGAGATGATGGACATGTCCGTACAGTTTTGTGTGTAAATTCTTGAGCTTACTCCCATGTGGACCACGTGAACCTCCATGTCCATCTCCAGTTGTTCAGATTATGATAGAGCTACATGTATAGCTTTATTTCTTAACTTTATATACAGTATAGTACTGTGCAAAAGGCTTTTCATTTCATCATTTTTTGCTTCCAAAGAGACAGACTTTCTTGTATTTAATGTAGTCTTAAAGAATATTTCACCAGACTTTCTGAGGGCCTTTTCATCTCTTCAGTCCCTGTACCTGAACAGGCTTAGAGTCATGTTCTCTAACTTAAGGCATGAACCAGTGAGAAACAGGTGCAGATGATGAGAGACGATCAGGCGGGTGGTTACTATACTGGTGATGCTGAATGCTCTGGTTGGAACAGACAAGCGGGGAAATGAGGTTGCTGCTGAGGTCGTTTTTATTGTATCTTTAGCCTGTTACAGTAAAAGATTTGCTTCCATTTATTTCCTTTTAATCTGAATCATTTAATTATATTCTACATTTTATTTTTATACTAATATGAAAAAATTAGAGTGGCTCAAAAAGTTTGCAGAGTACTGTATATAGGAGAATATTGTCAGATATGATGCTTATGGGACACACAAAGGCTACAGAAATGAGGACAAAGTGTTAGCCTTGGTTGATTGCTGTGGTATAAGTGGAACATGAAACTCTGCGACAATGTCAATTGATAAAAGCGCTATACAAATAAAATTAAATTGAATACAATTAAATCGTGTTTGTTCTAGAAAAGCATCTGCAGATAAGAAATAGGGAAATGTCTAACTTGGAGTACTTGCTCTTTCAACAGGAAACACTTCCAACCCTGTGCAACACTCTTCCAAAGTATAAGTTCAGCTTTTCTGCTATTTTTAACAAAAAAACAACGATACGTATTGAAGAAGGTGTGTTAGTACAGGAAATAAAAGCCTGTCTCAAGGAAATGCCTATAAAGCTAAAACAGTGCATACTTTTCCCTGTAAATGTGTTCCAAATGTCCATAATGTTTCAGAAATTAGATTCCAGATTGCAAAAATTTCTGTATCAGGTTATAAAAAAATAAGTTCAAGCTACATACGGTGTGCTAAAAGAAGCGTATAAGAGTCCTAGAGCTTTTAAAATAAGAAGACGATAAATAAATAAATGAGTAAATAACCAGTTTCCCAGGAGTGTCCAAAATCGTACCCTTTGTTGCCAAGTGGGCGGGTGTTCATTTTAAACCCTGCAGGTATGTAAAGCCAGTGAGCGTGAAGCACAAAGCTGACAGGTGGGTGTGTGCAACAAGGCAGTAGTGTTAGAAACACATTATAGACATTATCGAGCACTGGCGCTAGATAAGGACGTGAAGTCTCCCTCCAGTCAATAAAAGCGTCACCAAGGTTTCCATGCAGATTCAGTCACCACAGATTGTTATAGGAAAAACACCTTATTTAAAAAGTGATTATATTTCACATGGATAATGGCAAAGCGTAAAGCCGAGGTGTTGAGGAAATGATGGACAAGATGGCAAATTCATCGGAAGCGATGAGATTCTTGAAATGGTTAGAGATTTCTGTCAGGAGCAGCACATTTAATCCCACATGTCCAGTTAACACGACGCTGCCCCTCTGTCTTCCGACACACAGAAATGTCAGGCTAAACGTAGAAAACAGGACACACTAATGGCTTTATCAAGCAGCACAAGACACAGAAGAGGAATGGAGCTGGCAGGTAAGGATGGTGGTGGGGGGGATGGTGGAAGATGGCCTGGGAGGTCAAGAGAAAGAAACCGAGCGGTAGCAGGTTTAGAGTATCAGGCTAAAAGGATGTGAGAATGAAAACGAAAAGAAAGACTGACATGGGGCGGAATGAAAGTGGAGAGCTGCGGAGGGTGATGGCAAGCTTTGATTTTAAGGGGCGCTTGGCACTTTCTCCCACACTCAGCCTATCCTTTGCCAAACAGTGACACCAGTTCTATTACAGCCATTACCCATGAGGACCTGCTGCAGCAATCTGTCCATCTTTTGCTGTCTATTTTATGCAGGATTTCATTTTCAAGTTCCACAAGCATTCCATCATCGCGCTGCTGCCAAACCAGAAAGCATCAATATTACAATAACAGATTCGACACTCCATATAAAACAAATATCCACTCTCTCACTCGTGTACTCACATCCTCCAATCTCTCTTTCTGTCTCTGTCTGAATGACCTTTACTGGTCCTCCTTTTGCAATCATGTCCCTTTGTTCTACTCGGCTGGCAAACGCCACATGTGCCCTCCCCCTCACCCCTCTTTCATCCACCACCATCCTCCCACTCTCTCTCTCTCTCTCCCACTGTCTCTCTCTCTCTCTCTCTCGTTGTCTCTCCTGAGTCAATCACCATATCGGCATTCAATTGAGCAATCAATGTGCAGCTCGATAGCCCTGAGAGCTACAATTCAGGGTGACCTGGCGCTTCTGCCAGCTCTTGGTTTCCAGCAGAGCGAGGGTGAGATTAACCAATTAGAGACGTGTGCGAGCTGCAGGCAAGATGGAGTCGCAAGCTCATTTCATTAGCCCGACCCTAAGGGCTTGTGACTATAAAGTCAGGGGATAAAACGAGGTCGTAAATCGGCTGTGCCCAAGTTTACGAGCATGACGGGAAGTCTATTAGAAGTTTCAGAAGGCTGGGGCGGGCAGGAGGACAAAAACGGGGGGTGTACAGTCCCCTCTAAAAGTATTCCAATGGCAAAGAAAATTTAATTTGTTTATGCTGTACAATGAATCAATTGGGTTTAGATTAAGAAAGAAATGTGAAATTAGATCAGCATTTTAGCTTTCATTTCAATTGCATGGGTACGAATAACTATGGTTTCAAAATGGTAGCCTGCTATGTTTCCAATGCACTCCGACATCATTAGCTATGGAGCAGAAAGGCTAAATATGGTAAGGCTATCTGGCACATTGGGCAACGGGTACCGCCATCCTATGTTGTTTCTATGACAGTTACTTAAGGATTCGGGTTTCCAGCTCAATGCCCAATTGTTATTTACATACTACAGGTCATTTGGGAATGTCAATTAGCCTAACCTGCGTGTCTTTGGACTGTGGGAGGAAACCGGAGTACCCGGAGAAAACCTACCAAACATGGAGCCTGGAGGTACAGAGCAACAGTGCTAATGCTAACCATGCCGCCTTATGCATATGCACTTTTATTTATATATTCTTTAGGTTAAGCATTGTGCTAGTAACTTTGGTCATCTCTCACATTTATGTCATGTCTACTGACCTTATGCACATAAGGTCTTCTATGAGCATGTATGTTTTATATAAGAACCTCTACAGCTACCTAAGTTTGGCTAAGGAAGGCTATGAATAGTTACAGATAAACGTATGGAAAGATACAGTGGACCTACGAACCATTAAAAGCCATAACACCTCCACAAATCAGTAGATGCATGCAAACTACAAATCACTAAGTCAACCTGACACCCCCATCTAAACCACTCTCACCTTACTACTATCATACAGCAAGACAAGGACGCAAAACGCGTCCCAAAACGCACTGCTAGCCCAACTAAGGACTTCACACTACCTTTGGAATAACAGGTAGAAGGTTTTAGATTAGCCAAGTCAATCAGCAGAGCTTAACGAAACCAAGTGCATTTCAGGTACCTCTAGAAGGGGGATTGAATAGAATAAAATAAAATAAAAGAACAAGCCTGGCAAATCTTCACAACAAAAGAAAACAATTTAATGATAGCAGGCAGTCATCTGCGTGACCAAATGTCAATTAATTGTAAATGTCAAGAATTGAAAACTGAAATTTTGATCAATTATCTCACGTTCATCTCTTAACCTCAAACTCAAATGTCAACAAGAATTGCATTTTCCCTTCCAATGCTTTCAAAAGAGACTGTATCTTTAAGTTTTCCCTCTTAGCTCCAGGTCTTAGGTGTTATATTCTATTCATGATCTTTTCAGCTCTCTTGCTCTCTCTTCCATCATGATGCCTTTCACGCAGTCACATCCTGATTGCAGTGCACTAGCCTAAGGGTAGCAGAAAAACCTGTCACGCTCTCTCTTTTTCTCTCCTCTATTGTCCTTTCCTTTCCTGAGTCCCCTTCCCTTGTCCTTTATATGCTATTGTGGTCGACTAAATGGTTACCCATTTAGCCATCTTTAGTTTTCTTTCTCACTCTTATGACGCTTCATTGTCCTAATCTGACAGGTTTAATGATAACAAGCTAGCTTTGTTATTTATAATGTTTCATTATATCGCATGGTTGGCTAGTCATTTATGCTAACATAACCTTGACCCATGGTAGCTATCTTTTTGAAAGCACAGGCTAAAACTGTTCAGCTAGCTTTGCTATCTGGTTTACTTTATTTTTCAGACAAAGATTTAGTTATAAGTGATTCATTTCCTTATTATCGTGAATATATTATTATTCAGGTTAATATTGCTAATATTTCTTGTGGCATGGTTAGCTAGCTGTGTGTATACCTGCTGTACTTATTAAGTTTAAGTGTACTGTTAAAACCTTATAGCTATTAGCTGTTATCAGTGTTGGGGACGTTACTTTTTAAAGTAACTAATTACATTACAAATTTACTGTCATTAAAAAGTAATCAGTTACATTACAGCGTTACTTTCTGACAAAAGTAACTAGTTAGAGTACTTTTCCATTGCAGAAAAAAAACTCCTTTGCGAAACCTCAAGACCTTTATAATTATTCTACCATTATCACTCAGCAAAGTTTGGCCCATAATCTGTTAACAACTAATACCCCTATCTCACCTACATAGTTTCGCGGGGTGGCCGTAAGTACGGTTCATCATTATTTACTGCGAGTTTTTGACGCTGTGATTAGTTTTCCATCTTTCTGTGCGTCGGTCCTCGCATAGTCCACCCGCATAGGTGAGATAGGGGTATAACAGGAAGAATAACAGAGGGGGCGGGTTATCGGGGCGGGGCTTGTAGGATGACTTTCACACATACACACACACTAACGGATTGGGAATGACTGCTGTCTGGCTCACGGATTACATAAATTGTCTGCATAACTGGTTACATTTTTTTTTAATAACTAAATAACTGAGTACTTAAATGGCGGACCTGACGTGTTAGATTACTCATTACATCAAAAAAGTAATCCAAGTACTCTACTTTGTAACGCATTACACCTAACAGTGGCTGTTATCATAGAGCATGACTGGACTCGCTCTCCGGTTGCTGCATTTTTAGCACTACTTGCCTATGACCGGATCACTAAAGAATATTTAACACTATATTACAGTAAAATAATTTGGGAGATGCAACCCTTGGTAATACGATATGTGCCAAAATATACAGTACTGAACCTTGTGCAACCTTGTGCATCATGCAAAACCTTGTGCATTTGTGTTTGTCAACAGGGCATACTGTAGCTCTAGGAACACTTGTTTCCAGTAATAAAAAGGAAGTTGTGTTGTGCATCTCTTGTTGTGCATCTGTTGTTGTCTTGACAAAGGAAAAAGTATTCATAGTTAAGTATTATTTCCATTCATACGGAAGTGGTCTGGAACGTGGATCAAGTTTTAAAAACGTGCCAGAACAATTCCTTCCCATACGATAAAATCCGGTCCACTGATCTTACACTACCTGCTGCCTATTTCTGGGGAATGTTAAAGGAGAGTGTGTTCAACTGTGAAGATCCGTCACGTACCATGCCTGCATTATGCGAGCAAATCGTCTCCTTTTGCAGGAGTCTTCAGCAACCTTTGATCCGGAAATCTGAGTAGAGAATCTGCGTCAACAATACGAACACTGTCTATACACACACTTTGAACACTTACATTACGCATACTGTAGTAAATCAACATGCTAATAGTATGTATGTTAGTTTCTTTCAGGAGAAATAAACTCATATTTATGTCCGTCTCAAACAGAATTCTAAACCCTGTCAGTAACTTAAGGGAGCAAAGATGTGGTTGGACATAGTGCAAATAGATGTAAGTCGCCATAAATCCTCTAAATAAAGGTTGCCTTTGCATTGGACATGTTATTTAATCATCAAGTCAAAAGGTTGGAAACCTTCTTATTCTACGGTTACTTCACTACCTAATGCCATATGAGTTATTTTCGTAGTTGTTGTATTGTAGTTTTGTTGCATTATGTTGAGAAATAAATCCAAATCTGACTGGTACTGTATGCATACACTTCAAGCACTTGAATGTTCTTAACAGAACATTAACTACCTGTAATTCTTAACCACATTACCAAAGACAATGTTCCTGTATGCAAAAACCTTCTTGACAATAAACCTGATAAATAAATCTGATTTAGGACCTTGCTGGTTAAGCAATAAAATCCTGATTGACAGTAAAGCTTTTCAGGATGGAGAACTTCTTTGATTTTTTTTTTCTTTATGAAATACCAATCTGCATATTTCTTTCCTTTTAACAAAAAAAAAACGATTGGAAAGGAATGTTCTGTTTTACAATGGCCAAATCGTAACTTAATTGTTTCTTGGGCATCTGTCAACATTTTATAAATTCATTGATGAACAAACAGTACATTCCATCACGATTGTTCTAAATAAAAAAAAAACTGAAACCCTTTAAAATGCTAATAGTAACTTCACCACTGCATTCAGTACGTTTTTATAGCAGCATGAATTGTTTAATTGGGATGCTAGTGTACTGGTGTACCAGTGTGTTTAACAAATGTTGTCCTCTGATGTGTGTTTGTATTCTCACGTGATAACATGTTCATTACCCACAATAACCTCACTTTACGACCAGAACCACTCTCTAAATAAGTTCATGTTTGTGCACTGGCGTGTGTATGCGTTGGCGTGCCAGTTTGGTGCGTTGGTGGGTTTGGCACAGGCGATGCTTCTGGCTCTGGCTTCATCCCATGCTGAGGTCCCTGCTAAGCAGACTGCACGCTCTGACTCAGCCCAGCTTGTGTTCTGGCCATATGGTGCTCTCTTTACAGGCAGATACAGGCAGGAGGCACATCACCACAACAACATGGCTCTAATTCCCACTGAGCTACTAGTTTAGCCAGTAAAGGGGAATTTCTCACATTATTTTTCCATGTTTGGTACCGTAATCGTCTCCCTAAGGCACTGGATCCGTCCACACACATAATATTAACGCTCCATCTCTGGGTCTAATGAGGCCGTGCTGCGGTTGTGCGTGAGGATCCAGCTTTTGTTGGGCTTGCTCTTTTGAAGCAGACGTGATTCTCCTCAGGCCTGTGCCTCATTGCTCTCTTATTAGACTAGAATCAAAGAGATAGTGTGCCTTGGTATTGGCCTTTGAACTAGGAACGCACACCCAGCATCCACCCACACACTCACACCCAAGCTAGCGACAAAGCTGATGTGTCTTTCTATACAACCACACACAGTATGCGGTTGTGGTTACTCGACAAAGCCTGCTCATAAAATCCAGGATCATTTGAAATAGGCTTCCTTAAATCAGACACAGGTGAATCATGCTCAGTGGATACTTTGACAAAACCCAGGTGATGACTTTAAAACTACCTTAGGCCTTACAGGTCTCACATGTACCGCCTGAACACTGCCTGGCCAAAAAGATCTCAAATAAGACTAATTGAATATAATAAATAAACAAAATAATTTATTATATGGGCATACAAAGATGAAGAAAAAATTATACAGTATAAGGAAATAAATATGTGGCAAGATATCAAAGGAAATATTTTAGCCCATTTCTGGTAGTACATTAGTGCTGTTGTATAAAATATTTTGCACTTGCGACATGATCATTAACTAATAAGAAATTTATTATATTCTTAGTAAATTATCTGAATGGTGCAAATGCCATACTTCTAGGTTGCTCAGAGCCCACTGCAGTTGTTCCTGTGTGCAATCTGCTCACACCTGATCCTTAAAGTTCGACAGATAACTTGTAGCCAACATGCAGAAGTGATGCCTGTGGGAACCGTACACACAATCATTCACCAACACATTGCGGTCATTTCTGTGTCTTCCACATACTCTGTGTATATTTACGATAAACTATCGAGTTGATTGGCTTTGTTGAGTAGCACGTTAAGCCACGCTCACTTTGAGGGCAAAAGCGCTAAAAAACGATGCCTTCTGTGAGAGTATTTTGAGCCAGTTTTGTGAGATGCTGTGACAAAATCAGCTGGACAGACATACAGATATACAGACATACAGACAGAAATTGTATTGTCTTTTGATCGTGTAAAGCTGCTTTGCAACAATGACAACTGTTAAAAGCGCTATACAAATCAAATTTAATTTAAAAAAATTATTCAAACTTTTGACTGGTACTGTACAGTATATAACTTTCCAAAGTTTTCACTAAACTAAAAAAAAGATCAGAGAAAAAAGTTTTCTCTGTGGCTGAACTTAAAAAAGATACCCACTGAATAAAGCTTTTAAATGAATAAAACATATTCATCTGTGTGATACATTTTATTAATCAAAAGATATTTCAAGTCTATACTTTTCCCCCCTCAAGAGATATTATCAGGAAATCCATTAGAATATGAGATCTTATACAGAGTTGTGATAATATCCAGGCCGTTTATAAAAAAGCACAGAAAATTGGATTTTAGTCAGCTTTTGATTTGATACTATTGTTTAAATTACTTTGTTAAAAATGCCAATTGGGTGGACCTGCTTCATTGCCCTATCTTTGATCACACCTTTATCTTACTTCTATCTTAAATTAAATTTTAAAAATCCAATAGATCCACAGATCTGGAAATCTTGCAGTAGATAGTATTAAATTACATTTTATTTGTATAGTGATTTTAGTGACAGACGTTGCCACAGAGCAGCTTTACAGAAATCTGATTGCTCGTCCCTGTTGAACAATCTGGAGTCGGCAGCAGAAGGAAAAAGCTCAGCGAGAGGAAGAAACCCTAAGATGAAACTAATCCTTCTCTTCTGGGTGGATCACATTTATGTTCTTCAAATCAAACCATGGAAAACAATTTAAAGGAGTACTGCTGAACTTTAGAGGATTTTATTTCAGCAAAGCTTGCTTTTCATAGGGTACAACTATAAAATTTTGCTTTACGTTAAGTAACTTAGTCTTAGTCTTATAACTTAGTCTTAAGTTATAAGACTGAAATAAACAAAATGTATATAATTAATAAACTTACTTCTCAACCGTTAAAGCTGTGGGTTTTTGAGTTACTGATTGGACGTTTAGGGGTTCCAGCCCCAGCACAGCTAAAGTTGCCACTGTTGAGCCCGTGAGCAAGCACCTGAACCCTATCTGTTTAGGGGTACTGTATCCTGGCTGACCCTGCACTCTGACCCCAGCTTCTTAAAAATATTACTAATTTTACTGTCCAATAAGGTACATGTGATAAGTATTTAAGTCATTGAATCATCATCGTTTGAAATCTTTTTGTTTTTAACTTTAAGCATTTACATCTGGAAAGTAACTACATTATCAGTAAAATGTTTAGAATAAATGACTAAAAGGCTAATATTTTGTTTTTTTTTATTAATTTTGTCCTGTATAGAGTCAGGGGCCGCCTGGTGCCTATTGTAAGAAATTTAAGACAGAAGGTGCATCTGATGTGCACCAAGGTTTACCCTGGTCACTATGTGTACTTTGTAAACGTTGATAAGCCTACTCAGCATTTATTTGCACTGTGGGGGAAAAAGAACACCAACCATTGGGAGAAAATGCACTCAGGAATCCAACCCTCATTAACAATAATGATAATTGATAACAGTGTCAAAATAAGACAGGGATATTCTTTATGATAATCAAAATATTTTCACTTGCTAAGGTATCTTTTTTATTATTGCGTAATTGATCCCAAACTTAAAAATGTAGTAGATTAAGGACTATTTTAATTTGTGTCTTTAGCCCTGGTAAATTTTGTAAACTACAGAGGGGCCCAAAAATGTATGCACACTCCAACAGTTATCTATGCCTCTAAAAACTTTAATTGAATTAATTTTTAGTATTATGTTTCCTTTAAAGATTTCAGTAGTTGCACCATTGTTGATGTTGATCAGATGACCATGATTTTTTGTACATATATATATATATATATATATATATATATATATATATATATATTTTTTTTTTTTTTATGTTGAAGTATGTATACATTTTTGGGCCCCTCTGCATGTTAGTGTCATCACCATACAAAATAATACCTGTGTGTTTATTATATAACCATCATTAAAACACAGAAGCAACAGAAGCATTTTTTTTTTTTTGGTACCTCGATATAACTCAAGTGTGACTTATAGTACAGCTTGATGTCTTCATTGCCTAAAGAATGACTGTAGTATGTCTAGGATTTTTTCCTAGGCTGATGGTATTCATCTGCCATATTTTGACCTCTGTAATGAGTTTGGATTGGACTCCAAGGTACTGTCCAAGTTACAGTAGCTATATTAGGTACAGTAGGGTCAAGGCACATCTAAAGCCAGAGCTTAGCAGCTTCTTATATGGCATTAGAGAAAATATTTACTGTATGTCTAAAAATGACTTAAAAGTGAGTTCCGCATAATAGGTCAACAAAATGTAGAATGGCATTGTTAAAACCGTCCTGTAGGCACCAGAACTCTCTGTGAGAAAGGCACCAGAACACCAAGAGCATCAGAGGGCCCCAAGCAGACAAAAGAGCTCAAGGCCATTGAATCGGCCTCCAAACTGCACAGTTCCAAACCCGATCAAGCATCCATGACATACACCAGACAAACAAGTCTGATCGACCAAGGACCCACCTCCACAACACGAAAAGGATCTGCTGCCAATGTTCTGGTGCCAGGCACTACAGCATATTTTTGGAGAGCTTGTGGAGACATACCCCAAGGGTATTTATTGTTAATGGTTTTAATGTTATGGCTGCAAGGTGTACAGTCAAATGCATTAGCAAAGCTTAAAAGCTTGTTGCCAAAAAACTCCAATCGGGACACAGTGTCGAGGGCAGTGTTGTTTTCCAGTGTTGATGGGTTTTTGGACATTTTGTTTTTAAGAGTAGCTTTAACAATCCAGCTGTCAAGGTCAGATTGACATTTGCTATAAAAGCCTCAAGCTTTGGGGTGAACTTGAGCGTTGAAGCTTGAATAGCTGTTGAAATGCTAGCAGCTTTTCTTGCCCTCTTGCACATAATAATGATTCCTCACTTCAACTGTCTGTCTTGTAGCAAAATTTTATTTCTTTTGCTTTTAGTTCCCATATAAATATCACCTTCCACTGCATGCGCTCCTCTGTGACTAGCTGCCAACGAGAGCTCTTCAGTTAGTTTTTAGCACAGAAGCATCTATCAGGGTGAAAAGAGAGAATGTCTGATAGAAACGAAAAAAACAGTGCCGTAAACTTGTGCGAAAATAAAATGTTCTCAGAAATAGCTCGGTTTCCAAGCAGCACGCTCAGAGCACGTTCACCGAGGCACATTTTCTATTACTGCACATTTAAAGATAATGCCAAGCAGCCAACATTTGCAGGATATGCTTCAGCACCGAATCTGTCACACTACACACTTGAGAGCTGCACGATATACTGTATCATTTGGTAATTGTAACTAGGAGAGGCTGTAATACGCCAACCCTCAAAACAAATCCCTAAATTGTCTATTGTTGTCTTGAGAGTGAGGCGAATAAGGTTAGACGCTCAAAATGGAGCCGTGTATGTAGTGATGAGCATCTTTATATGAGCCAAAAAAAAGGGTGTTACATAACACAAACAACAACATAATTGCAAGAAATTATAGCTATTGAATTCCCAGGTCTGACTGATCAAAGGATGTTGATTAATTTTCCTTATCAGCAGCTTGGACAGTGGTTCTGGCTGAAAGGCATATCACAGTTATATAATGCATTTATTTTATTATTATATTTTAATATTATTTGGTCCATATTAATATATTATTTATAATTAATATATATTATATATAATATATATAATATATATATTAATATTGATTAGGTCCATACACACACAATGACTCTCGTCGAAGAGTCTCCAGTATTGGTAAAAATTCAAAAAGGCTCTCCATAGAATTAGATTCTTCATAAACAGTTTTTTTTTTATTTTTTTTATTATTGTTATTTGTTGCAATGCAATGTAATGTCTGATTATGAGACTAAAGTGGAAGGAAATAAAAGAGTTGACATGATTAGACATTATCTAAAACTGCAAAATTATATGAAACTGTCACTGAAAATGGTCAACATGTCATTCCTTAACAATTAACCAAAAAATTGCAATCAGCTAAATTGCCATTGTGTAACCCAAATAAATGATTTTATAACCTGCACTTACAATATCTCACAAAAGTGACTACACCCCACACATTTCAGCAACCACTTTATCATATGTTCTCAAGAGACAATATAGAAATGAAAATTGGATATACTTAATATACTTAATAGTCAATGTGCAGCTTGTATAGCAGTACAGCTTTACTGTCCTCCAACAATAACTCAACATGCAGACTTTATTGTCTAAATAACTGGCAAAGAAAAAATGAGTACACCCTTAGTGAACATGTCAAAACTGTGTCCAAAATGTCAATACTTTGTGTGAGCACCATTGTTATCTGGCACGGCTTTAATCCTCCTCGGCATGGACTTCACCAATACTTGTCATTGACACCCAGTCAATGATTACTTACCTACTGTACCATAACACACCAATGTTTTGTTCTTCACTTACTGTGCTGCTCTCTCATATAAAAAATCGTTATATTTACTCCAGCATTATTTCTGCATCCTCAGCCACCTGCTGGCTTCTCTGAAGCTGAAGAAGAAACTCAATTAGACTCTCTAGAGAGGATCTTTAGTGCTGAAAACCACCAAATATGCACCGTATGAAACTAAAACTTTAAAAGAAGATCAATTTTTTAGTTTGCCGGTAAGCTTGGAGTTTTCCTGAAATGGTTACCAAGATGTCCCAGCAACCCCTTAATCGAAAAAAAAAATAAAAATAAAAATAAAATGCTATTTTTTTTAATTCAATTTGCTGTTCATTTCTCCCACTTCATAAGAAAGTTGTTGATGCTCACACAGCTTTCTGAGTCCCGTTTCACAGATCGAGATTTCGATTTAAGGTGCAAATTGCAGTTTATTGAATCGGATCGGATTAAAATGGATTAGGATGAACAGTAAACATTTTGACTGCAACTGAAAGAAAAATGTTGTTTCTTCTGATTTATATTGTGGACTTTTATACATTAGCAAAACACTGAAAGAATATTGAGCTCGAAAGCCCATTTCTTTGATAGTCTGGCTCCGCTGCTCTGCTGTGCATCATCTGCATCCAAAACCGTGCCCTAATCACTGTTCCACACAAACACTGAAGTGCATTATGGGTACTTGGTACATGCTGGTTCATATCATGAAATACGACATGGGAAAACTTCCCATATAAACACAGTGTAGTTTCATTAGGTTCAATTAATCCAGATCCTGATGTGACCATGGACAGGAGAATATTTCTAAGTATTTACTTTGTGGTGACCAGTACAGTACCCATGTTCATGCTTTTTTTGCACACACTATTGTTATTTCATGGGCAAATGTTTAAAACACTACATATTTTTGGTAGCCATTGGATTATTTCTTCAAATCACCAAGTCCCCCATCCTTACACTTTAAATTGTTGCCATGTGACAAAATGTCAGTAGACGGACAAACAGGCAGAACTTTGGGCAATGGCAAATAAAACCAATAGGAAACCCATAATTACAAAAAAAAAAAAACACTAAATAAAGACTAAGTCAAAAATGTCTTGTCACAATGACAAGAGCTTAACCTATCGAGAAAAGCCACACTGAACAGTACTTTACAGTGAGAAGCAGGTTGGAGTCCATTTACTTCAAGACAGACAGAAAAGTGTGGGAGTGGCCATGTTAGTAGCCTGCGATGCAGCATGGGAAAATGAGTCTGGCCTTGATATGACAATAGTCATAATTGTTGTGTATGTATGTGGCATGCTGCTGTAATGGTTAGCACCTCCATGGTCAAGTATTCGAAATTATTCTGTGTGTATGGACTTTGCATGGTCTCTCTGTGTTTAGTGGGTTTCCTCCTGGTACTCCAGTTTCCTCCCACAGTCCGAAAACATGCAGATCAGGCTAAGTGAAATTTCCATATTTCCACTAGTGTGTGGGTGTGTATATGTTTGTGCCCTGAGATGGATTGGCACCGGTCTAGGGTGTATCCCTTCCGAGTCCCCTGGGATAGGCTCAAAGCCTCCAGTAATTCCATACAGAATAGAGAGAGAGAGAGAGAGAGAAAGAGAGAGAGTTGTGTGTATATAAAGACTGTTATGTAATAAGACAATATTAGTTCAAAAGTTTGCAGCTGTCTTTGTGCTATGATTATAAATGTTCTTTAATGACATATACACCCACAACTTGCCCTCATTACATCTACTATGACTTTAATATCCTCAGAGTAGCTGTTAGATCTTCTCAGTTGCAATATTTAGACCCCTAGTACCACACCACCCACATTTCTTCATAAAATTTCCTTTCTTACCGCTGTAGATGTTAAACACTTCTACAAGGTCAGATCAGGTCCTTAGACTGAGAAGGTCAGAAGAAAAAATGTGTCTATGTTTTGTGTGTGTATGTTTTAATTTGGATAATATCACTTCGTTGTGATGAAGAATTAAAATAAATGTCAAGTACTTTTCTTCCTAGAACAATCAAAGGGAATACTAACTTTTGCTCTCATAAAGCAGGTGCACCCTTAAAAAATTTTAGATCTGGACAATCAACATTTTGGAGATTAGAAAATTAAACAAAACATCCATACAGTCACGATTTTTTATCCCCAGACAGATGACTGTATTTGGCTTGTGCTATTTAAACAGATTGAGCGTTATTACCTCACTGAGATGTGTCTGTCCACACCGAGTAAACCTGTGCTTAGAAATTACTGTACCCACGTGCTCCAGTCTCATAAATAAAACATAGACCATGTGGGTGTAGGGATGTACTTCTGATCATCCTGAGCGATGGAAATTGTAACTGATAGGGGAAAAAAAAAAAGCCACAGGATACAGGAGTGTCCCTGGATTAAGTGTAGCACTGTGAGGAGTGAATGGTAGTAGCACCTTCTGGAGGAGGGTGTGAAAGTGCTGGAGGAACTTGTAGAAGGAGCTCAGAAGGCTCTTAAGGGAACATGACAACAGTTATGACTAATGCTACATTCTTAGCCCATGCATGATAAATGCAAAGTTACGAAAAGTGATTACAATCCTGCATAACACAACAAAACATTGTAATGGGGAAAAATAACCTAATTCCAACATGTACATCAGTTCAACGTGTCTTTTGCCTCATTATTTAGCAGACTTGCTCAGCCAAAAGGGAGGTGGAGCAATGTCCAAACTGAGCAGGCAGGTGGAGCAACATTCTGTCAAACAGGAAGGCAGACGAACATCATCATCATCATCATCATCATCATCATCAACATTGTCAGCTGAGCTTGGAGGCAGAGTGTTCTCAGGCAAGCTGGTTGCTGGGGGACTATCATCAGCTAAGCAAAGAGGCATGAGAGTGACGGTGTCATCTATGATGGAGGTGTAGTAACAGTTATTTCTGAAGCCAGGAGGGTTAATGAACATTAAGTCAAGTAGGCAGAGTAAGCAAAGTGTCATCATTTCCTGGAGGTAAAGGGAGCACAGTGTCAACAATAGTAGGGTGGGTGGTTAAAAGTCATTTGCCTGGCAAGGAACTTGGGTTAAAGGGTTGTACCTTGGCAGATGAGGCTGCTTTACTTGCCTCAGGTTGAAGCTCAGCAGGGAGGTCTGTTTTTTGGCCTTAAGATTAGGCAGGTGAGGTCTCCTTATTTTCCTAGGATTGAGACACATTAGGGAAGCCCTCCATAGTCCACTAATCTTTCAGTTCTCCCTTCCTGCTAGGGAAAGGGAAGGATTGGCTGAATAAAATTGACAAAAAAAAATGACTTGTAGGAATTTGGGGTTGTATGGGGTTGTGGGATTGATGAAACAATTTTGGGGAAAACATTTTGAGTCCTACATGCAACTCCTAGGTTGGTGTCCTTTAATTTTTCCCGCTCCCATTTTGTAGGCAAAGTATTCTGTCGTGTAACAGGAAGATGGGTAGACGGTGGACTCCAACACAGCAAAATTGTCCCTTTCTTTGGTGAGAGAGATGACATGCTTTGTCTCCCCTGTCAATCACAGTGACATTTGCCAATCGTATGCAATCTGTAAACTCATGTATACAGAAGAGGGCAGATACCGTTTTCTCTGTTGTGTTTCTCTTTAGTTGTTGCTAGGTGTTGTATGATAGGCTGAGATGGGCTGGTTGGTGATTTATTTGGGGGAGTGAGGTGGGTATAGTATGGATATCTGTTCAAGCTGGACTATGAAGTAAAAACAAATCAGTCACAAACTTATTTTTATTTAATGCCAATTTCGATCTCAGGTATTGCATCTAAGGTTGAGGAAGTGTGACTGTTTTTTTTGGGGGGGGGGAGATAGTGGTATGGTTCTTTTAATTCTGTTCAATGAATGAAAGCAAAGAAATGGGAACCCTTGCTGGTTTAGGTGATGCCTACTTCATGTTTAACTAAAGATAGAGATATAAATATCTGGACCAGTAACACGAAGACGATACAGACATTGTGTTGTTGTGCATCACCTCGAGAATGTGCGATTACAACACATACCTCAACACATTTCCCTATACTGAGGTGAAAACACCAAAATTTATTCATCATTAAAGTGTGACAGTGTGAGCTAAAAAAAAGGGGGATATGAAGAAAATCAGCTTTTCTGAAGAAACAGGTACAAAAAGTCAAGGATTTCTTAACTTTATGCAAATGAAAAAGGAATATCAGCAGATCAGATTTCCATCATGGGTATTACCCGTGTTCACAGCCAAGTCACCGTTAGTGTTGCTATGAGAGTAATTTGGCAGAGACAGACACAACAGCAACATACTGTAGCAACTATACTACTAAATATACATTGATCAGTCATAAAGTTAACATTAAAACAATAACATTGATTATTAATTATATCACAGTCAACTGGTCACAAGATCATAGGCACCCAAGGCTCACCCATGCTCACCAAAAGCTAGCTTGTCTGATCTGATCCCACAGGAAAGCCAATGCAGCCCAAATTGCGAAATATTGGTCACCAGTGAAAGACACCAGAACACCCGGCACACCAGAGACTGCCATGTACGCAAAAAGCCCAAGGCTGCCAACCTGGTCTCCAAACTACCCATCTATCTCTTAATTTGATCAGACACAATCCATGGAGGCTTCACCCCACAACCCACAGCATATAAAGGATCCACCGACAGGTGTCACACCATAAAGGGCCAAAACTGCCCTGGTGGCACAAGGAAAACCCAAAAGGAAGAACTAATTTTAATGTTTTTTATTGGAAATATGATGAAACATATCCAAAAGCAATTAATACCCATATGTAATTCAATCCTTTGCTTTTTTGAACAACCCCAAAGTGGGTAACTGTGGGAAAAGAAACAGCTTCGATTCAGTGCATTATGAATGTTCCCGAAAGGCAATTCTTAAGGCAGTCAATAAACATTTTTTTTTTTTTTTAAGTGTCCAATTTATTCTTTCCGAGATAAGACAAGGATTTGGAGTTCTGCGCTATGTATGCAGTCAGTGTAGCTGAAAGTGAAGCACGAGGTCGATGCAAATCGTTTTGGTGTTGGAATGTTACATAAAACTCCTGATTTGGTATGACTTAATCTCGTAATCTGTCTCATTAGTAAGACTTCCAAGCTAGCAGCAAGCGATCTCTTGCGAGCCTATGTAGTGATTGCTGACATCAAAGCTTGTGGACGTGGCCTGTCAGGCTTTTTTTTAAAGATGTGAGATATTATAAGACGTGTCCAGTAGGACTGAAGTATTGAAACGTCGATGGAGGAGATGGTCAGATATGAAGCTTGGACAAAGATCTGATATGTTTATTCATTCATTCCTTATTCTGATTAGCATAGTTACGGTTTAACTTGCTTGTTTGCTGGCATTTTAATATCCAGGACTGGGTTAATTGGGCATGCATAAACAATAGCAAGCGACTATGATCTTGAGGATTGTGCAATCCAGTTGTTCTAAAAGGAACATTGGACTCTGTGTTGGCTAACAAGGCAGCTAAACACAGGCAGGAAGTGAAGTTGTGAGAGTAGACATTTCCTGGGATGATGAACAACCCATGCAGTAGGATTAGTCTGGGATGTTAACCCGAACTAATAGTTCTATTTTACTTTGTGTTTTATCATTTCTAATTTGCATATCACAACAAGAAAAAAAAATCTTAATCTAAATGTCACTTGTTGTTGTTGTGTCTCAGTGTCGTTTACAGCTGACACCGTAATTGTAGCTCTGAGTCACGCAGCTTACACAGAAAACAAACAGCCACCTATTGCCTTGTCACATGATCATCAGTGATTTTCTCGTAATGTTAATAATAAAAAGCATAAACTCCTGTGAAATCTAAAGATGACAGTTCTTAGTTTGCTAAACTGGCCCATCCGTTCATAAATGCTAAATAAACATCATAACACCTTCCGCACAATCAGATTCAAGAACGAGTCAAAAGGAATCGTATATTTTGTTCATGGTCATAATTTATCCACTTTCATAATCAGTCAGTGTCGAAATTCTTGGCTTGATCTTGTGATGATGTTAAGAGATACAAGGATGGTGTTCCTTCCCCCTGATGGATGAGAAAGGGAAATGGACTGTGATGGACTCCTAGATTAATAGTCAATTTCCCCCCCTTATCTAGCTGCTCCTCTCATAAGCCGGGGGCATTTAGAGAGGGGCAGATGCTCACAGAAAGCACTCTTTACCATAGACACCAAACACCATGACTCACCTTTAATGATCCTGGAAATGTCAAAGGCACTCACCTCGCTCACACTGACTTTACATTGTGCGTGTCTCGCTCTTTCACAGACACACAGACGCACACATACACGCAGACGCACCCTTCTACACACTTGTGCACTTTGTGCTGGTGAGTCTGTAGCCAGCATCCACTTAAGAACCTTTTAGGATATTCTGAGCTCTCAGAAAATTTGCTTACATTTCCAGCACTGCAGCCTCTTTCTTTAATTTGATTGAGGCTGACCGGGAGATGCCAGTCAGCCCGAGTAACCCCAGGACACAATTCTTCTTCTGTCTTTTCTTTTCTTTCTCCTTTAAAGGCACCATATTGAGGCTAAATACATAAATGAACAGAAATACAGAGCAGGGTGCATTTAAGGTTCTTTGATTGTGATAGAAAAAAGCAAAACAACACAATCATCCCTTTAAAAATGACATTAAAATGACACTACTGATAACAGACACCTCTTATCATCTCCTACATCGTGGTTCAAATCACAACGCGGCTGATATACCCACACTACTTTGTTACATTTTTATACTTTTCAAATTTTTTACATTTATTTTCTACATTTTTCTCATGTATAATTTAAATTTCTATTTAAATTCTATTTTATTTTGTAACTTAATTTTCATCTTAATTTTTTTTGTTAGTTTAATTGTATTTTTTAGATCAATATATTAATTTTAAGTGTCATTTTTCTGTTTTTTCGTGTCACGGATATTTATGATAAGCATTTCACTGCATATAATAGTATGTATGGTTGGGTGTAACAAATAAAATTTGAATTCAAAAATGAAAATTATGCACGTATAAAGGTTTTATAAAACATAAATTTACATAAAACAGCAGAGTGGTGCTTCCATAAGAGTTACTTGGAAACTATAACATCACCATGGTCCCATGGTCACCAAGTTTCTGTAGTGCCTCTCATACTGCCATTGAGAATTTAAACAACTGGTTTAAAATTACTACATGGTTTGGTTGTTATAAATTTTCTTGTTCTGCGCACTGAGCGTGAAGTAATCAGGCAAAAATTCATTCCAAATTCCGCTGAGACTCATATTAAGCTTCTTCAGTCCCACCAAGCTAAATCAAGTTCTGGTAATCCATACAGCTAGTTCCAGGAAGAGAAATTTTTTTTTTTGATTTATACTAAATATGGTATAACCTTGAAAGACACCAACTTGATTTAGTTCAGTGGACTTGCAGTAGCATCATATGAGTCTCAGCTGAATTTGGAATGCATTTCTGCACGGAACGATGGTTGTGGAATTTGGCCCCAATTATTGTACCTACATTTGAGGTGACAAACTTCATGCTTAGTGTGCAGAGCAGGAAAACGTAGGACAAACAAAGCCTTCTGTAATGTAACGTTATTATATGTATGTATTATATGTATTATAAGTTAATTTTTTTCACCAAAATGCTTCTCCAGTAGTGATGTAATGACATCTTTCTGCTCATTGGTGAAATGAGTCTGGGTAATGAGTAAGTAACTATGGGACAAAGATTCTGCAACATGAAGAACAATGGTACAATGGCATTTGCTTATAACTGTGCGTGAAAAAGGTACGTGCTTGAGCAGAACAAGAGAGTGACTATTGAGCACGTAAAAGGACATGATAAACTTCAACTTGTTTACCCAAAGACATGTTCTATAAGCACACAAGACATGCAAAGTGCACCTGCCTTTTCAAACTCTCGGGGTACTCCTCGTAGCCGGTCTGAATCGCGGTCAGATCAAATTTCCACCAAAAACGAACCACGCCAGAGATGATTTGCTACACCTACAGTATCGCTGTGTGGGTTGTTTTGGTCCGCCCCCTGAGTTTGATAGCTGCATTAACACCTGCCAAGTCAACCGGCACCATGGGAGAAAACTGGCCCCATGGTCGATTCAACCAGATTCAACAATGCAGGTATGAAAAAACTCTTACTATCAGTTATGACGTTGCATGTTACAGACATTGGTAGACACTTAAGTTGTTGACCTTTTTGATATGAATCTATAAGAAATGCTAGATTGGAGTTTTCTTTTGAGCAAAGTCAGGCATTCTCACCCTGTTTCATTTCTTATTGTTTTCATCACTAGTATAACGATGCAGCTATAAGCCCCGCCCCTAAATGTTACTCGCAGCTAGCAATGACTTGGGTAGACAATGACATCACGGGGCATGTTTTAACAAATTGTTTCACTAGAAATGCAAAATCAAGTAAAAAAAAACAAGGAGAGTAGTGCCTCATTATTATCGTTTACAAAAAGTACATTAAAGAGTTAAGGAAAAAGGAGTTTGTCAATGCAAACCTACATTTATATTATTCAAAGTAAATGATGTGACCAGACATCATGGCAATGTGTCAGAAATTGCACAAGCCTTTACGATACATCTCTACTAACAAACAAAGTGATAGGATCCCCTCTCAGCAGGATCTCCAGAGATCTGTAGCATCTGTTCGCCTGAAATCATCTCCACCTGAGCATCACTGGCAATCAGCCACATCTAACCAGCTCTGGTCTCATAGCTTAATCTCTCTTAAGCAAAAATTATACACATCTCTAATCAGCCCTAAGCTCTAAAACACTTAACTTAAGCTCAACAGATGGAGAGGAGGTGTGTGAGGAAAGGGTAAGGTTACGCACGCTGACGATCCTCTCCGAGGTTCCAGCGCGGGACACGGTGGTGCCGTTGAGTCCTACGAGCGATGGCAGCGTCTGAGACATCCAGTTGGTGACCATGGCCATGGTGCTGAGCACCGCTCCGATCTTCAGCAGTGGCACGCTCATGGTGCTCACAGCCACCTGGCCTTACCGCCCCCCAGCCCAACCTTCCGAGCCCCTCTCCAGGGGGCTCACACACACTCACGCACACACACTCTCGGGAGTGACTCGATACACTCGTGCGCACGATACACTCGCACACTTGCCGGACGACCTCTCAACAACAGGCTGGTCGCGCAAATGCAGCAGCGAGATCCAGTGGCATCACACTCGGTCAGTCCAGCCAGCTCCTGATGTCTAAGAGTGAATGCCTTTCTCTCTCTCTCTCTCCTCCACCCTCTCTCCCTTTCTCTCTCTTTCAAGATGCAGAGCTGCGCATTGGCTGCCTCCCTATCTCGCTCCCTCGCTCTCATCCCCTCCCTCCCTTCTTTCTCCGCTCTCTCTAGCCGCTTCATGCACACATCCTATACTCATCTCATTCTGTTATTTTTTTTTTAGCAAGGAGTCTGAGAGAGAAACGCATCTCTCGGATCTTCAGCAACAATTAGGCCTGATTTAAGCCTGGATATGTCTCACTCACAGCTGTATAGAGTGGAATTAGGGCTACTGCTGTATTTAGCTTGTCATGAGCAACATCTGTATTTTAATGTGTATCAGAGTTAAGAGTATAGATAGATAGATAGATAGATAGATAGATAGATAGATAGATATCCCTCTGAGTATTAACGCACGTGCGCTTCACTCCCTCTGGACAGTTTATCCATCATACACTCGCACCTGACAACTCTGTAATTATTCCATAATCCGGAGAAGCAGTGCGGTGCAGAAGCCTTGGTATGAGCATCCTGCCCTCTTCTCCGCTTTCTCCCTTCACCTGATCTGGCTCACACATTCGGGTCGGTCTCTCACAGGAAACAGACTGTCACGCTCGCATGAGTGACTCCAGACGTGTTCATTTAAATGGAACCGAGCGTGACGGATAAAACACTGGAATACTTAACAAACCTCAATTAAGCGCTAATTCTATTTACTATGTTCAGAATCAGGTAAAGTGAAAAGGGACTACAGGCTGATCTAATCAGGGGGCGTGTCCATGGGGCGGAGTTTAACAACTACATATCAATATCAATATAAGAATTTAACTAAGAGCCATGCTTCCTCTTCAATTGGTAGGTGATGTTATTGGCTCTTTATAAGCACTCGGTTGTTTCTAGCTATTTGGTATAACTGTGAATTTCTTTAGATTTAGGGAATCAAGAAAGGATCAAGGGCACGTTTTTCAGTTGGGCAGAGTTGTTCAAAAGTCTATTTTACCATAATTAAATCACTAGTGTTTTATTCCACAAGAAGAATTTTTATGGTACTACATAGTAATGTATAAAGTGCTCGCACTACAAATATGGCGAAAAAAGATTTGCTTTTCTAACAGGTATAACATCGAGTCATGGTCATAACTGTACAGTATATAATGCTTTACATCATAATCCAAGTTCAACAACTGAGAAGTATCTCAATAGCAGTAGCGCTTGAGTGGTAACATGTTTGCTTAATTAGAAAATCTGAACTCTAGTGCTTCTTCTATATTTGATTAATCGTACAAATATTTTATAAAGCAGTAGAAAATCATAATAGTTTGTGATGTAGTTGTGTTAGACCAGCAATAACACAATGAAATCAGGATACCGTGCAAATTAGGGGGATATGATGAGCACCCTGCCTCAAAGCTCCAGGGTTCGATCCTGAGCTCAGCCTAATCCCTGGGAAGAGTTTTACACGTCCTGTCTAACAAGTCCCAAACTGGCTATTTTTTTAATGGTGCAAATTCTAAAAGTTTTTTCATTGACACAGGTGGAGTGAATCACACTAGCAATCACTGACAAAGTAATGTAAAAAAAGAAAAGAGATGTTGCAGGGCAAAACGCAGCAATTTTGTGTAAAGCCAGCCAGAAGCCGCACCTGTTTACACTCGTTTAATCAACTGGGTTTTCTAATTATTAGCGTGGCTTTCAGCTTTTTTTCATTCCAGGCAAACAAGAGCTTTCGGAAACATCATCCAATCAGACAGCAATCTAGCCCCAAAAATTATCATAATTTCTTTACTTAATCACTTTGTTAAAAAATACACTGTATATATAGTGCTTGTGGATAAAATGTACGTCCTTTTTTGTCTTTGTTTTTGTCCCAATCTGAAGTGCCTGGCATTAATACTACTACTACTACTAATACTACTAGTAATAATAATAATAATAATAATAATAATAATAAACCATGCTATAGTCACCTTCAGTGTATCATTGAGGTTTCTTAAGAAATTGTCTCAAATGGCTAAACTTTCGTCTCGAAGTTCAGCAACTTGGTCAGAATAATTAACTTTGATTTTTTTTTTTTAAGTATTCTTGCTGCTATATAATGAGCAGATAATTTTCGCATAAATCAACACTCTTTCTAGCTCTTTTGGCACACTGCTGTGATGAACAACAGTGAATTATTAATCAATGCCTGAACAGATCTAATTTTCTTCTGCTCTTGGACATTTTTTAAAAGCCTAAAATTAAAGGCTTTGTGTTTGCCAGTTATTATTCTCGTCAGATGATGAATGACGTTTCTCTCCTGATGGTTCTTACTTATGATTTGACATCGTTCGCAATCAAGATGAACTCAAAGCCGACAACTGATACTCATCCAGTCTTACAATACTCTAGTCCCTGAGGATGAGACGGAGGGGGAAAAAGTCTTGTATTGCAGGTTCCTTCAGAAGCTGAGATGGATCTAATGTTGAGGATTAGACTGATTGTCTATTTTTCTTCTGTGATCTGGAGTGACATTGCCATCCAGTGGCAAGAATGCAGTACTGCTGCTATCAACAGATACCCTCAATAAGTTATGTCTCAGCAACTGTTGCTTGGCAGCAAACAGGATTTCCAAAAGCATCACAGCACAGCATGCATTTCTTATTCTGAAAAGTAAATAATATCGCTGATGGAAAACCTACTAAAGCACATCACAAATAATCTGTAGATTTTATAGAATTTTACAGCAATGCAGATTAAGAAACTGTACGTTAGGGGTGTCTAAACTTATTTAAAGAAAGAGCTAGTCTAGACAGAGCTTTGCCTTTCAAACAACCATGTATAATTAAAATTGCATTATAATGTAATAGTCAATCTATTTTTAGGGAAAACAAAAATGATTATCAGCATCACATAATTTTGTCTCAGACTCGTCACCTGAGGTAAAATCAAATGGTAACATGAACCCCCAGGGAATAATCACTGGGTTAATTACTTATGCCTAAAACATGGTTCCTACAAGTATGTAAACGCATACATTTCAAACTACACGAGGCCGGGTATGCGCGTCATTGCACTCATGAGTTTGTCACCTGAGAAATCCTAACACGATGCAATCACAAGCTGCAGTCTCACTGTTGCCACTAGGGGCGATATAGCATGAAACAACACAAGAACACTGACTCCAACTGCTTGGGTTAACTTCCCTAACTTTGAAAACAATCTGATTGTTTATAATAACTATACAATATAATAATAATAATAATAATAATAATAATAATAATAGTTGTTTATATCGCCACCTTGTGGACTGAGTTTGATCACCTCCAACAGAACGCAACAGTTAAGTATATTTCCCTGAGACGCACATTGTTGCTGACTGAGCCAATTTTTATCATTTGTGTTCTCATGTGCACCATGTTTCAGGCCTTACTTCTGTTGTTCTTACCTTCTCTTTCCTGTTATTCATTTCTTTTTTTTGTCATTAAAACCGCATTTTTTTGTATATTTTTCCTAACTGATAGTCGAACATGTTAACAATGTCAATAATCGATTAACCATTAATTAATGATAAAAAAAATCTTAGTTTAAGTTACACCAAAAATAAAACAAAAAATAAAGCCACGAAGATACTGCTCCTCTCTTTCTCTCCTCATGTAAAAGCAAGGCTACTGTCTGTTATTCGCAAACTACCTAAATTGCAAGCGCACCTTCTTGTAGTGTAGTTACAGACACGTAAGCTACAGAGTAATATTATGCAAAACAAACATGATCGGTTACCACAGAAAACTTTCGACTGAGCACAGCAGACATTTTGTGGCAGCTGCTTTCTTACAAACTCAGTCCTTTATTCTGTGGTCCATTTCTCATAGACATGTACTGTAGCTATCCAGCAAGTCTCACTTAGCTATTAAGGCTTTAGCCATATTTAACCTGCATTTGGATTTGTTTTTATTTAACTGTTAGCCAAGACAAAGGTAGAAATTACCTTTTATAAAAGGAACACAATGCATAACATCATGCAGATACAGATTAAGAATTTAAGTAATTATTCACATCAAATATCAGTGTAAGAAATATGTGATCTAAGCGACCTTTACTGTTCAGTAGTGTTTTTGCCAGACAGGATGTTTGAGTATTTCAGTATCGGCTGATCTTCGGGGATTTTCTCACATAGCAGTGGGCGTGAATGCTGTGTTGATCAGGGAGGTCAGAGGAAAATGGCTAGACTCGTTTGAGCTGACAGAAAGGCTCACGGGACTCAAGCACTCTGTAGTTACAAATGTGGTAAGGTGGACGATCTATAACAGCATAAGAACACATCAAGATCCACTCAGGACCAAACTGGAAAGACGAAGATTGGATTTTTTTTGTTTTCAGAATCCCCCAATCCCTTCAGTTCTCTATGCATGTGCAAATGCTCTGACATTTTCTATTACACATAGCCATTTAGTTCTGCTGTAGGTTTTTTTCACAGTTTATGTATTTCACCAAATGTATAATTGATCGGCAATTATGATCATTCAAAAAAAAAAAAATATATATATATATATCTGACCACATCTTTTCAAGAGGGTTCACCACTTTGTTTTTAGATTTTAATAATGGACAATTAATTGCACAGTTCCTAACCAAATGTAGGTAGTGTCAGCAATCACCTTGGTTTCTTTCTTTTGTTTTGTTTGTTTTTCCCTTTTAAAATATAGTAACATCTTTGTCAAAGAAAGAGGTGTGGAATGCACAGACAGGAAACCAAAATGATAATTAATTTGCTCCTAATCTCTGTCTAAACACCTTAATTAAAGCCCTTAATTGGGTTTGTATCCCTGATAGGGATAGTGTTCCTCATACATGGTTTAATGACCAACCCCCTATTTTACAAGAAGTAAACGACATTTCCTTTATAATAACTCATGAAATGGCTGTAAAACTTGTTCTCTTTTGTGCTGAATTTATTACAAGGTTGTTAAAGGTAATGAGGTTTCACATTGTAAAGGTGCAAAGCAGATGTTCCTTCTCTATCCACCAGAGGGCACTCATGTGCAACAAATACATATTAAAGAGCAAATACACACCCTTATGGAAAACCATGCAGTCTGTAAACATGATCAGCCTCAGCACTGATCAAATACGCATTCGTAAAAAAAAAAAAAAAAGAAATAAATAAATAACTGTCCCGGTTCTGAGCGAACGGGGTGTAATTATAGCTGTCTATACTTCATTAAGCGGCGGAGTGTGTGCTGGAGGGCTGATCTGAGCGACGAGCCGCATGGTGGGTGTGTTGTAGCTACATCTGTATGCAGAGCCACGGCTGTGTGCTCCACCACGCTCGGCTCGGCTTGGCTGTGTGAGCTGTAGCCATGGCAAAATGGCAGATTGTGTCCCACACACACACACACACACACACACGTGCACACACCCTGCAGGCCCTTCAATCTGCTATTTCAAGCTACAGTCATCGCATATTCATTTACTCACATGCTAATTGTAACATACAAACACACAGATCCAAGTACAGTTTAAGGCCCGAAATGATCGAATGTTCTGTTTCACCAAGTGCTCATCCACTTAATCATAAGCATCTATTAAAGATTCAATTGTGGTGCAGGTCTCCAGGGCTTCGGCTTTAAAATGCATTTTTAATCAGTTTCTATTGGATGAACTTCAACCGACCTGAGAACACCACACACAGTAACCTCTAGGTGGCAGCAAAGAGCAATACGATTCTACAACAAACAGACATGGATATGTTGTCATTACGGACACGCCCCGGACAAACACCGTCTACGTCAGTCACGTTCAATCTCTACACGTTACTCGTCAGGTCTGCCTAAAGCGATGAAAAGACCTTGGTGCTATTGATTAATGTTTATGTTGCATTAGAATTAAAGATGCGCTTTGTATCTTTTAAACATGTCTCTAGCCTTGAAACGATCACGTACCAAAACTATTTCGACTGATGCTGTGAAAATATTTTTCGTTTATTTTTGTCTTTGCAATTCTTTTTACAATTAAATTACCACTTAAAGAACTATTCAGCAAGTTTCCCCCCCCCCCCAAAAGAACCACAATAATAAATGTACAGTATAATCATTTAAATGGCTGAGTGTTTAACTGGTGATTAAAAATATGCATTTTGAATGGTCCAAACGTTTTAAAGAAGTCAGTTCGTCCTTAAATGACGCATCTGTCTATGGGAACCGTACACACAATCATTCACCAACACCACTTGCATGTTACAGAGACTCAGCTGGAAGTTATTGCCACATAATCCATATAGTTCTCCCCACACTTCATGTCATTTTCACATGTTTGGGCCATTAAAGGAGTTCCTGGGAGGCCAGCGTTTCAGACATGATGGACGCAGTCTGATCATGGTCAGCTGAGATACTGGGATGAGTGCATTAGTGTAGCAGGGAATGATATAGAAAAATAAAGGGGGGTTTTACACTCATGACTCTGTTCTGTTATTCTGCACAAGCAAAAGTATTTCAATTATATTTAAAAAATGTTAAAGCGGGTCAAAAAAAATTCAGTAAGATACGCTAAATACATTTTTAAATCTTGTATCTGCTGTGGGCAGCGCATTGGTGTTTGTTGGGCGCTTTTACAGATTGAACAGCCAGAGTTCATGCTACAATAAGAACATTAAAAATTGTTGTTTAATGACAACAATATGATAGAGCTCAGGCTTAATTACCAATTTTTTTCCCCCCAACACATCTTGAAGGAAGCATTAATTTTTCAGTTTAGATTTGTCTCTTTATGGTACAGTATGATACATGTAATCATATCTTGGTGGCACAGTGGTTTAAGTCGTTAGCATTGTTGCCTTGCACCTCCAGGGTCTAAGATTGATTCCTTCCTTGAGTCTGTGTGCATGTAGTTTGCATGTACTACCCGTGATTGGTTGGTTTCCTCCAGATACTCCGGTTTCCTCCTATAGTCCAAAGACATGCAGATTAGGATAACCAGTGTTCCCAAACTGCCCGTAGTGTGTGAATAAGCGCCTAAGTGTGTGTACGTGTTCACGGTAATGGATTGTCACACCGTCCAGGGTGTACCCCATTTCGTTCTATAAGTCACCTGGGATAGACTCCAGAACCCCCATGTCCAAAATAAGTGGTATAGAAAAATGAATAAATGATCAAATCTTAAGTGAAATGTCACTTTGTCACTTTGCATATTAACAACTTGGATTATTTTAATAACCGATTGTATAAGTAGGATTTATTTGTTTTGTTTATTTTGTCTTTATCCATATTTGCTAGACATGTCCTTCCATGGTGGTAAAAAAACAACAACAACAACAAAAAAAACATGCATACATGGATAGTTCCAATGCAAACTTGTGACCGCAGCGGGCAGGTTGGAGAAATAAAAAGGCTTTAGGACAAGCAGATGGTGTTTATGCCATCATTTATTCATTTGGAGCCAACACTGCAATCCACTGATATAGTTTAACAGTCAACTACATGTATTTGTCTATTTATTTGTTTTTGTTTACCCCCCCCCCCCTTTTAATTTCCTCCATTCAGATCCCAGAGGGAGTGTGTGTGTGTGTGTGTGTGTGTTTGTGTGTGTGTGTGAGAGAGAGAGAAAGAGACAGAGAGAAAGAGAGAGGGAGAGAGTTCTTTATATTGTAACCTGAGACTGTCAAAATATGAGATCAGTCTTTGAGTTTGTGTTTTGACATCTCCGTCATCTTCGATTGGACGACTGCAGGTACTACAGTGGGTTTTCTTCCTAACAGCTCAGATACGTCCTGACAACTCACTTTCACAGGTGAAAAACAAACTTGCTTGTTTTGGCCTTTTGGTCACTTTCTTTCATCACTTTTTTTTCCTTGCTTTCCAAGACTTATGCTTGTTTCATGTCATTTTTATTCCGACGACTTCGCAAAGACACGTATTTCATTCTTGACTGCAGAATTACACGAACAGCCATAACAATAAAATCACCTGTCTACTATTGTGTAGGTTCCTCTCTAAACCATCCAGGCATGGAACACACAAGACATCTAAAGGCATCCTTTAGGTCAAGTGTCCAGATCCTTTAAGTCCTGTAAGATGCGAGCTGGGGCCTCCATAGATCAGACTTGTTATTCCAGCACATTCCACAGATGCTCGATCAGATTGAGATCTCTGGAATCTGAAGGCCGAGTCAGCACCTTTTGTCAACTTAATTCTTTGTCTTGTTCCTCATCAACATTCCTGAATGATTTTGCAGAGCGCATACCTAGTCTGCAACAATTTTTGGTTTAACTTGGTTATACAAAATAATATCCAGATGAATGCCAGGCTCCGGGGTTTATTCATGAAAACATTGCCCAGAGCATCACACTGTCTTTGCCTTATTTCCATAGTGCATCCTGGAGCCATCTATTGCTTAGGTACAGTAGTTGCTCTTTATGGTGGTATGGTGACTTAGTGGTTAGCACTGTCGCCTTGCCTCTCCAGGTCCTGGGTTCGATTCCTGTGTCAGGGCTGTGTGCTTGGTGTTTGCATGGTTTCCCTGTGCCTGGTGGGTTTTCTTCAGGTTCCTCCCACATCCCAAAAACAATGGCAGGATCTCCTGTGAACATTCCCACACTACAGGCTATTTGGAAACACCAACTGGCCTAATCTGTTTTTGGACTGTTGGAGGGAAACTGAAAAAAACCCACCAAGCACAGGGAGAACATGGAATCTCCATGCACACAGACCTGACATGGGAATCAAACCCAGGAACTGGAGGTGCAAGAGAATAAATACAGTGGTCACCATTGGACTACTGAGGTTCCTAGGTGGATGAAGTTGCTGTCTTTTCTTTTTCAGATATACAGAAAACTTTTTTCCTATTTTTCTATTAAATCAAATCAAATTCAAAATCAAATTCAATTTTTTTTTGTCCCATACACAGTCATACACAGTACGATATGCAGTGAAATGCTTAGACAACTGCTCGTGACCTTAAATAGAAGACTATGAATAGTAAAGGAAATAAATATGAAAATTAAAATATAGGGTAAATAAAACTAGGAAAGAATAAAATAAAATATAAAAACTAAAGTAAAAAAAAATAACTGTACAACAAAAATACACAATATAGAAAATATTTGAAGAATGTATGAAGAAATATAGAACAATATTATTATAGATTATTAAGAATCGTTCAGTTTCCACTGCACCACATCACACATGCTAATTTAGCTGAAGAAGAAAAGCTAGCAAGAATCTAAGCTAGCATGAACCACCGACTCAGACTCCTGACAGCTTTCGTTCTTTTTTATAATAGCCAGTGCTTTATATATAAAGTAGAGCGAACAGTAGGGGATTTTTCATCTCACACACACACACACACACACACACACACACACACGCACACACACACGTTGCTATCTTTTAACTCCAGCTCTTAGCCAGTGATTTTTGCAGACTGCTGCTCTCGATAAAAACAGTCCGCGCAGCACACAGCTGCTACTCGATATTCCTGTAGGGATCACCCACAATGCAATTCAACCACTGTCACACAAGCAAAGCAGCTGCGGGATTTCTGGGTGGCCATGCGTGATACTGTATGTGAGGATGAAAACACTTTGAGGTAGAGGTGTACTGCTGCCACATCACATCAGCCCTCTTTTTTTCTCTGAATGATGTGAAAAAATATTCACATGTGGTTGAAATTCATTTAAACATCAGTAAATAGTATGCCATGAAGGAAAACCAATACAAATAAATCAAATTGTTTAAGCTGCTGTGTTAAATGTGATTCCAATATTTACATTAATGGAAATATGAAATCATTATTTATAGTATATTTTTGCAATTAAGTTGCATGACATTTTATATTCATTTATCATATTTTTATATTTTAATGTAGTCTTGAGGAATAGTTCTCCAGACTTCCTGAAGTACTTACAGTCTCATTTTCAGTTCAGTTCCTGTTACGGAGGAATGTTTTTTGTTTGTTAAGCCGCACAGTGACCTATAAATCATTAAAGCTTAAAACCCATCTAACTTTAGATGGCTTTAACCAGTGAGAATGGATGACAAATGATCAGGCCGGTGTTTAGTATACTGGTGATGCTGAATGGTTGAAACAGACAAGAGGGGAAATGAGGTTTCTGTTGAGGTTGTTACATAAACAAACAATTTTGAAATTGTATCTTAAGGCACTTCGCGGCCTGTAGCAGTAAAACATTTGTTCTCATTTATTTAATTCTACATTAATTTAATGCAATGAGGTTGGAGCTCGAGACTTTTGCACATTAATGTATTACAGTTAAAGCTTGGATTGCGATCATAATTTTTTCATGAAGTGTGCGTACAATCCAAAGCACATATATATCAAAGCAAATTTCCCCATAAGAAATAATGGAAACTTAGATGATTTGTTCCCCACAACTCAAAAATATTCATATAAAAATGATTAATACAAAATATAATGTAAAAATTAAACACATTAACTTGCACTTTACCCTTGAAAAAGTTGTGGCTGGTGTAGGACAATCAGAGGAGAGAAGAAGGAGAGCTACTGTGTAGGATGACTGAGCATGGGAGACGATTAACCACAATCCCACCAGTGGGGTGATTACGCCTACTTTCCGTATTTCAAGACCTCGCTCGTTTATCAAGTAAAAAATTATTTAAAAATTTTGCTCGTCTTGCAAAACGTTTAGAGACCAGGCTACTCGTAATTGAAGGTTTTACTGTACTTCATTAAAAAAAGCAGGCGTCAGCATCAGCTTTATGTTTTCCCTTTAAATTGCTTCAATCTCACACGGTCATATTATTATTATTATTATTATTATTATCAGTCGTAGTAGTAGTAGTAGTAGTAGTAGTAGTTGTTGTATTGCCATGCTGATATTCCAGCACAACAGCATTCTCTCTTGTGTGATATTGCATAAGGGTGTTTACAGGATGTTCAGTATGCTCAGTATAAGTTCTGATTAAAGCAGGGTTACTTGTGGGGGAATCTACAGTATTCAGGTGAGATAATTAACTAAATCTAAGATACAGTATGTCTTTCCCTCTGTGCTCTTTTTTACAGAATATTGTCAGTTAAGATTTGGGTTGGTTAGACAAACTAGCGATTCAAACTACATCCTCAATCTGTTTTTCTGTCTTTTTCTGAAGATGCAAAGACGGTCAAAACCGCACCGTGCCACTGCCGCGAAACTAATCACCACTCTCACATTCATCTCACAACTTATTATTACCCTATGTACCCTAACCACCTAATTACATCCCCCAGCTAATTCAACAGTGACGCCTGACACCAACCTCCCCAAATCTTCTTAATAAAACAGGCTTTTGTGTGTTAAACAGAAAAACACACACACACACACACACACACACATTCAGTCCTGCTTTAGACAGCAAAGTGTGCGTCTTCATCCCAAGTGAGAAGCAGATACAAAAGAAATCCATTTGTTTAATTGGTTTTCCCCCCGACATGACTCGGCTCCTGCTCCACTCTTGGAGATTTGGCCTGGTCGATTATTTTTTGGTTGTAAAAAACACACACCTCTCTATTCAAAATGGAGAGAAAGCTATCAGCTGCGATGGATTTGGTCCTTTTAAAAAACGCAGCTCCATTATAAATCCAGCACGCTGGTGATACGAAACCTGTATTTGTAAATGATTAGTCTTACACCACAATGCATAACAGCCTTGTGGATCTTTCATGGGGTGTACCTTTATTTTGGACTGTTATATACAGTAGTTGGACTATGAACAGCAGAAAATGAACCCCATATTGTGTTATTACTGAGAAAGTGTGAAAGCTGGTGTGAGCGAGGTGTAAATCACAGCTATAAACTCAGAGTAACACGTAATAAGATTATTATGTAATTATGTCGAGTGTAAACATGTTTTCTTTTTTTCTTTTTCCCAAGGATAAAACAGTTGTTATGAAACACCATCTTTGGCTTCATATCTCATCCATCCGTGTATGGTTTGAAAGCTCTAAATGGATACTCGAAACTGTTTTAACTCTTTGAAACACTAACACGCAGTCTTTACTAAGCATATTCTATATAAGTACTTACAGTATAATGGGTGTTAAAGAATAATTGTACACAGTTATGAGAGTAAAAACTCCCTTTATTTCTCTATATAATCCCACTGCTACATTAATGCACTTATCCCAGGGTTTTATCTAGTGCTTGGATAACATTAAGGTAGAAAGTTTTCTCTGTACATCAGAGCCATGATCAGACTGTTTGCATCGTTACATCTGAAACACTGGCCTCCCAGGATCACCTTTAACAGCCCAGACATGTGGATGGTTTGGAGTGAGGTCAGAGCTATACAGAGGGATGTACTGTAGTTCCTGTTCCGAGGTGAAATGTTTTATTGAAAAAAATAGAATCTTAAACAGTTTTATATTCAACTTTTTTTTTTCCAAAGTATATATATACATGTATTATTTCCTTATAATTATAATATACATTTATCCTGATGCACTGTTTCACCTGCTAATGTGTTAGGGTTTAATTATACAGACAGCCTACTTGCACATGCACTTGACTATGCAATCCCCATTTGCATTTTAAAAATACTTCACGGTAACAATTTGACTCACAAAATTATAGTCATTGATATAATTTATGCAAAAGGTCCACAGTGAAAGGAAAGAGCTAGTTGTCCCAACGTCATGTAGTCAATGTCAATCCAACGTCAATTCATCTATGTAATTCTACCTTTCAAAAACCAGTAGTGTCTCACTGTCCATAAGGCTGCCAAATCAATGCTGCCACAAAATTTTAATAACTAAAAATTCCTCCTAGGGTGCCACATGATGGAGAGGCAGTGTGTGAAGTGGCAAAATGGTACCATTGACACGTAAATTTTAGTATATTTTCTGTAATTTTGAGTTAATGAACAGGTAGGTGTATATGTTTAAAGTCAGGGAATATCAAGTAATGAGGCAGGCATATATTAGTGGTTAAGGTTATGGACAACAAATCAGAAAGTCTCATGTTCAAACCCTAGCCACCAAATTGACACTGTAGAACTTTTGAGCAAGTCTCTGCCTCAGAAAAGTAATACGTAAACAGTTTGACAGCAAAACCTTTGCAGGGCTCATTTTGGCAAATAATTTTACTAATTTATTTTATAAATAATGATTCATACGAGAGGGAGTGCTGCATTGCTGGATATAGCAGGGCTTTGATGCGGTTGTAGGCACAAGGGCACAGCCGTGGTATATCCTGCATTACAGCACGACCTTGCATGTGATATTGCTTTTATAGAACAGATCTGCAATCACCATTTATTAAAGTACCAACTAATTATGATTTGTTTCTTTATTTAACCAGTTATTTTGCTCCGCCAGCACATATCCTTCTACGCCTGGCAGAACTAACTAACAACGACTAATAGAGATAGAAAATGACATTTAGTTACCAACAGCTTAAATGAAAACTGTAAATAATAGTAAAGACAGTATAAATAATAGGTTAAAATCGTATTTTTGTAATTATTATGGATAGCCAGTTAAGTCTCATAGGTTTTTCTTAATATTTTCACCTATTCTGCTTTTGAATATCCGCTCCATTAGCTTTCATGTTCTGGGGTTGATTTTCAAATCACATTAAATGGAATGCTAGTATGCTATGTAGTGTAGGGTGTAGAATCCATCATCACACACAAAGTAGGGCCCTTGGTTAGGGGTTGGAGAGCCATTTGGAATTCAGACAGTTAGCGTAATTAACGGTTATTAGAACACCTTGCAGACAACAACATGGAACATAGCGTTACATAGTGTTACATAGCAAAACACGATGCATCCTGACAAGCCAATCGTGCCACGTCTTTCAGTCACATGACCACTGAAGTGAAACTACTTGCTGTAGATAAGGACCTTTTGTTTCAGTTACTAATATTTCATCTATCCCAGCATTTATGGACTACAGGTATTCCTCCCTAAAGGTGTGCATTTTTGAAGTAATCACTGCTTTGGGTCGTTAGGCACATGAAGAGGAGTATGTCAGGAGTAGTGTACAGTATACTATAAGAGACACAGAAGAGTCTCAAGTTCTTTAGAAGAAAGGGCTAACTACTATGGACAAGCTAATACATGTCCACATTTGCCAGAGAACTAGGATAATAAAGCTTTAACTGACATTCATAATCATCCAGCAGTCCATTTCTAAAAAAAAAAAAAAAAAAAAGATAATTACCAGAGAATATTATACAGAGCCAGACTGAATTCTATGAAGCGCTAACTATTAAATCCAGCTTTATATTACAAACTCTGTTTTATATATAAATTGTATTTGGGGGAACATACTGTAAGCTAATGTGAACACATCAAGATTAACTTTGAAATTTTTGTCTGTTTGTACAAGCATCATGTTAAAACTACTGAACAAATTTTAATAGGGTTTTCACAGGTGTATTAGGCTAAGCTTGAGGTAAGTTGTTTCATCGCAATCGGCCCACGGGAAGAGAAGATATCCTACTTTTGGTTTTTAAGAAAACGCCTTTAGATCATTAAAAAAATCAACCTTGAATAAAATCAACAAAATTCAACAGATGGAGGTTTAATACACTTATGAGTGTGCGATTGAAATCTACTTAATAAACGTGATCTACCACCTTCATTCTGCGCATTCCACAGAATCACGTAAAAATAGTGATTTATTTCAAAATTCAACAGATGTCATTGAACATTTTTTAAATTTGAGTGCAGTTAAATATACTGTATATATGGGGTCAGAATTTTAAAAATATATCCTTTTTTCAGCACCAACTAGGCAATAAGATGAACTGAATTTTATTTAATTTTAACCAACTATACAAACATCGTCGTGAATGGAGACCGGTAGAACAAATTTCATCCTATACCTGTCCCATTCCCCAATTCTTACACTACCTGATACCTACAGTAATAGTGGGAAATGTTAAAGGTTCAGCTGTGAAGATCCGCCAAGAACTGTGTCTGCGCTACGAGAGCAAATCATCTTCTTTTGCAGGAGTCTGCAGCACCCGTTGTTCTGGGAATCTGCGTCGAGAATATGAACGTGAACGATATGAACACTGTCTACAGCAAGACGGTGCACACACACTTTGAATGCTTACACTGTGGTAAATTAGTTTAGTTTCTTAGAGAAACAAAAAGGTAATACTGTTCGTTTCATTTCAGTTTTCTTTTTGCCGCATTCTGTAAATAGACTCCAAGTTTATTAGTATAGCATTTTTAACAATAATCATTTTCAATCATTTTCAATCAAAGAAACATTACAGTAATATGTATAAAATGTAAGTAAATGTGCATGAATCAAATTGATCAGACTGTCCTTGATAAGCTAATGAGGATGACAGATGGCAATAGGTAGAAACCTTGAGAAGAACCATACTCAACAGGAAACACATCCTCATTTGGGTGATAACGGATAGCAGGAGTTCATTCGCACGGTTTGTGAGTGTTCCGCAAGACGAGCACAATTTGAAATAAATTTTTATTTAAAAAACGAACAAGAACGAGTACCGAGTATCATGTATCACGCATGCGCTTCCTGTTTTGGCGCCGAGCGTCACGTGATCACAACTGAGCCAACGGTTTTGCTCTCTCTTGAGCTGCAGAATTGTGGGTAATCATCTCGCCTGCTGGGTTTTACTGCGCGTCTCTTACTGGTACAGTATAATCAACATCTGTGCACGCGGTACAGTTTACTATAACACTGTGACCACGTGCGTGTGCGTAAAACATATTTTATTTTGTGTCTGTATGCGTGTGTGTACACCGCGCGTGTAAAGCAAAAGCAAGTCTCATTAGAGGATTATTTTTTTTTCTCTTTGCTCAAGGCTCAGCCTGCTTTTTGTGTCACACACACACAGACACAGACACACACACACACAGACACAGACCCCTCCTACTTCACAGACACACTCAGACACAAATGGACAGTTTGATGTCTGAATCCTCTCACATAGACACACACCAGCAGCACTTCCGCATAAGCAGTTTTTTTTTCTTTGTTTTAATCAACCGATTAATTGACCTATGATCAATTAATCTATGCCACTATGGTTACCCTTAGTTTAAAATTTTTACATAAAAAACATACTGTATAATTAGTCATAGTGCAAGAGTAATAAAACACTAAATGGTAACTGTGTAACTGTAATGTACAGTAGGAAACTGAAGAACCCATAGGAAACCCACCAAACCCTGGGAGAGCATGCACTCTGCACACGTACAGTCAGGAGGTGAGATTAGAACCCTCGGCATTTTGAAAACCGTTAAATAATATTGAAGTCTTTACAAAATAGTGTATCTAATGCATGGCATGAAAAGATGTCGAATTTATTAAACAAACACCTAAGCAAACAGCCTTCACTGCAATGAATTATTTACGCTGTTGTCTCCTAAATTAAACAGAGAGACAAATTTTCACATCCTTTCACACATTTATTTATTAATTTTTTTAAATTGACCGTGGAATATAATAAAAAACTAAAATATGTCTTGCCTCACCTTAGATCCCCATCATGAAATTTTAAAGATTGTTAAAAGCCATTTTAATCATTTAAATTTTTATACAGACGTGATTTTATTATTACATTTCTCAGATAGACATGAAGAGGCTTAGAAAAAGAGCATGGTATACACAGAAAAAGAATGAGTTACAACTACATTTAAAAAAAAAATGTGCATTAAAAAAGCCTTCTTAATTAATGCTCTTGTGATATGTCAGGACACACAATGACACCCCTGAAGGCACGTGGCGCTAACAAGAAGACGGCTTTGCTTCTCTAAGCGAGCTCTCTGTCTCTCTTGTCGAGCTTCTTCGCCTGCCTCCTTTTGTGCGGGATATGAATGTGGATGCAGGCTGTATAATTTAATGCGGGGTTGCTATAATTACTCGCACGGCTTGGGAAGGGATACATCACAACACATCCTCAGAGTGGCTACTTAATTCGGGAAATTCGCTTGTGAGGGAATAAAAAAAATGGATGCGGCATAAAAACTCGTGTGCACACTGCAGTAACTTTCTACAAGTTCTGGATGTAGAGGCTGTGTTTATTCATTTTAAACCCAAATTTGGCTTATGTCGAGCAGGATGTTAAAGAGAGAGTGTAATTTTGATGGCAGTAATAACATCAGCTACCTGGTTATGCAGAGACACAAGATTACATGCTGTAAGAGTATTTTTATTCCTTTATTTTTTTCTAATTTTACTCTTGTTTATGCAGGAGGAGAATCCTGCTGAGACTAAGCTGTGCCTTTCCCTAGGCTAAGCACGAACTGGATAAATGTATGCGTGTAGACATAATTCGATTAAATCCAGACAAATAAAATGCCCTAAGACTGTCAGACATAACTAGAGCATCTTGGAACGATATAAGCTTTTATTAACCGTGCTGAATTTAAACACTACATGTATGCATCTAGGTGACATTATGACTTTTCAAGAGTAATCTAGACAAACTTTGGCTGACCCAAAGGCATTTGATGTTGCATATTAATGGGAACCGCTGCTATACTGTAGTAATCACTCATTCATGACTCAGGACTCTGTATAATCTAAAGCTAATATGCATGAACAGTAGGATTGATGATATCTTTTTTTGTGATGTTTATTTATGGAGAGGGTTTATTTATTAAGATTTTTCTTCAGGATCTTCAGGACAGGGGAATTTGTGCCTCCTGGTTTCTCAGTACCATAACAACTGCTTTTATTGCCTTATTAACTTTAGGAGAGGGGAAAAAAAGGAGGGATAGTGAGGGAACAAATGTTTACAGCATCTATAACACAAGTTAAAAGATCTTCCAGCACATTAAAGGGCACTTTTTAGGCATTTTTAGACAGTCAGATGAGGCTCAAAATCCCTCCCCTGAAATTTGGCTCAGCTCTGTTGATCTCTGGGGGCATGGCTCAAGAGTAGTTCATAATGTGTTTGGAGGAGAAGTGAAATAAAGGAAGGTTGAGGTAAAAAAAAAAAATATTATCTGAGGGTTATTTCAGCTGGTGCATTAACAAAACATTTTTTAGAGAACATCTAAGACCAGTGCTAACTTGATAAAGAAATAGTGAAATATGGGACCTTTAAATGTTATTAAATAAACTGATAAAAACTCTGATGTGTTGTTTGCTCTTTCTCTCTCTCTCTCTCTCTCTCTTCCTCACTTAATGGCAGCACGGTGGCTTAATGGTTAGCGCACTGTAGCATTAAAACTCCAGGTCCTGGCATCAGTTCCCGTATCGGGTCTGTGTGCATGGGGTTTGCATGTTCTTCCCGTGCTAGATGGATTTTCTTCCGGTTATCTGTTTCCTTCCACAGTCTAAAGACATGCGGACCAGGCTAATTGCCGTTTCCAGCCAAATGGCTTATAGTGTGTAAATGTTGGGCGGAGGTCCTACCACGGACGTACAAAATGGGAATAAATACAATGGTCACCATTGGCCTCCACAGCCCCTAGTTGGACTACAGTAGTTCATAGGTGAATGGAGATAAACTCAAATTATGCTTGCAAAGCAAGGTTCCATTGTATACTGTATATATACAGTATACAATGGAACCTTGCTTTGCAAGCATAATTTGTTCCAGAAGGGTGCTTATATATCAAAACACTCGTATATCAAAGTAAAATGATCGAAACTCCGATAATTCCTTTTACAACCCAAAAATATACATATAAAAACTATTAATACAAAATATGAAGTAAGAATAAAACAAAATATAGTTGCAAGCAATGATGAGTGGCCCAAGCACCCTGTCCCATCGCCACCCGCTGGTTTGATGGCGATCGTATGAATTTCCTAAAAGGAGTATATCAAATTCCTTCAGGTCGTTTTGGCAAATAAAATAACCGAATTCCTGTTGATTTGAGCCCATGACATGCAATGTCAAAGTTGTTTAACTCAATAAGGCCTAAACGTCTACCGGGTTTTGCATGCATTTGTGTCCATAAGTGTGTTTGAGCTCTGCTGCAAAATCTTGTGTGAGGTCGGCTTTATAATGGCAGGAGATTCCAACCTGTCTGTCAATTCTTATGAGTTTTTGAGCATGTTAGAACCCCCATTCCAAGGAAAAAATCCTTAGGAAAACAATTAGGCCTTTCACACACTATGACGACATAGGTCTGATGTCATAGTACTAAGGCCCTGGGATAGTGATTGAGACCAGAGAGAAGAAAGAAGGAAGGCGGGGAGGGGGCTGTAGTGTAGGACGACTTTCACATACACAGCCCCGTGCGAGTGAGCACACTCGCAAAGCACCACACGAACGATCACACACACACAGACACACACACACACACCCACACCTGCGCGAACACACATACAAACGCATAGGAGACGATTACCCACAATTCCGCAACGTGCGAGGGATAATAACCATTGGCTCAGCTGTGACACAAGAAACACATGCGGGCCACATGACTTTTTTTATATACTATACTGTATATACTATACTGTATATAGTGACACTATATAACCACCATAAGCATTTCACTGCATATCGTACTGTGTATGACAAATAAAATTTGAATTTAAATTAGACTATACTGTATATAGTGATGGTGGGCTGAAAGCAGCACATCTTTACATTGGACAGCTTTGTTATGAGGAGAATGGATACCTTGGCACCTTGGACAGCTCCTCTGTGTGGACATACAGTAATTAGGAAAGTCATACTACTGTATGTCTGTGTAAGGTCTCACATTACAGTACATTGTGCATATCATAGTAAAACAAAGCACAAGGTTAAGAGAACTTCCTGTAGTCCTGTTGTAGGCAGGACTGTGTCAAGACATTCATGTAGATCCTGAAAAGGATGTCTACAGCATTTAAAGTACCCAAAAGCAAAGTAGTATCCATTGTTTTCCAGTGGAAGAGATTTAGAACAAACAGTCTTCCCAGATCTGGCTGCCCAGTCAAACTCAGTAATCAGGACTGAAGGTCCTCGGTCAGACCAAGAACCCAAAGGTCACTATAAATGGGATCCTGAGTTCTGTTCTAGAGATGGGAGAGACTTACAGAAGGACAACCTGCACTACTCCACCAATCAGGCCTATACAGTGGCTAGACAGAAGCTCACTAAAAGTCACTTGATAGCCATCTGGGAGTTTGCCCCTGAAAAAAAAAAAAAAAAAGCACCTGAAGGAGGGTCAGGCCATGAGAAACAGAATCTTCTGTTCGAATGCCGCAAAGATTGAACTTTTTGGACTTAAGAAAAAAGGTACTGTACATGACCTTATTAAAACCATCCCTACAATCAAACCTGTGGGCACGTTTTTCTGCTGGGATTAGGTAATGAGCTAAAGCGCACCACCAAGAAAACACAGGAGTGGCTTCAGAACAATTCTATGAAAGTCCTGGAGCGTCCCAGCCTGAGTCTGGACCTGAACCCTTCTTCAGGTCTTCAGGTTTCTACAAGCAAAAACATTGCAGCAGCAATGTTATAGAAACATGTGCAAGTGTTATATAGGAATATATGACAAACGCTGAAAAAAAACACAGGAAAAGCAGCTCTGAGTAGAAAAAGGAATGTTCGGAAAGCATACAGCTAACTGGAAATTCTTTTGAAAAAAGTGGAAAAAAGGATCATTTTCTTGTAGAAATGGCTGCATGAGATACCTGAGAATGTGAATAGTAAGGTATTGAAGACATCTACCTTCACCCTTCAGTTCTCTTTTCTTTATCCTTCAGGCACGATCCCTGCAGTGATTACTTAAAAAAAAAAAGAAGAAAAGCAAAAAGAATGCTTGGGGAAAAATGAACTGTAAGCTGTTGAAACAAAGGAATTGTAATAATAATAATAATAATAATAATAATAATTTCACAGTCACAAATGCACACTGGTTTTGTCATCTTCTGTCCTTCTTCTTTATCTTGTACTCAAGGACACACACAAAGGACAAACCGGCAAGGAAACCAACCGCTTGTAAGGACACAAATTTAACCGCCTCTTCTTTGTTCGAAGCTCAGTCAGTCAACGTGGAGACGCACAGTCCATAACAATGAGCTTCTTCTTCAATTACGATTACGATTCCGTCCACCAGGGCACAAGGGGAAAAATAAGAAATGATTCCTCCCTGAAGGAAGTGCTTGCTCCATTAATGCAGGAGAGAACACAAGTATTCACTCCACTTCGTCTCATTAAGACATCGCTGTCAGCAGGCCATCTCACGGGCAGTGCTCAGCTCGTTCTCTTAATGGCCGTGCAGATTTAACGGCAGCGTCTGTCCTGTTACGCGGCGTATCAGTGTGCTAGCGGTGTGCACGGCTCGGATCTTTCCTAACCAACATGAAAATGGATTTTTGTTCGGGATGAGAACTATCAGGGCACTGTTCTGTAACAATGAAGGACATATTTCTTTTATTAATGCACCTGACATACTGAAAGGGCATGGAGACATGCTGTGGAAGCGTCAGGCATAGACACAGCTGTTAAATGCTGGTGTATACAGTAGTGTCTGCTGATGTTGATGTATTTTAATGCCGCTCTTATTAGAAGACTCTACTTGACACGATTATTTCTTATTCCATGTTAGCATGAACTTAAGCTGAACCTGATATCACAAAGCAAGCATTTTGACATATAATGAACAATGAATCATCACCAGCAGGGGGCGCTGTCTCACAACACGGAACGCTTTCACACATTACACCTCTTACAGTACATAAAGACAGTCGGAAAAAGAAGATAAGTAGGAAAACAAAGCTTCAGGTTTTTTGTTGTTTGTAATGTGTATGTACACTGTAACAGCAGTATTTGCATTTGTAATACTGTATTGCAAAGAAATAAAGTGAAAAAAAGAGAAGTCTTAACCCCCCTCATTTTTTCCTATTAAAAGCAAATAGTTTACTGTGACAGGCTGCCAAGTCCGCAAAGAAGAATTTTTTCGACGTCAGCAGCAACCTCATTTCCCCTCTCGTCTGTTTCAAAAAGTCCATCAGGAAGCCTGGACTACATTTAAAATACAAAACAGTCTCTCTCTTTGAGAGCAAAATGTGAAGAAATGCGAGGTACAATACTGTGTAGACCTTGGCACAGTACTGTACATTGTGCACCTCATTCCTCCTCACAATAGATTAAAAATTGTAGCTAGGCCAAACTGCAGCGGGAAAAGTATTAAAGTAAATGTAAAGCTGTTCGTTTGCCATTTAATTATAATAACGTAGGTATATTAATTACCGGTTAAACTAAATTAATTAAAACCATTAATACTGTAAAGTAGCATTGTACTGTGACCTTGTAGGTAAAACGCTAGCTAAGTGCTTCTTCTACAGTCTTCTGTAGTCCTCGTGGCTAAATTAGCTCAGTTTTTTTGGACCTCATTAAAAAAATTTTTTTAATGAATAGACAAGCTCAATGTAAAAGAAATTGACAAGAGAAAGAACATTCATGCCCAAGTTTCAAAGCAGAAGACGTTCTGCAGGTACTTGATATTTAAAATCTGAATAGATGTGCATGGACGGAGACAAGGCCAAACTCTTAAGTTTCTGATATTAAGGGAGCTATTTAATTAAAGTATTAAATCTGCTTTCTTTAAAAAGAATATATGAGAGAGAGAGAGAGAGAGAGAAAGAAATCATAAAACCAAACAAGGTATGGTTGCATAAATTAAAGCAGCATGGTTGTTGTTTTTAGTCCTTTGGCTGCTCCAGTCAAGAGGTCGTCTAACTTGGCACAGGTTTTATACTTGTGACCATGTGTGTGTGTAAAACATATTTTATATATATTTGTTATGTCTGTGCGCGCGTGCATAATTTGACACCCTGCCAGTTCACACACACACTCTCTCTCTCTCTCTCGTCCTTAGTGTGGGGAGGGGATAGGGTGTTACACACACAAACACACACACACACACACTAAAGGCGATAGAGAGAGAGTGTGAACTGGCTTGGTGTCTAACCACCCGTGCACACTCTCTTTGCTCTTTACAGAAACACTGCTCTGTCACGATTCTTTTGTAAGGTAAAGTGCAGGTCCATTTGTTTGCTTGTCTTACTTTACAGCAGTGACTTTACAGTCTGTTAGTACGCACTCACATGTAATTAGCGATGTTCCTTGCAAATTTTTCAGATAAAACAGTCTTTCCATTAATGTCTGTGTATGTGTGTGTGAGGAGAAAAGTTTACTGTGTGAGAAGAGTCTCCTCCTACGATAGATTCACACACATACACAAAGACACACACACACACACACACACACACACAGCGCCTGCGTGCATAAATGGAAATCAGGATTTTATTTATTTATTTATTTATTTTAAAGATAAACTGCAGGTTAATTTGTTTTATTTTTACTTTATATTTTGTATTGGTTATTTTTATGGGGTTTTTTTAGGGGGGGGGGATGGTGGAACAAATAATTAGAGTTTCCATTATTTCATATTGAAAAATGAAATTTGCTTTCATTGAGTGTTTTGGAATACGAGCCGGCTTCCGGAACGAATTGTTTATAATCCGGGGTTCCACTGTATATATAGCATTTTGTACGTATCTCACACCTATTTTTGTGCCTTTAAGTTCTCCTTTTTTCATCAGTCAAATACACTACACTCCCTGTTCGATAATCACACATGAGAAATCGAAGAAGTACTGTAAAACTGATTAAGTTTTGTCTTAAAATGACCCAAGCAGGGTAAAGTTCACTTACACCACTTCAGCACAGTTATTTTAGCCACCCAAAAGATATTACCAACATTACCAATTTCCAACACTATATTTATATTTTTGCACATAAAAACCACCAATACATCTAAAAAATACATGTTTTTACATACAAATTTAAATATTACACCTCACTTAACCATAATTTATAATTCCTCTTGGCACCAGCGGCTATAAATGAAAACTTAAAGTGGCTCTGGTTTCTTCATGATACCATCCTTTAAAAAATGTAGCGCTGCCACATAATGTTTTTTTTATACGGCGTTATATACCTTATAATCTGTTTTTGCTATCTAAATCACGAGGGGAATTCTGGTGATGCAAGGAGGTCAGCTGACCATGTTTAAAAAACAGTTTTTTTATCGGATTGACTCATAAAGCTGTTAAGGCCAATACAATACTCCCGCACACACTCACACAGCATACAGGACCTGGGACCATACATCCATATACAGTACACATCAAAATATTTTAAATAGTAATAGGAAAAAAACATTGTTTTGGTGGAACCAGACTCAACAGGGAGCTCATCCTTATTTGGATGAAATGTAAAGATATCATTGAAAGAGCGAGTTCTGAACAATGTTTAGACAAGACATTTATTTTATATATATATTTGTTCTCCTAGGTAAGAGTTCCTGGGACCTTTTTTATTTCCTTGTGCAGAACAGGTATTTATTTTTATGAGACGCTATTAAGCATCCCCCAGAGTGATCCAAGTAGAATAATCTATACAAAAGCTAAAAATGCATAATTATCTAAGTGAAACTGTCAAGCAGTCATCACGGTGGCCTAGTGGTTAGCCCAGGGGTCTCGTAGCTCTAGGGTTGAGGGTTTGAGTACTGGCTCAGGTCTTTATGTGTGGAGCTTGCATGCTCTCCCCGTGCTTGGTGGGGTTCATACTGGTACTATGATTTTCTCCCTCATTTCAATGACATGCAGATTAGGCTACACTGTGTTTTCAGACTCCCCACAGCGTGTAAGTGTGTGTGATTCTGCTCCATCCAGCGTGCTGATAGACTCCTTCCTGCTTCCCGTGACCCTGAACAGGATGAGCTGTGTAGAGAATGAGCGAGTGAACCCTCGAGCAATGCATGAAGGACATTTCAACAGAAATTTCAACTATTACACATATTGATGCATGATTGATGAAACATTAATAGCATTACTTTTATTACTATAAATAAAATACTTTTAATACTATCAATAATTACTATTGATTATATGGCAGATTCCCATATGATTTATTGCTCTATCGGTTGCAGTGTTTTGGTTCCGTCCCTTAAGAGTCACTGCTTAACAAGCCCCAGTATTTTTTTTCCCCCTAAAGTTGTGGAAACTTCTTGTTACAATGTGAAAGACGATTTCTAAGCACTGACACTGGAGACTCCTTCCACACATCATTTGTTAAAAATGACACATCTTTGTATGTGATTATTTGAAACGTTGAGCAAGTTCCTGTGAATAAGATGCTACTGTAGAAACAGTCATACAGTATATTACAATGAGTGCATTAATATCCTATATAACGACTGATTGAGAAAAAAAAAACACTTTTTGACCAATGAGATTTGAGAATTCCACAGCACTATAGTGGGACGTAATCTTCTCTTTGATATATATATCATACCTCAAACCATGCACCTTCTACAATCAGCTTCTGAGCTCTGACTTGGAGGCACTGCTGTGTTCCTGTCACTCACTTCCCATAAAGCCTTGTTCGGAACTGTCTCAGCGCCATCGACACACATACCTGGCCGAGCGCTGCAATCGATCCTCAGCAAGCCGAGTAGAAAAACATGTCTGACAAGTGTGAGTTACTCGGCCTCTCTGTCTAAGAGCAGCTCGCTTTCTCACGTTCTGTCAGCCACTCATCCTCACTCGCTCTTCTTTCCCTCCATCTCTTTTTTTTCTCATTCTCTCTCCTTCCTATCATTCTTGATCAGTATCACCTCTTACATCTTCTTTCCTCCTCTCACTATCACAGGTATCTGTTCTCAACCTCGCCTTGTTTTCTCTCTCCCTCTCTCTCTGCTTTCCATAAAATCCTCCTCGCTATCTTGCTATCACATGTCTCTCCTCATCAGCGGGTTAAAGGAATACTCTAACCTTTTCTAATCTCATCTCTGTCAAGCACATCTCCAGTGCGTGCGTGTGTCTGTGCATGTGCGCGCGCGTGTGTGTGTCTGATTACCAGAGACAAAAACATCTGATCTGTTTCCCTGCACGGGAAGTCAAAAGAAAAGGGATAATAATAGAAATCTAAGGGCTGTTGTTAAATTATATTAATGGGGTCTTTTGAATTCTTAATTCCAACTGGTCAAAAAGCGTTAAAGTGAAATTTATTTACCAGCAGCTCTAAGAGCAGCTCGGAGATTAGAGATTAGTTTTTGCAGATGTTCCACAAGTTTATATTAAACTTGAACTGGATAAAACAAATTTTTTAATAAATTTTATGATGTAATCATTGGAACAAGTACTACACAGTATACTTTACTTCTTTACATTTATTGTTTTACTTTTTACATATTAAAAAGTAATCAACTGCTTAATGTATGTTCCCGTGCTGCCAAATACATGACCTTTCATATCAAGTCAGGTATTAAAGTCACACAGGTTAGGTTTGTGGTATGGCAGAAGGCGAAACTAATCAAATCTTCAATTTCAGTACAAATCGCTCGATAAATACTTGAACATTATCTCCCTGATCTTTCAACAGCCCGACAGCATTGAGAAAGTTTTAATCCTAGAACTTAATTTACAGCACTTCCATGAACACTATCCAAGCTGGTTACTGCAGTAATAATAGAAAGCAGAAGGGCTGCACGATTCTTGCTAAAATGTGAATCGCGATTTTTCTCCATGAGAACTGAAATCACGATTCTCTCACACCATTCTCATTTCATTAGCCAAGACATGTAATGCAATTAAATGCAAAAAAAAGTGCTGCCTACACAGGACTTTCAACTATTGTAACAAAAAAGTAGCCTTCCTTATTTTAGAAGCCTTCCTGTGGAATAACATAAAAGCTGTTCCACGTATTCAGAATGTTATGAATAATAAATGAAATAAGTAAAACATTTTGGATACTCAGCCAACTCCAGTATTTAATCATTACATGCATTAGTTTATATCCTTATTATTTTATTAGTGTAGGGTAAATGTCACAGAGTTTGTTGGATAGGTTGAAATAGTTTGAAATGAAATACAGGGTAGAATTTATTGTTGTCTAAGGTTTTAGTGCTCTTGGCATGTGTGTAACAGCTAGAAACAACGCATCATGTTTAATTAACTACTGTAATACATAAGCTATATCACAATTAGAACTGTACAAGCCTGTCTCTAATCAGACAGTACTGTAGTCTATTTTTTTGTCTGTGTGTGTGTGCATGCAACATTTACCTTATTCTGATAAAAAAATAACAATATAAACAGCTGAATATGATAATATATTAAAATATAATATATATAAATGTAATAATATACTCACTGCTAAACACAAGAACAGATGACACATATGCATTGAGGGACATAGAGAGCATCAAAAGGAGCCAAACAAAAAAAGTCAGAATGTACATCCCCATCAGATTCTGATTGGCTGGTCTAAAATTAAGCAAATGCTAATATCGGAATATCTGGCCTGATCAAAACCATCACCACATCAACTCTTGTACACTTTTCACCTAATTTTCCATAATGCCTCGGCTCTCTAACCTGCTAACCTGCAGTTTTTATTGAAAGGAAAAAGTATGTTAATTGCAAAGAAAAAAAGTAATTTAAGTACTATATATACTTTTTTTTTTTTTTTGTAAGACCAGCACAAGACTGCTTTATTTCTGAACAGGAAGAGTCTTCCCGAAATTGTGCACAATTACTCTCGCAGTCTGTTGCCACACCGCTAACCGCTAACCCCTAAGCCTGCACTGGAAAGCATACTAAACTTCCCGGTTCTTTAACACTGTGCGCTCTCATATGTAAAAATTTTTTTTTACATACTTTATAAGCCATTACTATAAATACGACAATAGACTAGAAGTAGCACATTAACATTAATGTGTTACAGCCAATTGTGCTATAAAAAAAGTTATGCACACCTTCTAATCAGATTCAAATATTCAACCAGTTAAAAACGTATAAGATTGTTTACACCATATATTAAAAAAAGGACAAAAACAGGCTCTCTATGACTGTTACAAAGTACCAAAACTGGAGACTCCTTCCATTAATTCTGTGTCAGACTCAATCCCTATTCAGCTATCTTTAAGGAAGTTCCATGCTTCCACGGCTACGCTTCAAATCAGAGTGGCTGTATGAGTTCATCCGCATTATGAAAAGAGTTCAATTTTGGGTCCTAAAATAGATGATATAGATGAGCTTTATGAACACATTAATATGAACCAGTAATTTGCAGCTAGACTAACCTCAGAGCTGCTGTTTCTGGGAAATTAATCAATAATACCTTAATGGCCAGTTGAGAATTCAGCAGTTTTTTACTCAGTACTTTCTTTCGGCTGCTCCTAGAAAGGATTGGCCACAGTGAATCATCCATTCCACACACAACTTGTCACGGGTTTTACACCGGATGCTCTTCCTGACACAACCAGAATGCAGTGGCTGGGTAGTATGATCCCCAAAACACCAACCTAGTGCCTTAGCGACGTGGGCCACCACTACCCAGAATTTTTCTAGTTAAATATTTAAACATAGTGAGGAATAATCTCTCTACGTCTAGTTGCTGGAATGTTTTGGCACCTGACAGGTCCATGTTGTAAAATGCAAGGTAAGGTCTGCACAGATGCTGCACAGTGGGTCTCAGAGTCTGACTGTGCGCTCGCATTGTTTCTCAGGCTGAATCCGTCCCAGATCCAAAGCACAGCAAATTGTATTGGCCATTTTTATTATTAATTCATTTATAATGACGCATCATCTGTTATACTGATGTGCGTAACACTGAATGAAATCTACCACAGAGCTCATCTGCAAAATGCAAACAGCACCATAATGTATTTTGTTTATATTCAGCAGTGCTAAGATACAGTAGCTATTTAAACCAATATTTATTCCCTCTCCCTATCTCTCTCTTTCTCTCTCTCTCTCTCTCTCTCTATTTCTGTCCCTCTCAGGAATCGCTCCATCTCCCCCAGCCCATCCTTCACCTAGCCGCTGTGCATCTCTGCGATGTATTTACAGAAGCACACGCCACAGAGGACCGAGCTCACAATGCAGGCGATGCGCCATCTCGGAAAAAAATGTCAGCTTGGATCACAATCTCGTCATTCATCCTTAGCGCTGCCTCTCTCCATCAGACACACACACACACACACACACACATAAACATACAGATGTACATTCTCTCTCTGTTGCTCCTCTCTTGATTTTTGGGCCATTACATCACCTATAGCAACAAAGCATAGTCTCATGTCATTCTCCAGATTCCCATTATTTGTTTGGCTACTACTGTGGCCCTACTCATTTACTGATGTTACATTAAAGTAAAGTAAAAGCATTAAACTGATGTTACATTAAAGTAAAGTAAAAGCAGTAAAGTAAAAAAAAAAAGTAAGTGAATTGCAGAAAAGAAAAGTGTCCTTGAGTCACCCTTTTTGTGGGAAAAAAAAACATTAAAAGAGGATTTTTCTTTTGGTGGTTTAAGTTCAATCAAAATATTGACAACTGACACCATGTCCTTAAATTATATTTGCCTGAGGAGATTTCTTTTTAGAGAAAAAAAAAGTGGAAACATCTGCTTTTTTTTTTTTTTTTCTCAGTTTCAGTTGTGGGTGGAGGCCAATTTCAGGGCCAGAAAAAAAGGCTAAAACAAAGAAGCCACTCAGATTACTTGCATGGCAATATCATACTACTGTACAGTACAATAATACTAATGTATTTTATCTCATGTTTTTTTTTCTCAAGTTAATCAAAACCAAATACATCTTGACATTTTAATATACAGCTAATTCTTTCGATTTTTACATTCACTAGGTGACACTAGTAACACACAACAGTTTTGTGTGGAAGCTAGTTAGATATCGACAAGCAGGAGTACCGGTAGTCCCCGATTTATGAACATTTTCGCAAATACGAACAGTTCTACTTCAGATTCAAAGTAGTTCACGTGTATTGTACAAAAAATAAACACTGCAGTGCACCAGATGCCAATATTTACAATTATATACAATATTTCCAGTGTGTACGTGAATGTATAAATTGTAATCCGCTATTGTGTATGTGTGTGCGTGTGAAATGAGCCGGCCTCAACGGTTTCAATAAATCAGTCTGTGAGCATGATAATAGAAAATGACCGTCATGACAGTGAACAATCGATGTCCCGAGCAGGACTGGAACTCTATCACAGCAATGAGAGCACTGTGTGATTACCGCTGGTAAACCTACCCTAGTAAATCTGCGCCATTACAAGAAATGCCACAAACACCATTGCTGTTGCCTCCATTTCAATATCTTATCAGAATTTTAAATCTTGTTAGAAACTTAAGGGAGTGTTCGGATGCTGTGCGAATGGGTGTTAATTGGCAAAAGCGCTCAGAATAAATGTTAAAATTTGGTTGTGTATTGTTTGAATTGTTCATTCAGTGTGATCTCAACATACTGTAATTTTCTCAAAGTCATTTTAACTTTCAAAAACAACGTGGACATCCACGCAGAGTCATTACAACTACAGTACAACGATCAACCAATGGCGAGGTTCCTGCTGGGTTTGCTTCTTTCTTTTTATGTTTGTCTGACAAGCTTTCATATTTTAAGCCAAAAGGTATAATCATGAAAAAAATGTTTTATCTCTCATTTTCACTGATGATCAGAGAGACACAAACAGTGAATCATCTCACTGCAGTTATACTAAATATAAGCACTCTTGGGTCGATTCATGTACAAACAAATGAATCAACTGGAGCTAACTCTAGCTTTCATAACAAGGGTCTCCTCTGATTGTCTCGGAACAGCGAGGCCAAATCTATTGTTTTGGCCATACACTAATGAAATCAGATATTTCGCTTAATTTTCTAACAAGTTGTTTCAAGATGTGTTAAATAATGCAGAATTTAGCACTTTTTGAGGGGGACCATTTGTTTTTTTCATGTTGGCAAAAGTATTGAACCAGATCTTAAATCTCTAAAGTGCGTCTGGTGGCGTATAATTTGCTTACAATAACTGCATCATTAAGTTGTTGCCTTTTTCTTTTGTGAGCCTTTTCAAGCTCACACCATCATAAGTTACTTCCTCAATAAATATTAGTGAACCCATTCCAGAGGCAGCCATGCAAGCCCAAGCCATGACACTACCGCCTCTGTGAGATTTGGATCATAAGTCTCTTTTTTTTTTGGCTTTCTTTCCTTCAGTTAACTAGAGTTTATTATTGGTTCCAGCACTTCTGTCTTTTGAAACTGGATTGTGATTTGTTGTTTGATGTCTGATTCTTTTAAGTATGTTTCAGGCTTTATGCTGGTTAAACTTTATCATCAACAAATGCAGTCTTTAAAGGTTATTCTCAGGGCTCAAACCAAGATTCAAATATTTGAATAATTAATCAAACAGTTTGATTAGACTGTACCTGAGCAGCAAGAAAACCCTGTCTGTCGCATGTTCTAATATTTTTAAACACTTAAAAAATGGGTAGCAACAAACAGAAGGTGTCATAATAAAAAAAAAAAAAATAATTATAATAATCAACTTTATCTGTCAACTTGTATCGGTCTGTGGATTTTTACAAAAGCTTTCCCGTTACAAGTACAGTACACATGAGTTTCATTCCGAGAGCTCCAATTTGTTCGTAAGTCCAACAAACACAGTATGGTTACTAGGAAACTAACCACAATTGGCTATACACAGTATAAAACTAACTAACTGCAGAAAATAAAAGACACTTTTTTTTTTTAGCCAGGCAGTGTATTTGACCTATAGTATTGCAGTGATACCGTTTTTCCATGATTGGTCTGTATCTAGTGGTTGACTGGGGTATGTAGTTACAGATAGCTCCTATAGTTTCCTAAAGTTGCGAAAGAGATGAATGAATACATATTGGGGGCATACTGAACGTGTTTTCTTTTGTGGCAGAAGACTTTTCAGGCTGTGAAAGATTCACAGGACATAGTATAACACTCTTCCTCCTGCAGGTTATAAAATTTATAATGCCTTGCTGAAGAACATTGCACACACCATATTTCCAGCACAAATTGTCTGTCTTTGTCTTTTAAACATAACACTATCTGTTCGTACTTGCACAGTAGCTTATCAACAAGGCAGCACAATCTATGTTGTACCGCACTTTGAATATAATACACATAGCACACGCAATTACTCAACAAATCATGTGCAATCTGTTAGTGATGGGAAGTTTGGATCATTTTAGTTACTCGGTTCTTTGAATCTCATTCATCAAAAAGAACAAATCTTTTTTTTTAATCATTTAGTTCATTTCATTCTTTTGATCAGAAATAAAATAAAATGTTACATTTTCAATAAACAGACCCCCAATATGTCTACATACACATATGTTGGCTATATTTTCAGTAATTAATATATTACAATGCAGCTAAGGACATATAATAAGTATGATGAGTCTTCTAGTCCAAGTTGTTCGAGTCATTCAGTCTTTTGGATCTGTTGCACTGCATAGCTTCTATGGAAGTTGCACGATAAAAGAACGAATGATTCGGACCAAAAGAGTCGAGAGGTAACCGCTCATTTCGGTTTTCTGTACATAACCTACGGTGGTTTTGCGATGCTTTGTGCATGTGCGCCCAGTAGAAAATGAATGAATTACTCTGAGACTACTCGTTCTTCTATGTCATGTTGAAGACTCATTCAAAAAGAACGAATCGGTCATGAATGATCCATCAGTACTGTACAATCTGTGTCTGAGTGACACCATCATGCACCATGGCTGCTGACTGGAAACCTCCTGGTTTCACCTCTAACTTCAGCACCACTAATTCCACCTCCAGGAAGAATCGTAAGGCAAATAATGTTTTAAAAAATCACCTCTAAAAGATAAATGTAATGAAAATTCATTGTGGTGATGGAGAACTTTAATCCATGCATTAAAGAGAGGTAAATCAAAGTGATATAGAAATGTGGTTCTTATTATTCACCCATTCTTCATTAGTGTGAGACACTGATAGGTACAATAACAATCTTTCTCTTTCTCACTCACTCTCTCTGATATATTTCTCACACACTACACATACTGTAACATTTATTATCATACTAGGAACTATTTATTGTCAGTACTTGAACATAACTGCATGTCGCCAGCATTATGTATTTGTATATAAATTACCATTAGTCTTAAAAAATAACTGCTTGCACCCTGCGCTTTGTGGTTTCATCATGCCACCCCTGACTTACTCATGACACTGATTAATTCTTCCTGCTCAGAAGAACACCCAGAAGAAGCATATGCAAGTGCGTGTATAAGCAATATCAGAGAAACTGGTTAGTAAGCAGATCCCCAACTTGTCTAATATAATTGCTCTTATGAGAGTTCATTTGCACCTTATGCAATATAACTTAGAACTGCTTATGTCTGTGGACTCCAGGCTGCATGCCAGCTGTAAGTAATGGTGTGAAAAGGAATGAAGTGAAATGAACGAGACTGACTGACAAACAGGATTGAGATACTTTAGTTTGCTAAATTACAAGAATTACTCTTGTTAGGGTTCCAAACATTTTAAACATTCATTGTTTAATAGTGAATGTCAGGGCATTTCCATATGCACACAATATGATGAGAAACTGTGTGTGTGTATCTGTGTCTGTGTCTGTGTGTGTGTGTGTGTGTGTGTGTCCATAAGGAAATCACTTGTTAGTGAGACCAATCAAGAAAAAAGGTTTGGTATGTAGCATAAATATTTAGAATTGGAGAAATGGAAAAGTGTCATGTGCTGATAAGTTAAGACTGACCCCATTTCAGAGCATTAGGCACATCAGGGTAAGTGGTGGCCACTGTACAAGCCTCTGGAGTGTTATGATCTGGACTTGCTTAAGTTGTTTAGGTCTAGACTCAGTAATGTTATGCGGCAATAACCTGAAGCCAGCCGATGACCTGAATGTACTGAATGACCAGGATATCACATCTATGCATTCCTGTTTCTTCCCTGATGGCACAGGCGTATTCCAGGATTCATATTGTGAAAGAGTGGTTCTGAAGAATCATTCACACCATACCCACACATTGCATGCCGTACTCAGAGCAAAATGCTTTAAAAAAAAAAAAGTGTTAGTGTGCAACTTCTTCTTTTGTCCAGGCAGTGAATAAGAGGTCGAAGCATTACAGGCTTGAGACAAAAACAGGCATGTTGTTGTTGCCAGAATGAAGGACAGGACAGCATGCTCACTTTAAAACATCATTATTAATACTGAAACAAAATGTACAAAGGAATTCACTCACTGTGGGCTTTGTACTGAATCATTTCAGATTCTACCAGATTGAAGGACAAAACTGCATGAATCTTTCATTAATTAATTCATGGATTTCCAGTAGCTGCTTTATTCTGGTCATGGATGATAACAGTGAATATGAAGTCTAACCTGGGAACGCTGGCTGTGCAACACCCCATTATCAGACCATTATTTTTATGATTTTTCCTGATTTTCTTCCCAATTTAGTTGTAGCCAATTCCCACCCGCTCTCCCACATTAAGGCCACCAATAAGGGAGTGCAAAGGCTAGATCAGGAAGGGCAAAGTCTAGCACGTGTTCCCTCCGAGCTACAGGTAGGCACCAACCTCATCATTTTGAACTGCTTACTCATGCACTGTTGGCAGCGGCGTAAGACACCCTATTCACTGTGTCCGCTTGCGTGAACTCACAGACGTCAGTGATTGGCTGTAGAGTCTTGATGGATGTGAGAGTGCTAAGTGCAGCATTACCCGGGTTTCAAACTCACAATCTCCAGATGATAGGACAAGCACTTTGCCACTCGCAGGCATAATTTTTGCCAAACTATTTTATACGAAAGTAAATAAATCCAAGAACAGAACAACATGATGATTTTATTACTAACAAATAAATAAATAAAAATAATTATTATCAATATTGTTTTTTATTGCTTAGGGATTAAAATAAAGTATTGCATAATCATCCTTTTAAACATTCATTCATCCTTTCATTCATTATAACATAACATACTGTAACATAAAGTGGCATAACAATAAATGGATTTTGGCCATGCAAAAGGGAGGCATGTTGGACATTTAAGCACCACTGTTAAAAAAAAATGTAAAGTTATTGATATATACAGTAGTTTAATAATGATCACAACTCAGAGGCTGAACTCAGAGGAGAGTTCCTTTTCAAATCGGACAGGTTTTATCTCGGAAGCGCCTGTATCTATGTAGTTGATTGGAGCATGGCATATGTTTATTGTAGCACTGGGGACTGTGTGTTCCTAATAAAAATGTAAGCAGCTTGTTATCTCGGAGAATATCAGTTGGTACTGACAGAGCACCTATTTGCCTTTTAAATGACATTCCCAGGGTGAGCTCGCTTGATATGCGCTGCTGTGAGGCTCTTCGCGCTTCTCTCAGCCGGCTGTTTTTGAATGCTACCCGGAGAGAGAGAGGAGGAGAGAAAGAGGAGGAGAGAAAGAGGAGGGAGAGAGAGAGAGAGACTCATCAATGACCTGTCTGAGGGGCTATAACATCTCCCCATAGCTGTCTTTCCATCACAAATGCACACAAATGCCACAAAATATAACAGCACGCATATGTGGATAATACATGCATCTTTCTTGCTTCTCTCAGTTTTTTGTATACCACTCTTTTTTCCTGCTTTTTTCCTCCCTCTCTATTCGTGAGTTGCGTAAGAAATACATTTGCCAGAGTTATCTTTACTGCAGGGGAGGGACCGCAGTCACACTTAAACCTCCTCGGGGGGGGGAATGTCCTGCAGGAAATAAAAACGGGGTGAGAACAGGTACGAGGAGATATAAAAAACAAATAAATAAATAAATAAATAAATAAGTAAGTAAACGAAAAGGTGGAAATCTAAGTGCCCTTGTTCTGGTGGAGCCTATCACCTCGGAGCTCGCTTTCGATTTGCCGCGTGTCAGGATAGCAGACTGTCTCATTTACTGTCGGCACACACTCGATCTGTTGAGAGCGCTACAGCTCGCACCTCATCACCGACAGATGGCCGTGTTTATTCGCAGTGGGCCACGTAATGCGCTCTGACATTAGAAAGAGATTGTCAAAAAGACTGTTAGTTTAAAGGCTAATGTGTGAACCCTCTGTGGCTTTGATTGCAATATTTCTTCTGGCAGAAGTTAAAGAAATATGACAGCACACCTGCATGTGTAGCTTACACTCTGTGTAATTATACTGGACAAGAATTATAACATGTTTTCTGTACAGAAAAAAAAAAAAAAAAGACCTCTATTTTGTGCCGTAGAAAGAGTCTAAGGTCATTTGTTCAATAGTTTTGTTGATTAAATTGGTGGTTCTTTTTCAAAGGTCTGGTAATACATTAAACATTAAAGTACTTCGTTTCAGACAGGTAGCGCAAGGTTCTTAAAAAACCTTCAAAAAAGGATGAGTAGCTAAAATTATGACGATGAGTCCAAACTTATCATTACTCTGGCTGTACAATTTATTTTAATTAACTTTTTCAAATCACAAACGTATCATTTTTCGATATACTCTCTCTTCTTTTCAATAAATCATCTGTCAACAGGCTTTCGTATTGACTCATTGAAAATGTTTTAGGCTGAGCTGCGAGCCATGAATGCACCGCTGTCTTTATTTCCTTGAGGAATTTTGCAGGTGACTTTTAAACCTTTTCTTGCTGGGCGACTGGGGATGTTTCCATGTCTCATCACCAATAATAATTCTGTTTAAGAAACTTTCCAAATGATGAATGCAGATATCTAGATGCTTCCGTTTACGCTCTTCCGTGGATTGTTCCTGCACCAGGTACACCCTCAGACCACGAAAAAACAAATCACTGCGCACTGCTCTTTTTTAGTGCAAATCACAAGTGAGGCATCAGTTTTTGCTCACACTGCAGTTACAGATGAACTGATGTAACACATTCACACCTGCACAGCGGTGACTGGGGAGACAGAAGCCGTGAATGAAAAGCGCTGATAAGACGCGGCCAACAGAAGTTTTAATACAACCTGAATGCGGATATGCACTGAGCAAACTGGTGGCCACGCCTCCATCACTATGACCGACAGATCCACTTGCAGCCACAGTTTGTCTACTGGGTCTGACATGTTCCCGAGGCCACGCCTCTTTCCCTGAAACTGGGATAAACTGTGATGACTGGGACCACGCCCCTCATTATTACCCACATGCATTTAGACTATGTCTACTTCTATTAAGACTTGCTGAAACAAAGGTCATGATCCCTTCTTTCAGATTAACAGGGACAGAAACCAAACCCCTTACTAGGTCTCACATGCACATAGGTTAAACACCTGTATGTTTGAGGGTTTATGGGGGCATGGCAAGCATAAAATTATTTACTGACTGACACAGAAGCCACTCTCCTTACAGAGAATAATTATGTCAGAGCTTCTTAAAATTGTTCTTCAAGGGTGCTATGGGCCTTTTTAACAAACACAATGATTTAGGTTTCCACAGAGCACAGGTGCTTTAAGATTTTTTTTTCTAGAAAGGTGCTATCTGCCCTCTTCTACAAGCATGAGCTCACACCAGCATAGTTTTACTGTGATTGACAAGGACGGGAGAATATGTCATCCGCTAAGACATACTGTATGACTAATTGTGCCCGCTAGACTTCCACACATGCCTAGCTGTGACATCATTTAAATTAAAATGTACAATCTTGTGGCAGAAAAAGGGAACAGCCCCCTACTGAACTCTTTTGAATAATAATAATAATAATAATAACAAGTAATAAAAATCTGAGTGTGTGTTGTGTTAGATTTGCAGTTTCATCCAAACAAAGTTTGGACTGCACACCCTGTTTCGGAATGTTTACACGTGTTTTGCATCCCAAGAAGGGGCGCAGAACCGTAGGCTCTTCTGTCATATTTACATTCCAATCTCCTATGCAGAAAATCCACTTTGCTGAGCTCATAAAAGATTTATCCAAGGTCGTTCAGGAAACCAGGCAAGGTAGGGGCCGGGGGATGGGGGGGTTGGTGGGGGGTATACTGAAATAACATATCAGGCAGACAGACCGTATTTATATCGCTATCTTGCCAGAAAGTCCTTCTCACCCCTGCATGACCCCTCCATCGCCGTGCTACACTCATCACAATTCAGTGATCATACTGCCGTCATGTGCACCTCTACGATCATAAAATGAAAGTATTTCCTCTCCTCTAACACACACACACACACACACACACACACACACACACACACCAGGTCATAAAAGAATGGAGCCCTTGAAGTTACAGTTGAGGAAAAACACAAAGACATTAGTATTTTCAAATAGCAGCAATATAATCAAGCATGTAAGATATGTTAATTATAGTTTCATTACAAATAAAGGAACCGAAACCAGCTGGAATTTCTAATGAAGTCAGTTGATACAGTTTCCCTAAATAAACAAAAGTAAAGCCTGAGTCGGAATGAATTAATATGTTCGTTTGAATGCCGATAAAATTGTTGAATGTGCAAAGAATTTGCGTCTGGTTTCATTTCATTTTGTTTACTTCAGGATTCATCCAGATGATTTTTAACAAGAATATGCAAACAATGGTAACCTGAGCCTTTAAAAAAAAAAAGAAAAAAAAAAACAAGTGGGCTGTGCTTGTTATTAGGTATTATAATTATGAAGTGTTTTCAGAAATAGGTATTTCTATTTGCCTGTATAACAATTGCTTTCCAAAAAGAGCATGTCAGAAATTGTTTTATATGTTTTGTGAAGATACAGTAAAGGCGTGGCAGAGCGAATGTTGGGCGAAGCTGGTAAAGGTGATGGGTAGAGATCTACACCTGTACAGGATTTGTCTAATGAGTGTTCTGTGTTTCAGAGAGCCCCGGAAAGGATAAAGACAGGAGGGATGAGAAAGAGAGCTAAAAACAGCACAGCGCCAAGAATGTGTGTGTGTGTGTGTGTGTGTGTGTCCATAAGCATAGTAAGATAAAATCGCTGAAAAGCAAAAGGTAGTAAAAGAAAATAAAAAGTCGTGTTTAAGTTATCCTCAGCATTATCATTTATTCCACATTTCACTTCAATATAAATATGCAAAATTACATAAATCCCAATTTAAATATCTTGTTATCACATTGTCTTGTTAAGACATTTTTTAAACATCCCCAGAAACAAAGGCATCTTCTTGACTTTCTTTCAACTGTACTTAAGCATACAGTAGCTTGTTACGTTACAGAGAAATGTCAGCATGCATGAATGTCACTTGTAACGATGAATCACATTGTTTAAATCTTAAAGTGGGAAATTTTAGGTGGAAATCGGGTTATTTTCCCGAACAGTTCCCACAGTTGTGTTCACTGTTGCTCCTCTGAGCTCCAGCTTGCTACATATTGATCACTGTGATTATTTTCTCTGTGTACAGTGTAGGAACCTCTGTGTAAATACTGCATGTCAGAGGTTTCCCACCCTGTACACTGGGGAGCTAATGCCTATTTGTTATTCATGGTTATGGTAATACAGGTGATAGAAGTGCTTCAGTGGGTCTTTCAGAACAATTCATCTGTGCGGCGTTTGGCTGAGACGGAGGTCTGTTTAAACAAACTGAATTTTTAGCTATATTATGTTGCAATTTTTTAATAGCAGATGTAGATGATGTAAGTCTTGAATAAGCACCAGGCAACCATTCCCATATTTTTGCTATTCAAAAATCCAACAAGGTGATGAGTCTGATTAAATGTGACTCAATGTGACTGAAATAATGTTACTTAAATTTTAAATGTAGCCACCCAAATAAAATGATATAGCCAACCAAATATAGCCACTTACATTAACTAGAATTACATTAACTCAAAGGTAGACACCAAAATTATCTCAAATTGCTTCACATATAGCCACTCAGATAAACTCGAATTAATTCAAATATATACATCCATGTTTACTTAAATTAATTTAGATATAAACATCCACACTGACTCAAATGAACTTAAATACAGCCACCCACATTAACTCAAATTAACTCAAATACTGTATATTCATGCACATTAAACCTAAACATATCCACCCAAGTTAACTCAAATAGTCATCCAAATCTAATTAAATTACAGACGATAGCCACTCACGACACAATAAATTATTTTAACTATAACCACCCAACCTAACTCCTCAAATATAGCTACCTACTTTATCTCAAATTAACTCAAGTATAGTAATCCCAACTAAATCAAATGACCCAAAACATCGCCAACAACATCAAATTAAACAGAAATAGCCACTCAATTTAGCTCAAATAAAACCACCAAAAATAGTCTGTCACCAAATTCAATGATCTTTATATAACCACATTAAAATAAACCTGTAACTGAAATTACAGCCAGAGGTGTTGGTATAAAAAATAATAATAAAATAAAATTAATCAACACCTTGTGATCAAACAGAAAAATCCAGAATTCAACAGCACTATAGTAGAGGAGAAAAAAATACTAGGCAGGAAGCTAAAAGTTTATGGGAAAAGCACAATTATCTGTTTAAGGAGGGATTGCAGTGGGTTGTGAATGCCCCGTGTGCAATCTGCCCAGTGTGTCTGTGTTGAAGCTTTAATGGAGCAGAGGAGGTCACGGATCATACAGCAGGGCAGACGACTGTCACCAGCACTCAGAGTCAGAGCGGGGAAACCCAGCAGCCTGCAGCAAGACAGCGAGACAATCTGATACGGTAGGGCTGTTATTCAGGCCAAAACACACACACACACACACACACACACACACACACAAAAACAAAAAAACATGTACTGTAGTGACAGCAAAAGGCAGACAAAAAGACTAGCTGATACCGCGGCTCATTTATTAAGTTGTATACAAACTCATTTATTTATGAAGCATTTAGAGGAGCATTTTAATCACAAATCGCTAAAAAATCTAGTTTGGAAAAATGTTTGTTTTATATATTTTTTTCCATAAAAGAATTACAATTAATAAAAGTCGAAGGAGTTTACTTATCTATCTGTTGTAGTCACTATGGGTGAGCTACTCTTTTGCTGTTTGCCCATTTTGCTGTTTTTGATAAATCCTTTGATGGAGTTTTTCAGCATCACAAACTATTAATCATGCTAAACTATAAATCATGTACCAGCAGGGTAATGTACAGCTGATTGGCTTTTGAAAGAGGGGAGAATTTAGAATACAACATGCAACCAGTGTCGTGTACTGTTTTTCATGACTGGCATAATGGCAACATGCCACTCTCAGAAGTGAAACCCTCATTTTGTGACATATGACATAAAGGAAACTTGCCACACAGAAAAGCAAACCCCCTACTGCATCTCTATTAGGTTACTCTGTGTTGTCAGTAATAACATTCAGGGAGGGATTTTTTTAAAAGCCCACTTTATGAACATTTTTTACTTTTTATTTTATCTGATTAGTGGCGAAGTGGTAATGTGCTCGCCCTACTATCGCTAGTTCAATTCAAAGATGCTGTATCCTCTCGCAGCTGGGGGCCTAGGGAGAGCTGACTGGACGAGCTCTCTCAGTGGGGTGGGATGGGAGGCACTTGGTGCTCTCACATTAATCACAGCTGTACGGTCAATCATGGGCGTCTGTGAAGACTAAAAGACTTTCAAATCACATGATCCAATATTTTATTCAAAATGGAACATAAAGAACATTTTTTTTGAAAATCGACATTTTTATTTACTAAATGAGCTCAGTTCATATTTGATGTCTGCTACAGGTCTAAAAAAAAAAAAAAAAAGGTTAGGACGGCGCAACAAAAGACTAAAAAAGCAAGAAATTTTGAAAAGATTCAGCTGGGAGAACATCTGGCATCAGATCTGTAACATGATTAGCTATCTCTCAGAAGTAAACATAGGCAAATGCTCTCCGATTTTTAAAGAGGTGCGCAAAAAGATTCTGGAACACTTTAAAAAAAAAATACTTTTCTGGAATACTTTTTAAAAGTTCCTCAATGTCAAATTGCAAATCTTATTATCTACAGTGCATAACATCATCAAAAGATTCAGTGACTGGAGAAATCTCTGTGTGTAAGGGACAAGGCCTTTGTTGGATGCCCGTGGTCTTCGGGCCCTCATATGACACTGCATCACTCACCGGCATGAGTTGGATTGTTTCATTGACATTATAAAATGGGCCCAGGAATACCTCCAGAATCCACTGTCGTTAAACACAATCCGTCGTTCCGTCTGCAGACACAAACTAAAGCTCTATCCTGTTAAAAAAGGAAACCATATGTAACCACGGTTCAGAAGCACCATTGTGTCCTGTGGGCCAAGGCTCATTTAAAATGGACTGTTTCAAAGTGGAAAAGTGTCCTATGGTCAGGTGAGTTCAAATTTGACATTCTTGGAATGTTGGAAATCACAGATGCCGTGTCCTCTCGGATAAAGAGGAGGGAGACCTTCCAGAATGTTATCAGTTTAAAAGCCAGCATCTCTGATTTTATAGAGGTGCATAAGTGCATACAGTATGGGCAGCTTGCATGTTTTGGAAGGCACTATAAATGCTGAAAGGTATATAAAGATTTTAGACAATGTCTATTTCAGGGAAGGCCTTGTGTATTTCAGCAGGACAATCTAAAACCACGTACTGCAGCTATTACAACAGCATGGCTTCGTAGTAGAAGAGTGGCCTGCCTGCAGTCCAGATCTTTCACGTATAGAGAACATTTGCCACATCATTGAATGAAAAATACATCAAAGACAACCACAAACTCCTTAGCAGCTGGAAACCTACAGTATATCAGGCAAGAACGGGACCAAATTCCAACACCTAAACACCAGAAACTCATAACCTCAATGCCCAGACATCTTCAAACTGTTTTGAAAAGAAGAGGCGATGCTACACCATGGCAAACATGTCCCAACTTTTTTGAAAATCAGGAGCCTGCTAGGAGCCGATACTGTATGTGCAACATGGCTCCAAAGCGCTCCTAGTCTTCTAAGAGGAAGGATATTATTGTCAAAACATAGTGATTCCGTCCAGGAAATATGATACCACACAAACCTCTTTATTGTTCAGCACATCAGGAATGCGTTAAAGTTGCACATATAGTTAAATAGCTGAAGTTGTAAGCCTTTTCAATTTAGTATGCTGTCTTGTTCAAGTGGTAAGCATAAAGCTCAAAGTGGAAGAAGAACATCAAATAGGATCTTGCAGCACTATCCTTGCAAGGACCACTCCACCTGTTATTCGTGTTACTTGGATGGATTTAATCCAACGCTTTTGGAGTTGTGGGGCCTGCGGGAAGTTATCCAGACTTGTACTGTTCCCCTCGTTGCAAAGGACAAGACACAAGATATCAAATATCAAAAATGCAATGCTCTATAGGAGGTGCATTTTTCATGTTTTACTTTTCATTTTTGTTGTTCTCATTGTTCTGAAAGTTTTTCATTTTATGGAGTTTTGTGGGTGTGTCTAATCATAATTCAGCTGTAAGAATCCTGTTTGCTCATTTCTGGCTAATATGAACAGATGTGGAAATAAATCAACCCTGCTGGGAATGTTTAGTTCGGTGTGGTTTTCAAAAAAATAATAAAAAAAAATAAACCACACACAGCTTTACTACATGACTGATAAATGAGGCCCACTGAGAAAAAGATAAGGAAAGATAAAAGAAGAAAGAGATTGAGAAAGATAAAGGAAAAGACAGAAAACGATGAAAGGCACGCTGACTGAACGAGACGCTCTGATTAACCACGGTTTGGGAAATCAGAGACGGAATCCAGTGAGGTACGACCCATCGCCTGCTCGAATTTCTGGTAATCATTTGTAACGATATAGAGTGTGTAGAGAAGCAAAGAGACTCGACTCACTGGGTCTCGCGGGAGCACGAGCAATGCTGTTCCAATGTAACACTCTGGACACTTACAAACTGCTCACATCCACGAAACACCATCTTTAGAGAAAGTCAGCTGAGGATAGCAAGCCTGTTAGGGTGCCTTTAGGGAAAAAATACACGGACATGCACAGCACTGATGGTCACTCACAGCTCAGCATGGATGGGCAGGACAGAGACACTCCCATCTATGTGTTTGTGTGTGTGTGTGTGTGTGGGTGTGTGCCTGATGTCGGCTCAGGCCAAAGTAGCCTCCGGGTGAACACATTAGCAAGATTCTGCAGACTGGATAAATCCAGAGCTCACAGTAAAATTATTTTACTTGGTAAAAAAAATCATAAAATCTTTGTTTCATGAGATTGTAATCCAATGTAAGTGGATCATAAAATTTTTTAATGGAAATTTGCTCAAATATTACACTATCAGGTGACAAGGTGGCATAATGATTAGCACGGCAACACTGTGAAGGAGATTGCATGTTCTCCCCGTGCGTGGTGGGTTTCCTCAGGGTACTCCTGTTTCCTTCCACAGTACAAAGACATGCAGATTAGGCTACAGTAATTGGTGTTCAAAACTTGTCTGTAGTGTGTGTGTTCCCCGCAATGGACCCCAAGTCTCCTAGGATAGGCCCCTGTACAGGATAAGTGGGAGTTATAATAGGAACTACTAAAAAGACATTTTTGCATGACATTGCACAACACTAATACCATGAATAGGAATCTAAGCCATATATATATATATATATATTAATAATCGGCATTATGAATAAGTTAGGTTAGTACTCAACTGGTTACACAATATTTTATAAGGAGAAATGGGGGTAAATTGATACAGTTATGAATCATGACTCTTTTGTGTGCTGATTTATGTATCACTACATTAACTCCAAAATGAATTTTTAAATGATTTAATATATTTATAATAGTGACTGGAACTGGCTAATTTTCAGCTTGATTAGCCATGACCGATCAGCCTTGGATATAAATGAGGGCACGAAATTCTGAGTAGTGGGACAGAAACATATTGCGCACTACCTTGTGTGCTAATTAGTCTCAAGGCCGGCATTAAAAGCTGCAAATGGCGCATGTGAGGACAGCTGAGAAGATCATCTGCGTCTCTCTCCCCTCTATCGAAGACATCTACACCACACACTACGCATTGGCAAAGCCACCAGCATTGTGGCTGATCGGACACACCCCTCACACTCACTCTTCACCCTCCTGCAAATCTGGAAAAAGGTAGCGAAGCATTCGGGCACACACATCCAGATTATGTGACAGTTTTTACCCACCAGCCATCCGTCTCCTTAATACAAAGGAATGGACTGATAAACACACACACACACACACACACACACACAAATCATTCAGATAAACTAAATAACATCAGGACTGGACTGATAAACACACACATGCACAAACACTCTGATCTACAACCATCTCACAACTGTTCATACTGACCTAACTGATCTGCTCTTTGCAATATTTGCACAATATTTTATTTTACTTGCTATTTGCACACAATATTTTTTTTAATCGTTGCTGCTACTTCAGGAATGTCAAATGTTTACTGTTTCTCTTTCCACTACCTCAACTCATACCTCATCACTAAAAAAAAGTACTGTATAGTGTTACATTGTTGTGTTTGTCACTCTGTAGCTCTTTGTTTGCACATTTGCATCTGCACTTTGTTGTCTGTTGTCTATTGTTGTCTCTTTTTTGTATAGGAATAGATAGTTTTAGGTTAACTTAAAAATGTAAATCTGTCATACTGTATCTGAGCCAGTCAGTTAATTACATCTATTAGTTAGCTAGCTGGTTCCGGTAAAGTGCGTTGGTAATTTATGTTGTGTTGGTAATTTATGTTGTGTTGGTAATTTATGTTGTATGTATCACCTTGGTCATGGAGGAACGTTGTTTCGTTTCACTGTGTACTGAACTGTATATGGTTGGAATGACAATAAAAGCCTACTTGACTTGATTTGTATTATTAGCTTTTTTTTTTAAGGAAAAATGAAAAATAAAGCAAATTTGGAAAGAATTGGAATATTGAATTGGAATATTTATAAAATCTTGATACTTACAGAATAGTAATATTAATCGAATCGCACCTAGGTATCGTGATAATATTGTTGTAGTAAATGGTGATTCCATACCTGATTTAAAGTGCATGTTTTTTTGCACCCAGGAGCCATAGTCAGATGTCAAAGCAAAGGTGAGAGTGCAGGCAGACAAAGTACCCATGAGCTTATTTAGAAGTCAGATGAACAATCACAAGTCCAAACAAACTGCAGTAGGTAGTCAACCAGAATAGCAGAATGTTGCAAAACGACATTGGACAATATAATTCAGTCTAATTTCAAATTCATTCATGGCGCAAGGGACATTTTGCAAAAAAAAAGCTGCAATTGCTGCAGCACATAACACAAAACAAAAGAACAAGGCACGAGGTTAGCTGGCAAGACCTCGCGAAATGACATTGAAACTTCAGAAAGTAAGTTAGCAAACGAATCAAAAAAAGTGCTAACACAGTTAAGGAAATAACTGATCACAGATGAAGGAGTAGAGTTAGGACAAAATACAGAAACCAGAACATAAGTACATGGCACAATTTTACGGTAACTAGCTGTGTCGTGATTCGTTGTTTCACCACAGTAGTGTAAATAGCAGCATAACAAAAATCAATGACTATCCAAGTCAATGACTGCTTTAGTATAATGCTTTTTCTCAGCGAACATAAACCCAAGTACAAATGTAGATTCATCTTCTTGATAACGCTGAGCAAAAACAAATCCTGAAGTGTCCCTATCTGGATGACTCAGAGCTTTCAGATCTAGCAGAGTGAAAAAAGCAGTAAGCAATAATTTAACACGCAGGCACAATGAAGGTCAGATAGAGATGTCCAGTGTTGGGAGTGCTTTAGTAGTAATCTGCAATATGTGGAGAAGATTTCAGACCAGATAAAATAAAACAATCATATCAGGGATGCATTTATGTATAAGGGATTGGTTTTCATTAGCCACCAGGACTTTTTGGCTGTCAAAACATTGTTGTAATGTTAATTTGACAACGTTATGGACATTGAGAAAATATGAGTATTAAGTTGTTTTTGAGGTAATGATGTCAGAAACTAGTTTAATTATATCTAGTTATTCAACGAATGCCTCTAACACAACGTCTCAATACCAAGCCATGGCCTGAGCGAGATACAAACTCAAGTCACTGTAATGAGAGCGCCACTGGACTATTAGGGGGCATGCTGTTGATGCTAGCAAATGCACAAACATAACAAGTGTCACAAACATATATTACTGTGGAGTAATTTTGAAGCTAAGATGTACCTCATGGTAAAAATTCCGAATGAAAATAAAACAGAGAGGTACAGTAACAGTTCAACACTAAGAAATTTGAGGTATAAGATACACCATAGAGATCTGCACCAATCTCTAATCAGAACTGTTAACCTTGTTCGAAACCTAAGAGAGCATGGATGTGGTTAGACATTGTGCAGATAGATGTTAATCGGCATGAATGCCCCAGATAAAAGGGTAAAATTAGTTTCTCCTCACGTTGCATTTGAAATGTTGTGTTCAGGTTGTTCATTCAATGTTATCACACTGTTGATAATTAAAATCATTCACATTTTCTAAAAGCAATGCTATCCTGATATATATATCGCAAAAGTTCAACAGCTATATTACAACAGTCAATGCAACGTTAGGGTTCCTGCTGGATTGTGACATGAGTATAATGCGCCATAGTAAAAAGTAAAACCTTTGCATTGGGCCGTATTATTTCGTTATCCTTTTTTAAGAATTGTACCATCAGCTTTGCATTAAGTTGCCATCAGCTTTGCATGGCAACTTAATGCAATTCCTTGTTGCTTTGCATTGTATTTCACAGTCAGTACTGGGTTGCAGCCATGTCACATTGAAATGCAATCACTGTCCAATCAGAGTCCTACTGTAAACGCTTTTGCTTAACATGTTTATACTGAATAATGGAGTGCAATTTAAAGCTTAGAATTTTCAGTAGTTATTGTAAGTACCAAACCCTCTTCAGAATTATCACAAAAATTTAAGAAATGTGCTCAGAATTGCTTTCAACAGGACAGCAGGTTGACAATAAGGGAATGCTAACACACTTTTACCATTATTTATGTTAAGTTAAATTATATTAATCATTTAAATCACAGATGCTATATTTTTCACAAAAAAAACATGCATTGGTTTGCTTCATTTTAAATCAATTATACCTGCATACTGAAGCCAAAATTTTTATTTCCAAAAAGGCTTATCATCAGAATCAGGTTTATTGGCCAAGTATGTTCACACACACAATGGATTTAATTCCAGCTCTTGATGACATTCCAAAGGACACACATAAATAAAAACAATGTACATTTGTTTACAAACAAGACATTGTCCACAGTAAGTATCCAATATTCAAGGACCAAACCGATTAAATAAAGACTATAATATACTGACTATGTAATACACTGCCTAACCAAAAAAAAAAAGTCACCCACTCTAATATCTAGTTGGTTCGCCTTTTGGTTTGATTACAGTTTGATTTACGCCGTTATATTGTTTCGATAATCTTATGCAATGTTTAACCCTCCAGAGTCACATGAATATTCTCCAACATCTTGTATTGATGATGGGAGAGTTGGACCACTGCATAAAGTTTTCTTCAGCACATCCCAAAGATTCACAAATGGAAAATCCACTGATGGAAAAACCTGGTCATTTAGAACATTCAGGTCCTCAGCTGACTTATTTTTTGGGTATATAACATTGCTGAACCTAGACCTGACATCATAACACTGCCACCAAAGGCTTGTACGGTAGGAACTATGTATGAAGGAAGCATCACTTCATCGGCCTCTCTTCTTACCCTGATGCATAAATCACTCTGCAACAGGGTAAATCTGGACTCATCAGACCATATGACCCTTGTCGACTGCTTACATTTATGTGGCTTATATATTCGTTATACAGTTTGTTAAAATACTGTGATTACAGTACTGTAGATGACTAGTGGGCATGCAGAAACATGAATTCTAACTGATTGATGATTATTGAACGATTATTTGTACTGTTTGTTGCTTGGTTGATTTTTTTTGTTTGTTTTTTTAAAGTAATATTTGTTATGATTACTATTGGATGGACTATGGTTACTATGAAACAACTCTTATGAAAAGTGAAACAGTTAATTTAAAGATGAGTGAACACATTTGCACCGACTTATTTATACATACGAGAGAAAAACTAACATTGGAAAAACACTTTCTTCTCTTTTTTTTCTATCTACATATCTGACACGAAAGAATTTTTTTTTTTTTTGCACAACTATCTCCAGCAAGATTGAATGACTCATACTGTGCGTGCATGTTTTTTTTTTTTTAATGGACATGGAGTAAACTTTAAGAGTAGAGAACATCTGCACTGCATGCGCATGATGAAGTCAGAGTTGCAAAACAAGCAAGAAAAAAGGGCATGTTGCAATACTCTCTGCGTGTTATATTTTAACCCCTCGCCACCCCCACCCCCAAATGCAACTGCGTTTTAATCAATCTAGCACAGGATCTCCTGTATAACACCCGGAAAATCATTCTTCTAAACACGAACGAGCAAGCACTTTATCAAATAACACAAAATAGCGGCGATTATGTGCTTCTTCAGACTGTTTATGCTGATTGTCGTCTTAGACGTGATGCTGCAACTGAACAGATCTGAAGGAATCCATTCATTAAACAAGCTTAAAGGATTCGACTATATATTTTTCTCTCTCTGTTACTAAAGCAAGTAATCTGTAAAATGCCTGTTTACGTTAAGCATTTGTTTTTTTTAGAGCAACAATGAAATAAAACCAAGAACAGCAATTTTATTCCGTCTAGCATTTTTTTTTTTGCTTTGTCTGCATTAAAATACTTCAACTGTGTGTGATTACTGTATTTTACAGCACATACGGCAACAATACGATTATGTCCAATCTAGCCCATTCACTTACTTTCATTCTCTATACTGCTTATGCAGTACAGGGTCGCAGGAGGCCTGGAGCCAATCACAGGGGACTCGGGGCACTAGGACGGTGCATGCACTCACTCATGAACTACAATCAATTTGAAAATGGCAATTAATTTAATCTGCATGTCTTTGGGCTGTGCAAGGAACACGCAAACTCCATGCACACAGACACAAAGGCGAGACGCGAACCCTCGACCCTGGTGGTGCGATGCCACGGGGCTAACTACTATGCTACTTTGCTGCATCTCTAACATTGTATTAACATTTATGATCTTTAATGGAGCGTTTCCTCCAATTTCCATATTACTATCTTTCTCCCAAACCCCCCGCCCCCACACACACACACACATATGCACATAGAGAACTGGCAGGGGGAAAAAATAAAATCCTTTAAAATGTGGGTTGTACAATTTAAAGTGCGTGTTTCAATTTAAAGATCTACAGCTGCAAGAAATAAAACGAGGTCCACTGCGTGAATTCAGATAATATTGTCTATAACACTTAACGTTTAAACTCGACACAAAGTGATCTCAGCATTTATTGCGGCTAGTTATTGGTGAGAGTGAGTGAAGTAATCGATGCCTGTGGCTTCTGTCCAGTTGGGTTTTTCTTTTCATCCTTTTTCCTTCTACTTTGGCTGATGGGGGCTGAGCCTAAGCAGATCTCAGCCAAGTCTCCATCCGTAGCCACATGAATTCCCTATCCAACTGTCAGATATGCCTCCTTCCCAGCAGGGTTGTCCCCTGGGGTTTGTTTATGTAAAGCAAGATATATTTGATACAGATCTATCGGGACGGGGCTTACCCCAGAAAGGGCATTATGGACAGATGACTACCTGTAAAAAAGTCTGGTGCAATGCCAGTAAGGCAGCGGAGATATGACAGTTATCTAAGATAAACTAGATGAAAAATGTCGAACTCATTTTAGGAACAGGGACATATTATACTTAACTCAGTGACAAGCAGACCCATTAAACAGACATATCAACACAAATGATATTAAAAAAAATCTATGTCTTGTGTTTTCTGTCATGCTGTACTGACCTCCTCTGATACTGATTTTTCCTTGATGTTATTCCTACCCTGTTTTGTTGATAGCAAGTAAAAGGCTGCTTATTTTGGTCAAAGTTTTGCTCGTGGGCATGGAGCATCCTTCTAGTGTTTTCAGTTAGAAGAAGAAAGAAAGGGTAATATCACAAATATATAACTTACATCACATTACATGTATTCTAATAATAAACTCAGGGTGGAAAATATGAAAATAACTTGTTTTTTGTATAGGCTTTGTATTAGCTTTGTCAGCAGATTAGCAGTGAACGCTAACTGAAAAAGCACCATGCAGCCTCGCCAGAGGCATGTTGAACGCTGTTTGTACTTGGACACAACCAAACATTCTCGACTTCCACATTTTCCTTACAAGTCTTCTTCTTCTTTGTTTTTTTTTTTCTTTTTTCCAGCTGGTATGACTTATTCCAACTCATAGCTAACACACACTCATAAACTATACAGGATCACCTATAACAATAATAAAATAATAATATCCTTAAAACCACCCAGGATTTAGGTTCTTCTTGTGGCACCAGGGTGGTTCAGGCCCCTCTGGGCGTGTCTCAGCATGGACATTGTGAGTGGGCAGGAACCAGGACGTGGGCAGAAACTCCTTCAGTTGGGGTCTTTGTTGATCTGATTTGTTTGTCTGTGCATCCCATGGTGATCGGAATATGATTAGTTTGGAGACTGGGTCAGGGGCCTTTGGATTTTTGTCTGCTGTGCCCTGTGGGTGGTTAGGTGTGGTGCACTGGATATTCTGGGGCCTTTCTGTTGTGGCCAGTAGAAATGGGGAAATATAATTTCAGTTATCGCAATTGTTTTGTATGCCGATACATATATCACCACATAGACTTTGTTGAAATCGTTTTGATTGATTTTGGATGATTGATTACATTTATAACAGAAATGCAGCAATCGATCAGCCAGTGAATGAAATTAGCTGGTTTTTAGCTTGATCAGCCATGACTAATCACGTTGGATATAACCGATTCTTTGCCGAGTACACAAGCTTCTGTGCAACAGATGCATGTTTATGGTGTTACATTGTTACATTATTAAAAGTTGCGCGCATTAAAAAGCCTCCAATCTGCCTTTTTCTCCAAACTCTCAACAAATTAGTCTCAAAACCCACACGCTTAACACCACATGTGCTAATTAGTCTCGAAACATGTGCTTTAGAAGTAGCGAGTGCCCGCATTAGAAGCTGCACACCCTCACAAAAAGCTGACTTTGCTGTGCTCGCAGTTGCTCAACGCAGGCTCAAGACATTGGAGGCATTTGAGGCGGCAAAACGTCACCGTTGTTTATAATCTTAAAGCTGGTACACTCTACTTACACTGACATCCCATGTGGTAGGAGTGAGTTTTTATGCTAAGTTTGTTTAGATATAATAATTATGACGGATGATAGAAATACATGCTGCCCAGTAAAAAAATGTTTAGCTTTTTTTTTAAAACTAAGAAATAAAACTCAAGCTATGACCACTTTTTTTGTACTTTTTAAGGTTTCAAGGTCTTAAAATTGTAACAAAATCTAAAAAAAAGGGCAGATTGTATTGGGATATTTATAATATATTGATACTTACAAAATCCCAATATTAATCAGATTGGCACTGAGGTATTGTGATATTAGTGTGTGGGGTGGTGACAGGTGAGTCCCATCTTAATGGTCAGCATTGAGCCCGTAGGAGGCATAGGTGAATCTAGGGTGTCCTCTCTGATAGTTTAATTACAAAAAAGAGCATCATGGATACTTCTTGATAATTTTTTAAATAATGTAGTAATATAATAATGTAGCTCAGTATTATCAGTATTATGCAGATGAATGCATACATCAGCAATGGTGATAAAATAATCAAGTACAACTACTTTCTGTTATAATTCACCTCAAACCTTCCTCCTTCTATCCCCGACCCTCATCATCATGGGGACATCAGAGAGCGTTCTGACCTGCTGGCTTACTGTCCGCTATGGTAACAGCACCATTTCAGACCACCGGACCACACATCATATTGTGAAAACAGCTTATACGTACGGCTGCAATTAACGATTATTTTAATATATTTAAATAGGGGAACTGGAAATAACAACCTTACTCACAGCAATACACAGTCAGTAATTATCCACATTTTCTTCAGGTGTGAATGCTTTTCCACTAACCTGACTCTCTTCCCTTACAAAGCAGGGCTTACTGTATGTGAAGATCATAAGGGTATCTTCGAGAACAAAGACTGCAGTTATAAGTACACCAGCATCATGATCGACCCATCCCAGCCTACTGACCCTTTTATGGCCAGCTCACCCTCCCACTATTTAGCAAAAGGTATTAGAGTAGCAATGCTATCACCACCAGACTTCTTCATGGGGCAGTACACTTTTGCTGTTTCCCACGTACAACTTGTTAAAAATAAAAACCATACAATAAAGATGCTCCAGTCATAATTGTCCAATTCTTTTTTTTTTTTTTTTTTTACAGATCGTTTGTCTCTCAACATGCCGATCACATAAACCAAATTACGCTAAATTCACAAGTCGACAGGCACATCTCCAGTCTGGGAATATTACCGAGTCTCTTTAAAAGACGTTTGCAATGTGCACATCATGTTGGGGAACGTCTGCCAAAAGCTCTCACACAACAAACCTTACTCGCCACTTAAGAGCAACACAGCTTTAATCATTTGAGTATGAAATGTTATCCACAAATGCAGCAGCTAAATCTTGTCGATCCTCACTCAACCACCTGTAGAAAAAGCTAGAGCCTTACTTTGCCAAGAGTAAAAAGTATAAAATCATTACCACAAAAATAATAATGAGAGAAATTAAAAGCGATTCCCATCGCTGGCAGCCTGGGTTTACCTCACCGCTCCATGCATCTAGGTTGACAGTAAGAGACTATTCACCATGGCCGCACACATTGTGGATAAAAGAAAAAGACTGTATTTTAAAAATGCAGAAATTCTGATATTTATGAAGAAATGCCTGCCCTCACTGCTTAATTTAGAGTAGCCATGATTGGCTTATTGAATACAAAGTTACTGATGTGTGTGTTTAAAAAAAAACGTTCGGTGCAGTTGTTATAACGAGTGAGTTCAGTAGAACACTTACATTTTTGATTTGCATTTCAGTGTGTGTGAGGGCCCCTTGATGCTAGTTAAGGAATGGAAAGTGTTTACTTTTTAGTTAAGCATAGGCAGTTTTATTTTATTTCAGTTTCTAATCAACATGAAATAATACGTGAACTGAATATGTTGCATATGTTGCCACCCAATAAATAAATGTTTGTATATTAATTTTATATACTTTCTCATATCTTAAATTTATTTGAGCTTTGTGATTTTTGCCCCAAAAGCCCTGATTGGGACACCCCTACCCCACAACATGAAATTTCAACCCATAACCTGAGGGCCTTCGCAAATACCAGATCTTTCCCTGTTCCCTAAAGTGATGTCAGATTAACATGGTGCTCATACTCTGACCAGTGCACACTCCCCTTCTCTGATTTATAATAAATTTAAAACAGTATAAGCTTTAGATCAGTTTATACAGAAACACACTCAGTTAATCAAGTTTAAAAAAAAACTCTGTTTAGTCTTCAACATTAGATTTATCCCAAATGTACAGTAACTAGCTAGTTTGTTGCCAACAGGACTCACTACTGTCTGCGGCATAGCTTGTTGCTAACAGTACTCACTATTGTCTGCTTGCTAACTTTTTGCTAGCATTAGGCTACTCACTTTTGTCTGTAGGCTAGCATGTTGACAGCATTACTCACTATTGTCTGCTGGCTAGCATGTTGCTAGAATTACTCACTATTGTCTGCTTGGTAGCTTGTTGCTAACTTCACTCACTACTTTCAGCAGGCTAGGTTGTTGCAAGCATTACTTACCATTGTTTGCTAGTTAGCTTGTACTGTAGCTAACATTATTCACTATTGTCACAATTTTGTGCTAGTATAACTCACTTGTGTTTGCAGGACAGCTTATTGCTTATAGTACTCACTTCTTGCTAGCTTGTTGCCAGCATTACTCTTTTTTTTTTTTTGCTTGTAAGCTTGTTGCCAGCATTACTCGCCATTGTATGCTTGCTATTGTTGCTAACATTACTCACTATTGTCTGCTTGTTAGCTTGTTGCTAACATTACTCACTACTGTCGGCAGGCTAGCTTGTTGCAAGCATTACCCACTATTGTCTGCTGGCTAGCTTGTTGCAAGCATTACCCACTATTGTCAGCGGGCTAGCTTGTTGCAAGCATTACTCATCGTCTGATTGCTAGCTTCTTGCATTACTCACTATTGCTTGTTGCTAAGCAATTCCGCTGCTGTTGCTGTAGAGCGGTTTCAGTCCAAAATATTCTATGAATGTTCTGTAAGAAGTTCACTATTAAAAATTAAAAGATTTAAAAAGGAGCCAGTCACAACCTCTTACTTTAAACACTCAGTTAAAGTAACTTCTATAAGCTTTACAGGTTCTGACAGTAAAAACCCCACAGACATGCTTTTGTTAAGATATTCATGGCAAAGTGCTCACAACCCTTACAAAAAAATTAACTGCAGTTTTCATGTGTCAAATTTCTACATATGCAGTACATATCCAGGAAATGCAGTGATTTAGACACGAAAACACTTCATTTTGTATCTTTTACTGCAGTAATCCTGCAATATAATGCAGCAATACAGCAATACTACAGTTAATATTAAACAGCTACTGCAGTTAAAATAGTAATTGTACTGCAAATAAAATATACGGGTATACACAATTTAAATGAAGAGGAAGAATTACTTAGAGTATTTCTATAATCAAAATGTGTAATTTAGTGTATAACAACTGCATTACAACAAAATTATTGCAATTCATTTTATTAATTAAGTTTAAAAAAATCAATAAAGCAACACACTTAAAACAACATACATGCTAAAAACAACAACAACAAAAAAAAAACAGACCATAAAGCAGTTTTACACTTACTGTAACAATATTACTGTTCAACAGTTCTGCTGCTAGGCGACACTGCTGTCAATCAGTGTATGACTGGTCGAGTATGTAAATATATTACAAGGCTTAAGGTCTGCAGCCTGAAGCCAGAAGAGGTTTGATGCCTCCTTATTCTTCAACTTTATTTGAATAAATACTTTTACCTCCCCTTCCTTCACTTTAAAGGCATTCTTGAAAGCAAGACAAATATCCATTAAGAGTTGTGTAGAAAACATAGTTAAATAATTAAAACGGAATCATTCTATATATACTCAATCTTACATGTTTTACTGAGAAACGATCTGTTTCTGTCATCATATCCTAAACTATTGCTAAATAATGGCTTGAGTTTGCTGTTTTTGATAGCGACCCTGTTAATTAATTAAGATTTCAGAATGTAATGTGAATTTAATAAATCTGCCGTTGGACTTTAGTTTAGAGATTCAGACTTATATTTGTGATTTCTCCCTAAGTTTATTATTATAATTTTTTTCTGAGGCAGTGGCCTGGAACTTCGGGTTGCTTATATGTGGAATGATAAAATATTATTAAAATATTAATTCAATTTACTCACCTATAACGGCTGCTGTTTGTTCGGCTGGACGGGTCCCCTTAGTGTCATGTGCAGAGTTTAAGGCTTTTGCGGATTCTATTAACAAAAGACAACAAATAAAGCAAATGCTTATGACTAAAAACCTTGTCGCAAACTTAAAATTAGTTTTTATTGAAGAAAAATAAAGGGACGAGAAAAACTATTTTTCCTACCAGGAGTCAAGTCTCCCCAGGGTCTAATGCTGACCGCTTGGCCTTCTCCCCCTTCCCTTTTCCCACAGTCTGCTCTGAGGTGATAAGAGAACCTGAAGAGGAACACCGCTCTCCTCTCGATCTTCTCTCTTGTGTAAGGGCACCGCAGTGAAGTTAGTTTGATATTCAGACATTCAACAGACATTTGGAAGCGGCATTTTAGGGACCGTCGACAATTTTCTGTCCAAATGAAAAGTGATACTTGTTACTTACCTGGCTATGTGCCCCAGTTATTCTAATTTCTTATTATATATATATATATATATATATATATATATATATATATATATATATACAGTGGTGTGAAAAACTATTTGCCCCCTTCCTGATTTCTTATTCTTTTGCATGTTTGTCACACTTAAATGTTTCTGCTCATCAAAAACCGTTAACTATTAGTCAAAGATAACATAATTGAACACAAAATGCAGTTTTTAAATGAAGGTTACGTTATTAAGGGAGAAAAAAAAACTCCAAATCTACATGGCCCTGTGTGAAGAAGTAATTGCCCCCCTTGTTAAAAAATAATAAACTGTGGTTTATCACAGTTAAGAGTTCAATTTCTGTAGTCACCCCCAGGCCTGATTACTGCCACACCTGTTTCAATCAAGAAATCACTTAAATAGGAGCTACCTGACACAGAGAAGTAGACCAAAAGCACCTCAAAAGCTAGACATTATGCCAAGATCCAAAGAAATTCAGAAAAAAATTAGAACAAAAGTAATTGAGATCTATCAGGCTGGTAAAGGTTATAAAGCCATTTCCAAAGTCTTGGGACTCCAGCGAACCACAGTGAGAGCCATTATCCACAAATGGCAAAAACATGGAACAGTAGTGAACCTTCCCAGGAGTGGCCGGCCGACCAAAATTACCCCAAGAACGCAGAGACAACTCATCCGAGAGGCCACAAAAGACCCCAGGACAACATTTAAAGAACTGCAGGCCTCACTTGCCTCAATTAAGGTCAGTGTTCACGACTCCACCATAAGAAAGAGACTGGGCAAAAACGGCCTGCATGGCAGATTTCCAAGGTGCAAACCACTTTTAAGCAAAAAGAACATTAAGGCTCGTCTCAATTTTGCTAAAAAACATCTTAATAATTGCCAAGACTTTTGGGAAAATACCTTGTGGACCGACGAGACAAAAGTTGAACTTTTTGGAAGGTGCGTGTCCCGTTACATCTGCCGTAAAAGTAACACAGCATTTCAGAAAAAGAACATCATACCAACAGTAAAATATGGTGGTGGTAGTGTGATGGTCTGGGGTTGTTTTGCTGCTTCAGGACCTGGAAGGCTTGCTGTGATGGATGGAACCATGAATTCTACTGTCTACCAAAAAATCCTGAAGGAGAATGTCCGGCCATCTGTTCGTCAACTCAAGCTGAAGCGATCCTGGGTGCTGCAGCAGGACAATGACCCAAAACACACCAGCAAATCCACCTCTGAATGGCTGAAGAAAAACAAAATGAAGACTTTGGAGTGGCCTAGTCAAAGTCCTGACCTGAATCCTATTGAGATGTTGTGGCATGACCTTAAAAAGGCGATTCATGCTAGAAAACTCTCAAATAAAGCTGAATTACAACAATTCTGCAAAGATGAGTGGGCCAAAATTCCTCCAGAGCGCTGTAAAAGACTCGTTGCAAGTTATCGCAAACGCTTGATTGCAGTTATTGCTGCTAAGGGTGGCCCAACCAGTTATTAGGTTCAGGGGGCAATTACTTTTTCACACAGGGCCATGTAAGTTTGGATTTTTTTTCTCCCTAAATAATGAAAACCATCATTTAAAAACTGCATTTTGTGTTTACTTGTGTTATCTTTGACTAATAGTTAAATGTGTTTGATGATCAGAAACATTTAAGTGTGACAAACATGCAAAAGAATAAGAAATCAGGAAGGGGGCAAATAGTTTTTCACACCACTATATATATATATATATATATATATATATATATATATATATATGCTATGCATCATTGCGTGCTGTTTTTGTTTATTTATTAATAATAGTTGAATTAATAGATAATATTAATTGAGTATTGTGAATTAATTTGCAATTATTACATATAAACTTATCAAAATAATTTTGATACCAGTTTGGGGTCACCAGGTCACATGACCTAGAAGCTATTGAAGACATAGCTTTTTTTATTTTTATTAAAATTAAATAAAAATAAATAAACACATGTCTTGGGATAAAATCAGTTGTACTTTTGGGGGTCTCAGATCTGAATACTTTGGTACCAGTTTGGGGTCATTAGGTCACATGACCTAAAAGCTAATGAAGAAATATCATTGTTGTTGTTGTTGTTTTTTTTAATTTTTTTGTGTGGGGCTTTAATGAGATTATTTTGGTACTAGTTCGGGGTCACATGGTCACACGACCAAAAAGCTATTGAAGAAATAATGATTTAATAAAAAAATATATATAGTACTTACAAATTAATTCACAATACTCAATTTATATTATCTAATTAATAATAAACAAAAGCAGTATGTAATGACGCGTAGCATTTGTATATTTAATAAGAAATTAGAATAACTGGGGCACGTAACCAGGTAAGTATCTTAAGTATTAACAAGTATCACTTTTCATTTAAACAGAAAATTGTCGACGTTCTCTAAAAGACCGCTTCCAAATGCCAAAAGTAACTTTATCGCGGTAGTAAGGGCTGACGGACGACTACAGAAACAAACACACAACGTTTACAGCCAAATCATTTTATTTGCTTCTTGATATCTCTCATATTCTGTAGTGTTGCACATTAAGAAATCAACTTTCACTTATATGGTCTATAGTTAAACTAGGCTATACATTTACTGATGAACTAAATCCAATGCTAGCAGCGGGCTACCTCAGGTTAACCTAGCATGCTAACGGTATAGCAGTTAACATTAGAAAACATGCACACATTTAGGATAATGCAATACAATAACTACCTAAATAACTTAAAACAAAAAATTATATATATATATATATATATATATATATATATATATATATACATATATATATATATATTTATAATATTTCATGTTGTAAAATAATAAAAGTTACTTAAGGTCCCACTCACCTTTTAACTGAATGATGTGACAGGGCCATCGCTCAGGTTTGGCTGTGTTCCTCCTCCACAACACCCCCCACTTCTAGATTCTTTCAAATGGGCAAGTTTTCTTGGATGAACTTTGAAATGTCATCACGAATTAATTCTGATATGTCGCAAATGTGTCTCAGTTTCACAATGGAAAAGTATAAGAGGAAGACGTTATTGTTTTCCTTGCACACACTCTATTTGCTTCTACCTGCTTCCAACTGTTTTCTGTTTGCCTGTGCCTGAAAATAAGATAACCCTGGAATTCTTTAATAAACCAAGGATTCAGAATGACAAACGATTGAGACACACATCACTTCACTTTAGATGAATTGAGGCATTTAGTAGGATCCTATATTTCTTAAACCAAACAATAAACAAATAATAATAATAATAATAATAATAATAATAATAATAATAACAATATTATGTTTATTGTTTGGTTAAAGAAATATGAACCAAATAATACCAAATAACCAAATAAAGATAATAATAATAACATAGTTAGGTCAACAGCTACTGCAGTACAGGTCTGCAGGACTTCATTGCAGGATGACTGCAGTTACTGCAGGTAATTACCTTAATATAAGATTATTTTAGCAATAAACTGTTTAATTACTACAAAGTTAAAGAATCATATTTTAATACAACTGTATTCCAACTGCATTTAACTGAATTAGTACTGAATAAATAGTACTTTATCGTACTTCACAAAACTGCCGTATAACTGCACTTTTTATCCCAGAAACTGAAGTTATTTGTTTTATAATGGATACCGTTACAGAATCATATTTCAATACAACTGCATTGAACTGCATTCCAGCTGCATTGTACTGCATTCCAAGTGCATTGTACTGCATTGTACTTCACAAAAACTGCAGTAAAACTGCAGTTTTTCCCCATATACTGCAATTTTTTTTTGTAAGGGAAGGCACCACAAATGCCGAATTTTGTTTGTACTGTAAACAATGAGCTAACAATCAGCATTTAGATCATTAGTTTGTGATCCCAGAGTCATAATCATGCCAGATGACATTCAAAATATTTAAAATAAATCTAGTAAGTTAGCCTAAGCTAACATAACTCAGTTACATTCTGGATCTTTCCAATGTGTGGACCAATGTCACTATGCTGTTTCTATGCTGGGTTTCTCATTAATACGATGTTGAAGACAGAAAAATTCATCAGTTAATTTACATGAACTTTCATGCGTCAGTAAAGCATTTTGTTAGGAATATTGTGACGCACGCACACACACATGCACACGTGCATACACACACACACACACGGCTACAACTCACCCAATTCTCCCTTCATGAACACAACTACAGTATCTCCATCTCTAACATGACACACACAATACAGACCAATCAGCTGACTCTAATCAGCCTCGTCCCCATGCCTGCTGCGCTTTTCACTGTGATCATTGAGCCATAGATCTAACCGTCTTATTACCCGCGCATTGATTGGAATGCATTACAGCTCTATGGTAATGGGCACACCTGAACGGTGGGGGTGCGACTGGAGCTAAGTCATCTCCCGCTGCTCGTTATTTTGTCTCATGTGCTGCCAGTGACATGATTACAATGTCACCCGTGCTTTCCTTCCGCTGACCGGCCACACTCTCATTCCCGTCCATGTTCTCAAGCTGCAAAATTTTGTAGCTCATCAGTGTTCACCGTCCAATTCTGGAGTGTGTGTGTGTGTTAATGTGGGTGTCTTCGTGGGTATGTTCAAGGGATTGTAAGATTAAGTGTGTGTATGCGTGCATGGTACACAAGTGCTTTTTTTTATTTTGTTACACTATGAAATTTGTGTTTTTAAAATTTGAGAATTTTAAGAAGAATAAAAAGTTGCATGAAAAAATAAACGAAAGGATTTCTTTTGTATTATTATTATTATCATTAACAAAAGATAATGTTCACTGTTAGTAGGACTTTATTTAAGCTCAAAAAATTATATTATTATTTATTTGGCCCCCAATATGGTTTAAAGATACACATGCAACTACAGGGTGTCAATGTCAATAACAAATTGATTGTGCAGAATAACAGAACACTGCAACAGTACTGACTATTGTCTGCTTGCTAGCTTGTTGCTAGCACTACTCACTATTGTCTACTGGCTAAATTGCTGCTAACAGTATTCACTATTGTGTGCTTGCTAGCTTGTTGCTAGCATAACTCACCATTGTCTGCTTGCTAGCTTGTTGCTAACAGTACTCACCACTGTCTGCTTGCTAGCTTGTTGCTAGCATAACTCACCATTGTCTGCTGGCTAGCTTGTTGCTAACAGTACTCACTATTGTCTGCTTGCTATCTTGGTGCTAGCATTACTCACTATTTTCTGCAGTTATTGTGCAGACTGGATGTTCTGCTGTGGTGACTAGTGATGCAACCCGCAGGTCGGTTTAGGGCGGGTAAAGAAATTGTCACTTTATTTGCGGGGCGGGTTGGGGCAAGTCATTAAAAACAAAATTAAATAAAAAAGCCATGTATGTTGCGTGCAATTCCCTATAGCCTATATTAAATATTCGGGAATAATTATTTTCATATTATTTTATTAGGTTCTTTAATAAGGTTACGTCACGTGACAAGTCACGAAAGCGCCAAGCAGCTACCGCTGCCAGTCACAACAAAAACAAAGAAATAAAAGTGAAGATGGAAGACGAGGTGCAGGAGAAATTGAGGTCGGGAATTTACATCATTGTAAAAATAGATACAGTGGTGCGGGGCGGGCTGGGGCGGGTCAAATAATTTCATAAAAGCGGGACCCGCGGGTTGAAAAAATACCCGACCCGCGCATCACTAGTGGTGACCCCTTGCCGGGAGCAGCCGAAAGACCAAAAGAGAAAAACTTACATTTTTATAAAATTAGTATTTGTATCTGCTTTTTGTGATGGGTTAAGGTATTTAATATTTACCTAAGGTTTTTTTTTCTCTATGTTAAAGTAAAATAAATTATTAATTAATTAAAGTTAATTATTAAGCAATTTTACTTTAACACATTTTGGAAGGGATGGATTAGGTTGCTAATTCTTGTTTGTTATTTATTTTTCTACCGGCTGCTCCCATTACGAGAGGCTGCAGCACATCACTGGGTCTGCATATTTAACTTGCCAAAGGTTTTATGCTGTGTGCCCTTCCTGACTCAACCCTGCCCAATTTATCCAGGCTCGGGCCCAGCACTTCAAATGTACTAACTTGTGAAAACCCATAGCAGTTGAGGCTCCTTGACCAGAAACACTTTTTTTTCTGGGAAAACAACAAAGTGTTCTGCACTACTTCTATTAAAAAAGGAATCTCTCTCATCTACTCATTCCCAAGCTAAAGGGAAGGTCATAGTATTTTAGAGAGAGCTGAGGCACAGCAGCAGGTCTGACAGCTCCGGTGCGTGCTCTGAGCCGTGACGGTGAGATTTACGCCTTCAGTCCTACACCTTTTCACTTCTGTAATTTCCTGTTTGGAAGTGAGAGCTGGTGAGCGGCTGAGTATGCTCCGTGTCATCAGACATGCTGAGTCCTTGATGTCCGAGTCGGCAGAGGAGTCTGCACAGGTCTGATCTGACTGGCGTCCAAATGGCTCTAATATTCATCAGAATTAGAATGGGCAGAGCTTACTGTATACTGCTTTCACAGCCAAGTGAGTTTTTTTTCTGCGCTTTGCTCTGAAAGGGAAATTATAATGTGCTTGGTAATGAATTAAAACCTTCTCACATCCTGTACTTGATTGTTCGCTCCAGAGACACGCCTCTTAAGAGGGGGATTGTGCTAAAACTTTATTTACATACACTCACTGTGAACATGAATGTCATGGCAATACTGCGCTTTCAACAATTACCTTGAACTTGTCATTTTCTGGGGCCACATGATTGTACAACATAAATCTTTAAAAGAAGAAAACTCAGGGTGTTACAGTATATGTGAGCGAAGGGTTGAAAACATACATACTGTAAACACACGTAGATTATTAATGCAGTGGTGCTGAAAGTCTTGAAATGTCTTTAAATTTGCCAAGCCCAAGGTCTCTGAACTTCTCAGCTTTTCAGCTTCACCATGTGAACATGAATAAGGGTTTGTTTGACAGCACTGATTGGATTGACCAACACAAATTACAATGGGCAGGTCAAAGGAGTTCAGTGCAGATCTGAGAAAGAGGATGATACACAAGTCAGGAACATCTCTTGGAGCTATTTCATCCAAGATCAGTTCATAAAGATATATGTTAATATAAGTTTTTTAGAAGGTGTTTGTCTGGAAGACGATCCAATATGTCCCCTCAAGCTGAGAGTAAATTGGTTCTGATGATCAAGAACAACCCAGGAACCAACAAGGCACAGAATTGCCATGAACTGGAGGCTGCTTAAACACCAGTGGCACTCCCGCCAAGCAAGCCTTACAAAATCAACACATTCAAGCTCGACTACAGGTTGCAACACTCAGACAAGGAAAAAATCTTTTTGTAGAAAGATTTTGAAAAGAGGTATGTTTGGAGGAGTAAACTGCAAGAACACTGTACCAGCTGCTAATTATGGTGGTGGTAGCATCATGCCTTGGGGCTGTTTTGCTACCAGTGGATTTTCTGCACTTCACAAAGCAGATAAAATCATGACGCAGAAGAAGATGGTGAACTACCTCAGAATTCTTCATTATATTCCTAAATCATCAGCAAGATGGTGAAAGCTGGACAAAATTGAGTGTTCAAGCAGGACAATGACCTCAAATACACATCCAGGCCTGTTGTGGAAAAAAATATTTTGGGCTTATGAAGCCTCTCCAGTAGGTAAGTTTTTGTTGACAAAATGTTGTAAAGATATTTATTTGGCAACATTATGGACAATGAAACATAATTTGTATCAGGTTATTTTTAAAAGCTAGCAGAGCATATCTACCCATCATGTCTTCATTTTTTTCTCGTAAAGAGCCAGACTTTCTTGCATTTGTTAATGAAATCTTGAAGAAGAAGAGTTCTCCGGGCTTCATGAAGGACTTTTTTTGTTTTTCGACTGAGCAGTTTAAGAGGAATGTTTTTGTTAGGTAAGTGACATGAATCATGCAAGCATAACAATCATCTAACATAAAGCATGAACCAGTGAGAAACTGGTACAGATGATAACAGATGATCAGTGATTAGTATACTGCTAATGCTGAATGCTGAGTGATTGGAACAGACGAGAGGGGAAATGAGGTAGCAAAGAATTTTTTTTAATTCTATCTTTAGGCACTTTAGGCACAGTATTTGTACAGTATGTTATGTATGTTACCTGGTTACGAATTATTTTCTGTAAGTTTCTTGCTTGTATTAGTATTAACAATTTTTCTCTTGTTTTCATCAATAATTTTGCCGCATTTTATTTGTATTTTTCCAAAAACCTGCTTGCTTTTGTTTTAAATTAAAGACAACAAGCGGAATCCATCCATGCTGGATCTCTGTAAAATAATTTCAACGTTTTTTCGACGTCGATATGTTAAGCACTAATCAAAGCAAACATTCAGCTTGTTCAGAATTCATCATGAGTCAGCATGAGTACCCTTCTTTTTGGTGCATGTAAAAGATTTTTTTTAATTTCAAGTCATTTTACACTTTCCTTTTTTGTCAATTCATTGCATTCATTTTGGATTGAGGTTCTTCTATTGTAACAGGGCCAGGTAAAAGTGACTGGTGAAGGACGGCTGTGACCTTGTCTTGAACAGCGAGGTCTCCGCTGAGGCCCACATCCTTGCTGTCCTTGTTCTCTTATTATAAGCCTTAACCATTCTCATTAAACAGAGCTTTTTAAACCATTTAATTTCAACCTACTTACAACTCTGCTAAGAGGAAAAGTGTTTTGTATTATTATTTATTTATTTATTTTATTTACAAGGTTTTGTTTTCATGCTGACAACCAATTAGCACCTCCAGCATACACAAGGTTGGATAATTAAATGTAAAGGCTCAGTAAACAGCTGGAATTATTTTGTTTCCTCGCATGTTCCAGAATCCGCACCTTCCTTAGGCTTCTGCGGCATCCTGGTCCGTTTTGTACACCCTCTGTGAGTCAGTGAAAAGAAAACTGAATGTGAGAGTGTTTGAATCGGAGCTCTCGACCATCTGAACGGGCAGGAAGTGCCAAGGAGACGCTCCACTTCCTGGGTTGAAGGTTTGGCTTGGCTGTGACAAGACGGATGAAGCGAACGTACGCACCCTTTTCAAACACCCTCCTGCACCACCCCCACCACCACAACCACCCCATGCTGTGTTCTGCCGCCGAGTTTGCCTCCAACACGGCGTCTAATTGCGCTGACGGAGCTGGTGACTAGGCACAGATTTCCGTTTGACGTTTGCCATTGTTTCCGACAGTGTCAGCTCAGATTAATGCCTCTTGTTATGTATCTGTTTAGCGCGAGTACGCGTGCATCTTTGACTGCTTGCCAATCCTGATCATTAGCAGCGGATTTGATAAAAGCAATGAAATGCTCTCTCGTTAAACACCTCTCAGAGACACGAGACAATCTGCCACATCATCTCAGCAATGAAAAACATACCACAGCTTCTTCGGATAATCAATCAAGAGGCTCATCGGAGGTAACTGAGGAAATGGCACGTGCCATCAGCACGACTGTAGGTAAGGTTTGTCTGTTATATACAGTGAGTAAGAATGAAAGAAGTCAGGACATGCTGTGACAGGAAACTAGTAATCAACAATAACACTCTGAAAATGATATTTTTTTCTATAGCAACAAATTTCATATTTCCTCTAAATGTCATACTGTTTATCAATTTACAGTAGTGCTGCACAATTAATCGCATAAAAGTACAAGTCAAGATATGGACAGGATATTGATAGCAAAACGCTGCAATTTATTACAGGTAATAACCGTGTAATCAAGATTTTATGTAGAGTTTGTCAATAGATAGATATTAGATACTAGATAACTTAATTTGGATACAAAATAGTACATTTAATAATTATAAATCACAGTTTAAATCACAATCGTGATGTGTCAAAATAATCGCTAAGTGATTTTTTTTTTTTAAATGTATATTAAATTGTGCAGCTATAATCTACAGATATATTACTACCTATATTGAAGGTATTCATTTATTATAGAGGAACTGCAACATTGTGCCACCTCAAATGCAAATAAATAAATAAAACATAAATTCAAAACAATGATTTTGGAGTCAGTGTGTTTATGCCCGAACTGCCACACAAAAGAACAGTGATAGTAAAGTTTTTTACCCCAATCTCCAATAAATAAATAAATAAATAAATAAATGTTAAGTTTTCTGTACAGAATTCTGAAATAACTGAGTCTCCTTCTAAGAATTTTAAATAAACACATGAACGTCAGTCACTACACCCTTTTTAAATCCTTTTATGCAGCGCTGTTTCTACAGGAAGAGTAATAATTGATAAAAGCATGGGAATTACTACAAACCTAAGATTTGCTTTTCTTTTCAATGGCCAATCAGAATCAAGAACACAATATTATTAAGGTATTGTGATACAATTAAATCCGGAGCATATTTAAGGTACATACTAAACGTACATCACAGTAATTAGTTCAATGCCATGAGCTTTCAATTAAAAACAAGCTTTCAATTTCTGGAGCCGTTATTGTCACTAGCCCGCGTTCTGGCTTTAATCTCTTCGTTCTCGCCGAGCGTAATTACAGCCGCTTATTTCTCCCTTGCTGTTTTTCGGGCACTTAATTGCGAGTGTATCCTTCACTTATCCTCTTTTAGTAGACTTCTAATAATAATCAAAGTTTAAGGCACATCTGGGATTGCTTATTCCCTATTACGCACACAAACGACCCTATTTCAGAAAGGATGATGTGTGGTGCGTGATGTGATGCAATCCCATTAGCAAAGCGGTGTGCCAAGGTCGAGCATGTGCCGGTGTGTATCACTGGCTGCCAGGACCTCGGGGCATTGTGGGTACTTAACAAACACATGTCAGGAACGAGCAAGTGCATCTGTCTAGCTAAAGTGCATTGAATATTTTATAGTGGATGGTGTACAGGCTGTGGCCAGTGCATGTGTGTGTTTGACAGTTAGTTAGAATGTGTGTTTGTTTTGGGCCAAGTGGCTTGGCTTGGCTTGGCTTGTGCACATTTTTAATGTGTTCCTGAGTGAGTCAAGGAGACAGTCTAATACAGATCCTTATTATTTTTTGTCAGCATTATAGCACTGTTATTTAGACACAGTCTTCTTTTCAATAGTTGAATGTAAATACTTGCAAAATTTTTTTACTAATAAGACAAAGCAAAAAAAAGAAGTTTAAACACCTTAAGATATTCCCACATTAGAAAAGCTAGAGCCTCTCTCATTAATACTAATCACTAAATTATCATATGTACAGGTTTAATGTTTTAAAATAAAATGAACAATTTGTTTATTATTAGACTTAGATTATGTGTAGTATCATACAACCATACACGTTTCCATAGCGACAATGGAACAAGCATGTAATTTGTCAGAACAACTGTCATAGCTGCTGTTATAATAAAAACAAAAAGAGTTAAAAACCTTCTGACCAATTAAATTTGAGAATTAAATAGCACCGTTGGGCAAGAAACCGATAAGGGCGAGGGGCGTTCAAGTCAAAGAGAGTCTTTTGATTGTGCAGAATAACAGAACATATATGTACTGTATATAATCCCAGGCTACACCAATGCACTATACCAGTGTTTCATAATATATGAACATAAATATCTAAAACTGTCAAAATGGCTTGGAGTTAAGACCGTATGGAGTGTGGCTATAAGTTTGAATTAGTTTGCAACAAGTTATCCGTCGCTGGCCACCTCAGCCAGGATCAGTCATTCACAGAGTTTATCATTCAAATGTTTACCTGCAGCTAAGAGTCTCATCAACGTACGGTGCTTGTACAGTATGAGTGCAAATCTTTTGTAAATGTCATTCAGGTTTACGCTTTATTTACCAGAAATTTAATCACAGCACGGTTTGACTTGAAGACCCTTCATTAAGTTAATAGGTAATAATTTGTCTCCACCTGACGATAATATTGCGATTATGTTTCACTATTTTATAAATATCTCAATACGATAATACATTGTTCTGATTTTATTAAATTTAAGGCTTTTTTAAAACCTTCTTTTCTCTAATATAAATAAAGTAGATCAGTTGAAAATCTATTTTGTACTCAGTATTGTGAACCATGAATTAGCACACAGAAGCTGCGCGATTCCTAACTAAATCAATGAATTTTTCCCCATCTCTAGTCCATTAAAAGGAACAAAATAAGATGAACCTAGAGAATAGTGTTTGTGAGCTTTTGAGCAGTAGCGCTGCACAGCCGGTTATTTCCCTTTAAAGCTTTGTTGTTGTTGTTTTGACTTATAAAGTGATATTATCTCCCTTTTGACTACAGTATTGATAGTAAAGTTTTAAATAATGTTCATAAAAATGTGTAATCCCTGTAAAAAAACTATAAAACAGACACATATAATACAGAGAATACACACATATAATAGCAACAAGTAGCCTGTTGTAATATTAGCAGTTAGTAAGTAAAGTTGTTGTACTCATTTAGATGTATCTAGTGATGAGTCGTTCACAAACGATTAGTTCTTTTTGAACAAGCCTTTGACATGACTCAGAAGAACGAGTAGTCTCAGAGAATAATTTGCTCATTTTCAACTGGGCCGCATTTGCAAAGCATTGCAAAATGTCCAAAGAGTAAATACAGAAAACAGAAATGAGTAGTTACCTTTGAGTGTTCTGGTCCAAATTGTTTGTTCTTTTGTCACATGACTCTCATAGGCGCTATGCAGTGCAATAGATTTAAAAGAACAAATGACTCGGACTAAAGACTCATAAAAAGAACTGTTTAATTCTGTTTCCATTGCCATTTAGGCATTCGGCAGATGGTCTTATCCAGAGCGACTTACAAAACGTATGTTTTTGTCATTGGATAGCTACTTACACTGGGTAACTAGGTTACTAAATGCCATCAAACATAGTTGAGAAGTTTTTCTTTTTGTGGGGTAGGGAGGCCAAGTATTGAAGAAACAGATATGTCTACATATGGACATCTAGAGGATGTTCCATACACCACCTAGGTGCCAGAACAGAAAAGAGTCTGGATGAATGGCTTCCTCAATATCTGAGAGATGGTGGGATGAGGCGAGGATTAGAGGTAATGAGGTGTGGTGCATGGTGTGATTAGAGAGACGAAGTACTGAGCTGTTTTTAGCGAGCATCAGGCCTACAAAAAGTTTGATGCGGGCAGCTACAGGAAGCCAGTGCAGGGAACGGAGGAGTGAGGTGGCGTGGGAGAACTTGGGAAGGTTGAAAGCAAGATGTGCAGTTGCATTCTCGATCAGCTGCAGAAGGCGAATGGTGGACAGAGGCAGACCTTCCAGAAGTGAGTTGCAGTAGTCCAGTCTTGAAATAACAAGGGACTGAACAAATACATTATTCTGATGTTGTAAATAAGAAATCAACAAGAGCAAGTAAGGTTAGCAATGTATGGAGAAAATGACAGATGATTGTCCACAGTTACCCCAAGATTGGGGGCAGGGGCTGAAAGAGTGATCTGACTGTTGTCCAGGGAGCTCACAAGTTCTTGACCGGGGGATGAATGACCAGGGATGAACAGCAGTTCGGTTTTACTCAGACTGGGTAAACTCAGCTGATGAGCTGCCATGCAGGGTGAGATGTTTGCCAGAAATGCTGAGAGTCTCCGGGTGGAAAGGAGAGAATAAGTTGTGTGTCATCTGCATAACAATAATATGAAAAGCCATGCGATAATATGTCCTTACTAAGAGAGAGGGAGAACAGAAGAGGACCAAGTACTGAGCCCTGTGGGACACCAGAAGGCAGATGTGGATCCTGTGTTTCCTGTCTAATGCACCTCATAGCGTCTACGAGTCATGTGGACAAAAAAATTAACGATTTGGAACAAAATATATAAAAGGTCAGCTGCTCATTCTGCTTATCATAATATGTCATTAGCTGCATTGTAATATCTAAATTACTAGAACTATAGCCAAAATTTGGGTATATATGTATTTTATTTCTGATCAAAAGAACAAAATGAACTAAATGACCCAAAAAAGAAATTTAAAGAACCGAGTCACTAAAAATGATCCAAACTTCCCATCACTAGATGGGATAGACTTCTGCAGGTTTGGCATGCTTCGTCAGCATGTATTTGTGTGGACAAAGAATTTATTTATTTATTTTATTTTTTTTTTTATTTGATGTTCTTGTACATAACCACACTCATTCGCATAAATAAACACCCTCACATTGCCATATATGGAAAACAGTTCCTTTTAAAAATTCAGAGTAGCCTGTTCGATTTTTCTGGGAAATATTCTCTGAGCTAAAAGCCAGCTGGAAACTTAAACTACACAGGGAAAACAAAATAGACTGCTGAAGCATAATCCAAATCAATCTCTGCTCTGAAATCTAATTACTCTCTCAGTTCTGCTGATATGATAGGCATGACACAGACGTCCAAAAAGTAAAGAGACACCCAGAGTTTTATAATATAATAAAATGTAAGAAACCATGTTTTACACTTTCGAGCAAGAAAGCTAGAGCTGTTAATACATTATAAATACTTTGTAGGATTTATTTTAACAGGTTTAAGAGCAAAAACATGACTAGGTAAGGATCAAACACGACGAAGTCCCGGTTTGACCACGTCTTTAACTTGACCTACTATTACTTTGTTAACATGCCTATCTATTTGTCTCTTTTATAGCCCACTCTCAGTCTGACCAATACTGACCAACATATTATCATGCTTCAAGATGATAATATGTAAATTCTCCCTAAATCCCAAAACAAACTGACCACAACACTGCACCATAGTCAATTCATTTGCTGTAAACTCTAAACTCTGTCTAAATCATCTGAAGTCGAATCCTAGCTGGCCTTTCTCCAAAATAAAAATGAACATAATGAACTGCACTAGACTGTGCTTTGCAGTCTAAACATACAGACACAAATAATAATTATAACAAACTCAACATATTTGGGTGCATTTTTAAAATATAACTATGGATTTATATTAACATCTTGCATGTTTCATTGCAATCTCTGCATAGACAGTGTTTTTTCATTTACAATTATCTACCCATAGGGGGTCTTTTTGACATAAGCAGCATGGTCTGGAGTGGGAATAAACAATACGGTACACACATGCTGATAAAGCCCATTGGATGCACTGATTGATTCGATGTATCACTGAATGGTCTACATATATGTGTGAATTGCTGCATTGAAAAAAAATTTTTTTTAAAGACTTCATAGTTTAAAACGGTCCAGTTTTAATGATCTGAAATTGCTATAGGTATACATCAACCAAATCTACATTCAAATGAATAGCAAACATTAGAGGGAGAGGAAAAATATTTATTTTTATTTATTATTATTATTATTTTTTTTTTTATGTATTCTTGCATTTGAGGTGGTAATATGCTGCACTTCCTCCACACAGTAAGTCCCCAGCTTAAGCTCATTCGTAAGTCCAATTTCTTTAAAATTCCATATGACAACTGCCTATAAACTGTAAAAAACATCTTTAATAATTCTGTTCTTGTTTATTAGAATCAGTGATTGAACGATTCATGTTGAAAGAGTGAGCAATGTCTGACATCTTTTCACCTCGCTCCATTCTTTCAATTATTTCCACTTTTGTCTCCATAGTTATTTCTTGGTGCTTTTTAGCAGTACTTCATCACCACTGCTTTTACGCTTGCTTCCGGAGATCCTGAAATGCACGCTGCATGCATGTGACAACCTACGCCGGACATGTGATCTAACTTTCATGATTGAACATGTGCGAATGCAGTATGAATCCTGTGCAGTATGAGCAAATAATTTCCTAAGTTTATTAATTTGTAACGAAATCTTAAAAAAAAAAAAAAAAACACACACACATTGAGTTATATACAGTATACAGTAAGTCCCCTGCATATAAGCATTCAAGTTATGGACGCGTTAGATCACATGTCTGGCGTACATTGACAGGTACATGCAGCGTGCATCCCAAAATGGTTGGAAGCGAGCGTAAATGAAGCGGTGATGAAGCTGGTACTGTTAAGAAGTGGCAAGCAATAACGAGGGAGACCAAAGTGAAAATAATTGAGAGAATGGAGTGAGGTGAAAAGATAAACATTACTGGTTATTTAACGTAAATAATTCAACCCTTGGCACGATTCTAAAAAACAAGGACAAGATCATGGAACATGTTAGTTTTATACTGTGTATAGTAATTTGTGTTAGTATCCGAGTACCTGGACAATGTTTTTTAGACTTACGAACAAATTGGACTTACGAACATGCTCTCGGAATAAGACTCGTTTATATGCTGGGGATTTATTGTATTTATAAAATTGTGATGCTTACAGAACTGCAATCCAGATTGACTCGGCACCTAGAAATAATGATAATATCGTATTGGGTGGTCCCTGGGGATTCCCACCCCTACTAATCAAATATCTAAAATTACACAAATATGAAGAAAACACACTTAAATTTTAGCTGAAGGCCAAAAATACCAGATTTTCAAGACTCTCAGATTTTTCTACCCTCATCACCGGGAAGAGATGGGAATACACCCTGGATAGATTAACCATTCCATCTCAAGCACGAAACACACATTTTGAGCCAGTTTCTGGGATTTTAAAGCGATCAAGAGTTCAACCACATGGACATGGGAGAAAGATAGCCTTGCCAAAAGTTCCTTCATCCTACCAAATACACTGTATACACTGTTTTACTGGAAACTGTGAAGCAGTTCCACCTCCGAAAGACTTCAGCACTTTATTTAGTGCTACCAGGTTCAAGGTTTACTTCTACTTCTGAATTTATAGTCAGATTAAACTATAAATTCTCCTAAATCCCAAAACAAACTGACCACAACACTGCACCATAGTCAATTCATTTGCTGTAAACTCTAAACCCTGGCTAAATCATCTGAAGTCGAATCCTAGCTGGCCTTTCTCCAAAATAAAAATGAACATAATGAACTGCACTAGACTGTGCTTGTGGAAGGTTATATGGTGTTGAAAAAATTACTATTTACTTTTACGAGTCAGTGTATGCAAAGTATGAGTTACCATAAGGTTATGTCTGAACTCATGACATTAACCCCGACACTTTATGCTAATTATTGCACAAAATGACATGGACACATTTTACTGCAAATATGACAAAACATTAAAACAATGATCTTGATCTCCTCTATAATCATACATTTGCATGCTATCAGTATGCACATGATGACTGTAAGCCAGAAGCAAGCAAAAGAAAGCACTGACCAAAGACTCAGTGTAGCCACAGAAGCTACAGTATAACACTATGCTACTGTAGAAACAACACATTAGCATAACTAACTCATAGAGATGGGAATCAACAGGGACCACCCAATACGATATTATCACAATACTTAAGCGTGATTACATTTATAATGTGATTCTATAAGTATCTCTTTTTTTTTTTCAGAGAGTTTTTTACAATTCTAAACAAACTTCGCAAATAATTTGCTCCTACAACAACAGGATGCTTTGCTACATTTATTACAGTTATTTGGTAATAGATGTAGGGTTGTAGAGGAACAGAAACATTTTACCACTTCAAATGCAAACATATACACTATATTGACAAGGGTACTTACTAACCTGCCTTCACATGCATATGAACTTGGGTAACATCCAATTCTTAATTCATAAGGTTTAATATGATGTCGGCCCAAACTTTGCAGATACAGCTGCTTCAACTCTTCTGGGGAGGCTTTCCACAAAGTTTAGGAGCGTGTTTATAGAAATTTTTGACCATTTTTTCGGAATCACATTTGTGAGGTCAGACATTGATATTGGACAAGAAGGCCTGGCTTGCAGTCTCTGCTCTAATTCATCCCAAAGGTTTTTTTATTGGGTTGAGGTCAGGATTCTGTGCAGCCTAGTCATTTGCTTCTACACCAAACTCGCTCATCCATGTCTTTATGGACCTTGTTTTGTGCACTGGTGCGCGGTCATGTTGGAAGAGGAAGGGTTCATCCCCAAACTGTTTCCAAAAGGTTGGGAGTATGAAATTGTCTACAATGTCTTGGTATGCTGAAGCATTAAGAGCTCCTTTCACTGAAACCAACAGGCCGTGCCCAACCCCTGATACACAACCCCACATCATAATCCCCACTCCACCAAATTTTACTCTTGGCACAATGAAGTCAGACAAGTACCGTTCTCCTGGCAAGTGCCAAACCCAGACTCAGTTATCGGATTGCCAGACAGAGAAGCATGATTCGTCACTCCAGAGAACACATCTTCACTGCTCTAAAGTGCAGTGACAGCGTGCTTTACACCACTGTATCTGATGCTTTGCATTGCACTTGGAGTACAGTAAGACTTGGATGCTGCTGTTCGGCCAAACCCATCCCATGAAGATTTCTAAATTAATATCTAAATAAATACATAAAAAATTTCTGGCCATGAAATCAATGCTTATATGTGACCTCAAAATTAAATAAAATAAAACAAAACATCATTTATTAAAAAAATTGCTATAAATTTCAATTGTTAAAAATTGTTAAAATGCCATATTGCATGTTTTTTCCGTGTAAATTCCAAGGAATGCAGGAGTGTACAGCATAATGCGGATAACTGTGTGTGCTCACAGCATGATTGGATAAAAAGGCAGACGATGTATCTCAAGGTGACCTGTTGTAAAATTTTCCTGGAATAAAGGCCTCTTTTGGATGTGGGTGCACTTTGTTTTTAGGAATAATTATAGAAATAAACCACCAATGAAGAAAAATCTTAACATGAAGAGGGTATGTATTATGGAATATAGGTACAGTGAAAGCTGTGTCATGTTTATAAAGTTAATACATTTGATAATAGATGCTTATGAGAGTAATTCTAGCTGCTGTACGTGTGTGCAATGAACTCTGGGTAATAGTAGTAATACTGAATGGAGGTGGGATTGATTTTCAGGAAACAGAACAAGTGCAAGAAGCATTAAACTGTGCGGTTAAACCGATTATTAATCGATCGCGACTGGTTTAGTCAACATGACAATGGATTATGGAATGGTTACTGATTCCTATCATTAAGATCAACGTACTAAAAGGTTTGATTTTGATTTTAATCCAGAACATGAAGCAAGGTTAAAACAGGCACATCTGCAAATATTATACGCCAATGTCTAACCAGAAAGCAAGCAAATTTAAAACCGGAACTGAGTAAAATAAAGTCAAGCAATGATATACTTCACAATGGAGCAAAGAGACAAAAGGGATTAAATACCAAAACTCACAAAGAGAAGAACTGAGAGTAATCGAGACACATGGAGCTGAACAATGGCACGAAACAGACAGAGACGAGTCATGTACCACAACAAAGCACACGTCACATGAACAAACACACAGCAACAAGGAATTATCACTGGCAGCTGTGATGTGCAGAGAGTGATGGGATACACAACAGCCAGAATTTCCTCTAAAGCCAAATAATTTCACTGTTTACATTTTAACAAGTTGACAAATATAAATATGTAAAATATGGCAGGTTTAGGTTTTTGTCTTACTCCCTATATATAAAGGTACATTTACAATCTTGTAGTTCGGGTCATTTGATGTGCCAATGGCGACTATCCCCCAGTAAATTTACGATAAATAAATACATGAAAGGCAAACAGTGATCTTTAATCCTTTGATACAGTAGGTTCTCCCTCTCCAGCATGCTTTCACATGATAGTATGGCAGGGTTGCGTTCAATAACGAGAGCACTCAAAAAATAGACATTTCATTAAACCCTTCAACTGTCATACATTCCAGAACACTTCACACACGCTCTTGTTATTGAACGCAGCCCTGCTGGGCTATCACCTGTGCTCCTGTGCTCTTGCGTCCATAGTGAATGTCCTTGGACGCTCATTAAATTTAACATTTAATTTGGCAGTGCTAAATTTATTAATGGCATTTAATTTATTTTCTTTTTTAATCTCGCCAGCTTTTGAAACTCCTTCAGCGCCATGCTAACTAACGTAGCTAGGACTTTTTCCTCACTTCCTGTCCGTCCGAATGTCTGCCTCCTCTACATCGGGTGTCACGGATACAGAATTGACTAGTGAAAGTTCTGAAGGACGGTAATCAATATCAGATAACGCTAGCAAAGCAGACTTGTACTCAGTGCGTTTACATATACAGTATTTGGTCCGTGATGCATTCACATTTTAATCGAACCACACCAGATTTCCTTTTGAAGCGGATTGAGATCCACTGTTTGATGCAATCTCAGTTCACATGCTTGGTGCGCCACCGAGGTTCGGGTTGGCAGCATTTACACTTGTTTAAGTGAAACGCACTAACAGGACCACCCCACCAGAGTCTGTTTTATTCCAAAACAGGTGAAGTGTGAACACAATCGCTGATGTAAAAGCTACATTCAGCTCTGATCTCTAAAAGTGAGAATCCCTAAGAGTGTAAGGGCACTTTCACACTAGGCACGATGGCCAAATTTAAGTTTTAAACTGCAGATTGTACTGTACCTAAAAAACAAACAAATGATAAAGAAGGTGATAAAGAACAAAAAAGTTTTTAGTATTGTAAAATATATCAGGAGGTTTTGAAACACAACTAAACAATTTAGATGTGTTTCATATTTTGGTATATTTTTGTGTGATACACTATGTTGTCAAAAGTACGTAGACACTTGAAGTATCCAAAATCTATGGCTAATAATATAGCGTTTTTACAGGTGGTCTGGTTAGGGCTCTCTGCAGGAGCTCTTCCAGTCCAAACTTAACACTCCATGGGGCTAGTTTGGTCACAGGGGCACTGTCATGCTAGAACAGGTTTGGGTCCAGTTCCAGCAACGGGAATAATATTAATAGAATTATAGAATTATAATACTACAGCATACAAAGACATTCCATACAACTGTGTACTTCTGAAGTCGTGGTAACTGTTTGAGGCTTACATGTAGATGTGATAGTCTGGTGTTCACATAATGTTGGCCATATAGTGTAGCTTAAACTAGTGCACACTGTGCCAAGTGCATAATGCTTGTCAAGTCTGGTACAATAATATAGTCAGAGTAAATGTCACTGGATATATTAACTGTTATATCATGTAGGGACGATAATATAGCCATGACACGCAAGCCTAACACTAAGCACACGCCGTTCAGTCAAAGCAGAAATCACCAGCCGTCACGTCTCTGCATGCTAGAACCAATACATAAAGTGTGTGTGTGTGTGTTACTTTTAACTGTTAAAAGAGCATTTCTAAGTAAGATCATTCAGTTGGTTGATGAACATTTTTACAGGGAGAATAGAAACGTGTTAAAACAGCGCTACATGCAGGTTTTGCAGGTTTCAGAAAAAAAGAAATGCACATTTGAATGGAACTTAATTCAACTAGCAAATGACCAAAGTGGGATTTCCACTTACAGGCTGGAAAATAATGAGTTTAGTGAGCTGGGGAAGAATTGTACATGGCCAGTACAGCAAATTAAAAGTAGTAAAAGGAACACAAAAGGAAAGTGGAACAGGAAGGGAAAAAGGGGGAAAAATCAGACCTTCAGATAAAAACACTAAATTTAAAACTGATCCATTTATATTGGGAAAAGGTTCAGCTTTATTTTTTTCTTTGTTTTTCCAGGCTTTATACTGTGCAATGTTGTTTATTTTATTTTTTATTTACCATGAATTTTCACTTATGGTAATTAAGCAACAACAATACCAGTCAATTGAAGGTCAGCTGTTCTTCCAAGAACCGTACTGTCAAGTGCATCTGCAAAACCCATCAAGCACCATAATGAAACTGGCTCTCATGAAGACTATCCCAGGAAAGAAAGACCAAACCTTACCTCTGCTACAGAGAGGTTTAGTGTCATTTAGAGTTGCCAGCATCAAAAATTAACCAATATAAACTGTTAAAAGGAGATTATTGCATATTTTAGATGCCTTCAGCATTGTTTTACAAAAAAACAAAACAGCATCGAAAAACAATGGATCAGATATGAGAGTTAGAATAAGTAAGATGTTTCAATATTTTCTATAACAAAAGGGAAATAATATATTTTGATAGATAAATAAATAAAATACTATTTTTTGTTAATGTCTTTTAAATTACTATTTTTATACTTCATTATCTCTACAAAGTAAGTGCGAGAGTTTAAATAAATTAAAAAGACTATGTTTTTGAATTCTTGCATTTGGTGTTTAAAGAAAACAACATCTCCTAATTTTCTTTTCTCTGTAATGCTTGTCGTGTTTATTTTATTAACGGAACAGGAATGATGGTGTTAGTGATGAGTTTGTGAAGCTGAGCTCTAAACCCCCTGAGCATCATCTCTGACCTGTGGATCTTTGTACTGCATATACAAAACAGTAAAAGGCCTGAATGTTGATCGTGAAATTTGTACTCAGAGAACTGCTTTTGAGAGCACTATCTAAAGTGCTTTAGAGGATTGTAATGAAGATTGTAATTCCAGTTAAACAAGAAAGGATTCCATTACAGTGAATTATGAGTCATTGTTCCCTGATGTATATATTGCAAAGAATTCTGTGCCTGTTTATTATTATTATTATTATTATTGATTTTCATTTTTTTGTTGTTGTTGTTTTGTTTCCTCCATTTACCTGGCAGTTGTGGCCATTTTATAAAATGAGCTATTGGGTGGCTTTAGTGTATAAGTGTATGCATAAATGCATTCCATTTTCCTACATTTATTATTTCACTTAAGGGTGTGCTTTTATACAAAAATAATCAATGGCAGTGTGTGTGGATCAAGCAGAACTATGAAATGCGTTATTTTCCCTTAACTGCAAGTCCTTAATAGCACCTTCTATTTACACTTATACAACAACAATCTCCCATGGAATTACAATTTTTTTTTATTCATGGATAGATTTTATCCGTTTGTAGTTGCACATGTCGCCATAAGATAAGTGAGTTCCTGTAGTCACTTTTTAGCAGCTTTTAAAGTTAACCAGAACCCAGAAATTTACCTGTCTTGAAGATTTTCTCAAAACGTTCTGACTGTGACAAAGTGCTGACGCTGGAGACTCCTTACTTACTGTACCCTCTTATGTCTGTCTATTATCAGTTTTAGATTATGACAAGTGCACATTAAACAAGTCCATGTAGATGAGATATGCTACTGTAAGAATTAAATCAGGATGAGTGCATTTATTTAAATGTTGTACCCAGAACATACGTCAGAGCTGCTGTTATAGAAAACTATTCAACAGTTTCTGACCAAACACTGATGTATAATTAAGCAATATTATGAGAGGGATATCTCATGATAAGTAATATCTTCAGTACTTCTGTATCACAGCCGTGCTTATATTCAGTACAACAGCACTACCTCATATTGCTTTTATACCATAATTTCACAAACGCCATTTAATATCAACAGATTCAAATTTGTTTGTTTATTTATCCAGTTATTTTGCTTCACCAACACAATTGCTTCTGAGAATGCATGAACTAAACGCGACTGGTGGAGCTGGTGACTGACATTTATAGAACATAGTTAGTTTAATTAAGAGGGGTTAAAGAAGTTATAAATTCTTTCTGATACTACAGTATGTAGCCACAAGATAAGAAGAATAAACCATGGAGGGGGTGGACGGTCCTGAGAAACATATGAGATTGACTTTATATTTTCACTTATTCCTCTTTAGAATGTCTGAATTGCTAGGGTTTGGGGTTAAATCCCAAAAAGTGTTAAATGAAAGGGTAGTGTGCTGTGTAGGGTGTACAATCCATTATTGCACACATCTAGTGGTGCCCTTGACCTTGATTTTGGATTCAGCTTAGGTAAAAATACAACAACATGGACAAAACGGAAGGACTGAGAAGCAACTATTAAGAAAAGTGTTGATTAGGATGACATAACATTTTATAAATGGTGTTGAATGTGGGTTTTGGCAGGCAGCTGCTCTCACCTCTTTTCAGTTCTGTGGAGATGAAAACCGACACCCTGGAACGATACATATAGTTGGGTGTCCTAGTGCTGTTGTGCTCTATTATCACCAATCATGAAATGCATACGTATTATGTAATGCATCATCAGTATTACTCAGAACTGTTGTATGAGACATTTTAACTTTGGTAGATGAGTGGAATTATAAAGATATCAAGAAGTATAAAATAAAAGTATAGTGAAAGTTTGCCAGAATGAATGATTGAAAATAATGGAAATGGAAATGTAGTCTTGTAACATATGGTCATTTAATGAGTGTTTATAGTTTATAGTTTTTGTGCTAGAGGCATTATTACTAAATAATCACCAGAATCCAATTGAAATCGAAGCAAATCAAATCCTAGCTGGCAAAGTATAATGTGGATTTTCTGTTGCCTATTTCAAATAAAGATGTGCCATGTGTTATTATTTTTAATAACTACACTTGGGATGGTTTGTGCTGCTTTTCATTAAAACACTCTTTTCTGTATATTGCTGAATTAAAGGTTCCAAATTTTATTTTTTATTAAATCACTGTTGTGGTTGTGCTATCAACCTGAGCATTCTTTGCATTTTTAGGGTCCAAACAGAATGCTTTTGAAATGTCTGACCCATTAAAAATTGAAAATTCGATAAAGTAATATTGAAGACTCTAAACTATTCATAGGTCAATACTTAAATGTAAGCAAATTTGTGATCTCTGTACAAAAGATCAGATTTTCTTTATGCCTCATCTCATCTATTGTAGCAGGTGTGTAGAAGACACTATGATGGATTTGGTCTGATATGGATCACAAGGTCTTGCACAAACTTGTGGCGTCCATGCCAGCTTGACTGCACGCTGTTGTTAAATCAAATCAGTATCATATGTAATAAAATTTGTTGCATTCAATTACAGAAGAATGCACAAAAGAAGCATTTTCACTAAGTGCTCTCAGATTTTTGGGATGATGAATGTACTTTACTTATTATTTTAAAGGTATGCTATTTCACATTTACCATCATACAAAAAATGCAGACTGAACAGACCCATACGTGTGGTGCAACCAACAACTAAAAGTACAGTTTGTTTGTATTCAGGAATGTACAGATTCATTCTTAGACTATAGAAATATTTTTTTAACTAAAGGTGAGTTTTATTTCATTAAAAAACAAAAAGTCCCTAATAAATATTTAATGCAACTGGAAAGCAGCAAAATGTCCTTAAATCAACTGAGCCTTGATTTTGAGGAATGGTGTGCATCACCAGTGAGCATATCTCAGAGTCTAACACTGAATGAATGAATGACTGAATGAATGAATGAATGAATGAATGAATGAATGAATGAAATCCCAGTAGACGAATCCAGCACTTCAATTAAAAAGCACAAATATCGATTCCCGTCAAAGCCACTCTAAAACAAAGATAAACCAGCACAAAAAGCAGGATGGCGGCTCGTGCATGAGGTCAGACACATGTTCTCCCACACAGTTCTTTCTGCACACACTTCTTTCACCTTTAGCACCAGAGCAAGACCAAGACCAGACCGAAACCAGACCAGAACATCTTCGTCTGTTTGTGTTTGTCAGCCTGCTGTAACTTCCTGCAGGACAGCACGTCAGAGAGACGCATGTCGCACAAAATCATAATGAAGAGTAATAACTGTGATCATGCAAATCTCCTTGAGGAGCAGAGGAGAAGGCGGGCTGTGCTCAGAAACCGCATGCGCTCGTGCGTAATAATGAAAAGAAAAGCCTGGAGTAAAACATGTGCAGTGATCAAAAGCAAGGATGCATTAGGTTATTACTATAAGTTGGTTTCTATTTAAAGAATATATATTTTTTCCATGATAATAATACTAATAGAATGCACACGCGATTTACCTCACACGGCAGAGAGGCTAACATCAGCAGGAGGAACATGGCACTGAAGAGGTTCATTCTTCCCCCAGGCGGCAGCTCGCTCCTCTTCTCTCCTCTCCTTCCTCTGCTTCCTCTCCTCTCCTCCTCTCCCTCTGATCGCCTCAGCGAGCCCCCGGTTCTGACACAGCCCGGTTTCTGTGCACGATCCGGCGCGCGACAATCCTCATCACCGGTGGCGCGGTGCGTGCGCGAGACTCGAGTCCGTCTCGTTAGCGCGACGCGTGATGCCTTCTCGATTCTATGCGCGCGCTCTCTCTCTCTCTCTCTCTGTTTCTCTCACTCTCTCGCTCAGTATGTGGTGTGTGTAAGTGTGTGTGTGTGTGTGTGTGTGTGTTTTTCCCCCTCTGTCTTCTACGTGAAGCCCGCCAGCGGAAAGGTCAGTGCTGGCGCGCGCGCGCTTCAGGCGCTTCCCGTTTTACGGTCAAGTAGAAGTGTGACGAAGGAGAAGCGCAGGATGAATAAGAGGAGGAGGAGGAGGACAGAGGGAGAGAGAGATGGAATAGACTACTGGAGTCGCAGAAGAGAGGTGAGCACTGAGCTTATAGCATGACACGAATGTGTGTGTGTGTGTGTGTGTGTGTAAAAAGAGTGTGTGTGTGTGTGTGAGAGAGAGAGAGAGAGAGAGAGAGGGATGACTTTGATGAATGACCCGTCACACGTGAAAGCTTCATGCTCGATTGTCTCATCTGTCACTTAAGGGAGAAAATCAGGAAAATCCAAATAAATTGTTGTCCTACATACAAAACTGCAAATTTGTAATGATTACAGAAGAATTTCACACACAGGCACAGACACACACACACACACACACACACACACACACAAAGACCAACCAAGTGTAAGAAATATATACAGTATATATAATTATCCATATAAAACAAAAATGTAATTAAATGAAATTGAATAAAATAAGCATTAACACAGGGCTTAGTGATTAGCACCTCCAGGTTCTGGGTTCGATTCCAGTCCAGGCTCGATTCCCATCTCTATGTGGACAGAATTTGCATGTTCTCCCCATGCTTGGTGGGTTTTCTCCAGGTACTCCGGTTTCCTCCCACAGGCCAGAGACATGCAGGTTAGGCTAATTGCCGTTCCCAAATAGCCCATAATGAGTATGTGAGTTTGTATGTGTGTGTGTGTGTGTGTGTGTGTACCCCCTCCAGAGAGTACCCCATCTTGTGTCCTAAGTCTCCTGGAATAGTCTTCAGGCTCCCTGGCATTCTGTATACAGGATAAAGTTACACATTTACACATTTGGCAGACACTCTTACCCAGAGCGACTTCCAAAAGTGCTTGGATAGATCATTGGATAGATCCTTACAGTGGGTTAGTAGGTTATTAACTACAGTAAGTACCATCAGTCAGACACTGTTGGGAATTTATTTATTTATTTATTTGGTGGGGGGGCATTGAAAAACCTGTCACAGAAGCACTTTCCGTGAGAAAAGCAATATATCTGATAATGTTATGCCATCTTAAACAACACACTCTCTCCTCTTAATTGCTCCTTACAATTGCTTGTGTGTATATCTACAGTATATCTATCTATATACACTTGCAGACTAAATAATATTCCCGTGGGTGACTTAAAAACTCCATTCAACCTACAACACATGTCTTTGGACTTTGGGGCAAACCAGGGTACCCAGAGAAGGTGAATCCCCCCAAACACAGACACAAATATACTGTATATCATGTATAACGTATAATGTTTAAGTATGTATGTATTTATAATGTGAATAAAATGAATAAACATATATGAAAAAAAAATTAAAAATTGTGTGCATATTGTAAACCTTAATTTTACATACTCGATACATGATTTGTGTTCAAAAAGTGTGAAAATAAATTAATCAAATGCATACAGCTTTTATAAGCATGATAAACATAAACATGAGTCACCAAACAAAAAATAAATGAATGTGTAAAAATCACACCTAACCATGACTGAATCATTTATTTAAAAAAATGCAAAAGCAAATGAATCATTTGTAAACATAAATCATAAAACATCCAAATAAATGATCGATGTCCAAACATTACATGTGAACATAGATGATTTGTGTGTAAAAATGAATAAAGTGTAAGTTGTAAATGTAAGTTTTTTTCTCCCACTTGTGCAAAAAAGAATAAAAATGTACCATATTTTTTAATGCTTGTAAATGAGAATTAATTTTCATCCCATTGGTATTTGTATAAAGATGACATCAGTCCGCTGGTAATGACTCCACACAGACTGCCCTACTTCCCTCTCAGCCATTTATTGCTCTACTGTTACATACATTTGTTCAGCCAACACCAAACACATCAGGGCTGGGAGAGCTGGAGAGAGAAATATCGAAGAGAGAAATATTGAGTGTGCAAGCAATGCAGAGGGAGTGAGACAGAAAAAAAGTGACCCAAGAGTGTGTATGTGTGTTGTTTGTGGTTGGTCTCTGATCATCCTTTTTTTTTAACCATCTGGATTTATGAGCATTCTAAATGCATTCTGAATTCTGAATAAAATAACAGCTGGCCCTATCCACCCAGCACGTTCTGTTGAATTATGCTCAGCAGGCATTATCACCTGATGTAGTGAGTTCACTTCCTTACAATTTCACCTCACAAGCATTCATGTATGCTAAGTGCGACTCATACATTTGGCACAACCTGCCATCTTTTTAATATAACTGCAAAATCTGAAATGATTTAACAGCTTCATTCAGTTAGTAGGCTGTGCTGTTTTTTTTTTGTTTTTTTTTGACTTGTGGGTGCACAATGGAGCAAAGGTACTCTAAGGTGAGGCAACAGCTAATAAACCCTAATTAAAATGAATGGCCAGATAATAACATTACTTAATTAGCTGTACAATAGTAAATGAAATGGACATGGTTAAAATACCTACAACAGTACAGTAATGACTGTAATAGTATATATGGAGACCGGATTTAAGAGCACGTTTTATTTCAAATGTTCAGAAGTAAACAGACAATAAGCCAAACTGTGAAAAACCATAAGCCAAGATCAAAAACATGAAAATATAGTTTGATAAGCCTGCCAATGAGAAAATTCCTGCGATGGACTGGTGTCCAAATAAACCGATTCCCACCTTATATCTGTTATTTCCAGGAGATTCTCCAAATCTATCTCAATTCTAAGAAAAAGGGTTTAAATATAGAAAAACTAATCTCTGAAAACCATGAGCTAAGTTTCAAAACACTAATACAACCCGTTTTGTATATTTTGTAACAGGTCATGGCAAAATTCCTGGGTTGAATTGGCATTCTGTTTAGGATATAATGACTAAGGGGCACGATGGTGTAGTGGTTAGCACTGTGGCCTTGCACTTCAAGGGTTGAGGGAAGTGGCAGTGGTCTGTGTAGGTAGAGTTTGCATGTTCTCTCTGTGCATGGTGGGTTTCTTCCAGGCACTCTGGTTTCCTCCCAGAGTCCAAAGACATGCGGATTAGACTAACTGGCATTCCCAACTCGTGACAAAAGTTTCCTGGGATTAGCTCCGGACCCCTGGTACAGGATAAGTGAATGAATGAATAACAACAAGATGAATGAATGAATGAATAAATAAATAACACTCATGAAAACATACTCACAAAGGTTTAATACTCAGGATAGTACAAGACTATAAAAAATTGCATTATTTAAGGTGAGCTCGTAAAATTAAGTAGCTTAAAATTATAATTACTAGCTAAAAGACCTTACAGTGTTTAATCCTTTGTCACAGTCCTGCACCTCACCTCTAGCAGGTTTACACTACAACTTATTTTAAATATGTATGCCCAAGTTCTCCCACATTGTGCTGCTATCCCTCCAATCAAGTCCATTTTACACCATAATGCTTGCTTTATAAATTCTTCCAACCTAAAGGAAAGACCTCTAACAAGACTCGCATCCGGTGGGCCCAGGTGGTGGAATAAACTTGCTAGTGTGATCTGAATAGCTGAGTCACTTGACCCACTTTTCTACAAGCACTGTGATTTCCCCAAGCTTTAAATTATGTTTTCTACTTGTTGTATCAACATTGTTAGACCATAACTTACTCATACTTGTGTGAGGGTATGGGTTGGATGGGGACTACAATGCATCTTCCAAATGCTATAAATATACATTTTTAAACAGTGGAAGTTTGTTGGTTCTGGGATTCGAGATTGCAACTTTTTGATCAATAGCCAAAGCCTTAAAATGCTTAAAATACTAAAATGTTTAAACTAATTAATCAGTAATTAAATAAAATCTGTTTATTCAGCTGACACCTGCATCTCTGGTATTGAATGGAAATTTCACAGATCCAGTCATGACCTTTGCTTGATCTTTCTTTCCAAAGCAATTTACATTTACAGCTTAAGACGTCAACATGGATCTCACAACCTTCAAGGAGTAATCCAAAGCCATGATCACTGAGCCACCACCTCCCCAACATAAGCCACATCTCCATGAGGTGGATCCTTTCTGTGATTTCTGGTTCTCCATGGTTCGATCCTAACATCTGTACTGATGTTCTTTGTCTGACCTTGCAAAAACATTCACTTAGGTAGACAGACCACTCTAAACTGTTTGTGATGCCTTATGATGGACAGTTTCCTCATAAAAGGATGAATTTCTGCCCTGCACCTGGTATTTTGGGATAGTCTACTGTTCCACTTCAACCTGCACTTGGATAAAATGACTGCTGAAGAAACAGCTATTATAAACTATTAGGTTAGATCACAGGTTCCCAACCATTTTCCTGGAGAACACTTTGTCTTGCATTTTTGGTATTTTTCCAGGTCTAACATACCAACTTCAAATCATCAAGACCCGGTAATTATCTGATTAATTGGATTATGTGTGTTAGGGCAGAAGAAAATGTGTAGGGCAGAGTGTAATTCATGACCAGGGCTGGTAACCTGCGTATAAGGGAAGAGATAGAACTCACAGGAAAGTCTTCAGAAATATTCATGTATTAGGATTAGCTGCAGTATTTTACAAATCTACCGCATCCCTGAAATGGGTTTTCACAGTGGTCAAGGCCTACAAGAGAACACACACACACTCACACACAGACACACACCGAATTCACTTATTCTGCATATTTTAGATCTGTTGCTTCATCGCACAGGCTCACTCGCTGAAAAAAAAAACTGGAGAAAAAGTATTGTGTATTCTTCTAGGCACAGAGCCAAACAGCATGGCTCTATTCTCTCCATCTCTTTCCCCCTCTGCTGTCTCCTCTGCCTCTGTCTCTGTTTTTGCACACTTGGCTGCACCGTCTGAAGAGGACATGGAGATGAAGTATCAGTTCTTTCTTCTCCAGCTCCCTGAAGGTGGAGTCTGTTCTCCTTTTATACAGCCAGCACTGCAAGACACCACTGCTCACTTGGTCTTGCTCTCTGTGGTTGTGTGCATTCGAGATGATTCTTGTCAACTTCATTATGATTCAATTCATGTACCTCTATACAGTGGCATTGAATATCAGGCCTGCAAGACAATACAGAGCCAAAGGATTGCGCAAATAGTGTGACAAGATAAATTACAGACGAATGCAGCACATTAAAATACATATTTACATTTAGTATTGCAGCTTTTTGTTATGCAGATGCTTTTATGCAGTTTGGTGTATGCAATACAAAAAGTGCTGTGGAATTGAACTCTGAAATTATCGCTACCTAAAATACTTTACAAGCTTTTCCCATATATGTGCATATGACCAGTGGCGGTCAGTCAATAAGGGGCGCTGGGGCGCCGCCCCCTAAAGTTAGGCAGAGAAGAATGCTACTTGTAATTATTTAACATAATAATTATTCATTTTAATAATGGAATAAAGTCATTCAGTCACAATATTCCGCTGTATTTCTTAATATAATTTATTTACAATAAAATAAAATATAAACTGTATTACGTTCATTTGTGTTCGTGTAGGCCCATAAAAATTTTGAAAAACATGGGATTTGCGGCTAAGCTTGAATTGAACTTTTTAAAATCATCCCTGCAGCGCAGCACTGTGCGCCCCGAACCCTCCCACTTTTGTTCTTAGCAAATTAATATTGTTTTTAAATATTTGGGCTCATGTGATTGGACCATTCTCAACGAGTCTTATTAACGGTCAGCTTATTGTTAATGAATGTAATAAATAATGATTGACGTGGAAGTAAGCTAAATATGAGAGAACACTCTGTAATTTCTTTGCTAAACTACCCCTTCGCAAGGTGATCGGGCGAAGAAAGAAAAAAGTTAAAGAGCTTGGACCAGATCAACCTGACCTTCTGATTAAGCAGAAGTCAAGTGATCGCGGCCGAGCTTACACTCAGTGCTTTTTCAGCATTTCATATGGTTATTTACAGGCGATTATTATAAGTTTAATTTGAATTTTGTTTGTGCCCCTCCCCCGCCCCAATTTTTTGGCCAATTTTTATGTATACATCCATATATAATATTTTTCTGTAAAGAGCATCATGATGTACATTATGCAGGTGTCCAGATGAGGTGTTAATAAAAAGCAGAACTAAGCCGACCGACGTTATTCAATTTCCAAGAAAAAAAAAAGTATTAATAGAGAAGAAAGTTGAGTTAAGGAGAAGGGCTCATTTTTGAGCTAGTGCAAAAATAAAATTCAATTAAACAAGTTTTAGCAAAAGAAAAGCATGGTAAGATAACTTGAATTTTTTTTTTATCTGTTGTTTTTCCTAAAAATATATAAATATAAAAAGAAAAATATTGCACCATATACTGTAAGCATAATAAAAACAGTTATGGGAGCACAGTCTAATAAAGCTGATTAAAGTTAAAACCTGGTGGAAAACTGAATGTCATCAAGTTTTCTGGGATAGGCTCCAGGCCCCCTGCGACCCTGAACACAGGATTAAGCGGTATAGACAGTGAGTGGGTGAAAACGGTCAAAAGTAAAATTTTAATTATGGGGTCATTTGGCAGATGTTCTTATTCAGAGCGACTCTTAGGCTTTCAGACTATTTTCAAAAGTACTGAACTTGTTCTAGCTCAGTAGCTTTAAGTCATTGTAAAAATTTTTTTTTAAGTATTACTATCTGCATTTCCCATCTGTTAAAATGCTGTTTTAATTGCTGCCTGCGACCATGCAGAACTGTAGTAAAATAAAAAGTATGTACAGATATTTGCTGTAGGATGTAGCGGAGTAGACACAAAAGTATCCTTTAATAAAACTACCAAAGTAATACAGATTAGACATAAGATACATAAAAAATGCACTTAAGGACAGTGATGAAGTAAATGTATTAAGTTACCTTTCACCCCTGTTCGTATTATTTGAAGAAAAAAAAAAAACTAACAAACTGATAAAGAACCTTATCTATGCCTCTAAGTCACATGTACCGGTTTTATGAAAATATTTGTATACTGTAAATTGGTCATAATAAAAAGTTGCTGGATTGGCAAAATTGATTTATTATCACTGTTATTTCTATTGCTACTGTTTAACAAACTGTACATGCTATACTTGTATATAGTGTTGATATTAATTTTGACAGTCTAACTGTGTAAAAGTGAGCGTTTCAAGATTGTTTAAGCTAATGGAAATTTCATGCTTACATTTTACAATCAGATCAGATGGCATGCAATATTAAATGAAGAAATTTGTGTAAGGTGTGTCAATGCTCCTTTCATATACAGTAGCTGAGTGATAAATGCCCTCAATTCAATTCAGAAAGAATTATTATTATTAATAATAATAATAATAATAATAATAATACACATGCCAATCATATATGAAAGATATTTGGTTACTTTGCGAATACTCCAGTCGAAAAATAGTCAACATTTGAATTGTCAACATCAGGAAATGCAATAGAGCTTTTGACTTGATCGTTGCTGCAGTAATTAATATGTTCCACCAAGATTTTTTTTTTTAGGTGCAGTGAGTAACCTTTTAATTTCTTAAACAACCCGTGTCCTGTGGTCATTAAAAAGATGTTCCTGTGTTTCAGGAGGGTCATATTATTGTCCTGCATTAAGCAAAGAAACCAACTAAGGAGTTGAAATTACTGGAATTGGGGTAAGAACTGTTCAATGCATTATTTTAAGAATAGTCCTGTACCATCAAATTAATGGAAAAGCATTAAGATTGAACTTTGGAACAATGGGAAAAGGTCATGTGGTCCGATGAGCTCAGATTAATTCTATTCCAGAGCAATAGGCATGTCAGAGTAAGAAGTGAAGTGTATGAAGCGATGCACTTATCATGCATGTGGCTGCTGTACAAGCCTCTGGAGATAGTGTTTTGATCTGGGGTTGCTTCAGTTGGTCAGGTCTAGGCTCAGCAACGTTATGTGGTAATAAAATGAAGACAGCTGATGACTTGAATGTACGGAAGGACCAGGTTATTACATAAGTTTTTCTTCCCTGATGGCATATTCCAGGACTCAGATTATAAAAGAGTGGTTTTGGGAGCATGAGGTATAATTTTCACACAGAAACTGGACACCAAAGAGTCTAGACCTTAACGGCTACTGAAAGTGCTGGAGAACTTATATATCAATTAATAGTCAAAGTAGGGTAGTTGTTAGGATTAACAATATATCTGCCCAAATGTCAAATGAATGTCTGTTATTAATATTTTATTGTCTATCAGCTGTCTTTGTAAAAAAAAAAAAAAAAAAAAAACTGGATCATTCCTGATGTTTCCTCATTCCTAATGTTTTTTTTTTTCAACAATAAAGTGCCACAGGTGTTACAGATAGTCTCCTTAAACAAAGTGCAACAACTAACATCATTCACATTAACATTTACATGTATGTATCTAGGATCACACTCACCTGTTTTAAGTTTCCCTCTGATTAGTCTGTATATTTAACTTATTCTGTTCTTTTTTTGTTATAAGTTATAAATTCTGTGTTTGTTTCAATCAGTCATTACAAAGCCTAATGCTTGGGGAGATATTTGAGATATTAAGTTTTTGACCCTGCTTTTTTTTTCCTGTTCCTGTGTAGATTAGTTAACATTGTCAGCCAATTGTCTGACCTCTGCCGCTTTTATGATTGCCCTTTTTGATTCACTTTATATTTTTTATCGATTTGTCCTCATTCTGACAACAGAATAAGAAAAAAGAGGTTTAAATTTTATTTTACAGAATAGAAACTGTGATTTTCCATCATTATGAGCATCTTCTTTTTGCCATTATATCTGGAACGTTCATATGGCCTTTTATAGCAATGCACTTAATATACTGTAACATGATTAGTTAATGTCTGGCATCCACCCAAAATCCAAGGGGTTATTATTTTTACAGATCATGCCCAGCTGAAATGAAATGTACATGTACAGTACATATTTTTACTCAGTACATGCACTTTCAATGAAAATGTACAGTACATACAGTACACTTACACAGTACATACAGTACACATACCCCCATCAGCCACTTCATTAGGAATACCTTGCTAGTAGGGTTAGACTTTTTTTTTCCCCCTTAATTCTTCTTGGCATAGATCCATCAAGGTGCTGGAAACATTCCTTGGAGATTTCGGCCCATAGTGACATGATCACATGATGCTGCACACCTACTGTATGATGCGAATCTTCAGTGTTTTACCACTTCCCATAGGTGCTTTATAGGATTTGAATCTGGTGCCAGATTGAGTACAGTAGGCTGTGGCACTTAAACCATGCCCAATTAGTCAGGGGCCCAAATTGTTTCATGAACCATTGATACAACATGCTTTCATGTTGTTTACGCCAAATTCTGCCCCTACCAACTTAATGTTGCAGCAGAAATTTAGACTCATCAGATCAGGCAATATTTTTCCACTCTTTTACTCACCAATTTTGGTAAGCCCATGCATTCAGAGATGGAGCCTTAGTTTACTGTTCAGAGTGTTCAAAGATGTTCTTACCAGATGTTACTTGAGTGTTGCCTTTCTATCAGCTCGAACGAGCCCATTCCCCGCTGTCCTCAGGCATCAACAAGGCATTTTCACCCAGGGAACTGCCCTCACTGGATATTTTCTCTTTTATAGATTATTCCCCATAAACCCTAAAGATGGTTACGGGTGAAAATCCCAGTGGATCAGCAGTTTCAGAATTATTTAGACCAGCCCATCTGGCACCAACAACCATGCCACTTTAGAAATCACTTAAATCACCTTTCTTTCCCATTCTGATGCTTGGTTTGATTTCCAGCAGCTTTTATTGACCATGTCTAGTTACTACTACACGATTGCCTGTTTAGATATGTATGTTAACAGGGATTTGAACCAAATGAAATGGCCAGTAATTGTATAACTGAGTACCATGGTTGGGGTATTGGGTTGGATTTTTATTAGCAAATTTAAGTTATCTAAATTTCCTAATGAGAGCATGTACCTGCTTTCTGTTATGTGATCCTTTTTTTAATGAAATCTCCTCTTTTAATTATTACGCTTTATTTAAACAAATACGGTTGATAGAGGAAGTTTTTGTTTGCTTGACATGCAGCCCTAGTATAACTACAGCATAAAAGTGGATTACAGTACCCCGAGAGCTTTCTTCACCAGAAGAGTGAGATGCCTCATATTTCATAAAAGCTCTTCACCCAGATATAGTTTTATGATGCCAAGGTCATGAAGTGCTCTTGATGACATCGTTTAGCTGGTTCTCATTCGAGTACTGCACTATAGATTACTTAAACTCCCATTATTCCCCTCTCGTGATATCACAATCTCACAAATCAACCGCACGTAACAAAGAACACAGACTATTGCCATAATAAAATCTCATGCGCATTATCAGGAATGTTAAACAGGTTAACAGATACAGGACTTAAGGTCACTAAATGTCTTTTTTTCCCTTCCTTCCTGCATCCTTCCATCCCTTCTTTCTCTCTGCAGGCTATTTTAAGAAGGACATCTCAATGGTGCCATGCAGCAGGGGTCTGATTGGGGTTTTGTGTCCTGTTCAGACACATGCAGCGCTGGCACTAGCCCCTTTGAGGGGCATTGTGGGGGGGGTGGAGGATTGGTGAGGAGGAATGCATTGCCATGACGACAGTCCTGAGTGTGAGTGCCAGGAAGACAAGCTATGAAAGAGTGGTTGCTTGATGGCCGGCATTAGAACGGAATCAAACACCTTTGGGAGCTTGCACATGTAGTGCATGGTCAGATGCAGTCCAGGAAGGTTCAGTGCTTGTGCTATTGAGGAAAATGTTAAATATTGTTTGAATTCGCTTAATGAAAACATAATAAATTGGGTTATGTTCCTAGCAACCAAAAATTTAACAAAATGCTCATTTATTATCATAAGTAGAAATTAACATGGTCAAATTCCGTCAATTTATCCTAAGATACACTGTGACAGCAAATGACAGCAATGACCATTATGACTGTCTTATGCTGTTACTGGACAAAAAAAATGTGCCTAAACTGTCGGAGTTTTTATAAAAACTAAAAAAAAAATTTTGGTTTAATTACTGCCACATTTCTAATTTCCTCTTTTTAGTCCAAGTAATGTTTTTTAATGTTAATTGTATATCAAGATTTGAAACTTTTAATATTACAAGAATCTTTTTTTTTTCTAATAGAAACCTTAAGGAATGCAAAGTTTTGTTCTCATAATTAATAATTATCATAATTATGTTTTTAGTCCCTGAATTAAAGAAACTTTTAGCTGATATAAATTATTAAAAGTATTTTTTTTCTGAACTGACATTAACAATAAATACAATCAGGGAAAGTCAGGATCACCGTCTAGATTCTATCACCAACACTGCAAACATCCATAAATTTATCTGACTTTATTTTATCAGCAGAATCCCGCTGAGATAAAATGAAATCTGTTTTCCAAAGAAAATCTACAGAAGAAGTGAGCATAACTTGAATTCTAAGCAGATATATGTTTTATTGCCTTGAATGAAAAATAGTTCTGATGTTTTCATACAATCATTTAACCTTTCTCAGGTGGATATTGTACATTAAGTACATAATTATACAGTTTACTGTATAGACATACAGTAATTGCATGATTAGATAAATTGATCTTATTTAACTAATGTAAATGCATGTAATTAGATCTGCCACAATGAAATGTTTTATAGATTATGAAATTACTGCAAAGATGCTGATGATCCTGACTTTATCACTGTAGTCAAGCATATATTCACATACAGTACAGCATATTTTCCTGCAACTTAAAGAACTTAGTCGTTCAGAATGGCCTCTGTGTTTTATTTATGGCTAAATACAAAGATAAAAACTTAACTAGCTTCTAACACGAGGCTGAATCTCAAATCCCTCTGTAACCGATGGTAAAACTCTTGGAACATTTAAACAGTTTGATGGCATAATGAGATAATTCCATTTTTTTCATTTTGAGAAAAACAATTTTTTTTTTTTTTTTTTGTATTTTAAACTGAGTATTTTATTTTTTTTAATCACAAGGGTGCTTAAAATACAATTGCCCTAATTTATGTCAAAATAGTTTTGGTTATATATTTAAAAAAGCAAAAACTCTATAACTACATCTTCCACAGTTTTGTCGCAGTAAAAATCTGCCTGCAGTTGTGTGTATAGTCATGCAAGTACAGTATGCAATTTCGTATTAACAATTTGTTGTTTAAGTTTTGATACAAAATATACTCAAACTCATTCTTTGCGATTTTGCAGCAGCAGCAAATTAGATCAAGGGGAAAACTGTTGAGTCTTGTTGCACACAAAACCCTTTTAATTACAAAGATTGATGAAGATCATCAGAAACATTAAGAGCAATGCAAAAACTTCTCTTTACATTATTTGTGCATTAATCACCCTCATATCCATCAGGGGTTAAGGTTATAACAAGAGAATAGAACAGACAGCAGCAAACAAAGAGGATGTGACAGCTTTCCACATACTGCATGCATCTTGTACACAAATCGCTCATGCATCTTTTAAGTGGTATAATAAGCTTTATTTCTCTGCTTAATTATATTGAAATAATGAAAATATATATTTTTTAAAGTGTGTCATGATGACTCCCAAATGCAGCAAAGCCGGTGCTGGTACTGTATTAGTAGCGGCAAGAGGGAAAAAAGCATAGAAAGAAGTGATGCTATTAACCGGCTTTTGCTAAAAAAAAAAAAAAAAAGTGATGGCTATGTCTCATTGTTTGCTTAAAACCTGGAAGTTTAAGCTTCTAAAATACGGTTATATGACAGGTTTCAAAATAAAAATTTTGTCAACATTTTGCTGTCAAACTGTCCACCCTGCTCATTTATGTAATTATCTAAGCATCTAATCATGTAGCAGTAGCACACTGTGTAAAATCACCTCCAGAGCTTCAGTTTATATCAAATATCATGTAGAGAGAAACATGTAACTTTAGTGACTTTAACCGTGGCATGGTTGTTAGGACCGGATGCATTGGTTTGACTAGTTCAGGAACTGCTGATCTCCTGGGATTTACCCTTTGAAAAAATGTTAGAGTTCTTTCAGAAAGAAACATCCAGTGAGCAGAAGTTCTGCAGCCTGAAACACCTTGTTGTTGTTAGGGTTTAAAGGAGAACAGCCAAACGGAAAGACAGTGATAAACAGAGGAGCATCTCAGAATACATAAACCAATGAACCTTGAAGATCATCATTTTCAACAGGAAAAATAAATAGTAAACAGATAAAAAAAAAAAAAAGTGGCAGGTGTAGGTGGTGGCTGTTATTTATCCAGCATAAGAAAACCTCAACTCATGACATAACGTCCTCAGTAACATGACATAACATTTTTTTTTAGTCTTATAAATGTTGACAGGAAAAAACCTGTCTCATGGATGTTCCACAGAATCAAACATACAGTAGTTAATAAACTGATAGAGAGCACATATAATATTATACCTGCTTGTTTGGATTTGTTCTGTATTTTTTGTGTGATCTTTGGTTTTTTAAATTGGGCCTGTGTTAGACTATGACTTTATCTGAGATCGTCTCTCTCCGTTGGCTGCCTGGTTGCTGTGAATTGTGAACAGTTACACTGTTTATACTTTGGATATATTACATTCTTAAATATCAGTTGTACTGCGGGTGTGGCTGGCATTTATTTTGGGTGTGGCATTTCTGGTCTCAGGTTGTGGTTATGGATATACAGTATGTGAGGTACATTTGCTTTGTTTTGGGGGGATTTTTTTTATGTTTCTGCTGCGGAATTTAGTTTCCTAAAACAGTTTTTTTTTTGGCCTGGGTCCACCCTGAAATTATCCTCTGGAGTTTTGTCTGTTTGTTTGTTTCTTACATTGTACAGTGTCCATTGGTGAATATTATACACTTGTTGTTGTTGTTAGTCTTTTACTTCCCTTCGAGGGGTCGCCAAAGCAGTCCATGTGGTCCGCACACAACTTTGGTTGTCCTCATGCTCCCAGAACAAATTTTGAGTCCTCAAAGATGCCTGTGCAATCATGGAAGAAAAACTCAGTTCGTACATTCAGGTAGTCAGCTGACTTTATTTTATTGCCTCATAACGTTTCTGAGTCTGGACCTGACCAACTAAAGCAATCGCAGATAATAACACTTAGAGGCTGGCCACTATGCATGATCGCTTTATGCACGCACCCTTCGCTCTGGAATAGGGTCAATCTGGCCACATGGCCTTTTTCCATTGCTTCAATGTCTAATCTTTATGCTCCCTAGCAAACTGGAGTCTTTTCCTGATGAGTATTACTAACAAGTAGTTTTCTTATGGACACTGAGCTTTTTAGTCCCAATCCTGTACTGTAAGTTCTCACGATATTGTGTTTGCATGAAAATGCTCTTACTTTCATTAGCTATGGCTTTTACTGTTGTTTTTTTACATTCAACTTAACTAAGTGTTTAAGTGAGCTCCATTCACATTTCTTTTCTGACCCCATTTCTTCCACAAAGTAGAGTTCAGCACTCGCTTAATAATGTATTGAAGGGTTGTTTTAAATCTCCTTAGTTGTTTTCTTTGCTTGATGCAACCCAATAATTTGACTCTTTTGAAATGGTGACTGTTTTTGGCCAGACAGTGGACTGTACGTATGTTATCTGTATAGAGCATTGCATCCTGTTTCTGTGCGAACCATCCCTAAACTGGATAGTGACAGAGAGAAAAAAAAAATCATCTTTTAACCAATCTGATTTAAGAATACAACCGCATTGTCATATTTTATTTACAATTATTTCATTGTAATAGAGAATATATTTTTCTGTTTCCATCCAGTTTATAAGACTTATTACTAAGGTTATACTCCCAGGGTTCTGCTTTTCATTTTTCTTTTTTTTTACATTAGACAAGCAGAAAAACAAATCATTCAAGCTGCATAATTGGACCTCTTGAAGGTACATTTGCATTGTTGGTACCTTGTTCTACAAAATGTACCTGTATTGCGCGGTTATTTCTTGAAAATGTGCCCTGCTGGCTCGGTTCCTTCTGCTCTACGCTCCTAATTACCCTCATGAAGAGCCTGATGATTAGCTCATGCACTGAACCAGCAACTTAACAGCAGTGGAAATGTGAAACTCTACAGGCTGATGGTAGTTCAGTGACAAATCAGGGCAATCAGCGTTGAGTGTTAAGCTTTAAAACGTTTCTTAAAATGTTTCGCAGGGATTCACCAATGTTGATGTACAGCCTGTAGCTTTAATAACTTATGCAGTACTGCAAGCTTCATTGTGTGTAAGTGACAAGCAAAAGTATACCAGAAAAGAGGATGTATACAAATATATATTTTTTTTTTCCTGAAGTGCTTCTTCTTTTTAAATGTCTCCCCCCAGGCAAAAGGTTACATTTAATGCAGAGCTTAAATTTCCCAGCAGATGCAACCCGAACCGTCCTCTCGCAATTACATTACAGCTAAATTATGATATACCTACAGAGATGTATTCATCTATTTTTTATATTGCTTGTTGCCTGATTTATGCCTTTATATACTGTAGGAGAACCCATACTCTGGACTGTTTTTTTTTTTTTTTGCTCTCTGTGTAAGGGTTTAGAACCAGCTTGGGTTTTTTATGACTCTAGTGTTGATTCTAGTGTTAGAAGGGCGAATCTGGGCGAACATAAGGGCGAATCTAATGATTTTGTGCTCTGCTAAAAACATTTACAAATGTGTATAAAAAGTGTGGAAATTATGAAACACATGTAACATAACAGCATTTATGGATATAACTGATAAATATCTTGAACTCTCATTTTTGTTCTCCAGCAAGTTTTCTGCTTTTTACATTTTCAGAATATTATAAAGTGTATAAAACCCATTATACAACAGGTTTTATTCAGTTCCGACCGAGTAACGTGATGGACGAGAGGCTCTTCATTAGTGGTGATAATGGACAGTAACAGCACTGGGACTTTTGACCATACTGTATGTATTACTTAGCATCATAGGTGTCCTAATAAATGTTAATTATTCTTACTAATGTACGGCTGACTCACAAATCCCTCTGTAACCACTGATAAAGGGCACTACTTGGTGTGTGGAACAAGGGATTGTACACCCTACATAATGCACTAGACACAAAATCTGGACATTTACATAGCTGATATTTTTAAAGGGAATTTCCCGGAAATCATAAAAACATAAATATTAAATTTAACTTGACTGATGGTGTCAATGTAATATTAATAATAATTCTAATACTTTAATCACTGACTGGGATGTGATTTTAATTTTTAGCCTATTTGTTTTTGTTTTTCTTTTTTTTTTATACTTTTTTCGTGTATATTTAGCAGCACTGTAGCTTTGATGTTAGCAAGGTCATGTTTTACCTCGTGTATGTGTGTGTGTGTGTTTGTGTAGTTTGCATGTGCTCCCTGTGCTTAAGTTTATTCACAATCCAAACACATACATTTAAGATGATTTGTCATTTGTTAATTGCCTCTAGTGTATGATTGGTTATCAGCCCGTGCAGGGTGTCCCCTGAGTTCTCTGGTTTGGGCACCAACCCCTCCCTCCTATCATGCACAGGATGAGCAAAATGGATACAAGGATATTAGGCTGTTAAAATATTCCTTAACACTTGGTGAGAGTTCTTGGTAAAAGAAGGGCATAACTTTGGGATGGTTGAGAAGACTACGCGTTCAGTGGGTGTCCAGTTAAAGTGATAAAAATGATCAGATGGTGAAAGGGGAAAACTGAGACTATCCAGAGAATAGTTCCGCCAGCAATGCTATGGACAATATTCTGCTTCATTTGTAAGTCACTGTGTGTAAAATTCATAAATGCAGCACTGAGTCTCTGAGACCTGAAATCCCCTGAAGTGACTCGAGCTCGTTCTGCTGCAAAGCTCCACTCGCATGCTTCCAGTTGTTCATTTTTTAGCTGATATTGAGCTGTTTCGCTGAAAAGCTGTTCGGGTCAGCCAGGCAATGCCATTTATAACCTATTGAGACTAGACAGAGCAGCCGTGCATGTGCGTGTTGAGTATGTGTGTGCTTGTTCCACACCAGTGCTCCACCCTGGTTCAAGGAACGAAGACAAAAACAGAAATGTATGGTACTTTGATAGACAAAAAGATACATTACCAAAAATGCAATCATTCATATAATCAATCACAGCTCCTAAAAGTGTTTTGCACACGGTACTGTGTGAAAGTCTTTAGCCCCTTCAACTTTTCATATTTAATTTCATTAAATGATTGAGATTAAATTAAAGAAATGAGAACATATTTTTTACTGACAGGATTCAAAGTGTCTAAAGATACAATCTTACAAAAGATACGAGATACTCCCGTCTGTTCCAACCACTCAGCATTCAACATCACCAGTGTACATCTACACCTGAGAATAAATAGGTCAGATGACTGAAAATAAAAGACTGTTTTTTGGTTTTTTTTGGAAACAAAATATGAAAAATAAGAGGTCTCCAGACTTTTGCACAGTACTGAAAAACATGTAAAAGTAATTACAGGAAAATTGAACTAGGACCTTTTTATCTCACACAGTCTCACTTCAGCAGATTTGCCACGACTTAACCAATATTGAAAGTTCTGAAGTTTTTAATTAGGAGCTGGCTTTAACGATTTCATCGAGCACAGTGACATGAAATCCAACCATATCAGTCTAGTTCATTAGATCAAACACTTCTTTTTTTTTTTTTTTAATAAATTTATAAATAATCTTTATATAAATAATAGTGAGCAAAAATGATAAATAATAAAAGAAGCTGTTTTTTATTGTAAGTATAACTAAAAAATATGAACATTAAATATATATATAAAGGACAAATGAAATCAATAAAAATGAAAAAAAAAACATCACAGTTAAATATATACAGTATGAGTAAATAGAAAGTCTAAATGAAAAACTAGTGAAAGTTCATGGATTTTTAAAATTTATTTAAATTCGAAATGAAAATCCCCCAAAATTAAATTTATATGGAAGCATTTTTTTTAATGGCCAACGCATGTGTGTGTGTGTGCGTGTGTGTGTGTGTGTGTGTGTGTGTGTGTCTGCGTGTGGTTTGAGCCAGAGAAGGGACCAGGGCCATAGGATAAAGGAATAGTTTTACATAATTAGGCAGATAGGAGTGATTACAGAAGCTTAGCTGCTCAGCACTGAACTGCAAACATTCTGCCTCATTATGAAGTTAAATACTCCGAACTGTCACTGACGGCTTAATTACGGCTCTGCAGCAGAACAATCACTTTAGATCCGTCGGCACAATCCACAGACCTGCTTCTAAACGCACAGAATTAGCCCTCTGAAAAAAGGAAGAAAAGGGAAAAAAGGATGATGTGCTCAGTTTTTTTTTTTTTTTAGTTTCTCTTTTACCCCAGAGATAAAGCTGTGGTAATTAAAGAGTCATTACGATGCTTTCCCCCTGCTGGCTGAGAGAAATGGAGAGCATCATGGAGAACATTTTCACACATGCCACACACACACACACACACACACACAGAGTCTCATTGACATTCTCCTCAGCTGTCTTTTTTTTTATATAATTTCTATCATTTTAGTCTCTCTCTCTCTCTCTCTCTCTCTCTCTCTCTCTCTCTCTCTGCAGACTGTAGCTGCCCCTGCTACATCCCTTCACAATTTCTTCTCTCACATGCTTTAAAAAGTCACTCACACGATCCTGGTTTACTAAACACAGAGGTCCAGTCATTCAACAGCTCGATATTTTACAACACAGCCAAGAGAGATTTTATCAAACACACACACAAACACACATGAACTCCAAGATCTCTGTCTCGGAGCTGCCAGCATAGCTAACAAGATAATCCTAGCAAGACGAGAGAGAGAGAGAGAGAGAGACCGCTATTCAACAACTGGTGGATTGTTCAGACCCAGCAATAAATAGAAAAAAAAAATACTTGCAAAAGACAAATCTGTACAGTATCATGGTGCATTAATATACAGTACTGTGCAAAGGTCTTACACACATGCAAATAAAAGCTGCAGAGCAAAGATGCCTTCAAAACAAGGAGCCCAATAGATACTAATTAAAGAAAGTGAGTATATTTAGTGTGGCATTGCTTTAAGAAACCTTTATTTTCCTCAAAATTATATATATATATATATAAAAAATTATGTAGTTTTATACAAAAATTAACTACCAAGTTTTACTGAGCATCCTGAAAAACCACGCTCAGTTCTTCTGAGGACTTTGATTGCTGCACCTGTTTCTTTTTTGCATGCAAAACCCGGCAGCTTCCATTTTAAAAAGTGGTCGCTACTAAAATGTGCTACAAATATTTTTCTGTAACATTTAATTTTGTCGCGTAAAAATCAGAATTTTTTTTGTACTGATTCAAAAAAAACAAACATATATAACAGTAGTACATACGTTAGTACTTAGAAACGTAAGGTTCTTATAATAATCCAGACAAGTGTTTGAGAACAGAAAAGCTATTTCATGATCCTACAGGTGTCGATTCAAACCAGGAAGTTTAGTCACAAGAACATTTTTTAAGTATGGTTTAAGCCAATACGGCTCAAACCAATGACAAGACAAAGGGGACCTCAAACCATGAAAAAAAAAAAAAAAACTCCATGTCAGTCTAAACCAAAAACATCAAGTTGCACATTTGGGTTGCTGAAGAGCTTCTGTATTGGACCTCTGTGGATTATCCCATTACATTTATTGATTGATTATTTAGCTATAGGCATCTCATCCTAACAGATGCTAAGTAGCTACAAGGCGAGAGACATCAGCTCAGAACGGCGAGAGATCACCAAGTTTACTGCATCAATTCAGAGTTCATGGTGCTAATCAAATATGACAGCATAAAGCATTCCTGGCCTACAGGCACGTGCGTTCGAAATTAACATGCTAACATTACGCACTGTTCCATGCGGCCCTGATACAGGCGCTACATACAAATTAAACCCGAAGAAAGAAGTATGTTCCCCATTCTGCTGATGACTTTCTACTTTGTTATTCCTCCCTGCCGTGGATTAGAGGTTTAAAAGTTTGAGATGCAAGAACATCTACAAAGTATATATGTCAACTTGCGGTCACATTAACATAGAAGTGCTAAGTATTTAATAAGCTTAAATAAATCACCCGGTCCTTAATATGCAAAAAACTTTATGTACAGTAGCTGAACTCCTGAATAAAGAAAGTGACGTTCTCGCCATACTGTGTTGAATTTTGGGTAGCATTGTGTTTACATGCCATGCTGATCACGTTGATACCTGTAGGTCAATGCTGCTGTTTCAAAAACTGCTAAATTACTGTAGGTCACAGCAACATTTAAAATGAATGGAATATGTTGTTGTTGTTTTTTTTCACTCTAACCAAAGGTTTTTTAATCCAAGCTTTAAGTAATTGTTGTTTTTTTGTCACTAATGTGACTGATAAGACCCACTGCTTATGACTCACTATGAGTACAGTAAGCACAATGTTAAATGTTTGGGCCAGGAACAGGAGCACCATCTTACCTCTGTGTGTGTGTGTGTGTGTGTGTGTGTGTGTGTGTGCTTTCTGTTTTCTAGCATGTGAAAGAGCAGATTGTGCATCCACTAGGTTTTAGGTTTGGATTTATACCTTTTAAACACACGCAAGGTGTACACACTCAGTCCAAAAAGTGAGATAATTTACACTGTGTGTAATTAAAATGGATTTTAAGCCAAAACAAAACAGCAGGTATCCAGGTGCACACCGTAGCACACTAAACACAGGCACATGGACCACATACCTCACAAGATGGCACCCCTGTTGCTATATGCAGCAAAGCACAACGTGTTCTCACCTTCTCCATAGAGCTCTCGTCTGTGACATCAGACCCAAACCACACCAGCTGCCATTTTGTCTATGGCTTTCCACTGCCAAACAGTTGTTTTGCACAGGAATACTGTAACCCACTCACAAATAGAAAAGAGATTTGCACCCAGCATGGACACGAGACTAATCCTGATCAAAGATGAGCTCTTGCTGGTGATCACTGCTGCTTGTGTATCGACCATTTTATCTCAGGTAGCATAATCTTTAAGAATGTTTTCAGTAAATTTAACACGAGAAATATTCAACATATTGTACATGATGTAGTAGTTCTGGTACTGTACATGCCAAGGTTAAACCGGGCATGCATAGCGTGCATAGCGACTCCAATCATTGCACAGATAGCAGAGTGACAAGTCACAAGATGGCAAGGTAAGAAGAAAAATCTTTCTGAAACTGACATGTTAAATAACCCAACATAAACTATATGTTCGATATTCTGCTTAAACAATGTTTCTGTTTTATAAATAATAGCTTTTAACATTAAATCTTACATGATGTGATCTATTTAAGTGTCACCTTATCGCAATTCTGCCAGTTCATTGTCCTTGAAAGTGCTAGAGAACAGCTGGCGCTGGATAAAAGTCGGTAATATCTAATGACAGAAGTTTCCCTACATTCACCCTGATCTGGAACATTTAGCTAGTGATTCATCATTATTTGGCTCGGCGGTGTATCTGTGACAGGTTATATATCTTAAGTATGGCTAATTTCTTTCCATATAGTACTGTGCAAAAGTGCAAAATTACTCTAACGCCCAGGAAACAGTGATTAAAGTAACAAAGTCAATATGTGGTGTGACAAGACTTTGAGGACCCTTTAGTGTCCGGTACAATTTGTGCAGTTTTTTATAAGGAGATTAGCTAAGTTTTACTGAGCATCCTTTAGAAACCACACACAGTTCATCTGAGGACTTTGACTGTTTTGCCTCTGCTTCTTTTTTGCACGCAAAACTCATTGTTTTTGTCTGGGGTTTTTTTTCCTATACAATGTATTTCTTTCTTTTTGGGCATGCAAATATTTTTCTGTAATTTTGTGATGGATCAAAAATGTTATTGCACCTGTTATTATTGTATTAACACAATAAAAAGTAGTAAAAAATTGATAATAAAAGAAAGAAAGGAAAAAATACATATGAAAAATAAACTCTTGCTGTATACTGTATGCCACTAAAACTGTACGAAATGAAAATACACAATAAAAAAAGCTTTCTGCTTATAATTTTTGGTAAAATCTGATTAGAAATAATATTAATAATTTCATATCTGGTTTGTTGTGATCATATCTAATCTTAATCAGCAGTTACATACTGTACAGTATATCCATATTTAAAATATTTTTACTTCCTAAGATATCATTTTTTTGCCTGTTATAGAGCAGTTCTTTCATTTTCTTTTGCAAACAGAGAAGTTCCTCCTTCTTGCTTTATGTTTGTTGCTTGTGAATTGACAAATATTACCTAATTACACCAAATGCAAATGTGTGTCTTTCACATCCTGTGCTCTATTCCCCTTAAGTAAATCAGCTTTTCCATCAGGTGTTTGGTCCGTCCACAATGATACTGTAGCAGGATACCACGTTCCACACTACTACAGCAAAGTCTACAGATAACCTGTAAAAGTTGGCACCTCTGCCGTCCACAAACCTCACCGTTTCTTTAAGTCCTGCATTAGACAAAAGAGACACAAGCTCTGTCTGCCAAAGCTGCAGTGCTTGTTTAGCGTAGCCAAGCGTGCATTTGTGTGACAAAAGCAAATTGCTTTTCCGGTTTGTTTTTCCCAATACAGATATGGGTTTGAAAATCTGAGCGAAAGAGAAAGAGAGTGAGCGTGAGAACGCGCCGCTTCAGTGCCCGCAGCACTCCAAGGGCTATCAGCCATGATTTACTTCACTTATAGAAAAGGGTGGGAGCAGACTGACTGCACATCACACCTTTCCCTCTGCCCTCACACTGCACAGCAGGCCACAGATCACAGTCTAATCCAGGTCTGGTGAGAACGTGTCTGATTAGCGTCTGGGAAGCTTCTCAGAGTAAAAACGTTAAAGCTGATGAAATTCGCGGAAATAAAAATGGATAGTGACAGCGTGTTTGGATTTTGATTTATGAACATCTATCTGTTTATTGCCTTAAATATCTGCTTGCCTATCTTTATTTGGATTAGAGTCTGGGTGTGGGCATGGTCTCATTTGGTTTTGTTAAAAGATCAGTCACATATTATAAAAACAAGTATCACACTGCAGAACATGTATTTAACCTGTGAATTTTAGCTGCATTTCTTTATCCTCGGCTGCACACTCATTTTAAAGTAAAAAAAAAAAAAACAGCATTGTCTTTCACTCATCAGTGATCTTTTGTTTATTAATAATTAACAAGTAGTCGAGTCAAACCAGGATTTTTGATTTGCGCAGAATAACACAACATAGTTACGAGAAAGAAAAAAAAAACTACCTTTACTCTTTTTCACTGTGGAGTTACTGTCCTTCTAAAATCAAAGACAATCTCTGGTGTTTTGGTTGAAGTTGTTTTGTGCTGCACCATCCAGCGAGACTTTCATTTCTACAGGTCACAAAATTTCTGATGACACAGGGTGCATTCCTGTAGCAGGCTACAGACTGAAATATCTTCTAAATTATGACATGGACATTGTATTTATCAGTGTTTCTCGCTTGAGACCACAATCTTACCATGTTATAATAATGCTTTTTTTTTTTTTTTTTATATTCAATATCTTAAGTGAGACTGATAAGACTTATTTTCAACCCAGATGTTTAACACTGTGTCATTATGGTCAAGTGTGATATGAGCATAAATTGAATGAAGGCTTATTAGATTGCATTACAATATTATTATATATTATCTTTATCTATCTATAATATTATCTATTAACAGATTATATATACAGTATATAATAGATTAAAATGCTGTAGAAATTGGTAAATTATAATTCCACAGTAGGCGAGTTTAATTAGCTTTAAAAATAGCATTTTGAAGCCAAAGGTGCTTTATTTTATATTCACATTAGAAGTCAGAATGGTGCACACAGACATCCCTCTCTGTTTGGGGTATTTGGTTCATTCCAAATGAAGAGCGCTGTGTAGTATCAGCTGAAAGAGTAGACCACCGGAGTGGCTGTAGAAGTCAAGCAGAGATGGTACGAGCTGATACACACCTGTGGCCATGTTAACCGCAGAGTGAGCTATGAATAATCAGTCTCAGTTCACGACATATCAACAGTATGAATGTAATAAATGTGTAAATCATGTACATCTTCAGAGTTTTCATTTGTAAAGTATTTTTAGCATCGTAGATTTTCCTTCATAATAATACTTGTGATTTATATGCTTTATTTATATTCTTTCTAAATATCCTGTAGTTTTTGTCCTTAACATTTCACAAGTAACTTTTGGTCAGCTCTTACATTACCCTGTGTCTACTGAGTATATGCAAGATATACAGTGTGTAGTCACAAACTATGTATGTATGTATGTATGTAACATTAGTGTATTTTGCTATCTTTAAGTTATTTTATTTGTCAAATAAAATAAACACTACAGCACTAAACTATTTCCAGGCATGTAATAGATTTATATATTGAAATTGGCAAATAAATTCACATACCCCTCTGTGGATTTAATAAATTAGTATAAAAAAGAAAACTATATAACAATGCCATGGAATTGTGCAATCAAGAAATTTGATGCATGACACCTCTAGGTTTATTTATTACAATAATTACAATTATATTACAAAATATTACAATTAATAGTAATAAAACCTTAATTAAAAATAATGGTGGTAAAAAATTCCTGCTTGTCACGTCCACAAGGGCAAGGTGGGAACCCAACCTATTATCTTACTATTTAAGTTGTCTTTACCAAAGAATCATTAAAGAATCCATTTTTTTTTCTTTTTTAGGAATGGATCTGAGGTTGTGACAAACAGTAAATCTCCCAGTGTTTTTATTGATTAAGTATTGCTGCCATAAATGCATTTGTTACTATTACTTTCAGTGCAGTCACTTAATAAACCATAATAATTCTTGTATGGTTAAGCAATATCACATGAGTACTGTTGTACTGAATATCAACCCGGCTGTGATTTTGACAGAAATGAAGAGGAGTGCAGCAACTAGAAACTATATGAAGAAACTATCCGGATGACCTGTACCACAATATTGCAAACCATAAGTTATTCAGGTTAAAGAAACAACCTTTCCTTTTATTTGTAAAAGAATCAGTCTGGGCTTTTGGGTCAATTAGAATGAAGATCCTGTATGTACTTCGTCTTTTTATGCAAAGTAGCTCTGTGAGGATCATTATCTCCATCTCTGGCTCATCATTAACGGAAAGAAAATAATGGCAAATGGGGCATCCATACCGCAAAGGCTTTTAAACAGCTTTTACCACCGTTCGAGTGAAAAATGTCTGTAAGAGATGTCATCTGATATTCAAAACTTTGATCTTTTTGAAAGAAGAAACAGGAATGGAGGTTCTTCGAGTCATCAAATCGGTGATGGAAGATTAATGCAATTGATGTATTTGTTTTTTTTGTTTTTTTCATTAAATTACTAAAAATGGTGTTTTAAGGTGAATGATTGTAAATAAGAGAATATAACAAATGTTAAGGATGTAGTAACGAAAGCTGAACATTTTCCCTATTTATTGGAGTAATAAAGGTTTCTATCCCTGAGCTGATGCAAAACATTGATACAACTTAGCCCCACATGTATTAGAGTTTTAGATTACACCAAAGGTTCGTAACAGCACCCTAACTCAATATGGGATTAGAATCAAGTTGATTACATCGAGCAGGTGTGTTAGCAGTGGGGATAACTACAAATTGTGCAAGGCAAGGCAACTGGAGATGAGGAAACCTGGATTAAAGCTGTTCAGTTTAAAGGGACAAGCAAGTCTAAGAACTCAATAATAACCATACTCATTTAGCTAACGATTTGTGACCACTGTGAACACACTAATTAGTGGACTCCCTGGCTATGCATCACAAACCCCATTTTGAGAAGCACAGATATATGAGATGGTGTTCAATCCAAATGGAAAGAGTATTTTCAATAACAACAAAAATTGGTTTGCATATACTGTACATTAGGGTATATGCATACATGCAAGGTTTTGTGTGTGATCTTTCTTTAGCAGGTTCATTCCCTGGTTTACTTTTAAATGTTTTATATAAAAACAATTTAAAGGGCTCTCCTGTAAAAGATGGGTGAATGTTTCTTGTGCTATTCTGAAAACAAACCATTAAATTATTCTGTAAGAACTGGGATTGAAATTTGGGTGACAGCTCTGCAGAGCTTCTGCTCCATATCATTGGATGGAAAAGACAAAGAAGTCTTTACTTGTCACAAATACCTTTACTTGTCACAAATACCTTTACTTGTCACAAATACCAGTGAAAGTCTTTTCTTCACATTTCGCCGAGTGGTAGGAAGCTGGGGTAAAAGCCAGGGTCAGGTATGATACAGTGCCTCTTGAAGAGCTTGCTCAAGGCTGCACAGGGGCAACTTGGCAGTGCGGCAGTTTAAACCCCAATGAAGCTTTTGTTGGTTTCAGCCACCATTGTCTGAGAGATGGATGGATAAATAAGTGAATGGATGGATGAATGGATGGATGGAACATTGATACAGAGATATTTCAATTAACCTTTAATGGTTTTCTTACAGCAGTCAGACAAAACACAATGCTCAAAGAAGAGCAATACAAATGCAAAGTAGGTTACAACAGGGAGAAAGAGAGTAGGGGCGCAATTTAATAAGGTTCCATATATAATTAGATCAACAGCATGGATTAAAAATCCAAGAACCAAATGTTCAATATACGAATATGTTCAAGTCAAGCTCAGACTTGTGATGAAATTTCTGGTGAATTTGACATTTACAGAAAGCACAGTATGGTGATGAGACTCCCATTTAACTGGTGCAACGGTTTTAAAGAAGACGCTACAGTATGTCTATTAATGATGATCCTGAACAAGGTGGCTCAATTCAATGCCTGATTCTTCACTGTATAATTTGTGCCAACGCGTGTCTGTTATTGCCACATCCTCCATACAGTTCTGACCTCAGTCCTAGCCATTTACACCTAATTAGGCCACTAAAAGAGTTCCTGGGAGGCCAGCGTTTCAAATGTGAAGCAGACGGTCTGATCATGGTCCTGGTATATTGAGAAAACTTTCTACCATGATGCTATCCAAGCACTAGTGAAGTGCTGGGAGTTTTTACTCTTATGACTGTGCTCTGTTATCCAAGGGCACTTGTGACTCAGTGGTAGGCCACCAGCCATGTGGAAGGCCCGGGTTCGATTCCCAGCCAGTGTCCAAACCCCAGCCACTGGATGCAGTCAGGAAGGATGCCAGGCTTAGGTGCCAAAACCTGTTCCAAGCTTGTATGTGTGGACCGTATGGTCCGCTTTGGTGACACCTTGTCGAGAAAGCAACAACAACTGTGTTCTGTTATTCTGCGCAATCAAAAGTCCTGCTTTGATGTGGACCCCTTGTACTTCACAGTGCCTGGTTTATTTCACCTTTCAGCTTAATAAAAGAAAAAACAAACAGGCAAGTCATTATTAAGGTGAGCTGGAAAATGAAGGCGGGGCTTCCAGAGAGTGTCAGGTAGCATCTACAATGCTTGTGTAATCGTCAGTTGGTTCATCTGTCATTTTATGATATTAGAAAAGTTTGTCGGGTGTAACTTGGGCTATGTTTGAGCGCGCCACAAAATCATTTTGCATTTTGTTTGCAAAGTGAATTAAGGTTGGCTGGACTTTTTTTTTTTTTTTTTTTTGCCATGTCACACTCCATAGACACTTGCATAGAGAATTACAACTTAAACGTGGTGCAACATCTAACACGCATTAAAATTCTTGCATTTTGTCAAAGGGTAGAGTTTTGGTAACCTTTCCTCTGTGTTGACTCTCCATTCCAGTTAATCACCAGGTGTAGGTACACTGAACCGACCTGAGCACATCAGTCTAGTGGGAATAAAACTTGAGCAAGGCTGTCAGACCGAGAAAATGACTCTCTATCCCTCTATCTATCCATATGAGTAAAAAAAAACCTTTTCATGGCCAGAGAGTTCTATTTATCTCCTACCTCTGCTTCCCAGGTCGATCAATATGGCGGGTTTTAGAGTCCGAGAGATGGTGTAGAAATCATCAAGGAGGAAAAGGAGCGATAACAAGAGGGATGTAGAGAGAGGGGATGAGGTGGAAAAGATGAGGAGATAAAAAAATTGGGTGCGAGAGCAAAATAGAGAGGGGATGAAGAGAGGAGCTGTGGCATGGGCTTTATTTACACGCAACGTCTCTATTGGCAAACAAAGCATGAGCGATATCTGCAGTTACCCGCTGTCATGCTGCTGATTACTTCGTGTGTGTGTGTGTGTGTGTGTGTGTGTGTGTGTGTGTGTAAGAGGATTACTGGACAGTTGAGAGAGTTACAGCAGAGAGGTAGTCAAAGAGAGATGAATGTTGCGACTGTGCAATGCAATCTGGAACATGTTTGCGGAACGTGCTGTCTAGTTATGCTTTCTTTTATGTCCACACCTAAAGCAGGCATAGAATCTCTGGAGGAACAAAAAAAAATGTAAATTATTACTGAGATGAAGCCATATGGGTGTTTGCTGAATAAATGCTAGCCCTCTCTTTAGGGAGAAAAGGAGGTGTTAAAATAAAGGTTAGCATAAACATGAGCACACAAGAGAAGCAGGACGTATGCCTGAAAGGCTGTTGTCATGGAGACCGGCTGCTGTCGCACAGTCAGGTTGGCGCGGACTGACGGAGGGATCAATAGACGATCAGAAGGGAGAGTTTTCAGATTTGTTTTTTTTTTTCATTCTACATCATACTCCTCACTTACCTTGCTTGTTCGATCACGTTGTACAGCGTCATTAGATCGATTCGCACAAGGTTCCGTTCCCCTTAACAGCCTTCATGTTCCTGTAGATGAACTTTGACACACACGTTTACATTAATGTCTAATAATGAAATTACCCTGATGCAATTTTTAAACAATTTCCTGCAATACATGACTACTTCCAGTTTGGACACAAACCCCATTTAGGGATCCTCTGCCATTCCTCCTTGCAGATCCTCTGCAGTTCTGTCAGGTTGGATGGTAAGGATGGTGCTCCTGAGCACTTCAAAGAAGTTTTTCGTCCAGGATTTCTCTGCACTTGGCCGCGTTCATTTTTCCCGCGATTGCAACCAGTCGTCCTGTCCCTGCAGCTGAAAAACACCCCCACAGCATGATGCTGCCACCACTATGCTTCACTACTGGGACAGTGCCTGGTTTTCTCTACACATCCCGCTGGAATTAAAGCCACAAAGTTTTATCTTGGTCTCATCAGACCATAGAATCTTATTTCACACCATCTTGGAGTCCTTCAGGTGTTTGGTAATGTGTCTTGCACTTACACTGTCCGTGTAAACAGTTTAGTCAGAATCTCTATTCAGAATGCTTTCAATCTGTTTGACAAAATTGCATCTGTCCTTAATGTCATTAAATAAGTAGGAGAGGCTTCTGTTTGGCCACTCTGCCATGAAGCCCCAACAGGTGGAGGGCTGCAGTGATGGTTGACTTTCTACAGCTTTCTCCCATCTCCTGACTGCATCCCGAGAGCTCAGCCACAGTGATCTTTGGGTTCTCCTTTACCTTTTTCACCAAGGCTCTTCTTCCCCGATAGCTCAGTATGGTTGGGACAGACAGCTCTAGGAAGGGTTCTGGTCGTCCCAAACGTCTTCCATTTAAGGATTATGGAGGTCACTGTGCTCTTAGGAACCATAAGTGCAGCAGAAATGTTTTTGTAACCTTGGCCAGATCTGTGCCTTGCCATAATTCTGTCTCTAAGCTCTTCAGTCAGTTCCTTGGATCTCATGACTCTTAATTGCTCTGACATGCATTGTGAGCTGTAAGGTCTTATATAGGTGTGTGGCTTTCCTAATCAAGTCCAATCAGTATAATTAAACACAGCTGGACTCAAATGAAGTTAAATATATGAGTGTCACAGCAAAGGGTCTGAACACTTACAGTAGGCCCATGTGATATTTCAGTTTTTCTATTTTAATAAATCTGCAAAAATGTCAACAATTCTGTGTTTTTCTGTGTAAATAGGGTGTGTACATTAATGAGGAAAAAAAGGAAACTTAAATGATTTAGCAAATGGCTACAATATAACAAAAAGTGAAAAATTTAGGGGGGGTCAGAATCCTTTCCCTACCCACTGTACAGTACTACATCATGAGCACAACCTCATAAATTTATGCTTGAATGTGGTAAATGTTTTCATTGTTATGGCTTTAACGGTCTCCAAAACATCCATCACCCACAATGCAACCACATAACCTTACATTTGAAGGATTTCTGACTGAAAAACAAACTTGGCAGCGTTGTGACACGATAAGCTTTTCAAGAGCTATTCACAGCAACTTCAAGGCATCCATTGTATGCTGAAGCCTGTGGTCTGTGGTTGTTCATTTGAATGTCAGCCTAGTCTGACTTTCTTCTTGTAAATGTATCTGACTCTCCAGCAATACCTAGAAGTCTGGCTTTTTTCCAAACTGTCCAAACTTGAGCAGTGAACATTTCAAATGCTTCAGGGGATAATCTCATCTGCATACTGTAGACTTGCGCTTTCTAACAACTGTATTCATAAACATAGAGCTGTATGACAATCTTACCATGTGTAACAGTTTAATGTTTTAAATGTCTACACATCTTAGTATTTAATTTATGACAGATTGGTAACTTGAACACAACATATACGTTACAGTGCAGTACAGTATGTCCAGTATGCATATTTTGTAGTCCTCAAAAGCCGTAAGAGATGGGAGCAATAAGAGATGTGCATATACAGTAAGGGTTTCTTTTTAATATGTACACACGGTTGTTATTAAATTCCCAAAATATAAACAGGTTCCCATACGTTAAGTAAAAACTGCAGCTCTGACTGGCTGGTAGTAACTTTTGCAACATTTTACTAATTTGTTCCAAATGATGCAGTACTATGCAAAAGTTTCGAGACACCGCTCATTTCTTCACATTTTACCTTTAAAGAGCCAGGCTTTCTTAAATTTTTTTATGTAGTTTGGGGAATAACTTAAACTTGTTATTTCTTAAACTATAAGGCTCCTAATTTGAAGCATAAACCAGTGAGATGATGATAGATGATCAGGCCGGGGATTAGTATACTAGTGATGCTAAATGCTGAGTAGATGGGGCAGACGAGAGAGGAAATGAGGTTGCTGCTGAGGTTGTTACACAAACAATACATTTTTAAGCAGTACCTTTAGGCAATGCATGTGTTTTTCAATTGTATGTTCACAGTTTGATAGCATATAAAGAAATGGCAGGTTCACAACTTTTGCACTGCTCTGTCACTTACGTCTATCTATATTGCACTGCTTTATTCCCTATGCATCTTTGCACCATGCATCAATTATGTTTATTGTTGCACTACTGTATATTCCACTACCATCTTTATTCCGTATATACAGTACCATACAGACTTTCATACTGTATATTTACATACAATGTATGTGTATATCATGTTATTTGAGCACATTATCTCCTACACATATCTTATCTGCTGTACAATTTATGTATATACCATATCCTTATTACCTACTGCACTTGTGCACTTTCATACCCTCATTTACTACATTTGTTGTTTATTGTAAATAGTCCACGTATGCACTTCCAGTATAGGTGCTAACTCCATTTCATTGACTATATACAGTACATGCTCTTTGCACAATGACAATAAAGTTAAATCTTATCTAATCTAATGTATACATATCATGCATATCATTATATGTATGATAATAATATGCTAATATTTATAATATTACATTAATATAATATACATTGTACTATTTTTTCAGACATAACTTTATGATTTTTACCATCTCTTTTTTTATCACATTTTTCAGCCTGCATTTCTTCCATCAAGATGTCGGTTCAGTACAGTCCTAATGTGTTAGACAGTTCATAACCCATTTCCAGCCATTTTAAATCATGTTAGTTGTTTTCTTTTCATAATGCCAGCCAAAAATTTTACCCTTCTGAAATAACTGTTCTTAGGCCAGGCAGTGTGTTTGAACAGCAAATTAGAGGGCTAATAATTTCAAATATTCTTATCTGATGTCAACCATAAGTGGATGGGGTCCATCTTGTCTGCTTCCTGTCTGTTTATACTACGTTTCTTTCCATGTCATCTCATGTCATAATGAGATTTCCTTCATCACTGTTGCCTTTAACCTCTAACTAACACACTGGTGAGCGGATTGCGTTTGCAATAACGTCCATCATTAAAAGCGCTATACTAACAGAATAAATGACTTATCTCGGATTTCTTCACGCTTTTAATTCACGAAAAAACTGTTATTCGCACTAAAACTTTTTGAACCGCCAATCTTGCACTCCCACCCCTTACACCGCTATGCGAAAATGATACATACACGATCCCTGCTGCAAATGTCTAGTCTGACATTTTAAAATGAGGCTCTGCAAACTCATTTCAAGTTTCTCTGCAGCATAACAAAGACAACAACAAGCGAAGTTGTTCTCGGGCCAAATGGGCTGCAATCTGCACTCAAAGAGAACGAGTTCCTGCATGATAAAGGGATGGGAAAGTGATTCGTCTTGCTCGTTTGCATTGTCCTGAGTGATGCATATTCACCGCTCACAGGCTAGAAACAACTGCTCAAAAATCCAAGCAATTTAGGTTTATCAGTGTGTGTGTGTGTGTGTGTGTGTATGTACGAGTGTGTATGTGCCCAGAATATGATGTGTATGTAGAGAGACCGGTGAAAGTGGCACTGACCACTGTAATTATCTTCTATTTTCCTCAAACATAGCTGAGGCTTTTGTGAGTCAGTCTCTCGAGAAACACCTCGTGCCTCATTTTCTCTGAGATTTAATTCCGCTTGAATCTCATCTCTCTTTCTCTCTCACTGTCTTTTACATACAAAACAAAACATCTTCTCCAATTATTCCTCTGACGTTCACATATGTGAATATTTCTATGGCCGTGTCTATTCATGTTCTGCCTCCCTCTGTGACTGGAATCTGTTTGAAAGAAACGCATCATCTAAGAAACAGGAGTACACAAAAACTGGATGTGAGAAAAGGTCTGAGTAGAGCCAGACTAATCTGCTATCAGACTGTGTCTTTAAATAGCGCAGCGTCTGATCAGCAGGATGGATATTGGCAGCTGATTCTGTGCCGCGGGTCTCTGAGACCTGGTGAATGCTTCAATCAGAAATCAGACTCGGATGTTATTATGCATCGGAAACCTTCTCTTCTCTATCGATCGATTGCGTGCAGTCCGGCAGAGCCCTCCAGCAGCTCGGCGTATGTGTTTCTGTTTGTGTTTTTTTTTATGTTAAATGGAAAACTGAGGTATGTCAAGAACAGGCATAGGTAAAGATAGGTCCTGGAGGTGTGTGAAAGTCTTGCTCACTTCAGACGTTTCCAGGTAATTCCACACTTCAGCAGAAATAAAAAGGGGAAAAAAACAGTCAGATGTAACTTATTTGTAGTAATTTTTCTGTGAACTTTCTCCAGTGGACATACAGTGCATATTTACATAGAATAAACATTCATTAGAATGCTGTAACAAGTGCCACGTTTTGCATGCTTTGAGACTTTTTAGGTTGGTCAGAGACACAAGCACCGATCAATCGCTGTGGTACAAGAGGAGGAAAACACTTAATGATAAAATAATAATAATAATAATAATAATAATAGAAAAATAATGATTGTGTGGAATTGGTAAATAAGGGTTGGGTATTTCAAAAGGCTATACTATAAAAAATACTTTTTTCCTCAAAACTGACAAAATGGAGATCTCATTTTACTAAGCTGTTTGCTACATTACTTTACAAAGCAAATTTTATATGAATTCTAATGATAAGGTTGTAAGTAAATATAATCTGTATTTTTTTGAAAAAGTAAATCTGGGCCCGTATTCACAAAGCTTCTTAGAATTCTTTCAGAGAGCTCCTATCTTAGCCTAAAATGTCCTAGCTGGGAGTCTTAGACTAAAAGTGATTTAGAAAACTTCTTAAAGCAACTTTGAGTAAGGAAAGTACAAAAACCTTTATTTTTATACCCCCTTAGTGAGGGGGTGTGGTTAACCCCGTTGCTAGGGATGATGCAGCAATTCAAGGACTGTGATTGGTTGATAAAAAAAATAACCTCTGACCTCTGCAAAGGTCTTGAAATACAGTACACTCTTTGTGAAAATAAAATACATGATATCATAATGTTTGTATAGACTAAATATATTAAAGTTAATTAAAACAGCCATATGTTGAAAATATGTCTACTTTAGAAGCAACTAATTTCCACACAGTAGTTACTATATTAAAGTTCTTACATTTATTTACCAAACTGGTTTTATTATTATTTTATTATTTCAGATTGATGGGAGCAACATGGCGGACCTTTTACCATTTTACATGATTGCATGTTTTAAGTTGCGCTTTCGGAGATTATGTAGCGAACAATCCAAGAGAGATGTAAGGAAGTAAAACAACAAGAAAATCAAATTGGACAAAAAAGCAGGGTTTTCTTTTATCTTTATGTTCAGTATTTGGAGAATATTTCTTCTTTCCACCATTTTGTCCTCTGCTACAGAAACTCTTAAGACTCTTAAAAGTCCTCCTCTCTACTCTATAAAATCTATTATTATTATTATTATTACTCTTAACAATTTTTACCGTAGGAGCTGTTTTTAGGGCTAAGATGTTTCGTGAATCATTTTTATCTTAACCAAGATTTAATTCTAAATTTAAGGGAAAATTCTAAGAAAATGTCATAATTCTAAGAATTTTCTTAGAATTTTGTCACTAGGAACAACTTTTAGGCTTAAGAAGCTTTGTGAATACGGGCCCTGTATTATAATTAATTTAAAATATTAAAATGGCAAAATATTGTATATTGTATTATAATATTATAATATTGTATTTTCATGGAAGTGTGTGACTAGAAACTTTGGAAAATTTGAAATGCAGGAAAGACAGGATTAAAAAAAAAACAGAATACAGAGTAGGAAACTAAAAATCACAACAACAAAAACATAAGTTCATTATTATGCATAAAGCCTATTTGTGAATCCTGAGCAGCACACCTCCTCCAGGTTCTCCACCATCTCCATGAACCCTAGCCACCACAACACTCCACATCGCTGAGGTAAACAACTCAGTAAAACTATCACATCTTTGCTGTAGCACTCACAATCCTTCATACTGGCTCCGTTCCCAGTGCTTACATTTTTTAAAAACTTTTTTATTTTCTCTCTGCACAGTGTGCACACAAATTTAACATAATCACTAATACAAATGAAGAAGAATTATAAATGAGGAATTTTAGCAACTATGTAGAATGGAGCAGCATGAATATAAATAAATGCAACGCAAACACAGTGGTGTCATAATGATGCTCGACTACAAAACTTAGGTTTGCATTATCTGTAAAAGGTGGATTAAAGTCTGGTCATGTTTTTGTTGTAGTACTGATTATAACCCCCTACAGAGTCACTTGAGTTAGCATGGCAAAGAAATACAACGGTGTTTTAGAGTAGTTAGTATGTACCATCATTTCTTGAGATTAGTTTGCTGCAAACTCATAATGGAATAAAGAATGACTTTTGTTGGTATATTTTTATAGCAAAATGAGATAAATGCCATTGTCTGAATTTCACACATTTTGCCAAATTGTGACTGTGAAAACATCTAAAGTCTTTTTTTTTTTTTTGCAATTCTACATATGACTTAAGTAAATAACAGTGAATCATAAAGAATGGTATTAGCTGAGTTTTTATAGAGTTGAGTCACAGTTATTGCCTGCAGGCACACGGAGTTGTCTATAACAATATTCTTTGTGCTATATATACTTCTTTTAGAAGTGTTCATACATGCTAATTGATCAGGAAAAAGCTGTTCAACGTTCTTATACTAGCTCACAGAAACCCATGATTGACAGGTTTCTCTCTGATTGACAGGAAAAAGGCAAGGGTAGTGCCATCTATCCTACACAAAAGAACATGGCCAATTTTGCTTTCTTGAATGCAGCATGATCTTTCACAATTGTTGCTCCTAAAACAGCTGCCCTAATCCTTTCATTATATATGACATTCAGCTAAAGAGGTTCAGAAATTCAAAATACTTGTCTGTCATGATCACGTAGGAAGAGCTTCCTTTTTACCAGCTCTCAACCATATGGCATAGACAGCTGTTCTATCAAAAGTACATCATTATTTTGGCGGCTATATGAATCATACAGTCTTTAAAAAGATGAGATGACAAAAAAAAAAAAAAATACAAAGTCCTTTACGTAATCCTTTTGATCCAAGACAAATGACAGGTTTTGACTAAATTATCCTTCCTATGGTAACAACTGTGTTAAATATAACTTCATTACATATACAGTGCCAAGCGAAAGTATTCATACCCCTTAAACTTTCCCACATTTTGTCACATTACAACCACAAAAGTAAATGTATTTACAACGTGGCAAAACAACACAGTGGGGCGAAAAAGTATTTAGTCAGCCACCAATTGTGCAAGTTCTCCCAGTTAAAAAGATGAGAGGCCTGTAATTTTCATCATAGGTATACCTCAACTATGAGAGACAAAATAAGAAAAAAAAAATTTTTTTTTAAATCACACTGTAGGATTTTGAATGAATAAATTGGTAAATTCCTTGATGAAATAAGTATTTGGTCACCTACAAACAAGCAAGATTTCTGACCTCCACAGACCTGTAACTTTTTCCTTAAGAGACTCCTCCATCCTCCACTTGTTACAGTACCTGTATTAGTGCCATCTGTTTAAACTTATCAGTATACAAGACACCTGTCTACAACCTCAAACAGTCACACTGCAAACTCCACTATGGCCAAGACCAAAGAGCTGTCAAAGGACACCAGAAACAAAACTGTAGACCTGCACCAGACTGGGAAGACTGAATCTGCAATAGGTAAGCAGCTTGGTATGAAGAAAACTGTGGGAGCAATTATTAGAAAATGGAAGACATACCAGACCACTGATAATCTCCCTCGATCTGGGGCTCCATGCAAGATCTCACCTTGTGGGGTCAAAATGATCACAAGAACTTTGAGCAAAAATCCCAGAACCACACGGGGGGACCTACTGTAGTGAAGGACCTGCAGAGAGCTGGGACCAAAGTAATACTGTAAAGGCTACCATCAGTACCACACTGCGCCGCCAGGGCCTTAAATCCTGCAGTGCCAGACGTGTCCCCTGGTTTAAGCCAGTACATGTCCAGGCCCGTCTAAAGTTTGCTAGAGAGCATTTGGATTATGCAGAAGAGGATTGGGAGAATGTCATATGCTCAGATGAAACCAAAATAGAACTTCGTGTTTGGAGGAGAAAGAATGCAGAGTTGCATCCAAAAAACACCTTACCTACTGCGAAGCATGGGGGTGGAAACATCGTGCTTTGAGGGTGTTTTTCTGTAAAGGGACCGGGACCATGTAAAGAAAAGAATGAATGGGGCCATGTATCATGAGGTTTTGAGTGAAAACCTCCTGCCATCAGTAAGGGCATTGAAGATGAACCATGGCTGGGTCTTTCAGCATGACCATGATCCCAAACGCACCAGGCAACGAAGGAGTGTCTTCATAAGAAGCATTTCAAGGTCCTAGAGTGGCCCAGCCAGTCTCCAGATCTCAACCCCATAGAAAATCTTTGAAGAAAGTTGAAAGTCTATGTTGCTCAGCTACAGCCTCAAAACATCACTGCACTGGAGGAGATCTGTGTGGAGGAATGGGCCAAAATACCAGCAACAGTGTGAAAAACTTGTGAAAACATTTGACCTCTGTTGTTGCCAACAAAGCATATATACCAAAGTATTGAGATAAAATTTTGTTATTGACCAAATATTTATTTTCCACCATAATTTGCAAGTACAGTATATATATATATTTTAAATCCTACAATGTGATTTTCTAGATTTTTGTAGAACTTGCACAATTGGTGGCTAACTAAACACTTTTTGGCCCACTGTAAATGGTTTTTACATTTATTTCACAAATAAATATCTGAAAAATATGCTACTGTACATGGTGCCACCCGTGCAAATAGATTTGAACCCGTTACAGATACTGTACCAAATCCCGAACCCAAACATCATTTAAATTAAATTATAGCCCATGTTTAGAAATTCTTTCCAAGGCTGCGTTGTGCCAGTGTTGTGCGCAGAGCGCCGGGAGATTTCCTGAAGCTCAAATCCCCAAAGACTACTCTTGTGACACAATAACAGTAATATTTTAAACATTTTGCAGGCTGCCATTTGGAGAAACCAGAGAATAAAGAATAAACCAGTTGTTGGGTCAAAATAACCCAACCAGGTGTTCATTTGTAAATGACTCACTACATCTCATTTGACCCAACATGAGCAACGCAACAATGTGTTTACAGAAACGACACGGCATCTTTTTTGAGTTATTGTAATGTTTTATTCTGAAAGTCTATTTTACCAGTTATTTCTATATTTAAAGTTTGATGTATTTTTGAATGTATTTTTTAAAATAACAATAAACAGATACAAACAGAGATAGGCTATATAACAGTTCATTCTTTGTAGAAATAAAATTATCAGCTAGTGAACTTGATTGTCTGTTCAAACAACATTTAACTAATGTTTGATTTTTTGGCTCATTATAATACAATAAATATTAATATCTCCGGGTCAGATTTTTAATTTTTTTTGTATAAAGTTCTCAAATTCTCAGTATTTCTTCGATACAACATATTGTGAAGACTTTTTTTATGACTTAATTATATTTAAAACTGCGTAGAGTGAAAAATGTCACTTTGCGCCACCTTGCGGTCATTTCACTAATGACTTTAAAATGCAACTGATTTATTTTGGTTGATCCGTTTTCCCATAGCGGTGAGCACGACGGTAATAGGCGTTCTTGTTGTCTACCTACTGTATGCATTTGTGTTCAGGCCTCCGAATCACTACTACAGCTGCAAATCTTTTGGGGTATGTCTCTACCAGCATTGTACATCCCCACAACATGATGCTGCCACCACCATGCAGTGTTAGTTTAAACAATAGCTTGTATCTTGCAACTCCTCCATAAAGACCAGATTTGTGGATTGCACGACTAATAATTGTCCTGTGAACAGATTCTTCCACCTGAGCTGTGGATCTCTCCAAATCCTCCAGAATTACAGCATCATGGACCTCTTGGTGGCTTCTCTGATTCATGCTCTCCTTGCTCGGCCTGTCAGTTTAGGTAGCTGGCCATCTTAGGAGGTTTGAAGCTATGCCACATTCATTCGATTTTGGGATAATGGATTCAACAATCCAAAGCTTGAAATATTTTTTTATAACCTAACCTTGCTTTTAACTTCTCTACAACATTCTGCTAACCTGCCTGATGTGTTCCTTGGGCTTTATGATGCTGTTTGTTCACTACCCTTCTCTAACAAACCTCTGAAGGCTTCACAGACCAGCTGTATTTATACTAAGAATGAATTACACACAGGTGGACTCTATTTACTAATTAGGAGTCTTCTGAAGGCAATTGGTTCCATTAGATTTTAGTTAGGGGTATTAAAGTTAAAGGGGCTGAATACAAATGCATACCAGACTTTTTTTTTTTTTTTTTGTAAAAAAATTGGGAAAGCATTTATCATTTTCTTTCTGCTTCAATCATGTGCCAATCTGTGTTGGTGAATTACATAAAATCTCAATTAAATAAATTTACAATTGTGGTTTTAGCGTGACCATGTGGGGTATGAATAATTTTGCAAAGCACTGTTACTACAGGAACCCCCAAGGCACCACCCTGACATGAACTGGAAGCTGCTGCAGCACCACTGTCACTGACTATAGTCAACCAACATTGCCATAGACTAAAAGCCTGCTGTTCAAGAAAGAAGCCCCTGCCTTAGCTTGACTGTTTGCAGCTGACCACATGGGCAAAGGAAAAAGCCAAATTCTGGACTAAAGTTTTGATTAAAGGTATGTTTAGAGGTGTGAAGGTGAGGTATTTAACCCCAAGAACACTGCACCAGCTGTTGAGCATGGTGGTGGTATTATCATGCTTTGGGGCTGCTTTGCTGAAACTGGATCTGGGCCATTGCACAAAGTGGATGGAATGATTCTGAAGAAGGAGGAAGAGGAGTAACTTAAATTGACAACTAGATGATTGAATTGTGGACAAAAGTGAGTGTTCAGGACATAACAGTATCTATGGGGCATGTGTAAACGTCAGGTCTGTGCCAAAAAACTAACAAGGGTTTACCAAAAGGATTTGCTAAAGGTGAGAGTATGTATGAAGTATGTATAATTTTGACCTTGTGTTGATTTGGGAAAACCCCAAATAAATTAAAACCTGTGCACCAAATTTTTGATATTTTCTTTTATCAAAGATGTCTGTTGTACCAGGCTGGGCCGTAGCATAGGCAACATACAGAAACACCTAAGTGGACAGAACTGATGTACTTCTGCTAAACTATATTTAAAATCTGTGAATTGTTAACATTGACATCCAGAGAAATCTAACTTTTTTCATCAGCTGCACTAGTGTTTTGGGTAGCGCTGACGAGAGAGAGAATATTTAAGATTCTGCCCAGGTGCCTTGTGTCATGTATAGTACATCCAGTACATCCAGTACATCAAAAGAACCAGTCATTAACATGTAAGTCACAGAGAGACCCAGGGACAGACAGACAGACGATAGGAAATACATTTGCATTTTCCAGCTATTTGTATGTATATTCATCTGCAAACAGGCTATAGGAAGTATTATTATATAAAAAATAAGAGTGCAATGAGCAGTTGTTTTATGGACATAGAGGCATGGGGAAATTTACATAATACATTATCGTAAAACCTTACAGTTATGTTCCTAAAGTCAAAACCATCATTGCTGATTTAAAATATTATCATTATTTTTACATTCTAATGTTGTATGATTATATAGTTTACATTAAGATCCAGTTCAGTTAAAAAATCCAGTTCTATCTGTGACCTACTCTTTTATGCTTAGGTAAGAATTGGGGTGGGTAGCATGGGCAGCAACCAAATAACCTTTTTGTTTGTTATTTGTAAATAATGTCCCTAAGGACATTTGTATGAGCTGCTTTGTGTAAAAACTTGGACAGGGTGCCAGTCCATCGCAGGTCGACATTGCTAACCGCTACACCATTGTGCCGCCCCAATTAAACCTAGTTACCTAAAACAAGTCTCTGCTCTATGATGAGGCCCAGTGCTATAAGGGTCAGGGATAGCTCAATGGTTAAGGCATTAAATGGGACTAAAAAAAACAAAACTACATAAGTAGTAAGAAGTGCATTGGACTCTAGATCAGAAAGTTCCAGGTTCAAACTCCGGAACCACCAAGTTGCCACTATTGGGCCCTTGAGCCAGGCCTTTAACTCTCAACTGCTCAGATATATACTCAACAAAAAAGGAAACGTCCTCTGACTTTCAGTAAACTTAATGTGTAAATATTTGTATGAACACTAAAAGAGTCAACACCATAAGACATAAACTGGAAATGTTTCCCAATGTGTCCCTGAATGAAGGGAGGCTCCAGAAGTACCAGTCAGTATCTGGTGTGGCCACCAGCTGCTTGAAGTACTGCAGTGCATCTCCTCCTCATGGACTGCCTATTGCGGACAGTCTGAACACTGATGGAGGGATTGTGTGTTCCTGGTGTGACTCGGGCAGTTGTTGTGGCCATCCTGTACCTGTCACGCAGGTGTGATATTCGGATGTACCGATCCTGTGCAGGTGTTGTTACACGTGGTCTTCCACTGCGAGGATGATCAGCTGTCCTTCCTGTCTCCCTGTAGCGCTGTCTTAGGCGTCTCACAGTGCGGACATGGCGATTTATTGCCCTAGCCACATCAGCAGTCCTCAGTTCTTTGGGTGTTTTTCACAGTTGGTAGACAAGTCTCTTTAGTGTCCTGCGTTTTTAGATCTGTGACCTTAAATGCCTACTTTCTGTAAGCTGTTAAGGTCTTAACGACCATTCCACAGGTGCATGTTAATTAATTGATTATGGTTAATTGATTACGCATGGAAAACATTGTTTAAACCCTTTACAATGAAGATCTGTAAAGTTATTTGGATTTTTACAACATTATTGTTGAAAAACACAGTCCTGAAAAAGGGGCGTTTCTTTTTTTGTTGAGTGTATAATGAGATAAAATGTAAGTCGCTCTGGATAAGGGTGTCTGCCAAATGCCGTGAATGTAATGTGATGTAAAAAAAAAAAATTAGGCTCCACCTTGAAACCAATGATGTCATAGATTGTAGTTTGTTTGTTTTTTAAGTCCCATTCAATAATTTGAGCGGTCATCCCTGTGAGTACAAGGATACAGCGAGTCATCTTAAACGGAGTAAAGATTGGTGAGATCCTGACGATGGACGTCAATAAACTCTACCATCCAGCTTGGTAGTCATTCAATGCAAATCTCTCTGCTTACAGAGCTTTGTGTGAATCATGTAAATCGAACGAGTTTGTGTGTATTTTAAATCTCCCAGTGGATCCTAAAGCTGAAGCTTGTTTTTTTTTCCCCTCCTTGCTGCTCTGTGTCTTGGGCTTCACCTCCATCCTGAATGATGTGACCATGCAGTTATAAAGTGCTTTACATCCCTTATGAAAAGCCACTGTGTTAAATTGCATCTAGTATAAAGCACCACATTAGCGCATGTCTGTGTGTGTCTGTGTGTGTGTGTGTGTGTGTGTGTGGAGTGTTGGGTGTTGAGTGAAGCTTTACTAGCTATTGATTAGCTGATAGTAAATGTGAGCTAGAAGGATATCTGTGCCTGACAAATGTAGACGCATCAAGAACTAGATGGGATCGATGGAATAATTTTCTCATTGCTTTTGATAGCATAACAGTATTTTCTTCTGCTTTGCTCTTAGACTGAAATGACACACTGTTAAAGATATAACATACATTTCTTACTGTAATGTTCACAGTAGTGGCATAGCGCACAGTATTTTTTAAGCTTGATATACAGTAATGTACAATATTTAATATAATAAATAACTACAAAGAAAAACAACTATTTCTAATAACAGGCTTGCTAGAGGTTTTTTTTTTCACTTTCTTTATATGTCGATTCATTGGTCTGTTACTACAACGGGCGTTCAAGCCAAACCCGGACTTGTATTATTATATAAAATAACAGAATACATGTTAAGAGTAAAAACTTGATTTCTCTATATAAGCCCTGCTACACTAATGTACTATTTCAAGTGTTTTACTATTTTACTGTACATGCCAGAGTATGCCAAAGCCATGATTGGACTATCTGTCTGGGCTTCATGTCTGAAACAATGGAACTCCTATATTGGCACAAACATGTACAAATGGCTTGGAGCGAGGTCAGGACTGTACAAGGATGTAGCAATAACTCCCAGCCGACAATTCCTACGACAAGTCCTAGATAATATTTTTTCGTTTTCAGCCTTTTTTTAAATCCAGTCATTCCATTTTACGGGTCTATAAATTGTCATATCCCCCAACCCTCTGAAACCTTTACTGTGCCAATCCAGAAATATACTTCTTTTTATTTGAAAAGGCTGCTCTGCATGCTGCCACTGCCTGGTATAAAGAAAGTGATCTGGATGACAGCATGTTGAACATGTTGCATCTCCGTAAAATGAGCACAAGAGGAGCTCCTAATTAAATGAAATTTCAATAATAAACATGCAAATGAAGGCTAATGGCAGCTTAGTTTTAATTATCCCTTTGAGATATGCCATAAATCAAGTTATGTTTAGATCTAAAAAAGCGATTGGTTTAAAATCTGTATCTATAGAGATCCCTCATGGGGTCTCGACTCTGAAATTGAAAACCTCTGCCTTAAATGTCTCATATTTTACTATTTCTTTAAAAAGCAAACACAGGTTCAAGAGCTCAACCAATGTGTGTGTGTGTGTGTGTGTGTACGTGGCGCGTGTGAGTTGTGTTCAAGCTGAAATAACCCCTCGATAATGCACTTCCTGTACCTCCTTCTGTTTCACTCCTTTTCCCAACACACTGTTTCAGTGTCTATGTAAACGAGAACCTGCTAAGCCACACCCCTCCAGCAGAGCTGAGCAACAAGGGGGTCTTTTTATATGAGAAAAAAAATCGAATTTTCTCATTTAACCCCTTGCAAATATACTAAAAACATAAAAAGGACAAAAAGCAGGGATTTTTTTTGTTGTTGTTTGTTTATTCAATGTGTAAATAATGACAAAAAAAATATTTAGTGAAATTATTGGTTATCACGTTGAACACTAATGCAGTACTAATTCAGCTCAAGATCACTGTAACAAAGAGCAAAGCTAATAGAGTCTGAGTCAGGATCGAGTATGACGGGGCAAGACCAAAGCAATTTGGAAGAACATAATAATAATAATAAAAAAGTCAACCACATGATGGTCCTTTTGCTACTTCAGGTAAATATATAAATGTAGAATTTGTCAGTTTTAGCATTTACACAGATGTGCTGATAATTCAGATAATTACTATCTTTAGCATTTTCCTTTAGACTTTTCCCTGTCTTATGTCTTGACTTGGTGCAACTTTTTTCTATGCTTAAGCTCCGCCCACTTTAATCTGTGTAATAATCGAATGCTATTTGTGCAACCTTATGGCTCCTGGCACAGTGTAACAAAAACTGCATAGTTAGGTTGTAACTCGTTGTTTTTTAGAGGTTTTATTTTTTTTGCAATGTTTTCTAATGTCCGCTTTACACTAGGTTATTTTTTCATTTTTCTTTTACTGTCAGCGTGGTTTGTACATGTATTTTGTTTTAAAAGCCTCACCGCCGAGGTCTTTCCATCACAGCAGGAAGTTTGAAAAAGGTAAAACAAAGTGCAGCCTATTTTTGGATCAGAAAAGTGCAGGGTGATGTCAAGCTGACCAATTAGGATACAAGTAAGAGTAACTGAATAAGTCAAACATGGAGGAAAACATGCAAGTGTCTCAGGTGGACATACAGTATTTCAGTCTTAGTATTTTAATTCCACAGTCTAACCACTGATGTGCAGTAATAGGTTAGGTGGTTGAGGCTCTGGGTTGCTTGTCGGGGGGGGTCAGGCGGTGCCACCACCGATGCATCACCTGGGCAAGACCCTGAACCCTACGCTTCATACAACCCAACTGCTACTGTTAATGCAGTGCAGGTACCAAGTCTGGTTAGAAAAAATGAAGGGTAGTACAGGAAGGGCATCCGATGTAAAAACCTGTGCCAGATCTTGTGTATTAAATGATCCAACCCCTAGAATTAAGGAGACAAACCCCAATAGATGTATGTTTAATGTTTTTACAAATGGATCGGTATCCGATATCCCACTTTAATTCCTGCTAATCCTACAGCAGTGTAACAGCATGCACTTCTGATCATACCTTTGCATACTTTAACACAATTAGAGGGATGTTACGGCTACAGGGTTACAGGAAACGATGCAGATAAGTGTCATGGTACGGACTGTGGTGTTAGCAGGAAAGCTAAAGGTCTGTAAGCTGAGCAGAAAGTATGCTATTGGTGAGTTCAGAGAGATGGATGAAACGAAGCACTAAAGTGCCACTAAAAAAAGGCTTTAGGTCAAGATGAAGCAAAAGCGAAATCCCACTACACCACTATTTAAGATTAATATGGAAGTTGTTAAGCAGGGAATTTTTTACCTTCCTTATGCCCTTCTACACACAGAGCAGTGAAAGATGGGAAAACACCAGCAGAAAAAAAAAAAGATTTCAGCCAAAAAAGACAGGAAGAGCACAGTAAGGAGCCACTACAGAAGAGTGAAGGCCAAGTCGACTGTCATTATTCTCATCACGTTGTCTTGTCCAGTAGACAAGAACCACACAGAGACAGAGAGAAAAACACAGAGACAGCGAGACATCCCTGCTGGGGATCCCCTCGTGTGTTTAAATTGATTTGAGTGATGTGTGTGATGCGTTTCGGGCTGCAGGATGACGGAGCACTGAGGCCAAGCTGCAGTTTTCGTGCTGTGCAGAAATACACAGATCTTTCACTTAAATCAAAGGGCAGAGTGTTAAAAGTCCAAATCTTTTCTCGTAACAATGCTGCCTAGTGCGAGAAAGTGTAGTCGTATAAAATCCGTATAGAAGGTGTAAAAATATCATAGCTGCTCCAAAACATTATCTGGTACATTATGTGCAGCAGGAGACTGTGTGTCGGACATACTGTACTGTAGGATGTTAGGATAGGATGTGCTGTTATAGGATGTTATAGGAATATTATACTATACAGGTAAAGTTGATTTTTTTTCTATACCAGCATGATCTGGAAAGTTTAAGCCCACGTTCACATTGCAAGTGACATTGTTAAGTTCTGAGTCTTTGGTCAGATCAGATTTACATGTCATGTCAGTCCAGATGCAGTACAGCATTTTTAGGAAAGTAACAAATTACATTTATTCGTGTTACTGTAATTGAGTAGTTTTTTGTGTACTTTTGCTCTTTAAAGTAGTTTTTAAAGTATGTAATTTTACTTTTACTTAAGTATGTTTGGTTTGAAGTATTATACTTTGCTACATTTTAAATCATATTTGTTACTGAGTAAAAAATTAACTTGTTTAAAAAATTGCACTTTGGTAACTTTACTTGTACTTCAGTAAAATTTCACTAAAGTAACAGTACCTTCACTTGAGTACAAAATTTTATTACTTTTTCCACCTCTTGTGGCTTTTATCTGACTCTATTGTGGACGAGTGTGTCCTCTGAAACGGCACGTGCGCACATCGATGCGTCTTTGCTCACGTTATCTGGGTTAAAACACACATTTAAGAAACTGCTTATTTCTTTCAATTAATAGATGCAATTTTTGCAAAAAAAATGCCTTGCTTTAGCTGTTTTAGCAGCTGTTGCTAGCGCTGCTATGAATTATTCCCCACGCTCCCGGTGCTGACTGATGACATCAGCGAGCACTGAGCCAAAAGGTTGCATGAATTCCAATCTAATCGTTCTCATTGAAGTCACATGACTACATTTCAGATATTTATCCGATCTAGGAGCACATGCGAAAGTGACTCAGATCTGAAATCCTTCAGATTTGTGCATTCAGACAGCTGTAAAAAAAAAAAAAAAAAAAAAAATCGGAATTGCTCCATGTGAACATATTCAACCAGACTGAAAGATTATTCCCAAGGTTGATGGTAAAGATTTTTAAAAAATGATCCAGTACCTTCTTAATAACCAGAATGTAAAATTCAACATGGCAGAGGTATAAAATTTGATAATCCTTTTGTGTTGGAGATGATTACCTGCTCGCTTCCCTGAGCACATCTTCTCTTCCTGCTAACTACTTTATCCAATAGATTAAGTCAATGTTTGCTTCATCAGTGATCTCTCTCACTCTCTCTCACTCGGGCTAACATTGAACAACTCGAAAATACACACTCTACAGTACCAGCAGGGATGAAGCACAGAAAATGCCTTTTGAACAGATAATTAACTAGTATCCCCTGGTTTTATTTGCTTCAATTGCCTTTGTTTTTCTTTGTTCTTTAAATATTTTTTTTTGTTTTTTAGGAATAATTCTGATAGCATTGTGGCTCCTACCTTAACCCCAATTACCCACATGTAAATTATGTATCTAAGCCGATCTCAGATCGGATCGTTAATGCCGTCAGTGGGGGAGATCATCACGCTCAGGACTCTCCACATTAATTTACATCAGTCTACAAACAGTTTGTTTATAATCAGAAGACTAATATTAGTTGTAGTATCATCACTGTTATCTTTCATGACTTGGTGATTAAATTACACATTAATTGCTTCAATTAAATGTGAATGATCTATCTTAATGTGAATGTCTAATAATCGAGTGAGGATATTTTGGGTTCTCATTTTTGCTTGTTTTTTTTTTTTTTTACTTATTTTAAAATGTTCAGTAACAGAAATTCCAGTATTTCTGGACATGATCGAAATGCTTTTTGAAAGCTGTGGGAGGCAGTAAAAAAAAAGGCAAAGCTTAGAATGTCGAGTTATTAGAGAATCTTTTTATATGTGAGTAAAACATAATGAGATTTAAGGAACTTACTGAATACATGATCTTTGACATTTCTAGCAAAAAAGCAGAGTATTTACAGTAGCATGCATAGTTGAGTATCACATCGGAATCCACTACTTCACCACATTCACATAGACCCAAATACTAATCAATGCATGCTTATTTCCAATCACACTTACACTGTTTATATACAGTACAGACTCTCACCATTTTATTCCCTTGAAATTATAAGTTTCTATCTGACCTTAAGAGTTATTTACATTTTCTTACTCTGTGACAATGTTTTAACATAATGTGACATGTTCTTTTAAGTGCGATGCATTTTTGGAAAATAAAAAGGCATGAAACAGTTTTTGCTATGAAAATCTTTGTATCTATATCTCAAAACTCATCAGAATGCAGATACAACCATATAATTCCAAGGAGACAATTTTGCAAAGTAGCACTCAGTTTGCCTTAACCTCACCTTGCCTTACCAGCTTTATATTTTGTGTTACATACTCTCGTTCATGTTTGCTCTTTATATCTCCATTTTTTTTTTTTTTTTTTTATCATTTCGGGTTTGCCTTTGATGCTCTGTTCACAGATCGCCTGACTCTTCGGCTGGCCCTGATTTTGACTCTGCCTCACGTTTTGGACTCTCTGTTTACCTGCACCAGTTTGATTAAAATTCTGACATGCACTTGCATTCATCTCAGGCTCTCTCCCATGATGTGGAGTCAATGTAAAAAACATACAGTGTATTGTATTGCCAAATTAAAAGTTAGCATTTCAGAAGGGCCCAGTTATTGGCCTGCATCAAGCAAAGAAAACATTAAACAACAATTATTATTAAACCTAGAAAGATAGAGCTGAACCATTAACATCATGAACGAAAGAAAGGATATTATTTAAATGCTTAGGGAAGCTGCTGTTAAAATAAATAAATAAGAAATCGTCAGTAGAAACGCACAATGTAATTTCCACGCACAATGTAATGAGAACAGGACTGGGACTAAACAGCTGTGTATACTAGCAATGGAAAATGATCATGTGATGAGTTCGGATTGACCCTATGCCAAAGCGATGGTGTGTCAGGATAAGAAGCGCATAAATAATTAAAATCTTGAATTTTAAAATCTCACTTTTTTTTCTTAATTGAAACCAAGATTTATGATTTATTTTAAGTGCACCATAATTGTCATTAAAGACAGACTTGAAAACTTCCTCTTTAAGGCAAGTAGCTTGTAGCAATCTTTCACCTGTACTTATGTTAACATTGAAATATATTGTGGCGTGGTCGGGGTTTTGATTGGCTACCATCATGCTTTGCGGGAGGGATTGTTTTGTGTTCACCCTCTTGGGAAAAGGTGTTTGGGTTAGTGGTTTCGGCCAGGGGTGTGTGTGTGTTAGATGTGTGGTTATACAGTGATTAAATGTGCTATTGTTGTTATTACGTGATGTTGGATAATAAACTACTCCCAGCCATTTGCATTGGGCAGCAAGGAAGCTCACCCGTCTCTCCAAGTGCCTGCTTAGCGGTGAAAAACGCTACAATATTATAGAATAAAGCAGTTTAATTAAACCGATTATGCAGTTGAATTAATCTAATTTAGGTAAGTAATTTTAATAAGGGAAGCGATGCACCCATGATTCATAGTGGCCACTGTACAAGCCTCTGCAAACCATGTTATGATCTAAAGTTCCATCAGGTGCTCAGGTCTAGGTGGCATTAAAATAAAGTCAGCTGATGATCTGAATGCACTAAATGACCAGGTTATCACATCTATGAAGTTTTTCTTTGATGATGACGTGGCCATACACTATTCCCAACCTCAAGTTGTGACAGCTTAAGGCTTGTGATTAGACAGCGATTGCAATTCAGCTGGACACGACTCCAACACAGTGCTGAAAATGGATTGCAATGCAAAGTCGAAGTCAATAAACAGATATTATTGTTTTCATTTAAATTAAATTAAGTTTGGTCATACATATTAGGTAGTTTTCACCTAATCCACATAAAAGACCATTTGGCTTATTAAGTCACTAATATGATTCTGGTTTAATGCGATGCCATATAGTTTTGACACATTTGCTATGTTTATATGCTGTGTTAAATTGAAAAAAAAAAACCTCACCTGCATAAATAATGACCCTGTTTTCCGGTTAGTTTATGCCTTTCTCGTAAATGCTTTAAGACTCACGCCATAAAACCACTAATGATGAAGTCATTTGCGAGCCCTGTTAGGAGTTAATGAGCAGCGGTGAGTTTAATGTGCACCACCGAGGCTTCAGCCGTCCAACAGGCTGTGAGATACTGCGCTGACTTGCGTTCACAATACAACCAGGGTTCAAAACGGGAAAAAATAAAAACCTTCTGCATTATTGATAGCGATGTAGCAGCTTAAAAGAGAAAAGAAGTTGTAGTTTAAAAAAAAAGACTGTGGATATCTTCCCTCTTTTTATCTGGCTTGCATGTCTGTTTAATTCACCCGTTTCTCCTTGTGCCATGGTAACACGTTCGGCTCGGTTAGGATCACTGTCACTGATATACAGAGGGAAAATAAGGTGATGGAAAAGGAAGGTGGAATGGAGATGGAGTGTATACGCAGCCTGCGGAGGTGTAGATGGAGAGAGACAAAAGCAAGTGGAGCTCTTCAGGAACACGAGAGGCTCGAGTGCATTAGCTCAGCATACAGTAGGTGTAGTGGAGACGGCTCGCCCGAGACCCGTCCAAGTACAGCGCGTTAAAACCTGGGGCGATGGCATCTCTGGAAACTGAAAAACTGTTTACTCTTCCTTCCTTGATCGAACCCTGAGCTAATTAGCGAGAACATCTTTACAAGTAGAGCATGAAAATGCCAAACAAAGGAAATGAAATTCACTAAACAGAGCACATAAGCGAACAGTGAGCCTAAACCTCCCCAACGACAAGCACATCAAGCTCCTCTAAAATTCAAAATCAGCACTTAAAGAAGAAGAAGAAGGAGAAAAATAAGTCAAAGGACGCAGTTAATCCACACTATCGCTGCTTCTCATTCAGGCTGGGTGTGTAGGTGTATCGTTCCCCTTAAACGAGAGGCACTACAGCTTCATCTCTATTCAGCATCCGTCACGCGCCATGACCTTTCCAACCCCCGAGATTAGGGTAGAGTTAAAAATTTGATTGAGTTGAAGAAAGCCAAAAGAGCAGGAAAATGCAACCTTTTTGCTCAGGCGCTAACCTTGAGGAGTTTAACGTGGGGGTGTGTGCTGGGGTGGCTAAGAACTTTTCTGTCGAACTCTCTGAACCCCGTGTTAATTTTAAAATCTGAAACATTAAACACAAAATTAAAAATATATATATTTTAAAAAACTGGAACACATTATATACAGTATATTAAGTTTAAAATGTATTTGGTGCACTTTGCAATCTTGGCACTTATGAGCGAATGTGTCTAGCATTCTATGAAAATTTAGCGGCTGGCTGTCTTACTGCAAGTTAAGGTTACAAATCTGGTGTCAAGATTTGTGATCTTAACTTAAAAGAAAAACAGTGTCAACATCATCAGATTAATTAAAAATTGTGCCTACAGTAGATCTAGGAGGATGAACTTGCTGGACAATAAGTTCCAGAATTGAGTGCAGCTATACAGCCTCGAGTAAGAGACTTTGCTCGGCTAGTTGGAGATCTATAAGTTGATGAGTGTGATGACATTTATGGCGGTATTAGCTTAAAGATTTGGAAGCAATGTGTACCGATGAGAAGGTGATGACAGGAATACAGCATCACTTTCTATAGGCACATATCCCATCCAGCAGGATTTAATAACTGTTTCGGTAATCAGCAGTTCAGGGGAAATTTGATTCTAATTAAAGGGATGGTTTTAACTTGATTTGGATTTTGATTTAAGCCAAGTCTGTCTACATGTTTTTATATGAGGTGTATGTAAGTACATTACAATGGGTGGTGGTCAGAGGTGTCAAGTAACGAAGTACAAATACTTCGTTAACTTAAGTAGAAATTTTGGGTATCTATACTTTACTGAGTAATTATTTTTCAGCCGACTTTTTACTTCTACTCCTTACATTTTAAAAATAGCCTCGTTACTTCTATTTTATTTCAGCTTGTCATACAAAAAAACAAACAAACATCCGGATAAATCGCGCCATCTGGATAGAGCAAATTTGATTGTGGTTGGATGAGAAGTATAAACATACCATTGCGAAATGTCACAACCAAGCACCAGCAAGGAAGGTACCAGGAATGATAGATAGATAGATAGATAGATATGTGACTGTGTGGGTGATGGTGGATTAATCGACACTGCGAGTCAGGTGGATGCTTCCTTTATTGGCCTGGGATAAACAGCATCATAAGTTGGGTATATTGCAGATCATTAATGATGTGACAGTCAGCAGAGAGCAAGTATGAACACTGCTGCAATTCTATTTTGTCAAAGTGGTCATGAACATACAGTATAGTGGACAAGATTCTAAATAAAAATATAAAACATCATTGAAACTATGCACTCAAGTGACCAAATTTTACATATTCTGGTAAAAAAAAAAAGACAAAAGTGGGAAAGCACATGTCTGAAATGATGCAAAACATTAGCAATTAAATTAGCATATGTGAGTCTGCAGCACGTGCTAATGCTAAACTCGGTTCGGCTAACAATGTACAAATGACATGACAAACACATACCTGGGATAAACAGCACCATACGTTGGTTTTATTGCAGATCATTAATGATGTATGACAGTCTTAAATGAAATAAACAGTGGTTTAAAGTTTACAAGCAGCCTAATACACATTCTTCTCAATTTGTTTTTTACAAATAACATGTACTAGAAGCTCACAAACCGAAGTAATAACTCGTGTATAGTATAAAGTTTTAGTTTTATGCTTAAAAATCTTTCCAAACCTAGTTAATAAAACAGAGCAATCATCAACGCGTCCTACCAGCAGAAAGTCGGTATGAAAACTGCCGCCGTTTGTGTAGCTCCGCCCCCTATCTGTGACGAATGCGGATACAGCAGAGCACAACCAATGGCGTGTTTTCCCAATTTGTGCATGAATTTAATCAACTTATTTAAACTCCGTTTTATGTAATATATATATTTTTTTATTAATCACTTGGATTAATCATTCATTCTGACAGCATTAATGTTTATTGTAGACAACCACACAAGGGTAATTGTTACTAAGCCTGCCCTGGGTACACTCATTTTCTTGTATGTTGCCCTCACAGATTCCTGCAGCTAAGCTTGGATGTACATTTACATTCCTATAAAGGTTACCGATGACATGCCTCTAAAGTTTGACTTTTTGCACCATTAAAATACTTTTAATGCAAAAGTAATGGCAACTAGTTATCATATTGTATCATATTTTTATCGCCGCAAAGGATGGTGGAGAGACGAGTGAGCTTATTTGCTGCCCAATGCAAATGGCTGGGAGTACTTTATTATGTTGTAGCACAATCTCGCAACAATAACACATGAGAAGACTAAAACACACATATCTAACACACACACACACACCCCTGGCCGAAACCACTAACCCAAACACCTTTTCCCAACAAGGTGAACACATAACAGCCCCATCCCGCAAAGCATGATGGTTCCCAAGCGAAACCCCGCCCCCGCCACAATATCTTCTTCTCCATAAAACATGTTAATGCTCAGTAGTACACATATATGGTTCTTTAATGTATTTGCATTGTACTAAAAAGCATTATTTTTCAATTGCCATATACAGTATCCCAAATCACTATGGCCGTTAAAAAACACAACAAAAAACAACAACACATTTTTCTTTTTTTTATGAGGTGTTAGTGCAGTATATACAGTAGGCCCGTGGCACAGCCTAAGCTTTTATCCTTAATGCTTTTTTCCCCTCACATTACTTTTACTATTATACTTTAAGTAGTTTTGAAACCAGTACGTTTACACTTTTACTTGAGTAAAAAGCTTGAGTTGATACTTCAACTTCTAAAGAAGTCATTTTAAACCCTAGTATCTATACTTCTACTTAAGTGATGAGTGACACCACTGGTGGTGGTTACACACAAACCTACAAGTGAAGTACACCCAGAAGGCGAGGACAATGTAGATAATTGTAGAAAAGGGACAATCTTATCATTTTGATTTATACACATTCACATTTCATACAAACCTAAATAATTTTTTGATTGTGTAAAGCTGCTTTGCGGCAATGTCAATTAATAAATGTCAATGTGAATTGAATTGAATTGAATAATTTGGGCCAACTTCGACAACCCTCGTTTCTTGCACAAATGCATTCCCTAAGACTTAAATGAAGCTACTGTAGTCTCGATAAGCTAAATTGAATTGGTATCTTTTAAAGTTCATTAAAAAATAGTTCATTTGTAGAAGTTCATTATACTCATGCTCTGCATGATAAACTTCACAGTCAAGGTGGTCGTGGCTGTACGTATGTGTCACCCAATGAGTTCATCATGTATGTACCATGTAATGCACCTACTGTAAGCTACCACAATCAAACCACAATTTTTTTTTTATGTCTGTATGTCTGTATGTCTGTCCAGCCAGATTTTGTCACGGGGTCATGCAAAACTGGCCAAACAGAATTTTATAAACCTTTGCCAGTCCTTCGGTATTTGCCTTAAGTTAAACCTGCACCATAAATGAAATAAACATTTAGTAGAAGAAAATTTATGAGCAATTTTTTTGCCAGATTATGTCACATCATCTTGCCCTTTTTTGGATAAATATATAATTTTTCGCTAAAGGTGGTCATGGTAGTATGTGTCACCCAACGAGTTCATCATGTATGTACTGTATGGTACCATGTAATGCACCTATTCTACCACAATCTGCATTACACAAACACGAAAACGCGACACAACATGGCTTAACTCAAAAAATGGCACGTACACTATGAAAACTAAACATTGCCAATTAAATCAAAAGTCTAAGTAAAAGGAAGGTTATGATCAGTTAAAGTATGTGCCACATGCTGATCAGCTTATTATTAGCTTTAACCTTTTTATTATTTCTACAAACTATTTACCGTAAAGGACGGGTACTGATGCTAGTTTTTAATAAAGTTGTGTGATTATGCAATTTAATCAGTCTTTTGTTGGTCAATGTGATTTGTTAAATTAATGACAGATATAATTCACACTTTAATGATTATCTGGGTACATTTATGGCAATTAATTATAAAAATTTATACATTTCTTAAAAATACTCATTCTTAAAAAAAGTTTTTGGCAAAAAATACAAACCATTTTCATCTTTTACAAATAACTTGCAAAATACTCTTGTTTGATGTATGATCTTGGCTTCTTCTTCTTCTTCGTCCTTTTCTTTTGAGTTTATTTGTGGTTGGTGCAATATGCAAAAACTGGACTGGAGCATGGAGAGGAGCATTATCACTTTGTACAAGCCATGACGTTTAAACAATCAGCAACACCAGTTACACAGCATCTCAGTGTTTGTTAAATATGTGATATTTCAAAAAGCTGAAAAATCAGACGATAAACCTTAGTGCTTCTGAATCAAATCGCATCGAATCGAGTCTCCCTCTGATTCACACCTTCAAACATCTTGAAAGGCTCGGACACGCTTTTTACCTGAGAGTTCAACTGTAAAGAGCTGAAATATTTCCTTTGGCTTGCTGAGTTGAAGGTTAGATTTAGATTTAGGTGCAGAATAGCATTAATAAGCTGACATAATAATTGTGTTAAGGTCCTCAAAAGGATAAGACAGGCGCATGTGTGCGAGAGTGTGTGTGTGGCAGAGAGACAGCCAGACAGGCTGTAGGAGGAAGATTTAATTCCCTTCCATATTTCATCATGTTTCTCCACAGGTATGGTTAATTCTTACTGGCTCAATTTCTAATCCAGAGCTCTTTCATTACCCACGCATGAACACATACTCCTCAGACACACACACACACACACACACACACACACTAGTCTGTATGTCTGACTCCCTCTCTTCTCTGTCGCTCTCCTGGGGACAGAAACAAAAGTTAATTGAAATAAATAAACTAGGGAGTGAATCAGAGTTGATTACATCTGCAAGGTGGGAAGTGATGCTGATTACAAGCACACGGAGAAGCAAAAAAAAAAGGGAAGAGGGAAAGAACAGAAAGAGAAAACGAGTGCGGTAGCAGTTAATGAAGACACAGACTTGTCTCTTGTCTTTAGAGAAAATATCACAGTCTCTGATCCTCTTCCAAATACCTCTCCCCCTTATCTCCCCAAACCATCCACCCAAAAAAATCTGTTCCTTTTTCCTGACTTTTTTTTTTTTCGTTTATTTTCCACTTATTGATTTTTACAAATACATTTTACATACACATTTTTTTCTCATTTAGAAAGCAATTATTTCTTATTCAAATAACTGTACAGGATATCAAATTAGTACCCCACATACTATACATACAATGAAGACTGGAAGAGTTGGGGAAATATATCCAAGGCTGTCATCATAAAAGGCTAAACGCTTCCACTTCACCCAATGCCATGCCCCGGACTGATATCAAATAAGATACTGAATGTTATGTTAAAGCAAGGATTAGCACCAGAATAAGCTCTCAGATGTTTGCTGAGCACCATCGAGCTCCTCTTCTTCCTCGTCTCTCCGTCTTGTCCTCTCAGGACATGGCACAAATAGTAAAAATTACAAGGGTTGTACTAAAAGTAATGCAAAAGTGGTTTGTCTTTGATGTTGGTTTCCCCGTCTTCATCTATCTGTGCACATCGATGGTGTCATCATTATAAAGCGTTCTGTAGCGCACTGGGAGACCATCAACTGGGCCTAATGGGATTTTCAAAGAGGATTTGAGAGTCGGGTTCAATGCCGGTGCAAATGCATGGCTCGTGATGGAGACCGCGCTGTGTTACTCTACCAAAATGTGCAATGTGAAAAACCTATGTCACTATTTCCACATGATCCATTAAAGGGGTTCCTGGGAGGCCAGCGTTTCAGACATGAAGCAGGTATACTAAGAAAACTTTAGAGCCTATGTTAATATGAACATTATGGTCGCTTTTGCATTACTTTTGGTACAGCCCTCGTAAAAAAACACTAGTAATACTAATACAAAAAACAACGACAAAATGTGTAGCACCACAGTAATGTACTTTTTTTTTTTTTTTTTTTACACAATCATTTGGCGAAGGATGTGAACAAAAATCCAAGCATGATCCGTGAACAAGGGGTCGCATTACAGAAACGTCCCGAATCGATGCGTTTACAACGTGTACAAGACGAGCTGAAAAAAAGGGAGAAACATAATTCTTTCAAGTGCTGTAACTTTCCATGCTAAAATTATTTAATAACGTTGAACCCTTTCCCCAGCTCTGATGCAAGGCAAATCACGGGACATTAATGCACCATTTCAGCGTTTAATTTACATTTAATCTCCAGCGTCAGTGCTTGATGTTAGTCAGTTTTCTGCCAATTTGCATAAAATTTCCTGTATAAGCTATTTAAAAATTAAATTTTTATCTTAAGCAGAGATTAAATGAGAGCCTGCTAAGTGAACGAATGTTTTTAGCTTCTTCATTACAGCATAAAAGTGCATAATTGGTGGACCGCTGTGTTGCAGGGAGGGATAAATCACTTTAAGATGTGTTACTGGAAAAGAATGAACTTTTGGGTGACAATAACTCATACCACACAGTCATTTATAATATTTCGCCAGTTCCCTACTAGTAAGTGTTACTTAGATAGATTACGGTTCCTAATCTCCTAAAGTTCCTAATCTTTGAAAGAAATTCACTTTAACTATTATTTTGGTTTCAGGAGGGGGCGTTGTAATGAAATTTCTAGTGAATGAAGACATAAACGCGATTGTTGTTTACAGGAGACCACAAGCACAGTACGGTGATGAGTCTCTTAGCTGCAGGAAAACATTTAAATGGTGCAAACATTTTCAAAAATGTCCGTGAATGACGATCCGAACCAAAGTGGCTCGGATACCACTGCAGTCGTTCCACTGAACATTTGGTGAGTGGAACACCTGAATCATGTGGGAACTGTACACACAATCATTCACCACCACCACCACCACCTGCACATTACAGGAACTCGCCTGGGAGTCATCGCCACTTCGCCCTTGGTGGTCCTGATCTCACGCCAAGCCATTTCCACATGTTTGGAAAAGACATTAACGGAGTTCTTGAAAGACCAGCGTTTCAGACACGAAGCATACAGACCAGTCAAGGCTCCGGCAGACTGAGAAAACGTTCTACCTCGATCGTATCCAAGCACTTGTGAAAGTCAAAACTGTGCCAGTGCGAATTGTTCTAAACTTGCCAAGATTTAAAATCATATAATGCAAATTTTTCTGTGCTTGCCAAGATTTTAACTCTTAGACCTGGACATATGAGATTAATTATCCTGCTTTAAAAGTGATTTACTAGCTTCTTATCTTATTTTTAGACTGAACAAAATCATTTAGGATTTCTTTTCATGTTGCAGATTTCCTTGCTGCACAGACTAACCGGAGTCGACATTCGAACCCCAGTCTCTGTAGGGTTGATTATATTTCATTCATTATTTGGTTCATTCATGAACCAGTTCTACCTAGCATCTACAGTACACATGCTGTATTTGTCTCTCTTTTTTTCTCTTTTGGTATACAATGTGTCACTATGACCAGAGGTGATAGCAATCCAAGACACTGGACAATAAGCATCAGACATCAATTTCCTGCATCTTTTGAATTTCTACCGATTGGATGCTAAGATAGGAGAGAAATTATACGAATCATCTTAGCGGGTTCAAAAAGACCTGGCTGGAAAGAGGAACATTTGTCATAGACAATCTTTAACGGTTCCTCAACCTTGTCATGAACTCTTTAGATCTTTAGAAGTTGGACTGTTTTTCGTAATACAACCCCAGGACTGAAATTAAGATGTATTAATGTATTTGAAAAAAGAATAAAATAAAACCATGTACCAGAGAAGAGCAACACTGAGCAGTAAACTCATCATTACTAATTGAACTCTAGACCCCATGCAGATCTCTCTACTGCTTAGAAATGAAACAGACTAACAAAATGCCAACCATATGACCCGACCTGAAGAAACAACACCAGCAGCCTGCGTCCTATGTCAAAAGGCTACGGTTCGTCCTAATAATCCGCTCTGCACGACCCACCCTGCTTGAAGCACAAGCCGCGTACAATGCTGTTTATTTATTATGACACACTGATTAAAGATGAGCAGCGCTGCAAAGCTGATGAGTGACAGAAAGCATCTAAGAGAACAATTAACGAGATCTGGGCGTTGTTTCCTTGTCAAAACTGTTCTGAGGTATAAACGCTTCCTTTGGCACAGCAGCGCGGTCGAGGCGAAGAGAAAATAAAAGATTTAAAGACGCACTCCTCGACGTGGTTGCCAATCTCTCAAGTGCCGAATTAATTAAGAATTACGTACGATAAAGTCTGCCTGCTATACTGCGGACTGTGTGGCCCATGTGGGGGTGAATTACACAAATGTGTGTGTGTGTGTGAGTGTGTGTACAGTATGTGTTTGTCTGTCTCTCAGTATCAGGTTCAATTAGAGGTTGCTTATTAATTCATTCCCACATTGCAGACGAGCAGAGACAAAAATAAACAAGAGTTTTTTTTTCTTTTTTTTTTTCTTTTTTAAATGTCCACACACACAGAAAGTTCTGCTTTGCTTGGTTCCACAAGGGTCGATCCTTGTTCACAAAAGTTCAACAACAACAAAAAAACAAAAACATGCATGCCACAGTACCGCCCACAGCATGCACTCTACATAAAAATAATAAATATTGCGTGTGGTGCAGACCAAGTCACGAGTCCCAATTGCTTCAGTCAATTGGTTAACCGTTAAAACACACAGGTCCGAGCTGGAAGCCGAACTTCTGGTTGGTGTTCCCGAAGTCTGATGCGGAAACGTCGATGACGGGGAGCAGCTCCGATCTCGGAGAGTTGATCACCAGCACTGTCCTGTCCTGGCCTTTGCGCGTCTGCAAGGGAACACGACACAACTCAGTTAGTAGAAATAAGACACAAATCAAAACGCTTGCTCTAAACATGTCTGCGTGTTGTGTCTTGTTTTTTTTTTAGTCGGGATAGGGTCCAGCTCTATTCAGCTCTTTTATGTGGATTTTGTAAATAGGAATAAATACGAAAAAGCTACCACCATCCTGCCACAACCCACCTTAAAAAACACACACACAATTCTAAATTTGACTGGAGTGGATGATAGGTCTAGCAATGGTAAAAAAAAAAAAAAAAATGATGATGGATTTTTTTTTTTAATGGAACAAATGTGGTGTTCTTTTTTTCCCCTAGAATAAGTGGTTCAGCTCGCTGTGAGGTGTTTCATCTGCTAGAAAAATAACAGAAAAAGCAGAAGTAGTAGAACATTTGTCCAACATTGAGATTAGGTCATGCTTCACATCTTTACTGTGTTATGATTGGTTACAAGAATTCATTCTCGTCTATGATTGGTTAAATCCTTCATTAGGCGACGCTAAATTGCTTTAAAAGTATGAACGAGTGTATTGTATGTGTGGAATCACCTCATCTAGTATACTCATGAAACGGCAACAACCAGATTATATTTCCTCACAGCTGAGCAAAGGTTTTGATAAAACATGTTCTAAGTATAACGTTACAGGAGTGTTGCAGGAACAGAAAACTCAGTATTCCCAAGAAAAAGAAAAAAAAAGCAACAAAGAAGCTTTTGCATTTACATTTCTGTGAAAACATTTATAAAACGTAAAATCTCCTGAATTTGGATTGTTTACTGGAAAAAAGCCAAAAGGCTGGATTTTTATTTATATGTAAAATAAACACTCCTGCTCAGATACAGGTTTGTCAAAGGTGTCGCTTTGTTCATATACATGCTCCTCTTCTCCATGTTCTGGGTTCGATTCCTGCCTCGGGTCTGTGTGCATGGAGTTTGCATGTTTCCTCGCTCGGTGGGTTTCCTCCGGGTTGTTCGGTTTCTTCCCACAGTTCAAAGACATGCAGTTTAGGCTGATTGGCGTTCCCAAATTGCTCGTAATGTATGAATGAGCGTGTGAGCATGGATGTGTGCCCGGCGATGGATTGGTCCACTTTCCGAGATGTACCCCACCTCATGCCCTAGTTTTGATATATAATACCTTTTTTATATTTCGTTAGGAAACATCCTGGGTACATTTACATAGACAATACTTCTTCATTCTGACTGACATCATTTGGATTAAAGATTATCTGTCTACATGGACGATGATCTGATAAGATGTGTGTTTTCATGCTCAAAGCGTTTAATCAGACTATAACATTTCTGCTGCGAGGTGCTCAATCAAACATTTCTGCATACCAGCTACGAGGTGCTCATTCTCTAAACTTAGGGTTTAGATCCCTTTAGCTAGCACCTTATGCGATAAATGCCACCTTGTGCATTATGATTGGTTGCAAGAATTAAGTTTCATCTACTGTATGATTCATCTACTGTATGTGTGTGGTGGGCCAATCAGAGCTCGTCCTGAGCCAGAGACCCAGTGGATAAAAGTAAAGATGACAGTGACAAGTCGGGACAATCTGCTCTGATTGAGGTGATTACATGATGCACACGATTTCTTTTAACTCAGCTGTTATTCTGATTATTAGTGTAATATTAGGCTCCGTATGCTGTAAACGCACATACAACAGATTATTTATTTTTTATTAAAGCAAACATCCAAGCGTGATATTCTTTATTTATATAAACTTAACTGTCTATCAAGGACATGATGGATGAAATAAAGAAATAAAAAACCTCATTGGATAAAAGAGCGGTGCACGCTGGGTAGTTCAATCTCTTGTACTGCCATTTTGCCATTAAGTCATTTTGCATTAGCAATTTCTTTTCAGAAATTCTTTTTCTCGCTCGCTCTCTCTCTAATTGCGAGATGTTTGAAACGGAAAAAAAACACAGCTTGTGTCTTGTTACTTGCCATCTTTTTTTGTGAGAGAGAGAGAGAGAGAGAGAGAGAGAGAACGAGAGAGAAAAGAGATAGCAAGAATAATTACACGCTTGGTTAAAACCGCAGAATAGCGCCTGAAATATCTTTTCTCTCTTCAAGATTCAGATCGACTGCGGCTGTGTACTCGCTTTTTTTGTGCAAACACGCCGTCATGCTGAGTTCAAATTACAGCGGGGATTGCAGGAAGTTTCACAGACGGTCTCTCTGTGAGACCGGGAGAGATGGAGAAAGAGAGAGAGAGAAAGAGAGAGAGAGAGAGAGAGAGAGACTGGAATACCTGGTGGATTACTGTGCTTTAAAATTTGAATAATGGCTCCCCCCAAAAAAAGCAAAATAAATAAATAAACAAAGGATCTTTTCTCTTGCTTATCAGAAGAACACAGATCTGTTACCGAGTAAACAAGATAAAGTAAACAGAATGACATTTAGATAAGAAGCACGTGAAAATGACATTTACTTCAGAAGCGTACAAATCACCGCTGGTCTGCAGACTGGATCTGAGGTGGCGCAGACGTTATCAGATAAAATGAATTCGACGCTATCGTGCTAATCTTATCGCATTTAGTTAAATAAAGACGTAGCTGTCCTTGGTGCTGATTTCAACATAACTAATAGTCTTACTATGAGTGCTCAAAGATATGATAAAATTATCATATTACAACTATTATTATTATTTTTATTATTATTATTATTATTATTATTATTATTATTATATGTGATGTGTATGATATACAGCTCTGGAAAAAAAAAAGAGACCACTGCAAAATAATCAGTTTATGTTTTTTTTCTTACAGGTGCATGTACTGGTGAGATGAACAGCTTTGTTTCATTTTTTTGTGAACTGCTAACAATATTACTCCTAAATTCGAAATATAATTATTGTTATTTAAAGTGTATATTTAAAGGAAATGACGACATCACAATACATCAAAATAACCCGAGATCATGCAGCATTTGCAGAGGTTTAATAACTTAAATAAAACAGAATGCAAATAATTTGCAGACAAATTGTGTTATTTTGATGTGTTGAACATTTGATGATCCATTCAACAGGTAAACACCTATTGCCATAAAAACATTTTGATTGTTTTTCTCTTATAAGAATAAATAAAATAAACTTTTGTGAGAAGAAATCGCGTGCACCATATAAACACCTCAATCAGAACAGACTGTCTGATCAAAATGAGTTCGTTGTGTAAACCTTTGATAATCCTTTAACAGCTAAATATTAGCCATGTAAACACTTGAACCGACTGTTTCTGCTTTTTTTCCCATTGCTAGGGATGATGCAGCAAATCAAGGACTGTGATTGGTTGACAAAAAATAACCTCTCTAAAGGTCATGAAATGTGTTTTTTGTGAAAATAGAATACATGATAATAGAGCAGATAGTGGAATCTTAATGTTTGTATATGAAGAAATTGTATAATCATGACTACAGGCTACTTTATGCAAAGTTTCTGTTATAGGCTAAATATCTTAAAGGTAATTAAACAGCCAAATGTTGAAAATCTCTACTTTTGAAGCAACCAATTTCCACACAGTAGTTTCTATATTTAAGTTCTTACATTTATTTTTTATACTGATTTTATTACTTGTAATTCATTTTAGATTGATGAGAGCAAAATGGCTGACCTTTTACCAATTTAAATGATTGCAGGACAGTCTATTTAAGTTGCATCTTTGGATGGTATGTAGCCAACAATCCAAGAGAGATGGGAGGGAGTAAGACAACAAGAAAACCAGATTGGACAGCAGTGTTTACTTTTAGCTTTAAGTTTAGTGTTTGGAGAATATTTCTTCTTACCGTCATTTTGTCCTCTGCTATAGAAACAGTAGAAGTCCTCCTCTCTACTCTTAGCAATTTTTTTTTGGCATTTATATGTTTAAGGAATCATTTTTATCTTTAGTAGGATTTATTTCTAAATTTATGGGGAAATTTTTAAGAAAGTGGCATAATTCTAAGGACTTTCTTAGAATTTAATCACTAGGAGCAACTTTTAGGCTTAAAAAGCACCCTGATTAGTAAACTGCATGAGAACAAACTCCTCTTTCTCACCCTTATTTACTTTTATCCACTGGGTCTCTGGCTAAGGAACGAGCACGATTGGCACACATTTCACACATAGTGAAGCCACCTAACCAATCACAGACAAGAGAAATGTTGCAACCAATCATGACGCAGAAGGTGGGATTTATCGGAAAAGATGTGAAGCTAAAGGGGTCTAACCCCCAAGTTGACAGATTAAAGACCACACAGCAGACAGGACCACTTTATACACGTCAACACTTTGTGCATGTAAACACATGTCATGTTTAAATCTTTAATGCTAATGATCAGTCAGGATGAAAACATACTGTCCATGTAAACATACTTATTTTTTTTCCGTCTTTGCTACATTCACAGCTCACCTGGCAGCCGTCGTACTGAGGTGTTATGAAGGGAGTTTTGTCACGCGTCATCTCCTCGTCGTTGCTGGCTCGGAAACGCAGGGAGTGCTGGTGCCCCTGGCTGGTGGCGTCGTACCAGCCGGCTGAGTTCTGGCAGATGTAGGTGAAGCTCTGTCTGGCTGTGGCGCTTAGAAGCTTTAGGAAGGTCAGCTGGACCACAGGGACGGTGATGCCATCAGCGTCTATATAAGTGAACTGCAGGAGGGGTAAACACAGTTCATCATTAAACTGTGCATGGATATCAGAGAAAAGCACAAACAGACCCTGTTTTTAATGTGTTTGTGCAATGTTGGTGCTCATTAGTCAATCCTGATGTGGGTTGATGGAGCACCCTGGGAGTACTCCTGAGTTTAGGTTATTCTCAAGAGACTCACAATCTTCTGCTCATAAAACGAGCACGGTGACATCTGACTGAGCAAATCTGAGTGACAAGGTCGCATGTGTCAGATCATATGAACAGGCTTGTGGTGAGCAAAGTCTCCGCCGCAGCTCTGAACTCTTCTTTAATGAGCTGGGACTGATGGAGATATTTCATATGCACTCACAAGAGTTTGGCCCGAGGCTTCGAAACGCAGACACATACTAATTCCTCCTCCAAGACCGCATTCATTATTTATTTCTTTATTTTTTAATTCCATTTACTGCCAGACACTGAGTTATTCATATCACTTCGTGATTTCAGCATAATCCCTGAGCCTCTTCTCTTCCCTTAATTACATATTAAACATTTAATAATGCTCCAATGATCCGATGGCTATAATAATAGCTCAATATATGTAATTATACATAATACATATGCGTCGTACCTCGTTTTCTGAAGGTCGGAAAGTCGGAGAATGGAAGAACAAAACAAGCTGAGGTACTAACGGTACAGAACATACTTCTTGTCTTTAAGATGAGCGAATTAACATGAACACTTTTTCATATTTTTGCGTGATTATATAATTTAGGGCTTTCCTCATGGAAGTAATGCAAAGTAATACATTTAACAGAGGCAGAAAAGTCACTGTAGCAGCTGTGTGCTCATGTTAATACAACTCATTTAAACCAGTTTTTCAGGTTCATATGAAAATATAAAGTACTGTGTTAAATTTTTTTTTTGTCTCTTACTTTTGGCAAGAGAATTTTTTTTTTTTTTTTGTTAAGCCACACATTGACGTATGAATCATTTAAGCATAAAAAAGCTTCTAACGTACTTTAAGGCAAGAACAAGTGAGAAACAGGTGCAGATGTTAACAGATGATCAGGCCAGTAATTAGTACACTGATAATGCTGGATGAACGCTAAGTGGTTGGAACAGACGAGAGGGGAAATAAGGTTGTTGATTGTATTGTATCTTTAGGCACTCTGCAGCCTGACACAGTAGAAGTTATTCCCATTGCTTAAATTTCATCTACATCATTTAATTTCATTTAATATAAAGAAATGAGGTGTCTCAAGACTTTTACAGGGTACCATATAGTCTTCTTCTTTGTCTTTTTGTTCCCTTTCAGGGATCACCACAGCGAATCATTTGCCTCCATCTAACCCTATCCTCTGCATCCTCTTCTCTCAAACCAACTAACTTCATGTCCTCTCTCACTGCATCCATAAATCTCCTCTTTGGTTTTCCTCTAGACCTCCTGCCTGGCAGTTCCAACTTCAGCATCCCTCTACCAATATATTCACCATCTCTCCTCTGAACATGTCCAAACCACCTCAATCTGGCCTCTCTGACTTTATCTCCAAAACATCTAACGTGGGTTGTCCCTCTGATGAACTCATTCTTGATCCTATCCATTCTTGTCACTCCCAAAGAGAACCTCAACATGTTCAGCTCTGCTACCTCCAACTCTGCCTCCTGTCTTTTCTTTAGCACCACTGTCTCTAAGCCGTAGAGCATCGCTGGTCTTACCACTGTCCTGTACACCTTTCCTTTCATTCTCGCTGATACTCTTTTATCGCACAACACACCGGACACTTCCAACCTGCCTGTACCCGCCTCTTTACCTCCTTTTCACACTCTCCGTTGCTCTGTACCGCTGGAAGTACTTAAAATCCTGCACCTTCTTTACCTCTGCTCCCTGTAGCCTCACTGATCCTCTTGGGTCCCTCTCATTTACACACATGTATTCCGTCTTGCTGCACCTAACCTTCATTCCTCTGCTTTTCAGAGCATACCTCCACCTCTCCACATTTTCCTCCACCTGTTCCCTGCTCTCGCTACAAAGCAAAATGTCATCTGCAAACATCATAGTCCATGGAGACTCCTGTCTTACCTCATCTGTTCATCCTGTCCATCACCAGAGCAAACTAAAAGGGGCTTAGAGCCGATCCTTGATGCAGACCCACCTCCACCTTAAACTCTTCATTCACACCTACAGCACATCTCACCACTGTCTTACAGCTCTCATACATGTCCTGCACCACTCTAACATACTTCTTTGCCACTCCAGACCTTCTCATACAATACCACAGCTTCTCTTTTGGCACCCTGTCATACGCTTTCTCTAAATCTACAAAGACACAATGCAGCTCCCTGTTACCTTCTCTGTACTTCTCTGCCAGCATCCTCAAAGTAAATACTGCATCTGATGTACTCTTTCTAGGCATAAAACCATATTGCTGCTCACAAATGCTCACCTCTGCCCTTAACCTAGCTTCCACTACTCTTTCCCACAGCTTCATTGTCTGGATCATTAGCTTTATACTTCTATAATTGCCACAGCTTTGCACATCTTACCTTGTTCTTAAAAATTGGCACCAACACACTTCTCCTCCATTACTCTGGAATCCTCTCACTCTCCAAGATCTTGTTAAACAAACTAGTCAGAAACTCTACTGCCACCTCTCCTAAGCACTTCTATACCTCCACAGGTATGTCATCAGGACCAACAGTCTTTCCACTCTTCATCCTCCTTAAAGCCCTTCTCACCTTCACTTTTTTCCTTGCCACTGTCGCCCTCGGCTTGCTCACCAGGGACAAACTGACCATTTTGATTCATACAAATTCACATTTCATACAAACTTAAATAATTCTTTTGACTGTGTGAAGCTGCTTTGCGGCAATGAAAATTGCTAAAAGCGCTATACAAATAAAATTGAATTGAATTGAATTGAACTTCTACTAATATTTGCTACTTCCTGTTCCACAACAGTCACCTCTTCTACTCTTTGTTCTCTTTCGTTTTCCTCATTCATCAACTCCTAAAAGTACTCCTTCCATCTTCCCATCACCCTCCTGGCATCTGTCAGTACATTTCCATCTCTATCTTTAATCACTCTAACCTGCTGCACATCCTCCCCATCTCTATCTCTCTGCCTTGCCAACCTGTACAGATCCACCTCTCCCTCCTTACTGTCTAGCCTAGCATACAAGTCCTCATATGCTCTTTGTTTGGCCTTTGCCACCTCTACCTTCACCTTATTCTGCATCTGCCTGTACTCCTGTCTACTCTCTTCAGTCCTCTCAGTGTCCCACTTATTCTTAGCTAGCCTCTTTCCCTGTATACACTCCTGGACTTCCTCATGCCACCACCAAGTCTCCTTGTCCCCTTTCCCCTTACCTGATGATACACCAAGTACCCTTCTACCTGTCTCCCTGATCACATTGGCTGTAGTTGTCCAGTCAACTGAAAGCACCTCCTGACCACCCATAGCCCGTCTCAACTCCTCCCTAAAGACTACACAACATTCTTCCTTTCTCAGCTTCCACCACTTTGTCCTCTTTACCTTCCTCACCACCAGGGTTATTTTGCACACCACCATTCTGTGTTGTCGGGCTACACTCTCCCCTACCAACACTTTAAACTCTTTCAGATTACAACGTCGACACAAGATGTTGTCGACCTAAGTGCTTCTGCCCCCACTCTTATATGTCACCCTATGTTTCTGCCTCTTCTGGGAGAAAGTATTTACTACTGCCATTTCCATCCTCTTTGCAAAGTCCACCACCATCTGTCCTTCTACATTCCTGTCCTGAAAACCAAACATACCCATCACATTTTCATCACATCTGTTCCCTTCCCCAACATGTCCATTGAAGTCTGCACCAATCACCACTCTCTCACCTATGGGGATGCTCTGCATCACTTCATCTAACTCACTCCAGAATTTCTCCTCTCTTTTAACTCACATCCTACCTGTGGGGCATAACCACTAACAACATTGAACATTATCCCTTCAATTTCCAGCTTCAGACTCATCACCCTATCTGATACTCTCTTCACCTCTAGAACATTCCTTACAAACTCCTCTTTCAGAATAACTCCTACTCCATTTCTTCTCCTATCCACACCATGGTAAAACAATTTGAACCCTGATCCTAAGCTTCTGGCCTTGCTACCTTTCCACCTGGTCTCCTGGACACACAGTATATCCACCTTCCTTCTCTGCATCATATCAACTAATCTTTTCGCTTCCCTGTCATGGTCCCAACATTCGAAGTCCCTACTATCACTCCTAAACTACTGCCTTTCCAGTTCTCTCTCTGCTTTCCAACACGCCTTCCTCCTCCCTCTTTCTTCGACCAACAGGGTACCATACGGTATGTCTTAAAATTTTCTATATATTTAATTAAACTAATATGTATTAGTTAATGAAACTTTGCCAGTCCTTTGGAATTTGCCTAAAGTTAAATCTGCACCATAAATTAAATCAAAATGTTAAGTAAAAGGGCTGTTATAAGCAGTTTTTTGCCAGATTAACTCACAGCAGCCAATGCTTTGTGGAACAAATACAGCACTTTTGCTCTTAAAGTGCATTTGCGTTCATTTGTGTCAATCAACAGAGCCAATCAAAATTAGTTAACCGTAAGTACAGAGCATGAGGAAGGACAAATCATGGTATATTGTTCCATAGTTTATTATTTCCGCAGGGAGTTTAAAACAAGTTTGCCTCATATGTTGCAAGACTGTGGTTCTAATTAAAGCAGTAATGTTAAAGCAAAAAGCCACTATGAGATAAAACATGGTGAGTAAGAGCAAACGTATTCACAGTGGTCCCAGGTGAGGCACTGACATACCTAAACTAACAGTGTTCTGCGCTCAATTCAAAATGTTGTGTAAACGCGATGTTATGAACAGTTAAGTGCCGAATATAATAATCTATTTTAACCACAGAGTGTTTTTGACTGATGACGAAAGAAGTACAACTTAGCGTGAGCAAGGTAAAAATCTGTAGTTCTTTGTATTAATAAGTTAGGCAGAGAGTTCTGCCGTACAGAAAGACAGGCAGACATGCACATGGGCTTCAATCTGAAATAATAATAATACCACTGCTAGTTTATAAGTTAAATGAAAAAGGTTATTACATTTATCATCTTAGCAAAGTTTCTAATTCAGCACATTGATAAAAAGCCCTGTACCCAAGAGATATTCTGTTCTGTAAGAGTCTTGCAACCTTTAAAAAATTTGCCTAGGATATATAAGAGGGCTATACCACGGTAAACTATAGTACAAGTAGTGTTACCGTGGTACTTCAGACATTACTGGGACATTATGGAGAACCAGGGGTCCTGTGGTAGTACTATGGTGTGTATCATGACACTTTAGTAAATAATATGGTACTTACAGTACAGTACCACAGTACAGTAGCTACCATAAACCTGCTGACCTTTGATAACCATTGTAGTACTTACCACAAAAACTATCAAAGTTTAGCAGGTACCTAATGAGGTATGTTTGTACATAATGTACCATATTAGATATGTTTGTACATACTGCTGGTACGGTATAGTAGTCAGTACCATATTACTGTATGTAATATTAAGAGCTTTAACATAACCTATGGTATTTAACAAATGTTACATGCATACAATGGTACCATACTATGGTCATAATTATGGTACATAAACATGTATTCCAGGACACTCTTACCTGTTTGCCCCTCCTGAAGCGGCTGTACCAGCTGCCCGGCTGCTCTTTGCTCCAGGCTGCGAGTTTCACCTGTATTTTGATGATAGAGATACAGATCAGACGTGTGTAGGTGCGCGTGAATCAAGGCTGGGTAAACGTGACTGTGCTTTGGGACCCACCGTTTCGATCTGTTTATCCGGGTGCAGGCAGGTTTCCCCATCACCCGTGAAGTTGCAGAATACTCTGATAGAATCTTTATGGCAGCCCTGATTTGGGTCAATCCAGTACTCACCTAAAGAGTGGGGTGGGGGGGTGCGCATGGGGGGAGAGCAGTTAAATACTTAATTTAGCGTGCAATATTATTGAATGTAGAGTGTTTGATTTAGCAAATGAATAAAAAATGAAATTATGATCGTTAAATCAGGGCGCACCTGCAGAGTCAAAACTACAGGAGATTGATTTGCTGTGAGGAGTTCAGTCACAAAGAGCTAAGGGGTTGATATTCAGCCTGTTTCTTTTCAATGTGAATTTTCTTGCAGCAAAATAGGTTGAAGTGTTCAATATCTGATTGTGTCTGCACAATCTCTAATGTGTTCCTTCAAATAAAGCGCTAGCCTGCGTGATGCGACTCGATCGTACCGTCTTTATAATGCGGGTGGCACATCATTAGCTCTTTGCAGGTGCGTGCCGGACTCTCGAACGTTCCCAGAGGTTTCCTCATCAACTCCACCTCCATCTTCATGGAGTTCAGGGACGCGAACACCTCCTCCATTCCCTCAGGGTCTTCCAGAGGTGCATCGGCCTGCAGGAAGTCCTCCATGTTCAGCTGAACCTCGGCTTCCTGCTCCTCTTCTGCGGTCGCAGCTTCTGCGTTGGCTCTTCCTCTCTTCCGGTCCGAGTTCCTTCTACGTTTCTTGCGTCCCTCTCGGATAGGCAGCGGCTCGATCATGGTAGCCGGTGGACCCTGAAGGTACAGATAGTGAGAGGAGTCATAAAGATGGTTTTGTTTAAGACGCAGTTTGTAATTTCTAGCGCCCCCTGTTTCCAGTGAGGTGAATTGACTAAGGCGAAGTAGTTCTATTCTACATCAGTGCTGCAAAATCCACCTTGCGTTTAATTTTTTTAATTAAACTAAGTCTTAGATCCAGAGAAACATTTAAATATTAAAAATTGCATTTTTTAAATCATACACCTTTAAAGCATTTCAATGAGAACTATCCAGCAAAACTATCCTGAGACAAAAAAGTCTAGGCTGCATATAAGTTCCCTGAATGAAAGAAACTAATTTTTTTCCATTAAACTAAGGGTTTCAAGTTCAATAATAATAATCCTCATAATGTTAATGTGGGTCGTGTCTTTCCATCGCTAAATTACCAAGTACTTATCTGTGGACAAAAAAATGAAGAGCTTATCTTATCATTTTGTTCATTTTAATCTCAGACTTTTTTTATCCACCATCTTTGTTAGAGTAAAGATTTAGATTTTTTTTTAACCTTGAGATACGGTATAAAGCACCACAGTTAATAAAGGGTTATGAGGTAATATGTCCTGCTAAAATGAACGGTATAACTGTTTATCATGAAGCGTGTATGTGTCATTATGTTCAATATGTCATTATGTTCAACATGCAGGTATAAAATTCTAAAATCTGTATATCTGTCAAGAATGTTTCACCATTCAAACATTCAATAATCACTTCAATGAACCGGAACCTTTTTATTCAGATTTTACAGCCTGTGCAAGCTCACAATTGTAAAATCCCTGACATAAGCTTTAATAAGCCATAAAGGGAAGATTTATGAAGGTCTTACAGGTAGTCCTGGTGGGCCTGCTGGTCCCTGGTCTCCTCTCGGACCGACCGGACCCTGATAAGGGAAGAGAAATAAAAATGAAAGAGAGAACCTAAATCACTAATTACAGCATCCGAACACTTCCCTAGTACCCTGTTACCATCTGGCAGTGGGCTCGAAAGGATTATTAGGAGATGAGCAGCAGAAATGTTCTCTCACAAGGGTTTTACAAACACAATGCAATAAAAAAGCAGGGCTGCCTTTTTTATAAAAAAAAAGAAAAAAAACCCAACAACAATGACTTGTATACAGGCTCTCAGAGACAATGATACAATACAACACTAACACTGCATTAAACAAAGAAAAGGCGAAGGGAAACTGACAGAATGAGGAAAAGATGCAGAATGATAGAGACGCATTGACAGGACATTGAAGGTACTTTGAATTGAAGGGGTGTTCAAGTCAAAGTGGGTCTTTTGATTGTGCAAAATAACAGTACTACCGTTATTTCCTATATATAAACCTATATAATCCCGGCATTTCACCAGTGCTTGGATACCAAAAGTGATGTGGCAATAACTCCCAGTTCTTGTAATGTGCAAGTGGTGATGGTAAATGATTGTGTGTGCAGTTTCCACAGACAGATGTGTCTCTTCGACAAGTTGGCAAAAAGTTATTAGTCGATTTTCAAGGAGCAGGCGTTCCACTCGCTGAAAGTTCCCGGGAATGACTGCAGTGGATTCAAAACCCCCTTGACTGTGGGAACATCTTTCACAAATGCATTCCAATGTTTTACTCAAGCTTAAAGTCTGCACTATGCTTGAAGGCTATTGCAAATGTCATCTGGTTTTTATGCCTTCATTTACTAAAAAGTTCATCACAAGTCCCGGTTTGACTTGAATGTCTCTATTAATAAAGGAATATAAAGAAGGATGTACAAACCTCATTACCCTTGGATCCCTTTTCACCCATGGCACCCTAATAATAGGAAGATGAGAAAGTAAGTCCAGGAATGTGCACATCTGCATTTGTCTATAACTGTGAAATAAACTCCATGTTCAGCTTTTAATGAACATAAAATTTACTGTACATAAATATCTAAAACAACGTTTGGCTATTTATTAGAAACATTAGTTTTCCAGTTTAATAAGTTACTAAGGCTTGGATTAAACCCAAGGGATCAGACAGATAAACTTATAATAATAATAATAATAATAATAATAATAATAAACTGTGATTTATACTGTACAATAACTTACTATAGGCTGATTTCCATTGCTAACTATACATTTACAAAACCCCATTTGGAGAACCCACAGCTCTAGACTTTTGCATTCATTATGTAAAGTCTAAAAAAATGTTTTAAAAAGATTTAATATGGAAACAATTCACAGAACATTATTGAAAGTAATATAAATGTCAACTTTTATTCCACTTCCTATATCTTTAAGAGCTTTTTTTGTGTGACTGGCTGTTGAGAAGTTTCCTTTGCAGACAAGACTCACATATTACAACACCTTTCACCTGAAGGGATTCTGGCAAAGAGTGTCTGATCACACAATCCCATAAACAAGGAACAGCTACAATGGAGTCTTACTAAAGTTAAGAGTAAAAACCTGATATGACGGCAGCGCAAAGACTTCGGGCTGCAAAAAAGATCTAGTAGTTTTCAATACTGCATGCCACCAAGACAATTGTATTTCTGCACCATTATATTAATGTTTAAAATGCAGCAGTGAGCTGAGGAAGATTGTAATCGCATAAACTTAGCACCAGGGACAGGTAATAAAACACACTATTGTTATCCATGGCAAGGATCAAATCACATGCAGACAGGGTTAATGATGGAGGATCCATAATCAGGATCAAGAGTGAAAACATGTCTCAGTAAAATAGCAGATATAAAAACGCATGCTAATACTTTTCTACCAGAGAACAAGAGATCACATCTGATGAATAGACAAAAGTAAAAAAAAAAAAGAGACAAAGGGAGAAGCTGAAACAAAATAAATGACGAAAATGTGACTCTAAGAAGAGCATTGATCAGTACTTACAGAAAGCCCAGGAGGTCCAGGAGGTCCGGTAGGACCAAAAGATCCAACAGCGCCCTGTATGTCACATGGCAAATTTACACTATTAATCAGTAAAAGATGCAGACTCTAAGGGAGCTTTTACACTAGTTATTATAGCTTTGCATTGTGCACATGTATGATTGCTTCCCCTTTCCTATCCCCTGCTGGTCGGTTACACATTAGTAATACTGTCCTGTACTCGCGTACACTTGTGTATGTAACTTCTGATATGGTAGATGGTAGTGTGCAAGTACTGGGTTTGCAAACCACCAATACACACAAGTAAGAAGAAGAGTACAAGAAAGGCAACATTTGCAGTGTGTCTAATGTTATTGATATTTTGCCAAAAATGTCAAGACCGACCCTCACATGCATTACTACTTATTAGCTACAGTATGACTGTGCAGTTCAGAGTTCTAAACAGCACTCCACTTCTGTATTCAGTTACAGGTACAGGTGGCTTTCATATTTGATTCAAACCATGCCCGAGAATACAGTATCACGCTCAAAACAACCTTTCCAAGTGAAAAGCAGAGTTTCACGATATGCAAACTTATCAGACACATTGGCAAGTGTTTGAGTTCCTAGTGTGAAAGCACCCTAAATTAATGATAATGTTTTTGATTGATGTATTATACAGTATACTGTACGTGCCCCATCTCCTTTGGGACCAGGAATTCCTTCGTTTCCAGGCAAGCCACGGTCACCCTTCTCCCCCATGTCTCCCGGAGGCCCGATGAGTCCGATCAACCCCCCGTGACCCTACAGAATACACAAAGAGTAATAATTACAAAAAGTAATACATACCATGTTAGCAGATACTAATTTTCTCACATAGATTTTGCATTATCCGTCAGACTTGGCTCAGGCACATGAGGCTCTGGGTTGCTGATGAGAGTTGGGTTTTAAACAACACCACTGCTGGGTTACCACTGTTGGCCCAACCCTATGGCCCAATGTAGGGAGTCCTTAATGCCTGGCCCAAGCCTGGAAAAATAGGTCGGTTGTGGCCAGAAGGGCGTCTGGTGTAAAACCTGCACCAATAACTTGTAAACCAAATAATACAATGTGGCAACTCCCATGAAAGAAAGAAAAAAAAAGAGCCTTGAAAGGTACCAGATATAATCTAATTAACAATAACAGGTGAGACAGTGCCTGTGGTAAAAGTTTAGGACTAAACTAATCAATTTTGCAACTCCCAAGAAAGGAAGAAAAAATGCCTTAAAGGGTACCAGATATAATCTAATTAACAAGTGAGCTGCCGCCTTTAGTAAAAGTCTAGGACACTATAAGGATTAGCTCCCCCTGTGCAAGTTTCTCACCTTCTCTCCCTTGGTGCCTGGATCTCCTTTTAGTCCTGGCAGCCCAGCAGGTCCCTACAACAGCAAACAAGATGTTTAACTAAGGAGGCCCAGTTTCCCACAAGTATACCCCAAATTAACCAGAAGATACATTAGATGCAGTCATGAGTGGAAGAAAGAGTAAGAGAACTGTTAAAGCACATACCATAGGGCCGGGCGGTCCAGTCTGTCCAGGAGGGCCGTTTAAACCCTGTTCTCCCTGAGGAAAAAGCATAAGTATTAATTATCCAAAGGTATATTGGTTTGTGGGAAGCTCTCATCCTGTAGTTTGGGTATGTTTCCTTAGTCTGCTATCTTATACTAGTGTGTGTGTGTGACAAAGTGTTTTACTCACTGCAGGACCTGGGATCCCACGTAGTCCCTCTGGGCCCGGCCTTCCAGGACTTCCTTGGGGTCCTACGGGTCCTGTCTTTCCAGTTGGACCTTCTGTACCAGGTGATCCCTGGCACAAAAAAGAGCTACGTTGCAAAAATGCTGTTTGATATCTGAAAAGGGCTACACATAATCTAAACGTTTAGAAATGTTCACCTTGTCTCCATTTTTTCCCTGCTTTCCTTCATTCCCCGCAGGACCTACATGACCCTGTTAGAATAAAGCAAATCATACGTTAGGTTTATTAAAATCATCTTTTTTTTTATACATAAATAGAATATAAATAGTTTATAATAAATAGTTATTAAAAACATACCCTCCGCCCAGGTGATCCAGGAGGTCCTGGTTCTCCAGAAGCCCCTGGTGGTCCCTTTAGACAATACAAGATATCTCCAGAACATTATTTCATGTTTATATTACTTTTTACTTGAATGTATATTAACATTTACAAATTACAAACGCTTACAGTTTTTCCGGGCTCTCCATTATCGCCCTTTGCTCCTGGTCCACCATCAATACCCTGAATGTAACATTTATAGAAACATAAAATGCAGTAACATGTCATGCTACAAAATGAAAACATCGGATGCTCTAACAGCAGTAATAATTACTAAAAGTAGCCGGCATTTACGGGCACTTACATTCGGACCAGCCTCTCCAGGAGGGCCTGGGTCTCCTGGGAATCCAATAGGGCCCTAAAGGGAAGTATAAAAACATTTACTTACAGAAAACTTTGAAGTGTATGAAACATTTACACAAATCATTGCTGTCAAAACCTTGCTGGGGGTTTAGTCTGGACATTCTCACATGGTGAAAACAACATTGTAGAGCAAATTATTTCCTCTTAAAGAACGTACTGCCTCCAGCAATACAGTTTAAAAAAAAGCTTCATACCACACAAAATATTACAATCGGACATTTAAAAATATATCTATCAATTATCACATTTATGCTACTGCAGCAACTATAAGGGTAATTAGCCCATGCCCTAGCTTTCACAGCATGATCTCTAACCCTCAGAGTTGTATACTCAAGATTGTGAAGTGTTTCGCTAATTCCTGATTATTTCACAGCTCTAATAAATAAATAAAAATCTTGAGAACTGCAGACCTTCTCACCATGACCCTCTAACATCTACTGATGAAAGACAAAGCTAGCTACTATAAGAAAGCTAGCTAGTGGAAATTAAAAACACTCGGGCACAAAGTAGCTGCATTAGCACAAAAAAGTCACCTCCTTTCTGTTAGTGTGGTAAAGCAGGTAGCTGACACAGGCATAGTCCTGATTCTGATTAGTGTTTAGTGTAGATTCAGCTGAAGTTTAGATATCAGACAGAGAGAAAATAGTACTGAATTTATCAGCATCTCTCTCTCTCTCTCTCTCTTCCCCACTACTGCTACACTACTAATACTAATACTAATACTATAAAGACTAACCCAAATACTACAGTACTACTACTATCACAACTACTATTACTATACAACTACTGTTACTACAGTATAAATACTACTCATAACCCAAATTCTATTACTATTACTACAACTGGCCCAATACAACTACCACTACTAACCTAATACTACGACTAACCCCAATCTTACTACTATTATTATATATCTTATTGCTATTATTGTTATCTTTTATTTGATTTCATGTTTATTTTATTTTCTTCTATGTAAAGCACTTTGAATTACCACTGTGTATGAAATGTGCTATACAAATAAACTTGCCTTGCCTATTATTACTAATACTACCACTAGCTAGTCTTTATTACAATACTCCTATTGGTAATACTACTACTACAATACTGACTAATATTACTACATTTTTTTACCTTTTACATGAATAGATTACAGGTTAAAACACTACTTTTAGCAATAATACTAATACTACTAACACAACTACTACCACTATTTCTAATGCTACTACAACTGTACTTCTACAACAATGGCACATACAGTAATACCTGGATCTTAACTTCTCCTCCTACTATAACTACAAGTACAAGACTATTGCTACAGTACTTCAACATAGCTGTAGACGAATGGTCCGCTGTGGCAACCCCTAACGGAAGCAGCCGAAATAAAGAGAATACTACTGCTACTTTAACTACTATTACTACTTTGTATTACCACTACTTGTAGTGTTATACCTAATACTCCTCCAACCTCTACTCATACAATCACTACTTCCAGTACAACTAGTACTACTGCTGCTGCTGCTATTAATACTATTACCAATACTAGATAAATGGAAAACCCACTATAGTTAAACAGCTAGTGGTAGGAGTAATAGAAGGCTAGAGCTTCTCTGAAGCTTAAACATTTGTCACACTTACCGGGTTTCCTTTGGATCCATCCTCTCCTGGTGGGCCTCGGATACCTGGGGGTCCAGCAGCACCCGGAGGGCCCGTATCTCCTTTCTCACCCACGTCTCCTTTCTGACCCTGCGAACCAGAACAAGTAAGGATGGTTACACACTCATCTTGAGGACTGAGGAGGACCAGAGTTAAACAAAAGAGACAAACTCACAGGAGGTCCTGTTTCCCCCACGTTTCCTGGACTCCCAGCCTCGCCGTCTTCACCCTTAATACCAAATAAGGGAATTAAGAAAGTAAGTAAATATGTAATTAAACTAAGAACAGTTGTTGGCCTTCCGGCTGCTCTCAGCAAGGGGTTGCCACATCCAGTCCCCAACCCCTTGGCACAGGTTTTTACGCCGGATGCCCTTCCTGAAGCAACCCTCCCATTTTATCCAGGCTTGGGACCGGCACTGCATCCAGTTTGGGCAATGGCTAGGAATCGAACCCGGGCCTTCTGCATGGCAGGCAAAACACCTACCACTGAGCCACCAGTGCCCCATACTTAAAGTAAGCACATTATATTCAGTATATTCTTTTGAAGCAGTAAGGGTATAATCAAAGAACCGACGTTACAGTAATACACTGTTATATGTTACCTTGTGTTTGTTTAATTAAGCATCACTTAATCCTTGCTGTAAATGTTGAAAAGCTAATTAAGCATAACAATTATAAAATACAGTTTGCCAGTCTTCATCCAGCTCTGACTAAGAATTTTCATTTTTATTGTATATCAACCTGTATTTTATTGTAATATTTTATTTTTGAATTGTATCATTTTGTAGTTTCAGTAAATACATTTGCATTTGTGCTATTTGTGTTATATACTGTATACTATTCTGTATACCTATATATTCAGCCATCTTTGCTTACCTTTTCTCCTACTAAACCGGGCTGGCCGACTCCACCAGGCATCCCCTGAGCACCCTGAAACCATGAGAAGATCAGAGTGACTCACACAAATAAATACACAACACTCACAGCAAGCATGAGTAGACTGTTACAAAGCACTGACACTGGAGACTCCTTCCATAAACATTAAAGGGATGCCTTATCATTTATATACCATAAGATTTCACTATGTCAACAGTTGCACTTTTCTATGTATAAGTTGCTTATACAGTACATACTTATACTTATATGAATCTTTTTCTAACCCATTCTAAATAAGCATAGAACACTCTCTATTTATTAAAATGGTCCTAATTTTAAGATCAGGTCAGTCCAGAACAGTCATAACCCCTACTTTATGCTACCATGATTTTGATAAAATATATTTTTGTCAGAATGTCTTAACACAGTCTCTCCCGCTCTTTTATTTTCTCTCTCTGTCTCACACAGACATAGTCACCTTGCATCATACCTCCTTTTTTTTTTTTTAACGAAAGAAGGTGTGCTTATTGATTCCGCACCACATGCCGTCCCTACAGACTTCAAATCACATCATATTAAAGAGCCAAAGCTCTGTATCAATACTGTTTTCCTACCACTGCATTTCTGCACTGCGGTGCTTGTCCTTGATTTGAAGCTAAACCGAGGTGAGTGTTAATGCAGCTGCTGGAGCCAGAACCCTGTATAAATGCATACCTTTAAGTGTACAGCTTAGTCAGGATCGATGCCACTTTTTCTTATCGTCAATACACACTTCCTAGGGCGTAGTACTTCCTAGGTGTGTAATGCAGTGCCAATACAGTATTTGCGATATTTGTTTAGCGGTCTGAATATTCATACCCGCATCTGTATATGGTGTAAATATACAGATTTGAATATATTTAGCCTACCTATATTACTTTGTTGTTTATTTAAACGATAAATAATCTTATATAAGAAAAGGAAGAATGAATGTGCTATAAACTATAAATTCATTATCTGTGCATCCTGAATGATGTATTCATATTCAGTTACATTCCTACGTTCCTACTTTCTCAGAGCCACCTGCCTCGTCTGTCTTGTCTCGTCTCTTCTCGTTTCACCACCACGCTGCGGACTTTTCAATTATTAACAAGCGGAGGAGGTTGAGAGGTGGCCATTAACAGAGGTAAATATAACTCCCTCTAAGAGATGGGAATCCAACTCTGCTTAATCTTTTATAGTGAAGTAAATATAACTCGCACCCAGAGATCATAGTCTTGGAGTGAATAATTCAAAATGCCTTAAATTAGGGAAGAATAAAAAAAATAAAAATAAGAAGATAAAGATAACAGGAGGTGATCGAACATACTTCCAGCATTAGCTAGATAATTATATGCTTCATGGTGCATTAATTTCATCTCCCGAGCCCAAACACGGTGTATCTGATATGCTTTAGATATATAGCAAGCAGGCACTGTGGCTGGTAGGAGAAGACATTAAAGCTGAGTATATGTCGAATCAAAGGCTACGAAGCACACTGGTCTTGTTATGAGTCACCTGGAGAGTAGGGTTATTATTTCAGCTTCAACCAGCCGTCAGCCCTATTCTGCTGCCTCATGGGTGTAAATTTGTCCTACAGCACAGCACTGCAGGAACATAAAGACACTTACCTCTCCGCCTGGGGATCCCACAGCACCTCTGGGGCCATGTTGTCCTGGAGGACCCTGAAATAATGAAGAAAACACAGGTGTTTATTATTTATAATGCATCCAATCACATTACACTTTCTCTTTAGGACTCTCCTTGGACTGACCCTTTGCTGACAGTCTTTTTGTTTCATCAGCACTTCATGCAGTAGATGTCAGAAAAGTGGTTTTCAGTGCACCTCATCATCGCTCACTGACACAGCGGTGACGGGCCATTGCGAGCAGCCTCATTTTTCCTCCTACATTCTTTTTCTTTCTGCCGCTCTCTCCGTGGGTTTTAATGAATACCATCTCACCCATCTTACATCTTATCTTACATTCCTGAAATACTGAAATTACCCTGCCAAAAATCATTCCAACCTGTCCACTCAATTACACAAACCTCAATCCTAACCCAACCTCAAGCCTAAAGCCAACTATTAGGACTGACCCTAACCCCCCAAACTCGGTCCTAAACTGAACACTAAGCCCAATCCTATCCTTAAGCAACCTTAAACAAAAATTTAACAAATGCCTTCTAACCCTAAACCCTAACTGAAGCCTTAATCTCAAACCCAGGTCTAAGACAAACCCAAACCTTAACCCAACCTCAAACCAAATCCAACCATAAACAGATAAAACCTAATCATTTGTACTCACTCTAACCCCAACCCTCAATCTTGGGCAGTGATACTGATCAGAAGAAATTAAGTTTAAGCCACAGCTCCACCAAGTTGCCACTGCCGGGACCTTGAGCCAGGACCTTAACCCTGTCTACTCCAGGAGTGCCATATCTCAGCTAAATCGGCACTCTGACCCCAGTCTTCCATCTTGGTGTAATGTATATACAGTATGACGAATAAAGTCTTTATCCAAACCCAAACCCAAACCCTTAACAGCAAACTCCAACCATGACTGTTAAGCAAACTACAACCCCTAAACCGTACTCTAAAGCCAAACCCATTTAGACCTTACTCTAACCACAATCCTAATCTGAACAACAATCAAGTCCCTAACCTTCAAACCCTAATCACAAAATGACCCCCACAACAACTTCAAATATTAGGACTTATCCTAACGTTAACCCTAACTCCTGTCAAAACCTTAACCCCCAAATACCAGTACGTACCAAACAAGTCTCACCCAATAACGTCTTTATTCCGTGCAGCATCTGCCTGTACACTAAGAAATCCAACACTTAATAAAAAATTATATTGACTCTGCAAGCTGGAAAATCCCATGATCCCTAACATGCATTCACTTTACGACAAGATGCACTGTTTATTTCTTGTGCTGCACTTTGTCTAAACCAGCTTTTGTCAAACTGCTTTTTGCATTCCTTCATGCCTGACAGAGCCGTGAGAAGCCGACCACAAAGGAGCACGCTCATTAGATGGTCCAGGCTCATGGTAATCTGATTAACAGCTGTCACACTGCCTTCTTCCTCACCATCACTGCCTCTCTCTCTTTCTCTCTTTCTCTCTGTCTGTCACTGTTCCCTGAGAGACTCATCACACACTTATGCAAAGTCTTCTTTTGCTCTCACCATCACTGGTATTTAAACACACATGCACATACTGGGGACATAAAAACATTTATGAAACGCTTAAATATCCCTCAGTATTGATGTTAAAGTAACGTCCTTGATAACCAGAAGGTTTACAAAACAAACTCGACCTGATATACATTAGGTCTTTAAGGGGTATGCTAATTTATTTAATACTGAATGAACATGCAAATTTGTTTTCCTTCCAGATCTCATTAAGATATTGGATCTCATTAAGAGACTTCATTTATTATGTGATTTTTGTTGTTGTTGTTGTTGTTGCTCTAAATGGCATTCATGCTCCTTTGGGTTGAAATCCTGCATATCTTTGACATACCTCTGTAATCTGTTTAATATTTTGTGCGACTAAACACGTACTGTGCATTCTGAAAGTATTCACAGCTCTTCACTTTTTCCACTTTTGCTTATGTTACAGCCTTATTCCAAACTGGATTAAATTTTTTTATTCCTGAAAATTCTACAAAAAAAAACAAACAAAAAAAAAACACATAATGACAATGTGAAAGATGTTTGCTTAAAATCTTTGCAAACTTATTAAAATTTTTAAAAAGGAAAAAAGAATCACATGTACATAAGTACTTACGGGCTTTCACAATACTTTGCTCAATACTTTGTTGAGGCAACTTTGGCACCAACTACAGCCTTTCTGAGTATGATTCAGTATGATTTGGGCAGTTTCTTCTATTCTTTTTTGCAGGACCTCTCAAGCGCCATCTGGTTGGTTGGGGAGCGTTTGTGCACAGCGCTCAGACCTCTCCAAAGATTTTCAAGTCTGGGCTCTGCCTGGGTCACTCAAGGACATTCACAAAGTTGTCCCATAGCCACTCCTTTGTTATCTTGGCTGTGTGCTTAAGGTCATTGTCCTGTTGGAATGTTGGTTGCAGGTTTTCATCAAGGATATCTGTACATTGCTGCATTCATCTTTCCCGCAATCCTGACTAGTCTCCCAGTTCCTGCTGCTGAAAATACCCCTACATCATGATGATGCCACCACTATGCTTCACCATAGGGAGGGCAATGGCCAGTTGATGGGCAGTGCCTTGTTTCCTCCAGACATGACACTTGGCCTTCAGGTGTCTTTTGGCCAACTCCAGGTGGGCTGTCATGTGCCTTTTACTGAGGAATGACTTCTGTCTGGCCACTCTACCACAGTCCTGATTGGTAAAGTGCTGTAGAGATGGTGGTTCTTCTGAAAGGTTCTCCTCTCTCCACCGAGAAATGCTGAAGCTCTTTCAGAGTGACCATTGGGTTCTTTGACACCTCCCTGACTAAGGCCCGTCTCCCTCCATTCTCATTGTTTGACCAGGCAGCCTGGTCTAGGGAGAGTCCTGGTGCTTCCAAACTTGTTCCATTTATGGATGATGGAGGCCACTGGATTTATTACTGTGCTCACTGGACCTTCAGTGCTGCAAATTGTTTTCTGTACCCTTCCCCAGATTTGTCCTCCAATACATTTTCTTCATGGGGATCCTGTCTTGAAGGTCCTGTCTCGGAGGTCTACAGATAATTCTTTGGACATCATGGCTTGGTTTGTGCTCTGACATGCCTTGTTAACTGTGTGACCTTATATAGACACGCATGTACTGTACCTTTCCAAATCATGTCCAATCAATAGAATTTACTACTGGTGAACTTCAATCACGGTGTGCAATCATTATGTAGCGCCAGAGTATGTCACATTCTTTTAAGCTGTCATTATTGGGTATTGTTTGTAGAATTTTAAGGAAAAGAATGAATTTATGGAAAGAATAAATGAATTTTGGAATATGGCTGAAATATAACAAAATGTGAAACAACTAAAGCTCTGTAAATACTTCCCAGATGCACTGTATCAATAGCTGTTCATTTAAAGCTCACTCCCTCATCATCTATAATGCTTTATCCTTTATTCAGGGTCGCATGGGGTCGGTAGCCCATAGCAGGAGACTTAGGGCACAAGGTGGGGTACACCCTGGGCAGGGTGCCAATTAATCGCAGGACAAACTCCATGCACAAAGAGATGGGAATCGAACCTAGCCAGGAATCAAACGTGGACCCTGGAGGTACAAGGCGACAGTGCTAACCACTACACCACTGTGCCGCCTCATTTAAAGCTCTTAATAAAAATTCATGTATGGAGAGAAGGTTTGACAGAAAGCACTGCTTAAAAACACAGGTTTCCGCAGAACCAAAAAACCTCCAGCTCCAAATTTCTTTTTTTTTTTTTTTCGTTTGTCACCTTTTTTTCGATGCCTGGCGTCTAGCCTTTCTTATGCATGTAAAACTGGCTTGGAGTCAGGGAGGGGCGGAGTGGGTGCTATAGGGTTTGTAAGGTGGTTATAAAACCTGTATTAAAACATTACATGTTTACCCTGTTATATCCCTGTTTAAAATCAATTAAAATATTGTTGAGAATAAAAACACAGGTGTCTGCACTGCAAAGGTTTGGCTGGCGAAATTTTTTTATCTTAATATATCAACACATTTTACTATAACTGACAAAATTTGATAAAACCTAATGGTAAGGATCCCAAAATAATAACACAGGTTAGGGCTTTATTTATAAGACTAAATAATTCCTATTTGATCCCTTTAAAAACATTTAGTACTGCTTATTTTCTACACCTAAATAAAATAAACTGTATTTATTATAAGTATAAGGTTATAATGTTATAACAGCTTTGCCACTCGACAGGGGTCTGGCACATCGCATTTACATATTGTCTCAGTTTGCATCTGTTTATAAAAGTTTTATGGAAATTTATACTACTTGGAAAAGTTTTGACACCTCCCCATTTCTTTATATTTCACTTACAAAACGGCAAACATTCTTGTATTTTTAATGTAGTCATGAGAAATAGCTCTCCAGGCCTCCTAAAGGGCTTTACTGGCTCTTATTTTTGCCGAGATGTTGTCTCTCATTTTCAAAAGTCCAGTACCAGACCAGTTTCAGAGGAATGTTTTATGTTGGTTAAGCCACACAGTGACCTTGAATCAATCAAGCATTAAAATGGGTGGGTGGCAATCTAATGTTCTCATGTCAGTCATGGCTCTAACCAATCATGGGTATCTTTAAGCTCGTGCAAGCGAATCGAACGTGTTAGACCGTTCCCAACGGTGCGTGATCAAGCAGGTTGAAAAGATGTGGTTGACTGGCGTCGTGCGGCTCGGAGGAAACATGTAGCCTTCGCCCTCCCCAGTTGGAACTGATTATGACTAAATGTGGGTGGGGGGACCTCAAGACTTTTATACTGTTCTGTATAAAAATGTTGTGACACTGTAGTTATATGTATATTTTCTTTGACAGCAAATAAAAACGTGTTCTTATTTAGCAGCTCACGATATCACAATTAGATTATTACATCATTCTGTCCTACAACAGAAGCACACTTAGCTGCAAAGTCAATTGTTATAACTCAGCCATGTGCCATAACACAGGGGTGCCACTTGTTGCAGGTGTTATGCTTACCTGACAAAAGTAGTCTGTATGACAAATATTCCAGTGGGAATTTTAGACATGTTCTTGTCTTTTCGCATGTCATTTTTGTATTGTCACCGTAGCCTAACAGCCATAGTGAATTAAACCTTAAGTATAGCTACTGTAATAACATTTATAAGCTGTGATACTAATTTCTATTCGAGAATTAAAAACATTGAGCAAAGAACAGAAGAGAAAGAAGCTGTATTTTTACCATTGGTCCAACATGGCCACTCTCTCCCTTTTCTCCCGGGGGTCCAGGCATTCCCTGGTCACACACAGGTACAGGTCATTAGAGTCACTGCATTAAGTACCCTTACTGCAGGTGATAGAACTCCAGATGGATTTCTTTACCTGCAGGCCTGGTGGCCCGTTGGCACCTACGAGTCCTCGAGGTCCTTCATCACCTTTCTGTCCATGCATCCCCTGTTGGCCCCGGGGCCCTGGCTCCCCATCTATACCCTGAAAGATTTCAGTTCCATGTGTGAAATGCTTAGATTTCTATTCTGAGTTATTTATATTTATGTATATTAATACAGTATTAGTCACATTAATTGTCCTATGTTTCTTTAATTTAAATTGTTAACCATTAGTAGAGGTCAGTAATCGTTGTGGTGGAAATACCTGTAGTCCAGGGGGTCCAATAGGCCCTACACTTCCTGTTGGTCCTGGAGGTCCCTAAGAACATGTTAGGATTTTTTTTTTTCATTCACGTTAGGATGTTTTGTTGTTCTCTTCATGACAGAATTAAATCAATATTTTCCACACTTGAAAATGCCACACATTAGAATAAGGTCATTCTTACCGACTCTCCTTTGTCCCCTTTGCTTCCTTTCTGGCCCGGACCTCCAGGTTCTCCCTATTGGAACCCACACATAGGATTGTGTTCATGTTTTAATGTTTTAATGTTTGCAAGTTCATATAATCACCCACATTTAATTCAGAAGTACACTGTACACACACCTTATCACCATCATCTCCAGGTGGACCAGGTGGTCCAGCAGAACCTGGTAGACCAACGGGCCCCTGCTCACCATCCTGTCCGGCAGGACCTGTAGGTCCTTTTTCTCCCTAAGGCAGAAAAACAGTGTAGTGTAAGTTTAAAAAAAAAACAGAACAGTTTTGCTACCACAGTGTGTGAAAAAGTCATTTCAAATTCTTACAGGTTCTCCCTTTTCGCCCATTGGTCCTGGAGACCCGAGACCTCCAGAACGTCCAGGAAGACCAATACCACCAGCCGGCCCAGAAGTTCCCCTCTCCCCAGGAGCACCCTGTAAAAAGATGGTGCAAATCACTGATCTTCCTTCATTTAGTCCCTGTCATGCCTGACATTTTTGAATTTGTTCTTGAATGATTTCTTTGACATCATTTTAGACACTTTCCCTGCTGTGGTCTCAAATATTTTATATCTTGTTCCTGCTGTCCTCTCTGACATTTTAGACCATGTCCCTGCTGTCTTCTCTGACCTTTTACACCTCGTTGCTGCTTGTTCTCTCTCACATTATTTTAGACATTGTCCCTGATGACCTCCCTGAGATTTTAAACTCTGTTGTCCTAAAATAATGTCCTCTCTGACATTATTTTAGACCCTGTTCCTGCTGTCTCCTCTGGCATAGTTTCAACCCCGTCTCTGCCCTCTCTCTGACATGTTCCAAATGTCCACTCTGACATCACCCTGTCCCTGCTGTCCACTCACTTTATACTCTGTTCATCATGTCCACTCTGACATTATTGTAGACCCTGTTCCTAATGTCCTCTCCAAGATCATTTTAGTCAGTGTCCCTGCCGTCCTTCCTGCCAACATTTAGACTCTACTCATGCTGCACTCTCTGACATTATAGACCCATTCCTAATGTCCTCTCTAAGGTAGTTTTAGACAATGTCCCTGATGTCCACTCTGGCATAATTTTATATATGTTCATAATATTCTTTCTTTCATGACATTACACCCTGTCCCTGCTGTCTTATCTGATATTATTTTAGACACTTCCCCTGCTTTTCTCTCTTACAATATTTTGGTTGTCCTCTCTGACATAATTTTGAACCCAATTCCTACTGATCCTTTTAAACACTTTCCCTACAATCCTCTCTGTAACTATTTTAGATACTGCTCATAAATTCCTTTCTCATATAATTTTAGACACTGTTCCTGAACTTCTGTACTGTCTGATGACAAAGCATTTATCTTCTCTGACATAATTTTAAAGACTAGCTGGTATTAGTGACTCAGAGTCTTCCATCCCAAAGTGTACTTACAATCGCTCCTGCAGGACCAGGAGGTCCTTCTTCGCCTTTTAAACCAGCAGCACCCTAACAATCCAGAAAAACACACACATATGATGAATAATTTAAACAACATGATACGCTGTTTGCCTACAGCTCTCCTATATATTTTTTAAAATGTTCTCTTCACAGTAAATACTGCCAGTTCTGCTGCCCGAGAAGGCAAGCTCAAAATCCATACCGTGGCGCCTGGCATGCCTCGACTGCCTCTAAAGCCTCTGCGCCCTGCAGGGCCGCTCTTTCCAGGAATCCCCATGGGGCCCGGATCACCCTGGAAACCAGAAAACACATGAAAGACTGTTGAGTTTCAACTTGAGCTGATGGCTTGCTTACTCATTGAAAGATGTCAGGAACATCTTCATGATCTCCTGGGATTAATAATTATAGATGTGGCTTGTTTGTAACCGAACAACTCACCTTGGCACCTTCTTTGCCTGCCGGTCCTGGCAGACCTTGCTCGCCAGGAGGTCCTGGCGACCCAGGGTGACCTCTGTCCCCAGTTGGTCCAGTCTCTCCAGTTTTTCCCTAAAGGAAACCACACAAAATAAGCCTAAAATGTAGACAACAATAAGTTTATATATGTAGGAAAGCTTGCTTGGCTAGTTTATTTTCTTAGACTCACCTGTGGTCCCACCACTCCTACAGGTCCTGGTAGCCCTGTCTTTCCTTGAAATCCCTGCATGAAGAAATGCGATGGTCAAATATGACAAATTCCAAAAGCAAATACCAATAGCGATGATTTACGTAAGTTTAATTGACGTCTCTTGATGTCCCAATGGAAATTATCACAATTCTTGCAAGCGCATTGGATACACCAATCATAACAATAAAAAGAAAAACCTTCTGCTAGCCAAAAAATATCAATTATCAGACTCACCGGCTCCCCCCTTTGACCTGGATGACCTGGCAGCCCATCCTTTCCTGAAGGGCCCTAAAAAGATGGCAAAAACTTATAACTCAGCACAAAAACACACCCATGCCCTTAGAGAACATTGCTGTTAGGATGCATAATGCCTACATTTGGTCCTTTGGGTCCTGGATATCCATTCTGTCCCTGCGGTCCTTGAGGACCCTATGACAACAGTGCAGAGAAAAAAAAACATTAATATTTTAAGTTATTGTTGGCATTTTGGGAGCGGTTCTATAGTAATCTAGAAAAAGTGCAGGTTCATCACTTATTCTGTGTATGACTGTAAAAGTAGCCCAATCTGCTAACAAACAGCAGGCTAAACCTCATTCTGTCCTACTCCCATTAGACGTACAAGAAAATACTATCAATTTAGAAATTGAGCATGGTAATGAGCTTGGTTTCTAACACCAATGCACACTTGACACAAGAATGCATTAATAAAACTATGCAAACTCAGTACAGTTTTTACTCTAATAGTGAAAAATATACCTTTTCTCCTGTGGAACCTGGTGGGCCATCGTGGCCAGACGAGCCCTAATAAAAGAAAAGAATTAAATATAAAACAAACCTCAGCGTGCATTCAGAATATTTTTATTGGAAAGCTAGCTTTCATTAATTTTTCACGCCTTCTTTATTTTTCATAGAGTTGCCGCAGCATGTAGTGCAAGAACTGTTAAAACCGACTAAGAGAAAGAGATGCAGATTTCCTGACCTTGGCTCCAGGTGCCCCTGTAGCTCCTCGTGCCCCTCGGCCTCCGCGTGCCCCCTGTGGTCAAAATGACATAGTCGTAAATCAGTTCCTGAGTACTCAGCTTGACCTTATTCGATGCTATTTCAGAATAACGCTCTAGGCCCAGTTTTGTAAAAGCAACTGAGGTTTAATCAATCAGCTTGCTCTACCATTTAACGATGACTTTTGGGAAATTGAATTCGCTTAAGGTGGTCGAGGTCGATATTTGTGTCATTTACAAACACACTGGACAAAGCAGCTTATTTACTATAATGAACACCAAAAAATGGTGATCATAATTTCATATCATACACCACCTACTATGTGATATATTTCTAGCTCTCTGATATTTATATAATTTCAAAGATACATAAAAAAAAAAATTTAATGGATTGCTTATTTACATTTTTCTGGTTTTGAAATCGGCCATGGTCCTCCTACATTTTTTTCCTAATATTTATTAACAAAGAATAAATGTATTATCTAATCAAGCAGGCAAGTAAAATCTCCAGTGTCTTGTACAGAATCCATGGCCAGGACCTGATAGATACAGTAATGTTACAGAGTATGACGAGACTCTAGGTGAGTAGATTTCAGGGTGGGACCTCCGTGGATTGGACTAGTTTGTCTGACACATCCCATGGAGGCTCAATCGGATTGGGATCTGAAGAGTTTGGAGGCCAGGTCAGTGGTTCGAGGCTGGGTCGATGGCCTTGGGCTCTTTATTGTGCCCCTTCTGCGGCAAGCTGTGATGCACTTGGTGTTCTGGTGCCATTCTATGTTGGCCAGCATTGACTTTTTTCAGTGATTTGTCCTGCATTTGGTTCTTCTGTTGGTTTAGACCAGATAGACTGGCCTTAGGTCCTTGGGTAACCATAATCTAGTTGCCAATTTTCTGGTTTGTAATTGGTGATCAATGTTGTTCAGTTTACCTGATGGTGGTGTTGATGTTATGGCTAATCGGGGTAAGTATTACTTGGTGTAACCATATCTGTTATCGCCTATTAAGGAAGTGTGTGAAGTAAGCACCCAAGTGGCACAAAGTAAAGCATCTAGAGATCAAGAGTTTGACTTTCAAGAGAGCAAAACTGGCTGTTCTTAGAGAGTGGGAGGGATGGCATTTGTCTCTCTCTGATGCCAATGCAAAAGAGCCAGTCGAGCCAAGGATGACTGTCCTCAGTGTGTATTAAACTGCTTAGTGATGTTTATCCTTGGAGCCCTGGCTTTACATTTGTCAATCCCTGCTACTGTTTCTCAGCCCCAAAAGCAAACACAGATATCCCAGACTAAGGCAGGGTCAGATTGGGGAAAAGGACATGCCTTGTCATTGCAATTTTAGTTTGTCTTATAAACATCTAAAAATGACAAACTGCCCGTTTTAATACAGAGATCATATATGAGAAATTTTATTATATATGTGTGTGTGTATGTGTGTGTAGGGCGATAACACTTACATTTGGACCTCTTTCCCCTGCTGGGCCTGGTGTACCTGCAGATCCCTGCGGGAAAAAAAAACACAAGAACAGAAATGTGCTCATGCTGTACATACTACATAGGCTCTACATACTGTACACATACACACACACACACACAGAACTGCCTTTCTCACACTCCTCCTTACCCGCTTCCCCTTCTCTCCTGGCACACCCAGTACTCCTGGAAAGCCGACGGATCCCTGCAGGCCAGAGCAGAGGCTAATCAATTAGTGTATTCCTCTCATTAATCTACTTCTAAATTTAATTAACCACAAATTAACCCCAGAAATCACATTACCATAAATAAACCCAACATCAATTGTAGTCTCTGATAACCTATTAATGAAACAGAGCCTTTAGTAGCCATTAAATGGCCCTGGTTTAATTGATACATTAAAATATTAATGCGGGAAAGAATTTTCAGTCACTGCTCAGGTCACGTTGCCGTCAGCTTATTTTTTCCGAATTCGTACACCAGGGAGAGTGAGCAGCGGGCTTACCTTAAGGCCTTGTCTTCCTGGATAGCCGGGTAGCCCTGGGACACCGAGTTTGCCCTGAGGACATGGAAGACATCAAAACTGGATGAATTCATGTTAAATTTAAATGTGATCCTGGCAGAATAAAAGGTGGGTTTTGGGTCCTGGATGTGTAGCTGGTTTGGTGGAAATACATCACGGATAATCTAATTATCAGCCTTAATGACTTCAGGTTTACAGTGTGAGCACCATTTATAAAGATTTAATCTCAGCCCAGGCTTGAAAGAAAATTTAACAATACTAATTCTTATAAAAACTTTAAAACATTTATGTAGGAAGAAAAAAAAAAAGAAAAGACTGAATTAGACGGTGTGTCCAAACTTTTGACTAGTTTTGTATATTTATTCTTGGTAATGACTATCCAATGAAAGATAGCATGATGTAATTAGTTTGTAATTATAATTTTCTGATTATGCCATCAATATCAATGCATGACCTTGTTGTAATTATTGTTATTGTTAGAGTTGTGTGTAGTGCATGAACAGCTGCGACCTCACCTTTTCTCCAGCGATGCCTGGAGGTCCGAGGTCGCCAAGAGGGCCCACCTGTCCTTTAAGTCCTTCTGGTCCATCCTCGCCACGTGGTCCAGAAGGCCCAGTGTCGCCCTACACACACACACACACACACACACACACACACACACACACACACACACACACACAGAATTATAACTACTGTCTTACAGTAAACATTATATTTCAAATCCATATCCAGGAAGCCTTTTAAAAAATGGACGCTGTCAATGAAACGGGCCATAAAGGACTCTTACTCGATCTCCCTCAGTTCCCATGTCACCCTTGGTCCCTGGGAAGCCATCTTCTCCCTGCCGTGAACAGAACAGAACCACCCATCCATCACTAACTGAATTTCTCACTATATTGCACACCAAGCTCTTTTTTTTAACATTGGTGTAGGAAATACGAGCTTGCCAGCCTAGTGTTATAAAAAAAAAAAATTTATCTGGAGCTGCTGCTATTGGCGTGGCACGTAGCCTGGCCTTATCTCTGCCAGTGATAAGTGCAGGGGGAGTAACCTCCATTCTCCAGAGTATCTCTGACGTCTGAGAGAGAGAACACAAAGACAAAGAGAAAGATAGAAAGTTTTTTGTTTTGTTTTTTCCTCCCGTCTCGTACCTTTTCTCCTTTGCTTCCTTTCAGTCCTCGCACGCCGTCAGCGCCCTGTTGGAAAAAGAACAAAAGGCATGAGCGACGCCGTACGAGTCTCAGCACGCAGCATCGCCTCCGGGAGGAAAATACTGACCTGAGGCAGAGAGGCTCAGATATCGACGTCTCCGTCTGAGCGCACAAACCACTTTTATAATATGAGACACACGGGGAAAGCGCACGGACTCGCACCTTACACATGCGCCGTATGTAATAATCAGAGCAACTCCTCCGGATAGTGAAGGCCATGGCTTAAAACGTTTATACCACTGTGCTGATGACTTCTTGATTCCGATTGGCCCGGGAGACATGATGGCAGGAATGGGTTTTAAAATATAAAATAATTATTAAATAATAATATGAGCAAGGTTTTCTGTAAGGGGATGTTTTTGTAACTTTAATGGAAGGAGTCTCAGTGACGTGTAACATTCAGAGTTGAAGTCTAAGTCTTTGTGCTGTTACTAACCCGACAAATTGCTTATTAAAAATCCAAAAATAAGAAATAGAAACTGCATTAAATGTACAAATGAAGTTACTAAACCTTTTCTCTCCTGCAGTTTTTTTTCACTTTAGGATTTATCTATTTGATCTATTTTATTGTTTGTTTGTTTGTTCGCTTTTAAATCTATAACCACCATGATTTTTTTTATTCTTATTGTTTACGCAAATTGTTTTATGCAAAATTGAATTTAATATTTAATATTTGGCTCAGGGATCTTGTCAAAATTAATTCCTGCTATATTTATTCAATATATGCACCATTACTTTTTTTGTTTTTACTGCAAGAGTCAATATGCAGTAGGTTTGGTTTTATTTGGAAATCCATAATTATATTAATTCATTCATTCATTCACTATACAGCTTCATCCTGTACAGGGTCACAGGGGGTCTGGAGCCTCTCCCAGGAGATTTCAGGCACCCTGGGGTACCAATCCATCACAGGATGCACACACACACACACACTCCTTCACATTTCACACCAATTAGCGTAATCTGGACCGTATGAGGAAAACCAGCAGGGAGAACATGCAAACAGACCCAAGATGGGATTGAACCCTCAACCCTTGAGGTGTGAGGCCACTACTGTACGCCAGTATGCCTCCTCCCATTTTTATATATTTATATTATAAATTAGTTATATTATTTTCAACGTGTTTTTGTGTGTGTATTTGTTAGTGTGTGAGTGTATAGAGACCCTGTGTTCTAGTTGTTCATGATGTGATTGATCGTTTTAATCTAGACACTAGTCGTTATTACTGTGTACATAAGAATAAGAGTTCTGTGAGCAAGACGCCGTCAAACCCACATACCGCAAAACGCTATCGCCACATACAGTGACACTGCCACACTTGAAATACTGGCCTTCTCATTCAGTACAATGATTATGCATTAATGTCTCTCAATGATGCTTTAAAAGTGTTTGCGAATTCATGAAACCAAACTGAAATGCATAACTGAAATTGCTGAGCCTAGACCTGAGCAACGAACGCATCCTCAGATCATAACACTGCCTCCAGAGGCGTGTACAGTGGGTACATGATGGATGCATCGCTTCATGTTCTTCCCTTTTTGCCCTGACACACACACAACGCTGGAATAGGGTCCGTCCAGACACATCAGACCACATGACCTTCAAGTTCAATCTTAAAAGCAAATCCAAGCCTTATTCTGATTAGTCTCACCGACAAGAGGTTTTCTTATGGACACACATCTGTCTAGTTCTGTGTATGGAAATGTTACTTTTATACTTATATGCTATGTTTTTTTTGTTTTGGCAAGGCAACTTTATCAAGTGTTAAAGTGATCTCCAATCCTCCTCCTGTGTATATTAAGGCATTTATTGATTCAACATGTCATAAATCATCTTACTTCCTCACTAAAAAGACTCACTTTCCTCCAGCTCTTTGGGTTTTCTTGCATCGCCTCCCGACCTGACTGAACAACTTCACACATTTCCATTAGATGTATTTTAATTTTGGGAATTTCTTCTCATGACTATGGTTTAAAACCCCACACCGGAGCTTTTTAGAGTAAGATCATGTTTCAGAAATGTTCCTTGAATTACAATATTCCTCACTCTCAGTTGCACAGCTCACACACACTCACCTTGACTCCTCGCGGCCCCGGGTATCCGATGGGCCCCTGTGCGCCGACTGAGCCCTAGGAAAAGAAAAGAGAGGAAAAGGTCGGTGCTGTGTCCAGGTTGTGTGTGAAGAGATCTGAAGGCGACACAGCTTTAACTGAGTGATTATAGTCGCACGTGCCAAGCGACAGTGGGCTAATGTGAACAGTGGGCACAATGATGTCGAGCTAACGCGAGCACTCGGGTGTGACAATGCGAAAGCGTGCGCCACTGATGGCTGGATTGTTCGAGTGTGCAATTACCCTGGTGTAAGAATAAACGAGCACAAAAGCCCGAGCTCAGCGCGCAATGGTGACACAGCTGGCCCAGCTGCAGCAGCCTGCCAGGGAACACATGCGTCACGCTCTCTGGCTTTCAGCACACATTTTGGCCACGTGTGTGTGTGTGTGTGTGTACTGTATCTGCACATATGTGTGTATTCTACTGGGTGCATATTAGATTGTACGTGCATGCATATGTTGAACTGTGTGTGTGTGTGTGTGTGTGTTGTTGTGCATTGGATGGCATGTTTTTGTCTATGCCACACATATTGAATTCTGGATATTGGATTTTGTGTGTGTGTGTGTGTGTGTGTTGTGTACTGGACTTTGTCAGTGTGTGAGAGTAGGTGGGTGTGTGTATATGGGTGTGTGCAGGTGATTGTGTATTGGTCTGCTAGCACTTTCGCACCTCTAGGGTGCGTGTGCATGTGTGTGTGTGTGTGTGTGTGTGTAACTCACCGGTAGTCCCTTCTCTCCAGCTGGTCCCTCTCTGCCTGGATGCCCCTGTGTGTGTAACACAATGACCAGGTGTTAATATGACAGTATGGTAATGACAAACACTATTAACAAATTACATAATGAGTGAACACACAGGCCCTGACCACTGCACCACACACACACACACACACACACACACACTTCGTGCCTGTGTGCAGCTAGCTACAGAAGCACACAGAGCGTAAGTCTGTAGTGACATGAGCTACACAGATGAGTGCAGACGCTGGACGTCGCTCGAGCGGTCATGTGATGTGGATGTACTCACTGGAGGGCCGTCAATCCCAGGAAGCCCCTGCATTCCCATCTTCCCCGGCGGTCCCTGTGCAGGTAGACGAACACACACACACACACACACACACACACACACACACACACACACACACACACATACTGTGTTGACTGGCTGAGTAAACTTAAGATTTATTTGAGGTTTGAAAGTTCAGTAACCTTTACTTTCTTTATGTTAATAAACAGAATTAATAATAATTGTATATAAACCTGGAGTGTTCATGCTATTTAATTTAAAAAACAAATGTACAAATGTATGTTTAATGTTACACATTTTTTTATATCTTATGAGAGGAGAGTGGTTGTGTTAGTAAAGTATCGTCTCTATACTGGAACAGTTTCATTTTGAACAGGATCGTTTAAGGAATATTTGCTGAAATCATGTTTGCTGAAATCAAGAATGCCAAAAAATTTACATGCAGCATTAGAAATAAATTAATTACATTAAATTAAATTTAAAAGAAAAATCGGAAATTGAAAATAAAATGATTACACAAAAATGTATTTATTTTGATTAATCAACAATTAAATTAAAACCAAATTAAATTAAATTTATTAAATTAATAAAATCTAATTTCATTTAATTAATTAAATTAATAAAATAGAATAAAATTAAATTAATCAAAATAAAATTCAATTATTTTTTGTTCACTTTTGTGTCAATTAATGATATCTTATTTAATTACACAAAAATATAGTACATTAATGGAATTAAATTACACAAAAATACAAGGCAATACAATTTTTTTTTTAATAATTATTCTTTTTGGAAACATTCATTATTTATTCTAGCACCAGAGTAAAAATAAAACATGATATAAATCTAAGTTTTAAGCATTAATCAGCTTCATTCTCCACTATTCATATTAGCTTAAAAAAATGAATCCAAAAAAAAAAACTGAAAAATAGCTTAAACATGCAATTTTTTATTTCTTAAAGTGTAAATTGTTTTTATAACTGTGAAGAAAGTGTTCATGTTGTCACTCTGGAGAAAAGCTCTACAAAGTTCATCATAGATCCTTATACCTGAGTTTACATATCAGAACATTTATCACCTAGACCATGAAAAACAACCCGGGGGAATATTACCTTACTTATATGTATTTTTCATTCATTCATTATCTAAACCACTTTATCCTGTACACAGGGTCGCAGGGGGCCTGGAGCCTATCCCGGGAGACTTAAGGCACGAGGCGAGGTACTGTACGCCTTAGACAGAGTGCTGGGCCATTGCATGTGCACAAACACACACACACATACACACACACACACACACACAGTAAAGCCAATTTGGGAATGGAAAGTAACATAATCTGCATGTCTTTGTCTTGTGGGAGGAAACCCACAAAGCACGAGAACGCAAACTTCGCACACACAGACCCGAGGTGAGAATCGAATTGTGTAAATTAGCAGAATTATAATTAATATTATATACACATTCGAAATAATTGAGTTGTGTGCACCGCCAAGCAAAACTCTTACAGGTTATATGTTAAACAACAAAGAGTTTACATTTCAGACAAGGTCTCAAGATGAACGAAAAAAAGTGTAGAGATTTTCCATCCCAAAAAAAAAGAAGTATTTTTGCCTGTACTCGTATCAAATACAAACTCTTTCACCTTATCTTCATTCTCATTTAGATTAAAAAATAGCAGTCTACTGTGGCCTACAATAATAATAATAATATATTTAAAAAAGTGTTCATATTTTTCAGAAACAACACTTAAATAAAAGGCTTGTGGTTAAATCAAGCAGCTCTCACGTCTGTGTGTTCATAAATTACAATATTCTGACAATCCAGGCTTTTCCTCATTCATTAAACTCACAATACAAGTATGCCTGGCGGTGTAGGGACCCTTCCATAAATTACAGCCGACGCTATTACAGGAAACGTTCATTTTCGGAGTAACGGATGCTGTCAGCGGCGTGGGTCATGACTAGAAACCAAATGATGCTTTGTTAGTAGGAAACACACACACACTCACATACACATACACACAACAAAAACAGAGAAGAGTGATAGAATTCAAAGACAAAAGGCTTGGAGAAAGAAAATGAAATCTTCTAAGCACCAGCATGCTTTTCATTCTCATAAGGATTGAGCGGTCCAGATTTTTCCCACAGTATGATTTCTATTTTTAAAAATATGAGGACAAACTCTGTTGACTTGTTCAGAACTGGTGGTCTTAAAAGGCAAATAAAAAGAACGGGCATTTTGAGTTAAAGTATTTGCAGGTTTGGTTTTCTACTATAATTATTATTTAAATACGACGGGTGTTCAAGTCAAACCAGGACTTGTGATGAAATTTCTAGTGAATTAAATGTAAAGCAATTGACTTCAAGCACAGTACAGTGATAAGACTCAGCCAGAGTAAAATATCTGAATTATATTTGATCCTAGAAAAAAATCGATGGGAAATTTGTCCCCAACTTGCGGAAGAGACGCATATGTCTGCGGAAACTGTACGCACAATCATGCACATTAAAGGTACTCGACTGGAATTTATTTCCACATCCCCCTGTGTAGTCCTGACCTCGCACCAAGCCGTTTCCACATGTTTGGGACATTAAAGGAGTTCCTGGGAGGCCAGTGTCTCAGACATGTACAGTACTGTAGCAGGCAGTCCAATCATGGCTTTTATGCACTGAGCAAACTTTCTACCTCGATGGCATCTAAGCAATAGTGAAATTATGCAATTCTGCACAATCAAAAGTCCCTTTGACTCGAACACCCCTTGTACACAGTATAGGGAGGCAATGTTTAGTAAGTCACATAGGGACCATAATACTCTAACATTATCCAAGCCTCTTATACTGCTCCTATCACTGTGCTCTCTAGCATGGAAAGGGTGCGATACTAATTTAGTCTGTACACCATTAACACTTTTTATCTACAAACATGAAATTTAGAGCCATGTTGCAATTTTGGTTCGGTATAACCCAATTATTTTCCATTTGCACTCAAATTATATATTTATTTTTATTTCCTAAGGTCAGAAATGAAGAGACTTATGCTCTGTGACATTTTGAAATCCGCCGTTAGTACTTAGCATATTTCGAGACACTTCCTAATTAGCACAGAAACATGGACAAAATCACATTTTCCTCACTTCAAGTAAAGCAATAAAGTTCCTGTCTCTCTCTCTCTCTCTCTCTCTTTGTGTTAATATAAACCCTGCTTTGAGGCTGTGCGCTTATTCTTTCACACCACTTTAACAGAAACATGTGACTGACTGGATGATTTTATCCAGAACAAATAAGATTTAAGAATTCTAAAATACATTAATTGGTTTATTTAACATCCCGGATGATGAGGCAGGGTTCACAAATCTCACTCTCTCTCTCATCCTCTATACCGCTTTATCCTGTATTCAGGGTCGTGGGGACCTGGAGCCTATCCCAGGAGGCTTAGGACACGAGACATCCTGGACAGGGTGCCAATCCATCGCAGGGCACACACACATACACTCACACACTCATTCACACAATTGGGAACGGCAATTAGCCTAATCTACATGTCTTTGGACTGTGGGAGAAAACCGGAGTACCCGGAGGAAACCGTGCTCACAAATTAAATGATTACATTTTTGAAAAAAACTGCCCTTTTATCTAAAACTGTAATCATTTGATTTGTAAACAATCATTTGATTTGTAAACACTGACTATACTGTAAATTACAAATTAGCATGATGTCTACGAGTTAGATCTAGCTGTGTTTAGTTGAAAATGTTGCTAGCAATGCTAACATTGCTACCAGAGAAAAACATATGACAACTGACATAAAAAATATGTAAATGCTTATATTACATATTATAGTATTAATGGTTAAAAAACAGATTAAAAAATCGTTTGAAGATAATTAAAAGTCCATACATTTTGTTTTCTAACCAAACACTCACAACAGTCACACAACGTTGAGGACGCTGTAACACACTCTGAGAAATGCGCTATCCAGCCCTCCTTATTTTTGATCGGCTTATAATACTGATGTGAGTGTTGTCATACCTTAAGAATTCCTACTCTGAGTTCACCACAATAAATTAAAAAACAGATAATTCCGCACGTCCCATGTCTCCCCACCCAGTTTTCTGTCTAGTTAAATATACACCAATAAAATATGCATGTGAAGATTCTCATTCGGTCATGTGAGGTTATCTGTAAGTTCTGTAATGTAAGTTCTGTAATTTTTATAGATGTCACGTCTCGTACAAAGCAATAATCTTCCCCTCCTGCCAATTTTCCACTGCACATTGCAGTCCAGTAGATGGAAATAATGCACAGACAGCACATGAACTATAAAAAAATAATATATATATATATTTGCACAATTGTTTTTATTCGCTGCTGTAACAAAGAAAGTTCCCCACTGTGGGACGAATAAAAGTATATCTTATCTTATTGTCTTATATTTTTAAGCAATTTGTCAATGTTAGAAATTTTACTGTTTAAAAGTTGACATAAATACTTTGTGTGAATTGATTTTGAATTGAAAATAGACATATAAATTTTAAGAAAAATCGATTAAATTGCATAATAAATTAAATCTCACAGCTCTAATACAGACAGGCTACGGATCACTATGAGTCACCCCAAAGCTTCCTCCAAGACACCGGAAGTCACTTGGCAACATAACACACCGAACAAAAAGTTATATCAATCCTTTACCACATGCATGATGTCAGAGATGCACACGATTGGCCCGTATCAAGTATGATTTAAAAAGCAATCTTCTCTGCTGAGAGATTTTTCAGTTGCACCACTCATGCCACTTTTGAAAAGAAAACCACATTTTTTGCTCCATTGCTCACAATAATGCAATGATTCTATAATACCACAATCATATTTTTACATCTTGCATTGGCCTGAAAACTGGCAGCCACAGTGTTTGTTCCAGTTCTGTTTGTTATTTGTTTAGTACTAACAGGATTTAAGCCACTCTCAGTAACTCTCAGTGTGGATTCAGTATTGATTATCTGCCAGGGTTCCGAGTAAAGCCTGGGAACGAACACACTCCGCTTAGTCCTGATCTCTGAAGCAGGTCATAGGTCAGTCCACACAAATACACCACTTACCTTTTCTCCAGGCATGCCAATAGGACCCTGAGGACCTGGAAAGCCCTAAAAGAAGACATGGAACCACATGAGTGTGCTGATAAATATGTCTGATGCATTCCGGTGATGAATTAAGCGACGGATGTACCTGTACGCCTGGGTTCCCTTGCTGTCCTGGAGGACCAGGCTCTCCTGACAGACCCTTTGAAAAGATGAAATATAAGCAATATATTGTTCTTTTTATGGTTATGATGGCTATGAGATAAGTGGCTAAGCTTGCTTTTATGTGCTCATTGCATATTAAGGTCTTGTACTTCAGTGAGAACAGACCCTAAGGGATTCAGATCAGAGAGCGATGCAGCGGCACTTTAGTCCTGCTCCCTCACCTCCTAATCTGCAGGATCGTTTAACAGATCAGCTTCCAAAGCTTCAGCTTTCATGCTAATATCTCATGTTAGTCATCTAACGAGCCGAGCCGAGCCAAGCTTACTGAATAGTGTCCCAGCACTTCTATATTGGATGTCTCATTAATATTATGACCTTAATGAAAGACTGAGAAAAGCAGCTCTTGCGTGGTTGTTCTTTAGTGCTAAGACCATTAAGTACAGTTTGTAACTCATCATTAATAATAGTAATTTTTACAGAAACTCACCGGGTTGCCTTTTAAGCCTTGAATACCATCCACACCACGTATCCCCTAAAAGACACATGTCAGAGTTATACAATATAAAAAAAACAATCTGACCTTTAGGACTGAACTGGATAAGTATAACATACTGTAACCAAACCAGCACTGGAACATTTTAAAAATTTTGCTCATCCAAAGATTTCTATAAATATCTCTGAATCACTTCATTAGCGAACGCTCGCACAGGAAACGGACTCGACCTCTGCTCTTAGCAAAGCTTTTGAAAAATAGACTATTTTCACCCGCCTTGAGCAAGAAGGACTCACGGGCATGAAAGATGCGAGATTGTTGATGTGGGATCAATACACACGACTACTGAGCAACCATTATAGAGATGTATAATAGATATACTGTATTTCACAAAACCTAAAGGTTGGGAGTTTGTCAAATGTGGCTGTCACAAGGTGGAGCTTTTTGAAAAAAAAATATTGTTGTGCATATTATAATACGAAATTACAAGAGGAACCATGTTTTCTATTAGTTTACTTTTAATATTTGACTTTTTCAAAAAAAAATTAAAAAAGCAGGGGTAGCTCAGTGGCTAAGGTATTGGACTGTGGATCAAAAGGTCACAGGTTCAAACCCCACCAGGTTGCCACTGTTGGGACCTTAAGCAAGGCCCTTCAACTGCTTAGATTTATAATGAGATAACAATGTAAGTCACTCTGATAAGAGCGTCTGCCAAATGCTATAAACGTAAATCTACTAATGTACAACTGAAGGAAGAAAAAATCTGAGAAGTCAGATTACTTTAATTTTGTTTTCATTAACTAATTGTTTGTGTGTGTTTTATTCGACTTCTAACAAGGAATTGTCTTGCATATTGTCTTGTCTTCTCTCACACACTCCTTGCACTCATGCACCTTATGTATTTATAAAAACAAAACTTATACAGTTGTGTTGTTTCATGTTATACAGTACTTCAAGAGAACACTGATAATAAAATAACAATAAAATTCCAATAAAAGCCACTTTTGACTTATAAATGTTTAAAGCAAAAAATATACTGTTTAAAATAATGGTAGTATTGATCTTTATCTGCATCCTTTTTTATTGTTTTATTATTTTTAAAATATTTTATTATATATATATATATATATATATATATATATATATTTTTTTTTTTTTTTTTTTTTTTTTTTTTTTTTTTTTTACACTATACAAAACATGAATACAATGTGTGCGTCTCTTACTTTGGTCCCGATTTCTAACATTCACTATTAGCAGAAAAAAAAAACCCTCACATCCTAATTTATAAATAAATCAATAAATTTGTCTGACCTTCAACTTAATCACTTATCCTCCACCCTGAAAATCAAACCAGCTCTTGAAATGTCACAGGCTAACGAATAGGAGCTAATAACAAACAGCCGATATCCTATCCATATTTATATTTCCCATCTGATATTACTGTTTGTGAATTGTTCTGTGCATACATTAGTAGTGGAGGGTGACTTACAGGCTGTCCAGGTGGTCCGACTGGTCCTCTGGGTCCTACAAGTCCTCTGGGCCCCTGAAATGAGTACAACACCGTTCCAAAACCCCATTACAGCCACAACATACAAAATAATTGATAGACTTCGAGATTGGTTAATAATGTTTCATTACCAAAATTCTCATTAATTACTTTTCCAAGAATTATATTTTAACAACCATGTCTAAGTATAATTCTTATAATTAATGTAAAGATATTATTGAGAACCTAATATGAAAGTTTACTTTTTAGTCATTGTTAGACATTAAAATGGGCCCCCAGTGTGCATCTACAAGCCAATTCAATTTTCCTTGGGTTTCTTGCTCAGTTCTGCTGTGCTCCGACAGGGGCGTGGCTAGGCATTAACGTAATTACAGTACACACAGAGACTGAAGCAGCATGTTCAAAAGAAAAGAGAAACGGAGGGAGGTTGAGGTATGAAATAACAGGTTATCTGAGGGGTTTGTCAGCTGGAGGATTAATAGACGCACTTTGGGAGACCTCTGATACCTGTGTTAAAAGATAGAAAAATATGGGACCTTTAATTCAGAATGTTGATGTAGCTCTGGGCTTCAATAGCAACTCAAGAGTTCAACATTTATCTATTCAACTTCTATACTGCATATCCTGTACATGGATGTGGGGGGACCTGGAGCCTATCCCAGTAAGGCAGAGTACACCCTGGACAGGGTGCCAATCCATCGCAGGACACACACACACACACACACACACACACACACACACACACAATACGCGCGATTTGTGAACCTAATCTGCATGTCTTTGGACTGTGGGAGGAAACCAGAGTACCCAGAGGGAACCCACCAACCACGGAGAGAACATGGGAAGCACACGCTAAGCACACAGACCCAAAGCAAATCCTGACCCTGGAGGTGCAAGGCCACGGTTCTAACCAGTACACCACCAGCCCAGACAACATGGTTAGCACTAGATTCTGGGTTTGATTCCCACCGTTGGGGTCTGTGTGCATGTTCTCCTCCTGCTTGGTAGGTTCCCTCCCACAGTCCAAAGACATGCAGATTAGGCTAATTGGCATACCCGTAGTGAGTGAATGACGATGTGAGTATGCGTGTGCCCTGCAATGGATTAATACCCCAGCCAGGGTATACCCCACCTTGTGCCCTAAGTCTCCTGGGACAGACTCCATGCCCCCCCACGACCCTGAATACAGGATGTTATAAGTGTTATAAATGATCAGTGAGAGAGAGAGTAAATGACAGTAGTAAGTGCAGTTTAATAGAAAGCATTTACACAATGATAAGAAAGGGACCTAGTTAGGCATTTTTTAACAAATAAATCAACTTCGGCAGATGCATAACCTGAGTCTGAATGTATATTGATATAACTTCTGCAAATAAAGTAGAAACAATTTACCCCAAGTGGTACAATTAATGTTTGTTTCTTATAGCGTATGCATGCTACTGCATTGAGAGACTCAGCTGAATGTGCATACATACGCATGTGTGTATGTGTGTATTTTGTTTATATCGCTGTCAGACTTTGTACTCCGGCCAAGCCACCTGTTCCAGAGCCACATCTGTGATCTCCGGGGAGGTGATTGATATGGAAATATAATCATACAGGCCAGGGTTCCATTCCTCCTCCCTGGCCAATCTCCTGGCACATCTATCTCTAACCCTGCATTTATCTCCAGCGCTCTGCCCTATCTCTTTCGTGTCTCCAGCTCTAAGGAGTGCACGATTTGGCCTGGCACTCTCTAATAGAGCTCACTTCCTGCTAATGCCAGCGTTGCTTTTTACTCTCACTTTCTCTCACCGCTGGTTGATGTATTTAAAGAGGCAGCTCACCTGCAGGGAACCGATTCGGGCTGGAGTCACAGATAATCAGCCATGAGCCAGATGGAGAGAGGGTAACGAGGTGTATCATCTGTGTGTGTGTGTGTGTGTGTGTGTGTGTGTGTGTGTGTGTGTGTGTGTGTATAAGTGTGAGAGAGAGAGAGAGAGTATGTGTAATACTTACAGGTTCACCTGGTTGTCCTCTTGGTCCTACAGGTCCATCTGCCCCCTAAAAATAAAGAGCATCGTTCCCTAATTTAGCATCTTCACTGTATTATAGTGCAGAATCGTATCACAGCTCGGTCAGAGTCCGAGCTAAAATGATGAGAAAAACCTTATTTATGCAAAGATATTCCCTTTTGGCCTCTCTCGAAAGCTTTGATCAGCATGAATCACTGCATAATACATCGCACAACTTTGCATAATTGGGATCCACCATGCACACTAGTACTCGTGTCTGTTTTTATACAATTCATGAGGTTTTGCTGCAGCTACACCTGGGACAGCAAAGCCTTTCAAAAGCTTATTAGTTAAAAGACTAAACACTCAATTAGGCTAAGGATCAAAATTAGCATTCTGAGCCTTACAATGAGACCAAAAAAAAAAAAATTTTTTTTAATCTCTTACAATGTTCCTTTTACCTGAAGAGTAATTTATTCTGCTTGGTGTCAAATGTTTGCTTCCTTTTGTTTTGGAAATTATACTGTAGCTACCAAGCTAATGTTGCTAACAAGCAAACAAAATGTATCAATGTGCAAAATGCACAGTCAAGCATCTGGAGCTTAAAATTCACAGCCGCCCGAGACCGTCTGGTGATTTGGTTCAGTAATGCCATGTAAAGATAAACAGTTTAATAAAAGAGCAGAACAACACTGTGTCACCGACTGACTCATCGTTTCGGATTACATTTCCATGCTACCAGTCGGGAAAAAATCCAACTGAAGAGTCCTTCAACTTTCACACTTTTTCAATTCAATTGAATAAATATTTCAATTCAATAAAATAGTAGTATTTTAAGCCTTTAAGCATTACTTTGAATATTTATTTATGTAAATACACTTTGGGATAAATATAGAAATACAAGAGGATACCTGGTTTCCTCTTGATATTTATGTCTTATTGAACTACTGTAAACTACTGTACAGTACACCCTATAATAGAGATAGCAAGTGTGCTAAGAAAGTCATTCCAGTTTAAGATGCTACTTTATCTGTTTTAAGTTTAAAGTTTAAGTGTTATGCTGTCCTTTTTATAATTTATTAATTAACCGCACACAAGAAACCTGAACAATTCAATACAATTTAAGGATAAACTGGTAACCATAAGTTTTCATTACTTCTTAAATATGTTAACCTCATACACAGGCGCAAAACTAGAAACACAAACTTCAGTTACTAAACAGCTATCAGACAGCTTCCCATTTCCTGTAATCAAAAAAGTGGACACATTTTGTGATCTCGTCGAATTATTCCTATATTTTTTTCATACAAAATCAAGGTTTTCATCACCTTCTCACCAGATTCACCAGGTAGACCATGCTGTCCTGGCTTTCCTCGATCCCCCTAAACAGACAAAATATAAAAGTCCTTTAAATAAAAATAAACATTCACATATCAAGCAGTAATCATACATTGTTGTATGATGCAAAAAATGTGAAAATGTATATAATAATCATGCACCTAACCTGTAGTGTTGAAATATATAGAAAACACACTTTAAATAATTACAGTGTATATAATTAAATGATTACATTACCACCAGTAAAAAGGAGTTTTCAATCAATCACGTAATCTGACAGCAATCTAGTGTCAGGGATAAAGGCTGTAGAAAGCAGGCATTTTAACTTGCCTTGGAGCTCTCTTTTTGAGAAGAATGCTGCCAAAGGGGCTGCCAACAAACTCTACAATTAAATTTTAATAGATTCTTTTTGATTGACTGATTCAAAAAAAATTATTTTCAGTTCTTTCAGTCTAATCATTTTGTCTTCATTAAAATTTTGTTCTAAATAATTCTAAAAATGATATGAATAATGACCAGAGTGTATCCGTTTAAAAAAAAAAGCATTGATGATGCTAACTGCACAGCTGGGCAGAGACATAACGGCATCTCACAGCCAAACAGATGTGCTCGACTGTGCTGGGGATGTAGGATTTGATTAAGCGGTGCCCTGTGCCACACTCACTCTGTGTCCTTTGTCCCCTGGAAGCCCTGGTAGTCCATCAAAGCCCCTGTCACCCTGCATGAGAGATAGAGATGAATGAGCGAGACGCAGAGCATATGATAAATAGCAAGCTCTCTGACACACACACACACACACACTCACAGTAAACACAGTAATGCATTAAAGCTAGCAGGAGAAGAAATTAGCTTGCCGAATATTACCTCAACAGTATGTCTATTTGAGTAGAAGCTAGCAAAGGTTGAGAAAGAGCTAGGAGGCTGATTAAAACTAGGGCAAATTAATCGAAACCAGAATCAATGTTTTCTTACAAGATGGTTAAGAGTAGTTTTATTATTATGATTCATGTCTCTGATGTCATGACTGGTCAGCTTCCCAAACCAGCTGGTAGACGTTGGTAGAAATTAAATTATCAGAGCTTGTAAAGGTACAACTGTAGTCCAGTAGTACTGTACTTGTAACATGGTATATAGAACCATGGTACATATTTGCTGATACAGTGCATATACCACAGCATGGTACATACTGTGCTTTGGTAGAAAGGTACATGTACTATAGAATAGCACTCTACCATATACCGTAGTATGGAACTATGGAACACATACCAGGATACTGTCAAAATTATGTTATACAGTGTATAATATATGGTACATACAGTATATACAGTATATATTCCATAGTGGTAGTATTTACATAGTGACCTCTGTAGTGCCATTTAGCCTGTTATGGCACTGATACCTCCTGATACCTCTTAAGTAATACACAGCACTTTGGTGAACGCCTTGGTACTTTTGAGTCTATAGTGGCTACCAACATTCAGCAGGTATCTGCATTAACATGGTACTGTGGTACGTTGTACATTAGTACATACCATAGTACTACCATGTTACCCAATAAAGCACCTTACCATGGTATTCATATCATAGTATGGTGATACATACAGTATCACAGTACTAGCCTTTAGTGCCATAGTACTGTCCCTGGTACTTTATAAAGTGCTATGGTGCTTACAACTGTAATGTCTAAAATACAACATTAATAGTATGTTATATTATGGTATGTGCTCCAGTTTGCCATCTTACCCAATATAGCACATACCATAAACAAAATTTCTTATTAGGTATACTAGATCAACTTGGCTAATTATTGTACTACAATTTCAACCAGCAGCCTAAATTTGCTACCAATCTTGCTAATGTTAGAATAATGAGAAGCTTTCCATAGCAAAGAAACTTCAAGATGAGAATTTATGTTAATCTCTTCTTTGTCTCCTAGACAGAAATGAGCCATCTTTGAGACTTGAATGAGATGTAGGCATTTTCTGCATCTTCTGAAAGATGGCTCATTACCTCTAAATCTCAGAAATGGTTCATACTGTATTTGTCTTGTGTGCGACTCTCATATTTTTTGTTTCCCCAAGGCAGTGTTCCCCACACATAAAGTATACAGTGCATTTGGGTTTTCTGATATGTTCTGATATGCAAAAAAGTGCTTTTATAGTTAGTTAAAATAAAATAAAATTGAGTTCTTTATATTAAAGAATATATTCTGCTAAAAAAAAGTCACTCTATATTGCACAATCCTGACTCATATACAGTATATTAATTAAAATATAATGCAAAGAATGGCTAAATTGTGCTAGATGGAGGGGAGGGTTAGTAGGTTGGATCTCTAAAATGAAGATATGTAGATATGTAGGTTGGTAACAACTGAAGTCAATTTAAAAAATTGCTCTGTAATAGATAGATGTTTTATTTCAAAATCTAGCTTGTTTATTTAAAAATAATAATAATCCAACCACCAATTATATTATCGTACAGTACACCCAGGTGTCCCTAGTTAATCAACATGGCTAACCTTTTACAAATGTGTACACCTTAATGAATTTATTGAAATTAAACTGGCAAATGGCAAACTTACTTTACATTCTGTACAAATGTCATTACCAATAAAGAACTAAAATACAGTATACAAAATATTGTTTTATTGTTTGTGTTCAGTGATTTCTGTATACACTTATCATTTAAGACCAAATCCTGATGCCTGCAAATGTTTAAGTGTCCAGTGTGTTAGAGAAATATGCAGGGCATCATCAGGCCTCGGCGTCAAGTCAGCAAAAAAAAAAAAGACTTAATTCACCCAGACCTTTAGGTGGCGGTAGCGCACCACCTACTTTGGCTGCCGCAGATAAAAATGAAGAAAAGACAAAGAAGACAAAGCGGACGGAGAAGGTGGCTTTTACTTTTTCGCGCCAAATTTAAAATTAATAATTATTGTTAAGGAGTCAAAATGTAAGTTAAAACCACAGAGTCTGTGGTAAGTTAAACAGTGTGACACTTAATATTGTGGCGTGGGCGGGGCGGCGGCTGACGACCAGCATGCCTTGCGGGAATGTCGGTGTGTTCACCATGATGGGGAAAGGTGTTTGGGTTGGTGGCTTCGGCCCTGTTGTGTGTGAGGTGGGTGTGACGTGTGAAATGTGCTCCAGTTCAAGCTAGTGCTGAATTGGATGTAGGCTCCTGAGTGAAGGTGCTGCTCATGCCATACCTGCTGTGTGCTAATAAAGTACTCCCAGCCATTGCATTGGGCAGCAAATAAGCTCACTTGTCTCTCCACCATCCTTCCCGGCGTAAAAACGCTACAATATCTTTGTCAGGTACATGACATTTTGTATCATTAAGTGTCTTGATTTGCCATACTTTGCTCGTGTCTGTTATATTGTGAGTTGTAAATTTATTACACTGTATGCTGTTCATTTAGGATGTTCAATAAAACTATAATATTTCTTATGTGTTTCATGCATCCCATTTATACCTGTCTTTAATCTCATTATGGGCTTATTTGTTTCTCCTTTAAGTGCAGTTCTGCACTTAAAAATTTTTTGCCATGGATTAACCTAGGCTACTAGCTAGTCAAAATCGAGGCTAATTATCACGCAACGGATTTTAAACCAGTAGCCTATTTTGCTAACATGCTAGCTAATGTTAATACGTGAAAACCAGGAACTAAGAAATTACGCTAAACCTAGGCTACTGTAACACTTACATCATGGACTTTCCTAACAAGGTGGTTAATGTAGAATAAAAAATACAAACCAGGACATAGAATGCTGAATAAATATTATTTATGATTACACTAAAATTAAAACCAGTAGGCAAATAATAAATAATCAGCGAAGTTTCTTAGCTAGTTAACAGCTTGTAATTACATCATGTGATTTTAATCAATCTCTGATTCAGTTCTACTTGGTGGCAGGTGTTATTGTGTGACAAGAACAGACCAAACTAGCTATTAAATCATGCAATTTCTCTGTATTTATTACGCTATTATGCTAATAAGCTAGTTAATGATACGGCTGGTACACTAACTTAATCAATGCTAACTTTTATATGCTATAGTTATTACTAAAATGTAAGGCACATAAATAGAAATAAATAAGCCAGACATAGTATGTCATGAACAGCAAGCTCACTCCGTCTCTCTCTCTCATTCACTCACACACACTAAAAAGCCCTATATTAACTCGTGCTAAAGTCGTTCTCTTTCCTCAATGTCATTTCTGCTTATTATTACACACACAGAGCGAACAGGTCAAAGAGATTTGACAGCTCGTCTCTGTAGATCATCTCCATCTGTTGCGAGTCTGTGGGTGGAAGTCACGAACAGAAAGATGACCTGACGGAGTCTCACAGTTAGCCGTTCTGTCAGCGAGTAAACCTTTCTCTTACAGATGCCTCAGTGCTCTCCTTTCTTTCTCCTTCGTTGTCTGCCTTTTGGCTTGTTCAGAATGCAGTCGATCAGTCATGGCATGTTTAAGTACACTGCATCTACAAGGCTAACATTCCTTAATTAGCAGAGAAGACTAACACCTAAAATCTTTATATCATTACATTCTCCAAACTGTGCTGTTTACTGAAATTGTAATAAGTAGCAGGTGCAGTTCGAATATACAAATTTAACTTGATATTGTGTAGTTTCTGTAAGAAACAATACTATATTAGCCAGCTAATTTCTCTATTATACTAGCAGCTAGTCAAGCTAGTTAGGTTATTAATATGAAAAAACATAAGCTAGTAAAACCTAAAGTTGATAGTAATGTTGGAGTCATTTTTTTATTCTCTTTTCTTGTTACACTGATTATAAATCGTCAGACAAAAGAAAAAACGTCAGACATGTTAATTTGATTAATCTATATAAATTAACTGCAACATAATTAAGACTTTCTAGTATAAGATACCTAATAAAGATGAGCTTTTTATGTAGGTTTTAGGCATTTAGGCCACATTTCGCATAAATTTTGTGGTCAAAAATGGTGTACAAGCAGAAACGCAACAGGCAAAGTGAGGATCTTTCATGAGTGGTGCAACAGAAAGGCATGAGGTCCATTGGCAGAAGAAGATTGCGACCATGCTTTTTGCATGGGTGGGGTTAAACAATCTTTCTACCCTGTCAATCGTAGGGCCAATAGCCAATCGTTGGTATTTTGGGCTATTGTGGGTGAAAGAGGGTACATACTAATTCAATTATTTGTAAAATGTACACCACAGTGAAATGTTTGGGTTTTTTTTGGTTTCCCAGTTAGGAAATTGGGGTCAGCCAGGATACAGCGCGCCTGGAGCAAATAGGGGTAAGGGCCTTTCTCAAGGGCTCAATAGTGGAACCCTGGTGGTGCTGGGGCTTGAACCAACCTTATGATCAGTAATTCAGTAACCCACAGCTTGTGTGGAGCCACCACTGCCCTATGTAGCTATGTTTCTTGGAGACGGCAGGTGTTAGCCGTTTTCTAAGACATAATAGTGGGTGGGAAATTTGTATTTAATATAAGGTAAAAGTCAACACATTGAACAGGATATTTCTAATGTTTTCCAAAAGACAAAATCGACCACAAGAAACTGCATTTGCAGAGTGTAAACATACTGTATACTGTACTGTATTTATTTATGTAACATTCCATATAATATAAATGATTCTTTTTCATCAGTGGCATTTTACCCCTTATGACGCAAATAATCTTGGCTGATGAAGTACATTTAAAGTAAATGAAAACTTATGAACATTTTATGTTACCATATTATTCCTTTATGTACTAATAAGGCTCACATACTCGCCCGAGTTAACACCTCCAGCATTAGTACATTCACACATGCCAACTCAAATACCATGCTCATGCTCTTAAAACACGTATGAGAAGTAAAACGTGATTAATATGTATAATTTAAACAGCACACTAACGGTAAGATGTTGTTGCTTGAAAGTTGAAAAAGTTCATTATAAAACCCACCTTTGCGCCTGTCTCTCCTGGAGCTCCTCGACCTCCATCTGCCCCCGAGCGTCCCTGAAGAAAAAGGTTCAGGGCGATTGCTACTACGTTGATCCGCATATAATCACCGTACTTATGCAATATTCATCAGAAACTCTAGATGTATAAATCTGCCTTAACGAGTGCTTTTGTTTCGGATAATTAGAATTGTGTTATCTGTGTTATCTCTTTCTTAAATAGCAACAAGTTCCTAAAAGAAGATACTGCAACCACGGAACCATATACTGTACAGTTCAGTGCAGCTCTTACCCGTTTGCCTGGCTTCCCGCTAGGACCTGGTGAACCTGGCAACCCACGTGGCCCCTTTGTGACAGAGACAAAACAAGAGTAAAAAGGAAAAAAATATTTAAATGTAGAAAATGCTCCAAATAACATCCCTTTTTAATGTGAAGTTTCAAGGGGTAATCGTTAATGTAAATGAAGTATCTCTAGTGAGTAGCAGTGAATGTAATGAACTGGTAGCACATTAAAAAACAACATGACACTTTAACAAATTAGTCATATTAAATAGAAAAGAGAGCTATGCAAGAAAAATTTGCTCACCGGTGGTCCAGCGTCCCCGCTGTCTCCTTTAAGTCCGCTGGAGCCTGGGGGACCCTATAACACGCACATGAGATGTTGATTAATATTCTATAACGCCACAACTCTGACAGCAGCTCCAGATGTAATATAAATCATTTATATGATTCATACTAATGTGCTCAGTCTAATACTGTATGTTATGAGTAAAATCTCACTCACAGGGAATAGTATGTTAGACGCTGTACATACTCTAGGCATGATAATGAACCTATTTTCTTGTGTATTATTATGTTTTTTGATGTGCTGATCAAAGCTTTTTGATAGGAGGCATTTATTTAATGGAAGGAGTCTCCAGTGTCAATGCTCTGTCTGTAACCCACACAACAAGGTGGGCTGGTGAGGGAACGATTACATAGCAATTAACAGGAACTAGAGTTTCTCGTAGAGATTACACAACATTTAATTAAGCCCCAGAATTCCACTTATACTGCACAGAAGATTAAATAAGGCACTGTCATCACTATATCACTACTGTTTCACTAAAGAAGTAAAACATAATGAAAACATGAATATACAGGGGTTGGAGAATGAAAGTAGTACACTGGCCAATTTACTGTTGGAGGTTTCATGGCTAAATTTGACCAGCCTGGCGGCCAATCTTCATTGATTACACATTACACTAGTAAGAGCAGAGTGTAAAGGTTTAATTAGCAGAGTAGAAGCACAGTTTTGCCTAAAATATTGCAATGTACACAACATTATGGGTGACATATCAGAGTTCAAAAGAGGACAAATTGTTGGTGTGCGTCTCACTGGCGCATCTGTGACCAAGACAGCCAGTCAACCACATCCAACAGGAGTAAACAACCACATCCAACTGTGGACGCAAGAGAAGGCTGTTTGAAAAGGGATGTCCGGGTGCTAATCCGGATTAGTTTCAAAAAACATAAAACCACAGCTGCCCAACTCACTGCAGAATTAAATGTGCACCTCAACTCTCCTGTTTCCACCAAAACTGTTCTTCTGAAGCTCCACAGGGTCAATGTACATGGCCGGGATGCTATAGCCAAACCTTTGGTCACTTGTGCCAATGCAAAACGTGGGTTTCAGTGGTGCCAGCAGTCGAAAAATCTTGGGTTGAGGACAATACAGTAGGAAACGTATTGTTCTCTGACGAGTCCACCATTACCCACTTTCGAGAGAGTTACGGTGTGGAGAAGCCCCAATGAAGCGTACCACTCAGACTGTTGCATGCCCAGAGTGAAGCATAGGGGTGGATCAGCGATGGTTTGGGCTGCAATATCACGGCATTCCCTAGGCTTAGTACTTGTGCTAGATGGGCGTGTCATTGGCAGTTGACTACTGAACCATTCTGGAGGACCATGTGAACCCAATGGTTCTAACATAGTATCCTGAAGGTGGTGCCGTGTATCAGAATGATACTGCACCAATACACACAGCAAGACTAGTGACAAGAGTGGTTTGATGAACATGAAGGTGAAGTTGAACATCTCCCATGGCTTGCACGATCACCAGATCTAAATATTATTTGGGGTGTTTTGGTCTAAAACCAGGTGTTTAACTGTCCACCCCCTATATATATATATATATATATATATATATATATATATGTGTGTGTGTGTGTGTGTGTTTACTGTTGTAAAGTTTTTTTGTTTTTTTTTTGCTTTTTTTAAGTGGGGATTAACCCAATATGCTTACAAAATATAGTTTTGTAATAATGTCTACATTATAGAAAAATACTATATTTTTTCAAACTATGCAATAACATATTAGGTAATTACAACAGCAAAAGTAGTTATTTTAAGACACAAAGGTCAGCTGTTCTGGAACAGTTCTTGCAAGAACACTATTGTCAAGTGCATTTAAAAAACCCATCAAGTACTATGATGAAACTGGCTCTTATGAAGACCAACCCAGATTAAAACCATTATAAAGGATTTACAGAGTATAACTAGCAGATATATCTTTAAAAAATCAACTGTTCAAATTTGTACATATAATAAAACTGTAAAGTTGGCATCTGTACATTAAAGATATTTGCGGAAAAATAATTTAGTTAACATATTTGTCTGTCTGTTTGTCTGTTTCTTTGTGTATGCATCATGTAAAAACTACTGAACAAAAGAGAAGATATGCTAATTTAGAAATTTTAATGAAAAACAGCCTCAAAAATACGACCTTCATTACTTCTTAAAATTCAACAGATGGCGCTGTACGTTTTTAAATGCGCTTACAGTATACACGTGCAATTGAAATCTAGTTAATTAACGCAATCTCACACCTTCATTCTGTGCACTTCATGGTAACGCGTAAAACATTTTAGTCATTCCAAAATATAACAGATGTCAAATCTCATGACATTTTAACACGCTTATGTGCAATTAAATTTCATGGGAATTAATATATATTATACTGTATATATGGACAAAACTGCAGGATGATCTATCCATTAGAACAAAAGTCTTTTGTGAAGTGTAATAGAATTTCACACTGCAGTTATATAATTAAATATAATCCATAACAAATCCCACAAGTACTGCATTAAACATATGTCCAGATAAAACCTTGGAATTTTTCTTTCCTTGCCTGCACACATCAGATTAAATACATGCATATACACAACATGTACTATATTTTGTAATCCTAGATAATTCCCTGCACTTAGTTCTCCAGAAAAGAAGATTACATGTGATATTTATTTGTTTATTCATATTTGCCCAGCAGATAAATAGGCTCAGTAAGCTATCTGGGTTTTTTCTTTCCTTATTCAACAACCCAGGAGAATAAAAATCCTATACTGACCTTCACGAAACAAAAAGTTCAGCATTTATGATTAGATGAAAAAAAAATTATTACTTGACTTAATCCTCTCTCTAGAGATTTATCTCCGGAATTATACAAAGCTTCTAGACATAGCGTAACACACCTAGTGCAAAAAGTTTTAATTCACAACAACATATAGATAGATAGATAGATAGATAGATAGATAGATAGATAGATAGATAGATAGATAGCTGCCGCATTTCAATGCAAAATTTGACATGTCCTGATAGGCCAATCGCATCATTTCTTTCTTTTACATGATCAGTGAAGAGAAATTACTGGCTTGGCAAACTAAATGTGCTTAATGGATTTTTAGAGAATGTTGAAGCCAAGGAAATGTAAATTTATACTGTGGTTACTGTCACTGTAGTTAGAACAGCATTTGGAAACCAGCGTATGCGTCGCTTAACATTTACTACGATCTCCAACCTTCTGTTTCACAAGTTATACAGAGCATATACTGTACGTACTATAGTAATACTATATAGTATGTCTTCAACTACTGAAGTGAAACTGAAACTGGTAGAAGAGGAGCATAGCGCTGTGCTGTATCCTTAATACTGTGTTGTATTGTGGTTGTAATTTGTAATTAAAAAGGGTTGTTGTGCACCAAACCTCAGCACTTCGTTATGTCCAATTCTGCCAGTGACACATTACAAAACCACAATCAAATGATACTGTTTTTCACTAAAACTCAACCAACATATTTTTGATATTACATTGCACAATGACATAACCACAAACACAACTGCAAACTGATTTATCCATTGGGACAACAGTGGCAGATGGAGTTATAGCATTTTGCAAAATCACACAAAATTCACAGTAATATAACCCAAACATTTTAGGAAATTATTTTGCCATTTGTGCTTTTAAAATTTGTGACTTAAAGATGCAGTGCGCAAAATATTATCTATCAGTGTGCAATAGTTTTTGCTTTATTGAGAAAAAGAACAAAAACTTGTTTTTCCCCCCAAAAAAACTGCCAAAATGAAGTTCTCATTTTGCTGTCAAGATGTTCAAATAAATCGATAAAACATACAAATATATGAATAGACAGATGCATGAATAGATAGATAGATAGACTATTATTAATTGTATTTCTGAACTTTTGTTGTCTTTGTACTTGTGCAATTTTACTCACTCGCACTCATCATCTATACCGATTTATCCTGTATTGCCTCTCTCAGGAGACTTAGGGCACGAGGTGGGGTAAACTCTGGACAGGGTGCCAATACACCACAGGGCACACGAGCATACACACTCACACAGACATTACGGGCAACTTGGGAATGTTAATTAGCCTAGTCGGCATATCTTTGGAATGTGGGAGGAAAGTGGAGTACTCGAGGGAAAACCACCAGGCATGGGGAGAACATGCATACGATATGCCCACAGAGGCGGGAATCGAACCCGGACCCTGGAGGTGCAAGGCGACAGTGCTAACCACCAAGCCACCCCTCAGGCTTTTAATTTCTCCTCAGGCATCAGCTTCAGAAGTCATTAATGACATTTTATTGTCAATAAACATCCATTAATTACTTTTGGATTGAAAATTATTGTCAGGAAAGTAATGTAGTAATACATGTCCGAAGCATATAACAAAGTCGTGTCATTAGAGAAAGAAATAAAGGGACAGAAAAAATAAAACAAATGTGGCAGGCATACAAATCAGCTACTGTTTCTGCTGCTAGTCTGATCTCAGATAGTCCAGACTTGAGCCTTGCAATGTTAATATTAATGCTAATGTTAATGTTATTGTCGGTGTGGACATGTAACCAAGCTCTTACCATTGGTCCTCCTCTGCCCGTGAGTCCCATCGGGCCCGGGGGTCCCTTCAGTGAAATCTGAGAGAAAAACAAAGCTCTGATTAACCATGTGAGATTTCATGTCTTGTACATGCTGTGAGTGTAACAAGCTCAGTGTGATGAAAAAAAACAGAATTGTGCTTGAGATGCAGGTCTCACTCTGGTCTGCTGCAGGATGGCGTGAGCTTGCGCCTCCTGGGCCGACAACACGGGGCCTTTCTGAGAATCGCCGGCATAATGAAACTGAGAGAGCGAGAGAGAGCGCAATGACAGAGCGAGAGAGAAGCAAATTACTAGCACCCACTGCCAGGATGTGAAAAGTCTGGCAAATTACTCATTAACTAAATAATACAGGAAAAAAAGAAAGGCAGTTACTTAATGCATTTTATAAAAAAATGAACAAGACTACACATCTGTTGATAGCAGAGCTCCACCATGTGGCCCACCACTGTTACTGTAGCAAGGACCTCGAGCGTGACTATGCCATATGTGTGCAATGAAAGAGAAATGGATTTCTTACCGGAAACATGAGCATGGTCCCTGGGGGACCCGGTATCCCATCAGCCCCTGGGAGGCCAGGACGTCCCTCAGGGCCCTTAAAAATAGAGGAAAAACATCACTTCTCCCTTTCTTACTCTCTCTACCTCTGATTGTCTACAGGTATACTGTATACAGTATACTGTATGTGCTCCTGTACAGGGGGTGTGTGTTAAGCATTTGTACATCACTCCTTTACTACTATAAAAACGTCATACACTTCACATCATCCAACACGAGCATCCTTTCAATTAGCTCAACGGTCTCTCCTCTTCGAGCTTGTGTTAAAGCTTCACGCGCCAACATTAACTGCTCCATGCCATCAATCAGAGACAGCAATAAACCCGTCCATGGTAAGATGTAAACACACTTGTAAGCCCCAGGAGTGAGCGCAGGAGACACACAAGATATTTTCTTTGGACTTTTTCTCCTTTTCTTTGAAAAAAATTTTCGAAAAAAAAATCACACAAAAAGTCTTCACAGCTTTTTTATATACACTAACATGTAAACTATTTTATTAATAGTTCTTTAAGAGATCTGGAGAATGTGGAGTCAACACTTTAAGTCAACAACCTTTAACTCGTGATTGTATTCCTCGAACCATTCTTAAACCATTTGTCCTGTGCAGCACCAGCAGTATCCTGCTGAAAGAGGTCACTGACCACACAGGGAACACCGTTTCAATCACGGCGTGTTTTTAGTCAGTAACAATGGTTGTTACGCAAGATTTCCCAGCAGTACATTGCTCAGAGCATCACACTGCCTGTGCAGGCTCACCTTCTTCCCATAATGCATCCTGGTCGCTTCTCCAGGAAAACGACACAGACACACTTGGCCATCCACAAGTTATAAAAAAACACATGATTCATTGGACCAAGCCACCTTTGTCCAGCTCTTATGCTCACATGCCCATTGCAAGCACTTTTGGCAATGGAACCATGTCAGCTGGTTAACTGGTCTGTAGCTACATAGCCCCGTACACATAGACCTCTTTTTATCAGAACCAGCATTATGTTTGTCATTAAGGAACTTGATTTCCCTGACTGCCATGCAGCCTACGAATAAATTAATGCATTGTGTTTGTATAACAGCTTTGGGGTTGTACCTGGACCAGTGGTTTGTTTTGCGTGTTACTTTTGTTCCCACTTTCAAGTTTTTGGCTCCAAATTCACAAATCATGATGAGCTACTGTATAGGTAGATGTAGGATAAGATTATGGCTTCTATGGTGTGTCAGGTAGACTTGTAGTGATCTGCAGTTTCATATATCACAGGTCTTACTACTGGGATCCGTAATAAACCCTCACAGCACACCCCAGAGCTGTTGTTAAGTAACTGTCGGTATCCGTGATCTTGCCATGAGTTTTTGTTGGCTTTTCCGTGCCTTTAGATCCTGCTGCTGTATTTCGCCTTAGCTCTGCCTCAGTGCTTAACTGCTACACCGTAGTTAATGATGTCAGAGCGTGTCTGAGCCCAGATTTTTTTGCAATTTTATTTTGCAATGCTTTCATAAGTGTTAGAAAGATACGAAGATCCTAAAGGGACATGGCAAGAAAAAAAAACATGGATGGGATCAAAAAAATCAATTGAAGGGAAGGATATCGAGATCATGTGACTCAAGGCACATGGGTGTGTGTGGGGAGGCGGAGCGGAAATCCATTAAATCGGAGGGGAAAATAAATTTGGACAAAAAAACAACAAGCCCAGAGATCATGTGACTCAAATCAGTCCTCCAGCGCCAAAGTACTGTGGGTACGTCAGTGCGTTTTAGCCATTGTTGTATTAAAGTACCATGTGGAGCGTCTTGTAGACTAACATGTGTGCCTATAACTTGTAATAGAATCCATCGTAGCATATCTTGTCCTGAGTAGTATAGTTTCCTGGGCTATTCCTTTTGACTTTAGGATTGTTTCTAGGTCCTTCTCCCTTGCAGCCAGTAGACAGCGCTAAAGTTACTCCAACACAACATGGCTTAAATGCACTGGAGTATTCGCGCTTTCTGTGTTTTGGCTGGACGGTATCGGAAGTATGAGTCACATGGTCTCTGGGTTTTTTTTTTTTTGTCCAAATTTTTTCCCTCCCTGGATTCAATGGACCCCCCCCCCCCCAAAGTGCCTTTAGGAGCTCCATAGAAAGGCACTATAGAAAGTGAAATTAGTGAATGAATAAATGAATGAATTAGATAATAATAAGCACATGAATTATAAATGAAATAAATTTTAACCTATTGACTGACTAGCTCAGATCTTTTTCTCACAGTTTACTTTTATCCTATGAACTTTATTCTAGTTGAATCAGCACAGGGGTGTGGGGAATGACTCAGCACACACATACACACACATACAGTACAGTACACTAAAACCGCATAAACACACACAAACAAAAAGTCTTGGCTCCGTGTGCTGGATGTGTGGGCTAATTCTTCATCATTCTAAATTTTCTACTTTCGTTCTACTCTGTGGGAGGAGGAAAGATTTTTGGAGGTTAGCTCACCAGATCACCCGGGTCTCCGGGAGGTCCTGGGGGGCCTGTTACTCCTGGATGGCCTGGAGGACCCTGTCAAACACAGATACACATTAATCAGAGTGGCTTTATCAGATTAACTCCTGAAGCTTGATAATTTCGCTCAACAGTAAGAAAGAAAAGTAGATCTTACAGCAGGTCCTAGCGGTCCGATAGGTCCCTCAATTATTATGCCCTGATGGACAGAAAACCAATAACATGATGAAACTGCAATGAGATCAACAGACATTGTGTATCATGCCTAGTAGTTCTGGCTTACCGGTTCGATAATGGCTGGTTCTCCTTTCTGGCCTTTCTCCAAACCGTGTCTTCCCTGAGAGAGAGAGAGAGAGAGAGAGAGAGAGAGAGAGAGAGAGAGACAAGGACATCTGAGAAAACTCCCCCAAAAAATCGATTGTCCAAAATGAATGAGCCATAAGTATAAATGAATAAATACATACATAAATAAATTCTCAATGTAAACAAAAAACTAATTAGAGATCCATTTCCAAATGAAAATGCTTAGTGTGATCGCTCAACAGCAATAAACATTCAGGGAAGATAAAAACTACGCAGGAAGGATAAGGCGCTACCCGCCTACTTCCACATGTTAGCTCAGAGAGGCCTGTGATTTACGGGACGAGAGTACACTATCAGTCCTTCCCTCTGTCACTTTTTCCAAGAATGACAAGGCTCTCCTTTAAACATCTTCCCTCCTTCACTAGCACGTGCTCAGACACTCGGTTTCGTCCCACCTGTCCGTTCCAGGTCCCCACGCCCTCTCTCGCTGCTGGCCCGTAACGATCCTCGTAGGTCTCATACTCTTCATACTGCTCCGAGCTCTCGCTGCTGTTCCTAAAGTCCTCATACTCAAAGAACTGAAATGAAAATTGCATAAACATCATTAAATCCAGCGGTTTATCTCAGCTCTCGGAGGCTCTGCACTGCACTTCAGCTCCTACCGTATAATCGCTGATGTTGGGGCTCACTGTTACCGTGGAGACAGAGAGGTCAGGGTGCGGACTGTCGTAAATGTCCTCGGTGTCTTCCTCCACCTCGGGCGTTTTTATTGGTTTTTCCTCCTGGATGCAAAAGAAATAGTGAGAAAAAAATAGCCGTGGAAGGAGTGTACCAAGGAGACGTGGAGGGAGAAGGAGAGTGTTCCGCAGTTAGACTGGTCGGGTCAAAGCTCTGTGAAACAGGAATATTAGTGGAGTAGTTCTAGCAGGGTTATGAACGTAGTGGGGTTACAAATCAGCCATCAGATGTGAGGTGATAAAGTAGTGGCTGTGAGGTGGTTATTGCTTAACACAACTTGTTAAAAAAGGCTTTTTTTATTGCTAAACAATCACACATATTTTCTAACTGTTAATATCTATATTTATTACTAGCTAGTTCCAATACTAATTATGTCATAACAGCTTTAAATAGAACACCGCTTGTCATATTTCTGAAAATGATTTCTCAGGAAATTCCTTATTTTTAACATATTTCCTGTGTCAGGAAACCTCCAGCTATAAAGTATGACAATGACAAAGTGCTGACACTGGAGACTCCTTCCAAAAATGTTATTCTGGAGCAGTCTGTTAAGGCTCTGAGTTATTGATCTGAAGGTCAAAGGTTCAAGTCAGAGTTCCACCAGGTTGCCGCTGTTGGGCCCTTGAGCAAGGCTCTTAACCCTGTCTGCTTCAGGGCCGCTGCTTAATGACTGACCCTGCGCTCTGACCTCAGCCTCCTGACAAAGCTGGGATATGCTAAGAATAATGAATTTCACTGTGCAGTAATGTATACGTGACAAATAAAGGTGAAATTTAACTAATACATCTTCCATTTTTTTTCCATTTTTACGTCATTTTATGATTATACTGTAAGTCTTAGCCTATACAGTATAAACCCCTGTGCATTAGGCTAGTTATAGAAACTTAATCAACAGGCTCAACAGGACTATGTGGAATATATTAGGCAAGCTATAGTAGATATTAAAAGCCAAATCCTTCCATTGTCTACAGTATACCGCTTATCCACTGCAGGGTCCGAGGGGGCATGGGGGTTTGTAAGGGGGTCTTTGAATCGTGGCGTTGCCAGGGGAAACCCTCCAAACAAAGAGAAATAATGTAAACTCCGCAAAAATACAGACCAGGGGTGAGATTTGAGCCCCCGATCATTCGCTGCAATAATGGCTTTCTAGTTTGAAACATTTTAAGAGGATTAAAATTTTAGGCATGACACATAAAAAAGACAAAATGTTATGTCCATCTGTACACACAGCTGGAGATGAGTCATATTCCATATCTAGTCCACACTACTACACTACTTAATCTACAAACTATTACTACAATTACTGTCGAAACCAGGGAATACTCGGCTTGATAAGAAGCTTGGCTAATTTTAAAAACGCACTTTGTTTCAGGTTCACTTTCAGGATGGTTTCTGGTTCCGTTTCAAATGGATTTCTGAGTTGTGAATTGTACAAACGAGTGTATTTATTTATATCTATATCTACTGCATATAGATATCGACAGTTATCTATTCATGTTGACATCAAAGATCAGAATAGAGATCAGATCAAAGATCAGAAGCATCTCAGTCCCTTTAAAAGTGGCATGGTTGGTGGCACATGGGCTGGCTCAAGAATTTGCCGAAAATCTTCTGGGATTTTCACACACAGCAGTGAAATATATGTGAAATATAGCCAGATTGTATTGAGAAACTCAAATAATTACTCTTTCTGCAGAAAAGCATCCCAGAACACATAAACAGTGAGGTGAGCGAGCTACAAGAGCTATCAGGTTCCACTCCAGTGAGCCAGGAACATGACCTGATCTTTTTCCAAACTTCAACTGTCAAGTTTCTATGAGTGTGAGCTCAGTGAAGACTTTATGTTTGGCATACTGTGCCTTCTGGATACTTTTCTGCTCATTAGGGTTGAAATCCAGTATAGTGCTTATCTGAGTTAGTGCGGTCACTAGTTGTAGTAAATATAAGCATTCTGAAAGTGAGTTGAAATTTTCAATTTGATTGAATTAGATGTATGTTCAATACAATACGAATGTTGAGAAATGACACAACAAGGTGTTTAGTGCATGCTTCCTGTTGAGTATTGCCATGTCTTCAGACTGTAGTGTTAGTGGTGGAACTGGAATTGGGGTGAGGGCGGTGATGGGGTAGAGTCGGGGGGAGGAGTTAGGAGTCCATGGTTAGAAGGTGTTAAGGTCAGTGGGTGATGAAGAAAGAGGGATTGGGCCGGACGGGCAGTGTTTACAATCTACCTCCACCTCAGTCTGAGTAGATACAGTGACGGCACCGAGTGAAACAGTGTCGTCTTCGGGTGACGTCGCCGGCAGTGTGTCCGGCTCGTGCGTGGGCATCTCGGGGATCAGCTCAGTGGTCAGATTTGCAGTCGGCGTTGCCGTCGTGGGCTCTGTTACAGTCGGGGTTATATCACGTGTGAGGTACTCGGGCTGATGATTGACCACCTCGAGAAATCCCTCCTCGAGAGCTTCTGTTTCTTTCCTCTTCTTCCTGGAGTCTTTCTTTTTCCCTTTCCCTTTCCCTTTCTTCGAGCGGTCCTTTTTCTTCTTACCGTCTTTCTTTTTGCCCTTCCTGTCTTTTTTCGTCTTGGCTGGCTCCTGTTCGTCGCCTTGCATCACGTCGTCAAGGCTGGTGGGTTTGATCTTTTGTGGAAAGGGGGTGGGGTTTAGATAGGAAGTGAATGGAAAAGAATATCACAGGAGCAAAACACCAGAGTAACAGAACAAGTTAACAGTCGAGAGAATGCTGATAACCTCGCTGTCCTGTTTTTTACTTACCACAATAAAACGTGACACCAGACATGCAGTATCTAGGTAGGTCTTTAATTCAAAGCTTCAGTTAAAGCAAAGCTGCTCACGACAGCTCTGATGTAAATAAATGTAGTCTAATCAGATAAAATAAAGAAATAAAACAACAGTAAGGCTTATTATTACCAGAAATTAAATTAATTATAGCTGTAATTAAACATTTGCATTGTAACTATACACTGACCCAGGATATACTAAATAAAGCCTGTAATACTTCTTTATGTTGTTTTTCTGTTTATGACTTTATTAAAACATACCAAAGCAATACATTCCAATCCAGCCTTAAAACTATCAGACAGCCATCATGTACACAGGTGATCACAACACACTCACAGCTTTCACTTTTACATAGCGTTTGCATGTAATGTGCATGTAAGGTCAAAGGTTAAAGGTCATCTGTACCTGATGGTCAAATGTCTGCGTAGAAGCAATTTCTCAGATAAGTTGTGTGTTGGAAGAAGGTGTTTGGGTGTGTTGTGAATGAGATCAGTGTGTAACAAAGGATGTGGGTCAGATACTGATCAGGCCTGATTTTACACGCTGTTCCGTCAGCTGTGGAAAGAATTGGCTCTGATTTTACTTTAGAAACCACACACACACACACGTTCCGTGGGAAGCATGGTGCAGAAATCAATGTTCCCCATGTCCCAGCTCAGAAATCGATGCTTTATTTGCCAGTTTCCTCCCAAAGGCTTTCCCAAAAAATGTGAGCCACTGCCACACTTTGTCATGGCTCTGAGTCACACACACGTGCAGGAAAACAAATGTGCATTCTCACGTGCACTGTGACAAAGATACGCGCACATGCAGGCTTGTTGGTAAGCTTACAACATAAATCCGCACACAGGGGGACGAAAACACCGAATCTATTCACACAGACATATTACACAAGCTTACACTTACCCACACAAACATTTCTCACACTTCTCCTCGGCTCTGGCATTGTCAGACTGGAGTGCACAGTGTGTCCTAGTGCAGGCTCTGTGAGTCAGATATCTTCAGCTCTCAAGTGTCATGGCCTCTGCATTGCCCAGAACCACTACTTTATTACTGCCGTTATTAGAAAGAATGCATTTGTATTGCAGCGTAAAGATGAGAAGCAGAATTATGACTGAACACACGCTCTGATGCTCTGACCCAAAAAATTTAAAGCTAAATCAGTGAAATGAAGAAAATGCATTGACCACAAGGCCCTTTGAGATTGTATGTATTAAAGCAGCTCGTGCAATGTGCACAATGCAACCATACCAATGATGTAACCATAACAACACTGCAACCATAACAATGCTGTACCCATAACAACACTGCAACCATAACAATGCTGTAACCATAGCAATGCTGTAACCAAAATAACGATGCAACTGTAATAATAATGTAACTATAACAACGCTGTAACCCTAACAACACTGTAACCATAACAACACTGTAACCATAACCATGTCACAATCATAATATTGATGCAACCACAATAACCATGTAACAATATCAATATTGTACACATAAAAATAATGCAACCAAAACAATGCAGAAACCATATAATGTATGCAACTATAACAGCAATGTAAGCATAACAAATCAGCAATTAACTATAACAATGCTATAACCATAAAAATTATGCAACCATAACATTGTACCTATAATAATTACTACCTATATCAACTCTGTAATCATAAAACCTATATAACTATCAAGGTGGTGGATTGTAGTGGATGCTAATCAAACATCTTAATATCATAACCCTAACAACTCTGTACTCATAACAACGCTATAACCACAGCAACAGTGAAAGCCTTATCACTGTAACAGTACCAACACTGTAACCATAGCAACACTGTACTAACAACAGTTACAATAACAACTCTGTACTCATGACAACGCTGTAACCATAGCAACAGTGAAAGCCTTATCACTGTAACAGTACCAACACTGTAACCATAGCAACACTGTTGCAACTCTGTACCCATGACAACGCTGTAACCATAGCAACAGTGAAAGCCTTATCACTGTAACAGTACCAACACTGTAACCATAGCAACACTGTACTAATAACAACAGTCACAATAACAACTCTGTACCCATGACAACGCTGTAACCATAGCAACAGTAAAAGCCTTATCACTGTAACAGTACCAACACTGTAACCATAGCAACACTGTACTAACAACACAGTTACAATAACAACTCTGTACCCATGACAACACTGTAACCATAGCAACAGTAAAAGCAGTACCAACACCGTAACCATAACAGTAACAGTACCAACACCGTAACCATAGCAACACTGTATGAATAACAACACTGTAACCATCAGGTTTAAAAGGGAGATTGAGACCTATAGGTGAAAGTAATGCAACTTACTGGATGCCACCATAAAACAAGAAGAAGAACAACAACAGAGTAACCAAAACAATGTTGTAACATAACAACACTGTAACTGTAACAATGCTGTAACCAGAACAAAGCTGTCAACATTTCAATATGTAACCATAATGACGCTGTGAATGTTAAATCCCTACAAACATATTTATGCAATATCCAAAACAACACTGTAAATATAACCACACTGTCACCCAAAGAACGAGTTACCCAGAACAACAATGGAGCCGTAATAATGCAAAAACCATATCAATACTGTATTTAAAATAATACTGCTAGGATTGCTGTAATACTAATTAATCCTCCATGTTTTCTTTTCTGGATTCCCCTCTGAACTCTCACCTCATCAATTTATGCAAAAAAGCAGCGTTTCTGACAACTTTGCATTGCATTTTTAACTTTGGCTCCACTGCTTTTCCAAAATCTCAGCTTCCGACCCTCTTGCGGGTGCTTCCCGTAAGCATTAGTAAAAAATGTCTAGCGTGAGTCTTACGAAATGTCTAGTTGCAAAAGCAAAATCAGACGATGTTACCAGCAGCCATTCAGCATTTGCAGTGACTCAGGGAAGAAAAATACTGTCTGGAATACCAGCTTCACACCTGGACAATAATAATGTATTACCGCAGTTATCCATTCCTCACAGTCTATTATAGAGTCCGTCCAGAACGTGACACTGTCACACACGCATTTACACCCAGGGGGAATTTAAAGTAGCCACTCATTCATTGTCATGCTCCTATAGCAGAAGCGTGCACCTGCTCTGTCCTCACACACACCATCTTACACACTGAAAGCTTTTCAATTTATTGCTTCCTGGACACGAGTTAGCATCGCATCCTAGCTGAAATCTACAAGCTTCCGTTCACTATTGGTTACGTTCGCAGATTCAGGTGGAGAAATCCTCTAAAGGCTGCTGACACAAACAAATAAAATGATTAAGTAATAAATAGACCAGGCAGGTAGCTGTCTGGCGGATACGACTCGGCCTCTGTGTCCTCGCTCTCAGTTTTATCGCTTGGCTGACAGACGGCTGCTCTGGGACGACCGCCCAGAAAACCTGCAGTAAACGCAAACGTGTCTGTTAAAAGCCCAAGTGCCTGGGGCGAGCCAGAGTAATCGGTGAGGATTTACGTTGAAATAAAAGGCATACAAGCTACAAACTTTTTTTTGCCGGCTTCAAGGCTACTCACGTCCTCCTGAACTTTTGAGGACAGGTTGGCCTGGGCTGAGAGTTCACAGAAAATAAAACGGATTTATTTGAAAGGATATAAGGCAATAAATCGAAAATTGCTTGCCAGAAACCGAAGAGCTGGGACTGAGAGAGAGTGGTAAAGATTCTGCAAGAGGACGTGTGAGGGAAGCAAATGGAGGTCAGACTGATCACCAGGTCGATTTCCAAATAACTTAAATTCCCATTTAGCTTAAAAATTCAGTTAAGATATAAAACAGGAGCGTGTTTAGAGGTACTGAAATGCATGAGTCAGATGATGAAACAGCTGCTATGAAAGACCGCCACAGGAGGAGGTTTATGTCTGTGCGTGCTTACCTCCTCGGGTTCGTAGTTCTGGGTGCGATAGGGCAGAGGAAAGTCACAGTCTGGGATGTAGTGGTGACAGTACTCTCCTGCGGCCCGTGGGTCGTCCACAATCAGCAGTTGCTGGATTTCTCCCTGTCATATAAATACACACATAAATACCACCTGATTATACAAGTCATCTGGAAACCCCTGACAACTCAGGCCAAACTTTGCAAAAAGAACAACAGATTATGTCCTGCCAGTTTGAATTTAAATAGGGTTTATTGTTCGCAAGGTAATTATCGGGGCTTATAAAAACCACAAACTACACTCATAAAAGCGCTAATTGAGATCCGAAATCAAACATGCGAAAAAAGATGCACGCTGTAACACGATGTAATTGCTCAATCTGTCGACATAATGACGCACACGAAGCTGCCAAAATGCATACCTACTAATACCCACTTCGTATACACAACATAAATGTTGACGTGTAAATGATACCACTGTAGGGTTATTTTCAAAGCATTGGCTCTATCACTGTCTTTCGGTGAGTGGGTGTGACTCAAGTCTCAGTTCCTTCCCAAACAGTCTGATCTTATCCTTCTTCAGAATGTATACTTCAGATTACTATGATTAACACACTTTGGCTTGTTACTGGTATTCAGCCTTTTGCATCTCATCTGCCATGCGGAAGGGCCGGGTTTAAGTCCAAAAGCCAATGCCCAACACCAAGCCAATGGGGTTGCAGGACTAACCTTAAGGCCGGTCCCAAGGGTATGGTTGAGTCACGAAGGGCGACCAGTACAAAACCTGTGACAAAACAATAAGCGGATTGGTTCTGCTGTGGCAACCAATAATGGGAGCAGCTGCAATGTGAAGAACAACAACTACCACTATTTAGCCTCTTAGGGTCAGGCAATGTCCAAACCCCAGCCACTGGATATAGTGCTAGTCCCAAGCCTGAATAAAGGAGGAAGGTTGCGTCAGGAAAAGCATCCAGCATAAAACCTGTGCCAAGTTGTTGTACAGATGTACAGGTCCGCTGTGGCGACTCCTCGAGGTTGGCAGCCGAAAGACTAACAACAACAACAAGTAGCTCAAAAGGCTCAGCCACTGGGGTTAAGGGGAGCCTTTAAAGGAAATACTGTTCCAAGCCCAGATAAAATGGACATTTTGTGTCAGAAAGGGCATCCAGAGTAAAATCTGTGACAAATCACGTGTGCAGATCATAAACCACCCGTAGTGGTGACCTCTTAATGAGATCAATCAACAAACAAGGACTGTATGGGCCATGTGGCAATAACTCCCAGCCGTGTTCCTGTAATGTGCAAGTGGTGTTGGTGAATGATTGTGTGCATAGTTTCCACAGAAACTATTACGAAAGTTGGTGATAAGTTATCTGTCAGTTTTCAAGGATCAGGTGTTCTACTCGCTGAATGTTCATAGGAACAACTGCAATGGGCTCCAAACCACCTAGGCCGGGATCATTACTAACGGAAGTAAGGACTTTTTTAAAACGTTTAAATGTTTTACTGCAGCCAAGAGTCTCATCACTGTACAGTGCTTTAAGTCTTCTGTAAACGTCAATCACTTTTAGGCCTATGTTCACCAGAAATCGGTTTGACTTTTTTACCGGTTGACTTGAACACCCCTCACAAAATTAGTCTATATATACAGTGGCTTGCAAAAGTATTCAGCCCCCTTGAACTTTTCCACATTTTGTCACATTACAGCCACAAACATGAATCAATTTTTTTGGAATTCCACATGAAAGACCAATACAAAGTGGTGTACTCTACATGTGAGAAGGGGAATGAAAATCATACATGATTCCAAACATTTTTTACAAATAAATAACTGAAAAGTGGGGTGTGCGTAATTATTCAGCCCCCTGAGTCAATACTTTGTAGAACCACCTTTTGCTGCAATTACAGCTGCCAGTTCTTTAGGGTACATCTCTACCAGCTTTGCACATCTAGAGACTGAAATCGTTGCCCATTCTTCTTTGCAAAACAGAGCCAGCTCAGTCAGATTAGATGGACAGCGTTTGTGAACAGCAATTTTCCGATCTTGCCACAGATTCTTGATTGGATTTAGATCTGGACTTTGACTCGGCCATTCTAACACATGGATATGTTTTGTTTTAAACCATTCCATTGTTGCCCTGGCTTTATGTTTCGGGTCGTTGTCCTGCTGGAAGGTGAACCTCCACCCCAGTTTTAAGTCTTTTGCAGACTCCAAGAGGTTTTCTTCCAAGATTGCCCTGTATTTGGCTTCATCCATCTTCCCATCAACTCTGACCAGCTTTCCTGTCCCTGCTGAAGAGAAGCACCACCAGAGCATGATGCTGCCACCACCATGTTTGACAGTGGGGATGGTGTGTTCAGAGTGATGTGCAGTGTTAGTTTTCCGCCACACATTTTCCATTTTGGCCAAAAAGTTCCATTTTGGTCTCATCTGACCAGAGCACCTTCTTCCACATGTCTGCTGTGTCCCCCACATGGCTTGTGGCAAACTGCAAATGGGACTTCTTATGGTTTTATATGGTTAATAATGGCTTTCTTCCTGCCACTCTTCCATAAAGGCCAACTTTGTGCAGTGCACGACTAATAGTTGTCCTATGGACAGATTCCCCCACCTGAGCTGTAGATCTCTGCAGCTCGTCCAGAGTCACCATGGGCCTCTTGGCTGCATTTCTGATCAGCGCTCTCCTTGTTCGGCCTGTGAGTTTAGGTGGACAGCCCTCTTCTCGGTAGGTTTACAGTTGTGCCATACTCCTTCCATTTCTGAATGATCGCTTGAACAGTGCTTCGTGAGATGTTCAAGGCTTTGGAAATCTTTTTGCAGCCTAAGCCTGCAGTTTTTACCCTTTATTAAAAAAGGGGGCGTAATAACTTAACTGCTGACTCAATACATATTATTTATTTTTAATAAACATAATTTATTTTTAAAGCTAGCTCACTTAATTTGATTCTTTGAAAAATACTCTATAACTGTAATATATTGAACGTTAGAAGAGTTGAAAGTAATTAAGACCTGATCATACATAGCTAACTCTGTGAGAATCAAATAAGGGAGGCGGCAGATGGAGGGGTGGGGGTCTTTTGTGTGGATACAACTGGCTTTGGTCCTTCATTCATGTGAAATTTCACTACAAGCACTCTGACATACTCCCACATACTCCCCTCAGAAGCCCTGCGTAAGGGCTCTTATAAATATCATTACTGTACATCCCGTGATGCGGCTCTCTAACTCGCACCACGTACCATTTGCCTTACCTTTGCTAACATCATGACATGAGATATTCGACACTTCGGTTCAATAAAGATTACTGTAGGTCTTTTAGTTTCCGTATTTTACAGGACAGAAGCCACATGTTTTCAGGCACAAGTACTTTACACAAGTATTATATACTGTACTGCTGTGGTAAATCAATGTTTCAATCATAAATGTTTTAATCTACAAAACTAGCAAGAAATACAGGCTACAAAATTGACTAGATGCCAGTTTATTTCCTATATTTTTTTCTTTTTGTTGTCATCAAAAATACTTTAGTGTTTAGTGTTAGTAAGGTTTTTCATGTACTCTGTTACATTACACAACTTCATTCAGTCCCATTTTCCATCCTCTTTTGATATCTAGCTACAGAATGGCTCTGTACTGTACCTAGTACACTACGTCACTTTGATCTTAGCCTGAGATCAAGGCTTTCGGAATGTAATGAGTAAGGAGTTTATCTGTGTAGACTGATGAGTGTGTTTAACTTCCTGTAAATATCAAAGGTTAGCGTGTATCAACGATCCCAGTCTCCTCAGTGGAATTTAGGTTACCCATTAACCATAAGGTGAGTCAGTCACAGCATGGGTGACTGAAAATGTTGTGATCTTTGGCAAGATCTAACAAGAAGCAAATTCTGTGTCGAACATATAACATCAGATGTGCTGCAGATTTCATCCATTTACTTATTCATTCTTTTTAATTCCATTCAACTATCTTTATTTCGACCTGACTATCGCGGTTCATTTACAGTTATAGGATGGAGACTAAGGAGAACTACAACTAAGCAAAAATTAAACAAATCACTTAATGTTAGATCTGCCTGGACAGATCTGGTCAGTTGGTTCTCTCTGATTACGTGCATGCTTTAAGAAAAAAAAAGAAAAAAACATGCAGCGTTATGCGATGCCCTCTTTTGGCCGGAAGCCATAACATTCAGTCCGTATCCAGTTTAAAGCTCTTTGGCAGCTTCTGTTCTTGACCAAATGTTGTTTGCAAGAGAACATTCTTTTGTTTTCCCACTGTCAAGCTTTTCATTAAACGAGGCAAAAAAAAGTCATCACATTAATCTGGCAAACAGATCTTTTACTTGAAAGGTTCTTTCCCACAACCAAAAGCACCTCAATCTGTGAGGTTGCACTTAACAAGAAAATTATGGCATTTCTCTTCAAATGAATCACAATCCTGTAATCAGTCCTTTTCTCCTTGCTGCTTGCTGGACCGCAAAACATATTAAAACACCCACACAATCACACCATGTGTTCCCAAAACAATAATTTTAGACAATTCGTTCGGACCCCATAGTGGTGTCAGATGCATAATGAATTTTGCATCTCATAGAAAATCTGGAAGCATTTAAGGTCTTAGCCATGACCACAGTCTCCAGGGCTGCTCTCCCACGCTAAAGGAACTGGAACAAAACCTATCCCCCCTGGAGAACCCTAGAAACCAGGGCCTGGGAACTGACCCGACAATGGGCCAAGATTTCGCCTCCACGAGCAATGCTGGATCAAACCGGATGCAGCTCAATAAAAATCATAATGCTAAATGACAAGAGTGCGAATGTTAATTGAGATGAATTGGACATCGCTACAAAACGTAAGGAAACAGAAAGATGGTTGTTTTAAGACTTCCTAGTCATAAGCCATGTGGTGAGAAACTGTAACTCACTGTCTCAACTCAACTCAAGTCTATAGTTTTAAGAAGTATAGTGTATTTATTAGAAAATGCATTATTCTGGGCATTGGTGGCTCAGTGGTTTCTCACCTACCATACAAAAGACCTGGGTTCGGTTCCCAGCCAGTGCCCAAACCCAGGCCACTGGATACAGTGCTGGTCCCAAGCCCAGATAAAATGGGAGGGTTGTGTCAGGAAGGGCATCAGTGTAAAACCTGTGCTAAGTTGTTGTGCAGATCAGTTGGTCCGCTGTGGCACCCCCTAAACAGGAGCAGCCAAAAGACTAACAACAACATTAGAAAATGATTCCAGCCCAAAATTAAAACCATTTTAATATTATATTTTATTTTGATTTATTCAACCGCTCTCTTCATATAGCTTTAACCATAACATTAACACCACTGCAATGTGAATTGAATAACACTGGTTATCAATTATATACCAGGAAACTGGTGACAGAATAATGGGCACCCAAGGCTTATCAATGCCTGTGGGAACCAAAGACAATCCTGTCCGTTCTAATCCCATAGAAAAGCCAATGTAGCACAAATTACTAAAAAAAGCATTTTTTGCATCACAGGTTACTGTGTATGGATTTTAGCAGGCAAAGGAGTCGAAGTTGTTGATCCTCCAAACTTCTGAGAGCACACCCCAAGTCTTGTGGAGTCCTGCCCCGAGAGCCCAGAGCTGCATCGGTGGAACATAGGGAACCTACATAATAATGAGCATAATTTTTTGGGTTATAATCCGTGTAAGTAAAGAAGGAGAGCTTTTATGGGGGTCCACTTTTCAGAAATGGATTTTGGAGGCGAGGTGAAAGAGATGAGAGGGCGGATCCTGAGCAGTAATGGTTAATTGCGGGGAAAGTGTTATAGAAGGTTAAACATGAATGTGAGAGAGGTCAGGAACATTCAGTTATTGCAGGGTGTCTGAAGAAGGTGTGGCATCGAATGAAACATCTGGTTTGGATATTGAAAAGACAGAGATGTGTGGCTATTAAAGCTATACTTCACATTGAATAATAAAATTAGGGCTTTAAAAATATTAAAATAAAAACTAATGGGGACTTATTTGCATAATGCAACGGGTTTCTAAAAGCTCATTATTTATGATTAGCGAGCCCCATTAGCCATGCTGGGTGAAGTATTCCTTCAAGCTAGCGCACTGATAACAGTGTCTTTCTGAAGGTTAAAATATACACAGCTAATGGGACTAGAAGGCTGGACTGTTGTCCTCAGGGAGCGGTGGATATGAAGAGAGAGCAGTTTACCAAATACTGCGCACACTAAAGATGGAGACACAAACCCTTAGGGTAAGAATTAATGATAGAATTTTTTTTTTTGCTTTCCTCTAGGTTTCAGCAAACTCCACATGCCAAAACAAGTGTTGTGAGTCATGTAGGTCAATCCAGAACCTTAAACTATGCTAATGCACCCGCAAATAGCTACAACACGACCCAAATTATACAGTTCATTATCCATTTATCCTATTTGAAAGCCACTCCGACAAGCTTCATGCTTAAGTAGATAGATGACTTTTGACCCAGCCGTCCCTATAAGTACCATGAAATACAATATTGCTGTGACATGCTAAAACATAATCCATGGCAGAAATGTCAACAAACAGCTTTCTCGAACAGTAAACACAAATCCATCAGTGGAGACCACGGCACCCAAACAAGTCCGAACAGCACCCGAAGATAAAAAGCCTCGGGAGTAGAATCCAGTAGCTGCAGAGCTCGCACAAACAAAATTTCAAACACACATCCGATAAAGCCGTATGGCTTGAAAAATGCAATATATTTATTCTATACTGTATTACCTATACTGAGTATACTGTACTAAGCGTACTACAAGGCACAGTCAAATCAAGCCAGGAAATCTAATGAATAAAGAGAAAAAGCAAATTACATTTTCAGAAGACTTCAAGCACTGGGACTCTTAGCTGTAATAAAACATTTGAATGGTGCAAACGGTTTAAAGAATGCCTGCATCCATGCTTGACGATTCTGTTCGAGGTGGTTCAGAGCCCACTGCAGTCATTCTCGTGAACGTTCAGCAAGTGGAATACCTGATCCTTGAAAATCCACTGATAACTTGTTTCCAACTTGCAGGAGAGATGCATCTCTGGGATAAGCTGCATCCCCGGACAGGCCTGACCTCGCTCCAAACCATTTACACGTCTGTGCCATTAAAGGAGTTCCTGGAAGGCCAGCATTTCAGACGTGAAGCAGGGAGTCTGATCATAGCTCTGGTGTACTTTCTACATTGATGATATCCAAGCACTAGTAATACACTGGGATAAGTTTATTAGTGTAGAAGGGGATTATATAGAGAGATGAAGGGAGTTTCTATTTTCTGTGTTCTGTCGTTCTGCACAATCTGATCTGACTTGAGCCCCAGAACCTCCACCATAAAACTTTAACCAAAAATAACCATGATTATTAACAAACCATGGGCCAGGTAAAAGGAATAAAACGATAGTAAGTTAAAAGCAACTTCACATCCACATTTTCCTATAGCACTGAACATATCCCATTTACAAATAAAGTTCCTGCAAATTTTACCTCAAACACTTCCTCGTCCAGTAGCCTCGTCCCGAACACAGTAACGCCGTCGGTGCGGACCACAGGATCATCTCCACGGTGCAAATCCAGAGTATCCACCTTCTTACAGTCCAAATACAGGGTGACTGTCTTTCCTTCTATGCTGTAGGCAATACGGTGCCACCTAACAAGAAGAAACCTCAGCGTTAACCCTCATGTCTTAAAGTACTGTACCATTCACTCTTTCAGATCTATATCATAAATAAAGATTAAATGGGGTTGAAGTCAGTACAGGGCAGACAGGGACACTGGTGCATTGGTATTATCCATTTAGTCACGCACCACTTTGCTTCTTTGCCTTAAAGTATACAGTAACACTCACTTTCCGTCAGCTAGGTTGATTTTCTTAAAAGTGGGGTAGAAATCAGGAGTCGGCTGTCCCTTGTGGTCCTCATAGAGGAAGACGGGTGATCTGCCCAGCTCCAGGCCTAGCTGCTGCACTCCCTGCTCATCGTACATGGACATCAAGAAAACCTGCGCGTTCTTTTTTGCCCGCACCGTCGTCATCAGGGAGAAGTTTTCAGGAAAAGTTGAGTCTATCAATATATACGTCATAGAGACAGCAAAAATCAATACAAATATAAAAGTGTGGTATTTGTGTGTATTTTCTGTTAGAATGTTTATACAGTACGGTGCAACTGTATATGTTTTGTCATACAGTGGAACCTTGGATTACGAGCATAATTTGTTCCAGAAGTGGACTCATGTTTCAAAACACTCAATAAATACATAAAAATAATTAATACAAAATATAAAGTAAAAATAAAACAAATTAACCTGCAATTTACCTTTGAAAAGAATCGCAACAGAGCAATGTTTCTGTGTAGAGCAGAAAGAAAGAGTTTGAGTGTGTGTTTGTGTTTGTGTGTGTGTGTGGCACGGTGTCCAATGACGCACGCGCACACAGACACAAAGAGCAGGCTGATACAGAAAGAGAACATGGATCTTTAACCTCTGTAATGAGACTTGCTTTTGCTTTACTTGCGTGCTGTACAAACATGCATATAGACACAAAATGGTCACAGTGGTCACAGTGTTATAGTAAACAGTACACGCGTGCACGGATGTTGATTGTACCAGTAAGAGTCGCGCACTAAGACCCAGCAGCATTATTACCCACAATAATCGAGAGAAAATCATTAGCTCAGTTGTGATCATGTGACGCTCAGCGTCAAAACAAGAAGTGCATGAAAATAAAAATCTTCGCTCATCTTGCGGAACAATCGCAAACCGCGTTACTCGCACTCCGAGGTTCCACTGTATGTTGCTTCAACTTTCTTGTATCTTAATTGCAGTCTTAAGGAATTGTTCTTGCCTTAGATTTTCAGTCCAGTCCCTGTTCCTGACCAGTTTCAAAGGAATGTTTTGTGTTTGTTAAGCAACACAGTGACCTATGAATCATTCAAGCATAAATCTTTTTTTATTTAAGGCATGAACCAGAGTAAGTCAGAAGATCAGGCCGGTGATTAGAGTATTGGTTATGCTGAATGCTGAGCGGTAGAAACAGACAAGAGGGGAACTGAGGTTGCTGCTGAGGTTGTTACATAAACCAATCTGTTTTAAATGGTATTTTTTGGCACTTTGTACCCTGTCACAGTAAAACATTTGTTTCCTTTTCTTTAATGTAATTGACATAATTAAATTTTTATTTTAGTTTATTTAATATAAAGAAACAAGGGGGGTGTCAAAACTTTTGCACAGTACAGTAGTGTATATCATGAAATTTTAAAATTAACTAACAGTAGGGTACTAGTTCATTTTTGAATAGGGTGTGAGCCTGTATCGCTTGTAAAAATTTTAACATTCCTTTTATAGCTGTTAGAATTTTGATAAAATTTTATCCACGGAATTATTTAGATTGTTATTTTTATTGTTTGTTATTTGCATTGTATCCTGTATGTATAGATGTAGTAAAGCTTTGCATCAACCTCCTATTATACAGACCTTCAATTACCATTATACTGTATATTTATAAAAATCATTTTGATGATACACTAGTCATATTTTTATTGCATCACTTAATTCTACTAAATCAGATAGTAAAACAGATTATATTCACATTTCTTACAGATGCGTGTGCATACCTGGGAAGAGCTGCTGCGTTGGAGCACTAAGCTGGATTTTTTTCTCTATCCTGAACGCCATGTCCACTTCCTCTGGGTCAGCTCTCTGTGTACACAGCCCCGCCTCCAAGGACACGCCCTCCATGCGATCGGACAGCTCCAGCACTCGCAGGACATCGATCAGGTTATCTAAAAAAAGCAAAGTTTTTAGAGATATAGCAAAGAATAACAATGTAGTCCAGGGGGTCTCAAGCTGTTTAGTCAAACTGGTTTAAATGAGCTCTATTATTAAAAAAAATTAAATATGGACAATAATTATTAGGTGATCGATTGATTCCAATTCACATTATTTACAGGCATAATTACTTTAATTATGCTGCGTTGCGGTCTTTCTTGATGTCAGGTTAAGAGTGTACAGTATAAAGAGTGTGTACGAGCTCATGATATTTTCATATAATGTAATAATTTCCCCAAATATAAACGAAGTAAAAGCCTAATTTTAACAAACATAACCCTGACCTTGCAGCTACTTAGGATGAACGAATGACCAATTGAATGAATGAACGCTGTACATTCATTCTAATCATTACATGAAAATCCAAGCGTCCTGATTGTATGACCTTCTTGCCATGTCATACAGGATGCCCAACCACATGCACACCTCCAGTCTCAGCCATGTAAACCTTTTTGGTAAGATTTCCCAAAATAAAATAAAAAAATCAGTTGCATTCCTTAGCTAAACTATCAACCAACTTGGATATGTAGTGTCCTCTACTTCATGGTGGATAGCAATACATGCTGTTTGGAGGTGTGGGAGTTGTCTGAGCAGTGCATGGGGCTCAAGCTCAAAAATGGCAGCTGTGTTTAAAATCAGTTCTGCAGGTGGCTTGGTGCAACTGTTATTATGGGATAGACAGGTATGGCAGTTTGGCTTGATGATAGTTAAGCTGCACCTGGAACCTGTCTGTGGCTTTTTTCAATGAGAGACTCATCCGCTGCTCTCCACCCCGGCTAGCATCCTCTTTGACTCATGTAATGTTTACTCTTGTCTAAAGCCTATTCATGCGGAAGTAAGCACTAAAGTTTTACGGCTCTTTAAAGCTTTTTCACGCCTCAACTCGTTCTCTGGATATGATTCCTTTATCTAATTTACTTAATCTTAGTACATCTAAAAATGTCACTTAAAACCATTACAGAGAATCTGATGTAGAAAACTGTGTAAGGAGTGGCTAAGACATCTTTATTGTAATATACTACATAATTTACTTTAGACGATATAGAAATGCCATCATGTCCTGATGCTACAATTACGTTAGACTGCTCTTCATCTGATAGTAAGCTAGCGTACAGACAGGTTAATACAAGTGGAATTTAATTAAGATCACAACCACTAAACAACCATAAAGTTGTTGCATGTTCACACAAAAGAGTTTTTTAAAGCTATATTTTCTCAGTTATTTGTTTATCATGATTACGAGGTGGTATTAAAAAGTTTCACACTTATCTTTGTTTACAAGCTCTGAATTCACTATTGATGGTTTGGCCCCTGGAAGCAAATTTACAATGCACAGTGAAAACTGGTCCTTCGGCCTACAAGGTCATACTCATACACTCACGTTTCGCCACTGATAATGATCCTTAACATGAAGGCCTGGGAGCGAACTTGGTAGCAACACGGCGCACGTTCAAATCACACATGAACATTGCACAAGTTGTCAAATGGTTTCAACATTTTCAGAGGTTGAGCTCATTGAGGGCCTTTCTGATCTCTCGTCATTTGCTCTGTGGCAGATTTGCCTCGTTTCAAACCGAATTTCACATTCACTCTTTGTTCTAAATTGCTGCCCATGATGAAATAGCAGATGTGGTAATGCACATGGTCAAAAGAGCACCAGTTGCGCAGCTCCAGACACATTATAATGTCTTTTGGCACACTGACTTAATAAGGTCGGTGCTCCCTCTGACTTTGTGTGCAGCCTTGTGCTGCCATTTGTTGGCGTGTTACCAAACTAGTCTTGTAACTTTTTGATACCACCGTGTATTAGCAAGGATAGCTAGCCAGCGAGTTACCTGTTAATATACTAGCTTATAATTGTCTTTGCTTTATGTGTGATTTATGAAACAGTAGTAGTTTATTTGTTTAGAACACAGCATTTTTTGTATCTATGTTTACTGTGTGTATATTAAGAAGTAGTGATAGAAGGGCACTGGTGTCTCAATGCAGTGCCGGTCTGCATGAAGAACCTCGCCAAGTTGTGTATGGACTAGATGGTCCACTGTGTCCGAGCCCTTAGTGGGAGCAGTCAAAAGACCAACAACAACTCGCTAAGATGTAGTGTTGTTTTCATCATACACCTCGTGTGGCTAAAAATGACCATTTACCTCGTCCTCTTGCATGTGAATTATCACTTTGCTAACTTAATTGCCTGGACCTGTACAGTATGCTAAGCATCATACATACATCATACATAATTGTGACTTTTAGGTGAAATCGATGAGTTCACTTAAAAGTCACAATTTTGGTTCAGTGAAAGTTTAAATAAATCTAAAGTTCTACCAGCGAGAAGAAAAAAATCGATATGTAATAAGGCTCCAAGTTTTTTTCTTTAGGTTAATTTCTTTTCTTCATAAAGGTAACTGGGGACATTTTGGAATGGGTTTTGGTATCTTAAGCATTTTACGACTGAACTGTACCCTAAATTTAAATTTGCACCGTGCTTAGACTTTTTTTTTTTTTTTTTTTTTACACTGTCCTTTGCTTTCCTGCATTAATCAAACATGTGGGAAGAGTTTGCTTGCTGCTGCCTACACAACACTGTTGGATTTTTTATGGCATTATTTATTTGCTTAGCGGATGCCTTTTTTTCAGAGACCGAGCGCAGAGCAACGCGAGGCATGGCAACAGACTAAACAGGGGGAAAGGTGAGAAAAACGGCCAAGTTACGGCACAGAGGAGAACATCGGGTCTGGATTTATATGTCTCCAGACATGAAATAAAAACGAATTATACAGAAACTGTAGATATATACGTATGTAGAGCTACTTTCAATCTTAAACCTATTTTCTAATACGCATTGGCACGTTTAGAATTATTGCTCTAATTCATATTAATGGTAATGTTTGGCAGTTTTGTGATAGTTGCAGATCAGGGATCTGGACCATTTAACTGTAAAATAACTGACTCTTTTAACACACATTTATAAACATAATCCAACAATTTATTTTCATATGAATAATTTAAATATACACTTTTGGCTACGTATTGACGCCATGGAGGTGGAACACAGTAAATGTATTCATTGTGCATTCATTGATTCATTTATTTTATTCTCTGATGGACCGGTGCCTAGCATTCAGTCTCTCCCTGTTACAGCTCAGGTTTAATACCCAGCCTTTGGAGGTCTTAGTGCTGGTCCCAAGCCCAGATAAGATGGGAGGGTAGCATCAGGAAGGGCATCTGGTTTAAAACCTGCCAAATCAAATATTCTGACCTGGTGATCCTCTGCGGCGAACCCTAACAGGAGCAGCTGAATGGAGAATGAACAGCATATTAAATAGTTAGACTGTTTTACAGGTCACATGTCTAACAGGGCATGATGTGAATTGAATTACTAATTAAGCTGAACAGCAGCACAGCTGTGATGTGGCCGCAGACACAAGGGCACAGCCAGAATACTGAAGATATCAGTGAAGATATGATTTGCTTCTCCAACATACTGTATATCCTTCAGTGTCAGGTGGAACTAAGTAACTGCGAATGGCGGAGCTCGCAACTGACAGTTAGCGTAATTAATATGGGTGAAAGTAGTTTTAAATTCTTACCAGTACTGTGTATAGCCAAAACAGAAAATGATTAAACCATGGAAGAGGTAGACAGTCCTGAGAAACTCACGAGACTTGCACTTGTTCCGCTTTAGAATATCATCTCTATTAACTTGAGTTGAATTCTATTAAATGGAAAGGTAATGTGGTTTACAATTCTTTGTTCCGCACACAAAGTAGTGCCGCTGTTCAGGGTGTTACAGAGCAATTTGCAACAGCACACTTTGGGGTCTGGGGTAAGGCATAAGTGCAAGTCTCGTCTGAAGGTCCCAGGTTCAAATCCCGTGACTGCCAATTTGTCCCTGTTGGAGACAGGCCCTTAACCCTCAACTGCTCACATGCATAATGAAACACAAATGTACTGTAACTTGTTCTGAATAAGCGCATCTGCTTAATGCCTAAATGTAAATGACATGCAGGCAATTATTAGGTAGACAAAGTGTTGTTTAAGATGATATAACGTTATCAGACCTGTTTTCTTGCTGTAAGTGCTTTTGGGACTGGTTTGAATGTGGCAGGCAGCTGCTCTTTACACTTTTCAGACTGTACAGACATACTTTCACCCATGCTGGTGACCGACAGTAAGTATAATTAACGGTTATTAGAACAACTGGGACACGGATTGATACTCATAGTTAAAGGTCCCAGTGCTGTTATTATCTATTATCACGACTCATGGAATGCCTCTAGTCCAATCAGATTACTCGGTCAGAACTAACTGTTGTATAATGCCATTTAACACTTGACTATGTATAAATCTAATGTAACCTTAAACTCAATAATCAAACAAGCTTAGTTTTTTGTTGTTTTTGATCTATTACAAAAAAAAGAAAAAAATTCCCAAACGAGGACATACCAATTGCCCCCACAAAGTAAAAACTGCCAGATATTCATTCCCATGTGTCTGGTCTTTCCCAGGACAATAACATGCTTACACACACAAACACACAAAACACACAAAGACAAACATGCACTGTTAGGAAGAGGTGCTTAGGAGATAGAGCAGCCTTATAATCTTTAGCCTAATTATGGATTGAATGTCTGCAAAGCCTAGTGTTCCAAAGGTAGGACCGGAAAGTGCTGCTGAAAAAAATAAGTCATTAAATAAGTAATCTCTTCCCCAAAACAAACCAAGCTCGAGGCCTCCTTGGCACCTCTTTATAATACGGTGATTTACTCATGAAAATTTAATATACAGAACAAATCATCAGCCCACAGAATGTGCGCACACACATACATACACACACACACATTTTGGATAAAACTGCTCAATGAGTGCATGTTACACACCACAGAGCTCCAACAGACTCTGAAGAACATGGCACTGCCAGATATCTGACCCCTGACCTTGGCTAATTCATGCAACAATGAAACTGAAAAGCTGAAAAGGTCTGGGAACGAGAAGGGAAATGCCTCCTCGGAAAGGGAATTTTTATACATCTGCAACTTCCAGGCTGTTTCTAGAGAGCAAAAAAAAACAACATGGTGTGTCTCAGTAAGCTGAACGTCACCAAAACGATGAACAGCCTTACAGCTGACTGGTCATTTTAATTAAAAGGGTTTAAACTCAAACCTCAATAATGATGAAAACTGCTAGCTAACTTTAATCTAATATGTTCAGTAAGTGGAACATTCAGGAACTTAGAGCTCATAAATCTTATGAGCTTTGTTATAAAATTAAAAATAAATAGATCCTAAAGAGGTGTGTTGAATTTAATTGACAGTTGAAGCAAGTTAACAAGACCACGATCCTCCACGACTGGAAGCTCATCTCAGTGTTTTTTTCAGCCCGGACCAAAAAGGACAAGTGGACATCACGAACACCAGTATTACAAATCAAACAAGTCTCTTTCACTTCCTGTGTCTCGTTTTACTTTAATGGGCATTTGCACGGTCTTGAGGAACACCCCTCCTCCTGCACTTTTTTATAAAGAAAACTCAGGGGTAGGTGGCGCGGTGCCAGCCCGAGGCTCTGGATCCAACCTAATCTCAACACGCTACTGCTTTTTCCTCTCGCACACCTGAGCTACGTCTGTTTCACACACCCAGCCAAACCGAAACAGCCTGAGGCGGCTATGCCTGTGTGTTTCATTTCATTTCATTTTTACACAACACTTTGGCACCAAGCAGCACATGTGTTATGTTTATAAATGAGTCTTTCCTGAACAGGGAAGGTTCACAGCCTATAGAGAGCGGAGATCTGATGAGATATGATCTGCTGCTGTGACACTACACCTGCCTGGATGTGTCCGTCCCTGCAGGTCTCGGGCCGCTTTTCAGGATCACCTCAGATAACCGATATCTCAGATCAAAGATTGTCATGGCTTGATCAGAACATTCCGATCCTCGACTTGTAAGGATTTATTCCGAATGCATAAAACATGAATTCAGACGTGCTGTGAATACCAAATGAAGCTTCTTATTCACCCCAACCTCCCACTCTCCCCCACTAAAGAACCCTGGCTGGATCATCATTCCATAGCTCCAGGGTTCCATGGTTTAGTCCGCGCTTCTTTCGTTGCATTGTCTCAGACAAAAAAAAGTCTGTTTCCACCCCATAAACAGGGACAAGGGGGTAAAGGACAATACCTTACCAACACTTATACGACTACACTCAACTCATACTGCCCTCTGCTCCATTACCAAAAAAACTTAAAAACTTTCCCAACTTCCCTGGTGTTCTCTCTTCAAGGTTAAAAAAAAAAAAAAACTTTACAGACACCCATCAAAGCCATCTGTCCTAAGGACTTTCCTGTATCTAAAAAATTACTAACATTAAAGACTCCTTTAATAAACGTCACCATAGCAAAAACTGTTCTTATTATCTTATAACAACACATTTTGAATCTGTTTGTACATCTTTACTTAGCTGTAAAGTGCTCATTATGAAAAATCCCTGCGAATGTACCATTACTGCAGAAACGCTAAAGTATTAGAACAAGAGCATCAACATAAGACCTGCAGCAACCAATCAGATTTAAGAATTCAGCAGCCGTGTATTCTACTCTAATAATATAATAATCATATCTGTAATACTTTTGTACTTTTCCCAAATGTTTATACTTTTTATATGTTTTTAGCAGAAAGAAAGAACCGCCATGAAAGATGCCTAACACAGAATAGCATCCATGCTTGTCCATCCATATCCTGAAGAGTCTTTGCAGCACGTCACTTTTTTCACAATACACTACAAATTAATGCGTAGCCGATGATGACCAGTGATATCCTAACATAATACTTTTATGTTATTTCTTACTTACTCACTCATTCTCTATAGCACTTATTCTGTACAGGGTTTCGGGAGGCCTGAAGTAGGGTACGGGGTAGGGTACATCCTGGACGGTGTGCCAGTCCTGGGCAAATAATCCAAACACTCACTTAAACAATGTGTGAAATTTTGAGACACCAATCAGTCCAGAGAAAACCCACAAAGCATAGGGAGAACATGCCAACTCCCCACACAAAGACCAGGTTGAGGTGGGAATCAAACTCTCGACCCTGGAGGTGTGAGGTCCTAACCTCTAATCCACTAAGCCACTATCATGTCTCCAAACCGAATGATGTACAGTACTGTAGATCCCCTTATGTATGTCATATCACCCAGTCTTGGTCTGTTCTTTAAATGAATCACAGCATTTGTAAACTTGCTTTAATTTACTCCTCATGCTCGTCTTGCAGTTGACTGCACTGACCGCAGTGAGACTGCACTCTCAGCTGAAGACGTTTATGCAGCTTTTCTCCCACAGTTTAACATCTCTTTACTCTACCCCTCATCCTGATTTACACACAACAGCACACTGCCTACACATGACCCGTCGTAAATTTCAACCTCAATATTATGAGCATTACGAGGACCTTTTCCAAACAAGACTACTCCTACTCAAGCAGAAGTGGGGGAATTAAACTAAACATAAGACTTAGTCTTATCTTTACTGCTATAGCTTTTTCCGGATTATGAAGCAGGATAAGAAGCAGGACCAGCTGAAGCATTTCAGTACCTCGGATTTACTGTACAAGGCTAGCCTTAATGAAATTAACCTGACTGTGACCTCTGACCTGTAGGGTCCTGGAACGAGAAAGGTCTGAAGAAGTGAAATGACTGGAGGACAACAGGACTGCTTCCATAAATCAGTACCTGGCAAACCAGCAGCATAGAGATTATATGCTTTTACAAATGAAAGCTTTCCAGGTCCAGGTTTCTTTGATTAATAAGGGCAGTTACTGCTACTATGCAGAAGTCACTTACTCATTTATTCAATTATGCATTGTCTATATCACTTTATCCTGTATACAGGGTCGCGGGGACCTGGAGTCTATCCCAGGAGACTTAGGGCACGAGGCAAGGTACACCCTGGACAACCCATCGCAGGGGGCACAATACGGGCAATCTGGGAACACAAATTAACCTAATCTGCATGTATTTGGACTGTGGGAGGAAAATAAGTACCCAGAGGAAACCCACCAAACACGAGGGGAACATTCAGACTACATGCACACCGGCAGGAATCGAACCTGGACAAACCTGGAGGTACAAGGCAACGGTACTAATCACTAAGCCACCAAGTATTAACTAAAAATGAGCAACAAAGTAAACGTTTTATCCATTTCGAGTTATCATTTATCTGCAAGATAAATGGTGACACTGGAGATTCCTTCCATAAATATTTAATAAATGTTTCTTTAAAGAACTTGTCACCCAATAAACACGACTTTCCTCATCCATGTTTTCCCTAATTTAGTTTTACCCATTACACACCCACTCTCCAGCTACCACCAGCTTCCAATCAGAAAATATAAGGATTAACACCTTCCTCTGAGATATGTAATACCATGTAACGTCAAGTTCTCGAACTGCTGCTCATGCCGCCCTCTTTTACATACACTAGCTCACAGATATCTACAATAATGCTGTCGTTCCCATCCAGAGAGCATCGCAAATCTTCCTTTCTTGGTCCGGTTGTAAATAGCTCAGCATTGCTTGGGATTCAAGCCCTTTACAAACATTTTAAATGCTTTATGTTGCCCTATGACTAGAGTCACCTCCTTCTAAAAGGGTTGCATCTGTCTCCTCCATGGGCAAATAATAAATATATACAAAAATATGGATGATTTAACTTCTTCAGCGGCTCAGTGATGGCGTATGATCAATGTTCTTCAATGTTTTTCACTAATCCTGTTATTACATACAGTACCTTACAAGTCCATATGAATGAGTCCATTTTTAACGATGACAAATGTAGATATTCCATGTCTTGTGCCCCATGTTGTTGACTTTTTCAATATTTCACTTCTCCAGGTGAAATAAAAGCCTGAAAATAAAAATGCTACTAAAGAAGTAGACAATTCGCCTTTTCATTCATTGGTGTGTATTTTAAAACAAAATTTAAGAGTTAAATGTCCCCAGCTGTTACTCCACCAGTTTCCAGGATAAAAAAACAAAACAAAAAAACTGTTGTTTCAGAAGTGTGTCGTCATCCAGGCTGAATCTGCTTCGAGTTCGGATTGCCAGTTACGTAATCCTCACCTACTCAAACAAATTTGCATATAATTCAATCCTTTACACCAGCACAAGACAAACGTCAGCTTTGGAGCTACAAGAGCTTGTATAACAGGTGGGATGGGGCAGTTCTGGTGCCAGCAGGTGGTACGGGGGAATGTGTGTGCATGTGTGTGTATGGGAACCGAGGCTAAATAGAGTTACACAAATTTTTACTTTCTGTGCAGTTTGCCCTGTTGCTGTTTGGTCACTGCGAGAAAGCCAGATTTCTCCAAAGCCCCTGCATCCACAGAGGAAACACCTGCAGCCCTCGGCATTAGATACTGTCCACTCACACACTGGCGCTCCCATCATGCAAAGCTGCGCAAACACTGATTTCACTCAGAAGACTGGACAGGCTCAATAAAAGAATGGTTCTGTTATTTGTGGAATCATGGAGCGATGACGTAGGGCCTTAAAACACCCAGCCGACTGTCAGCCGTCGCATGCCATCGGAGGCAACCATAAGTCACGCATTGTCGGTTCCTTTCAGCACTCACTGTGCACCGATGTGGACAATTTGATGTTGCGTAAGAGGAAGAGTTCTCTGATCGGTCATTCAGCTGACCGAATAAAACAAGAAACCAATTCTATCACACAACTTCCAGATCATTTATTTCTTGGACTTTCTGCAGAACCTTACAACTCAGACTTTCAGAAAATCTTTTAAGTTGTTCATTCCCCAGGGTGTGCTTAACTGTGTGAATCGAATACAAGCTTGGTGATTGGCAGGTAAGCAATCACGATCTCATTAGAATAATATTAAGGAGGGGGGTGGGGAGACAATGATGGCACATTTGCACCCATTACATCAGTTCCACTTTACAGCCAACACCACTTTCTCTAATTCAGCTTTATGCTAGTTTTGTACTTTGTCTTTTCTTAGCTTTATGCTAGATCTGGTCAATATTTATGCTACAGTAATTAAATTAATAATAAATAATGCTGTGATGTGATTGAAATGAGGATGGTCAGATTGGAAATCATGCAACTTTTTGCCTATTTACACCGTGCTGGGATTTAATAGCATCGCTAGCAAGGGCTGCTAAAACAGCTAAACCTGGGCTCTCTCGACCTAAACAAACACAGCCAACTAACTGCTTGCCGTCCTCCAGAGCAAAATCCCAAGCATATTTTTGCTAAAATCACATCCATTGTTGTAAATGCAGGAATGGTCACACAAAATATCATTTTGTGTTTAACCCAGATGGTACAAGCAAAGATGTGCGTATTCATGCAGTTTCAGAGGACAGATTCATTCACATTAGAGTCAGATGAAGTCACTTTTTTCCACATTATGAATGTTTTTTCCACATTTTTCCACATTATGAATGACATGAAAATCTGATAAAAAAATTTTTTAGCTAATTTATGAACAATACAGCTAGTAATGTGAACACAGCCTTAAAAGTTTACTTAGCTGTGTTTTTGCTGGATTGTTTTGGCGTAACTCACACACCAAGCCTCTTTTGTATAGATTACTACAATTTAACAATTTACATGAATTGACCACAGTCGGGTAAACTGAATTAAATTTCAGCTACTAATGCGAATACATATAGGTCTCGCTCAGCGTCCTTTGCCCTACTGTGAATCGTTGTTTTTTTTTTCTGCTGTAGTTTCTGCTCCTTCTCCCGAATCAACATACTAATAGGTCACAAATAATAAATGCTAATTTAGTTAATGCACAGCTACAGTATATTGTGAAAGGATAAGGAAATTAAAAGGAATAAAAAACTCTCATATATGACAATTTTCTGCTTTCGTGGAGCCCTGGGTCGAGTCATCTTCACATACTGTATAGTACAGTGTGACAAATAGATCAGAAGAATTAAGATGCATGACTTCATACATCCTCAGCTGTTTCCTTGCTGACTCGGGCTCATGTTCCATATGACTTCCTGCCTTTTATGTGCTCGCACAGTGTGGATGGGTGTTCGGTGTGTCTTGCATTATAAGGACATCGGTGCTGAATCTCCCTGTGAACTTCACCCGCAGGAGTCCTCTCCACCAGCGCAGCAGGAGGACACGATACTTACAGTAGATCGACCTCTAATGTCTGACTGATTCACGGGTTTACTGTTGGATAAAATGAGCCTTCAATTTCAGGGTTGATAATCAAAGCCTCCGTTCCCTTCATGCAGGAGAAAAGACCTGCAGAAGATGACCAAAGTCCACAGATTTAACACAAACAATCATGTCATTCAAGTGCTGCACTGAGTTACAGCACGCTGCCAAAAAGGGAATCCCCATTGATACGTGCAACATCGTCAAAGGCAATTCATGTTTGTATAACCTGAGATCCTGGATATCTGCAAGAAAGGGAAAAAAAAAACCTAGACTGTGTGTTTAGGACAAGGCGATTTTGCCTCTGCGCACCAGATGTTTACACAACTGCTTGTAGATTGGAGAGAGGCGCTGCTTGAAACTCCTGAAAGTTATCTACACATACGATATATGCTGGTAGGATTCCAGCTTGTTACAGAAAATCTATTCCAGCGCAGCAGGGAGGTCTGGCTTGAAGAGGGAATGCTTAGCAGTTCCATTAGGAAGCATCTCCCACAGGTCTAAGTAGTAGCCTTCATCCTCCCTTCATTTCTTTTCCTCTGATTCATTTGCTTATGTATAAAGGGATCAAAGAGAGAACATGTTCTCTGGTGCAGACCATGCGAAACAAAACCGGCAAGATCACACAAAGGGGTGGGTATACACGCCTGGACTCCCGTCTGGTTTTTGCCAGGGTAGGAGAACACATGCTGAATGCTGACATTCTGTAAAACAGCATATGAAATGAAGGAGGGGGAAAATGACATAGTGCCCCTTCTGTCATTTCAGAAGGCAGATCAGAAGGATGTAAGCGGAAAGACAAAAAATGGAAACAAGTTCTGAGGATGATTGCAAGAATGCCCTGCTTTTCAACATGATTTGTGACATTACACACAAGAAGCAAAACTTTCGGCTTTCCAACTTAAAGATTGGCCTTATAAACCTAAATGAAATTTAAAGTAGTGCTGTGTCCTGCAAAAGTTTTATCACACTTTATCCTAATCAGTGTTTCACCAGATCCCAATCCTATCCCTGATGCCAGAACAGACACACTCACATCTAAAGTATCTAATTCACCTAGAGGCATGTTGTCGAACAGTGGGGGAAAGCATGGAATGTGAAGGAAGCCCATGGAAACAGGAAAAACAAACAAACTATATTGTCCTCAAACTTTAGCAAAGCAGTTATCAAATATTTGCTAAGATCATCAGAACAAAATACAAAGCAATGAAGCAAGGATGTGGAACAGATTGGACTACGTTCCAGGTGATAAACCGCTTTCAGATATTTATATGCAATTTTTTTACATTGATTTGTTACAGTGTGCTAACTTATGATAATAACCGCAGATTAAAATGCACAGCAATATATCAATATGTCAGGAATATGTCTATTTGTCCCCTGCATTTTTGTGTTATGTCGAGCAATATTAAAATATATATACTGAGAAAGAAAGTTGATAACAAATTGCATACTTAAAATAGATAAGCTTTTTCCAAAGACGAATGATGATGTGTTAATGTGATGAGGCTGGTTAAGAATGTGTGCCAATAGAAGGAGCCAGAGAGAGAGTAGATTAGACATAGAGGATCAGGTAATTATTGAACAGCAGCCACACTGTGCATCACTGTCCTCTTAATGTCACTTGTCACATAGTTGTGAAAATCAAACTAATTAGCTAGCTAATATTAGATGTTAAGTGAACCACTGCATTCTCTCAAAACACACATCACACAAAGAACCGACCAGGATCTCCTGATTTTAGTTCTGCTCTGATCTGACACAAATGATGGCTGATGAAAGACAGAGGCCGAATTAGTACATTGTTAAAGAGATCTGAAGATCAATTGATTCATTTGAGTGTCTTGATTCATTTGACTTACAATCCAAAAACTGTACGGGCTGCAAATACCCCATGATATCTTGCATGCAATATTTATAGCTTGGAAATATTTATTTGCTTTATCATGCAAAATCTAGAAAAAGCAAAGGGTAAACACTCTAATAATTAGCTAACTGTTGCTCATATATGTTGCTTGACCGGTACAGATGCACATGACTCATTGTTTATTCTGCTTTATCCTGTATACAGAGTTATGGGGGCCTGGAGCCTATCCCAGGAGACATAGAGCACAAGGCAGGATACACCCTGGACAGAGTGCCAATCCATACACACTACAGGCAGTTTGGGGATGCCAATTGACCTAATCTGCATGCATGTCTTAGGACTGTGGGAGGAAACCTGAGGAAACCTCCCAAGCACAGGAAGAGCCCAAGGTGGGATTTAAACCCGGATCCTGAAGGTGCAAGTCCACTGCGCTAACAACTAAGCCACTGTGCTCCCACAAAGAGACATCAGCATCATAAAATGCACATTTGAAAAGCTAAATTATAAGAGCAATACAAAAGAGACAACTTTTACAACGCTTCAGATTCCTTGTTAGTACTTGAGAATCGATTCTTCTAGGAAGAGTCGTTTGAAGGAGAACCGATTCCTTCATTAATCGCGCATTAATAATCCCTCAAAGTCACCAAGTCTGCGTCCCAAACCGCATTCACTACCTAGTACAGGATCACCCGCATGCGTGTACAGTCTCTACAAACTGTATAGCTAACTTTAAAACACACAGCGCATGTTTGAATTCATTTTAACGGCGTGTCTTCTTTAACCGTGACGTCACCAAGCAACTCTTCCCCAGTCTGAGTCCGGCTGATTCAAACAGCTCGCGCTGAACCGACACATGAGTCTAATAAGTGATACATCGTAACCAATTGTAACGAACGTCTAAAAATTATTCAGACGTGAAATATGCGGCTCTCAGAAACTTTGTAACTAATAGTTAACAAGAAATCTAGCAAAAAGCGAATGGAAAACATATTTTAAATGTTTATTTAAATCACAATAAACTGCGGTAAAATAAAAAAGTGGCAAGTGTATATGTACGTGAGTCCGTGCGTGTGCGTGTGTGTGTGTGTTAGGGGTGGTATGGTGTCAGAAGCGATGGAGAGGGTGGGGGGGAAACCTTAAGGTATTATTTACCCCAGGACATTTACCCCCTGGATATCCCATTCTCAGGATACCCCCGTAGACACTCATCTCCACTAAACATATTCAAACACTTCACCAAAAAGCGCGCTTTACCCCTTTAGGCATGTTACCCCATACAGTGCTCTTTACCACTTCCCCCTTTTTCATATAGGCTAGTACTTAATCAAAAATAAAAGAAAAAAGTTTCTGTCCACTCAAAAAGTTATTCCACCTCTTTAGATACCCTACATTACCCCCCGCCAATACAGACACTACCCCCTGATTACCCCCTGATCAGTTGTTTTACCCCTCTAATACTTTACCCGCATGCGTTGTGGCGGTGTGTAAAATGATGAGGAGAGCCAGGAAGACTCTCTCCTCTCTTCTCCTCGTCCCTCGGCTCATGTTCAACAGTGCAGAACTCCGGACAGAAGACGCGGTGATCACAGTGAAGCCATGCGGCGATGGGAAAAACAGAGAGACAGGGCAGAGTTAGGGTGAAGCCCGGTGCAAAGGAGTGTCCAGTCAAGAAGTGCCCTCGTCCCTGAAGTGTCCTAGCTGCACTGTGTCCCTCTGCATCCAGTTTCCCTTCTCTCTCTCTCTCTCTTTCTCTCTGATGCGCACTTGTGCGCTCCCTCCCCAAAACTTTCCCTCCTCTCTCATCTCCCCTCCCACGGACAGCGAGGATGAGAAGAGGGTCATATTGCATCCTGACAGTTTCAACCTAACAATCACTTAGTGCCTAAACATCCATCAGACATGACCTGTCTATATGATGATGATGAGGATGGATGATGATGACCTTCATCATCCTACGGTATACTGCTAGAAACTCCAGTATGTTTCACCTTATTGAAAAATATTTTAATAGATATGATAATTCATACAAAGCATTTCGACTTATTTTTATGTTACATGGTTAAGCAACTTCAGAGCGAACATAAAAAGGGTACTTACCTATACTTTTCCTTGTCCCTGAGGTGCTACCCTTTTCTATTGCACCTTTAATATCTACTGTACAGTACCATTTGTCCAAAAATGTTGTTCTAGTATATATTTAAAATGTTATAATTAATAATAGATATTTAAATAATAACTACATTTAAAATGTTTACTACACCTTCTTACACAATATATTAAGAAAGCTGAAAATAAAAGTTTTGTGAATTTAACTTTGGGACTTTGAAATTTAACATACAAACACACCTAGAAGCGTGTCCAAACTTTTGCACATTTCTCATTTGCTGTATGTTTTCGTGAGGCAAGTGGAATAGTGGTTAGCACTGCTGCCTTGCACCTCCAAGGTCCAGGTTCGATTCTCCCCTTAAGGTCTGTGTGCATGGAGATCGCATGTTCTCCCTGTGCTTGGTGGGTTTCCTCCGGGTATTCTGGTTTCCTCTCACATATAAGGTGAACTGCTGCTTCCAAATTACCCATAGCATGTGTGAGTGTGCCTTGTGATGGATTGGCACCCTGTCCAGAATGTACCTTGCCTTGTCCCTAAAGTTTCCTGGGAAAGGCAACAGGCAACTGCACCTCTGGATAGGATCAGCGGTATAGAAGATGAATGAATAAATGAATGAATGTACAGTAGATTTTCCATCTGCTTTATTAAGGAAAATAGAAATGTAATGTGTAATGTTTGTAGTGCCAAATCAATCAGGGTTCAATAAAATGATCTATCTATCTATCTATCTATCTATCTATCTATCTATCTATCTATCTATCTATCTATCTATCTATCTATCTATCTATCTATCATCACAGTTAAATTATTTCTTATTATTTCTAATTATTCTATGTGTTACCTCTTATACCTCTTAATAACCAGTTACAATGAAATAAAGAATAAAGTCTAAATGAGATGGAATAAAAATGACCTGACATGGTGCCTGCTCATTGAACCTCATTGTCATAAAAGATTCTGAACTTTAACCCTCGTTCCAAGTATAGGGAATCCTGAAAAGGTGAAATGGGGAGAAGGTACCACAAGGTTATCCACCCCATCACTCCGTCCCTCTTATTCGCTGTGTCTCTACACTTGCTGCAACAGGAGCGTGACATTGTTATCACTAAAAGGCATCCTTCATGATGGACAGCAGAGCAGGGTTAGTTACCCTGATAAATGAGCCCTTATCCACATGGAATGGCAGCATTGTGGAAAGAAGATACACACTCCTCTTTTGGCTTCTCATCATTAAAGGAACCGTAGCTGCAGGGCGGGTTAGATCAGCGCCAGGTTATTAAAGTTGCACAGAAAAGAGAGATGAGCAAGTTTCACCTTTTAGACAAGAGAATCCTGAGAGGACAGAAAAGATAACATGCTCGTCCTATAATAAGTGGAATAAAGATGTGCTGTACAGTATATTGTGTAATATGTTATCGCCTCTATAGCAACAGTTCATCTAAAGTGACTTCTGTGGCAGAAATTCTACATTACATTATCAAAGACTAATAATAAAATATTTCTGGTGGGAGATTATATTTTAGTTTATGTAAGGAGTTTCCAGGGTCAGCACTTTCTTCAGGAGAGAGAAGTTTGGTTTACTGGCTTAGCACTGTGGTCTCACACCTCCAGGATCAAAGGTTCGAATCCTGCCTTTAGTTCTGTGTGTGTAGTTTGCATGTTCTCTCTGTGCTTGGTAGGTTTTCTTCAGGTACCTCAGTCTCAACCCACAGTCCAAATACATGCAGGCTGATTGGTGTTTATAAATTGAGAGACTGAGATTGGTGTCTCACAAATAGTGTGTGAGAGTGTGTATGCTTGTTCCCTGCAATGTACCCCTCCTAGTGCCCTGAGTCCCCTGGAATAGGGTCCAGGCCTTCTGTGACCCTGTACAGGATAAGTGGTAATAATGAGTGAGTGAAAAATGAGAGAATCTATAAATAGATTTTAAAAAAGGTGTTCTGCATATGGCATTCGGCATTTCATTGGCTACAGCATTTCATTGGCTCTGTACAAGTACTTTGTACTTTGCGCTATGACAGTAAAATTTAATCTAATCTTATCTAATCTAATCTAATCTAATCTAATCTAACCATTCATTAAAAACGTATCAGAAAATAAATAACTTTAGGTGGGAAACTAACTCTGCTTTCATTCATTCATTCACACCATCATGTTCATTGTTTTTTTATTTTTGATAAAGGAGTGTTTAGTCCTTTACTCATAAGTATAAACACTTACAATACGGTCTTTTCATAAGAATATTTCATAAACACTAAAAACGGTGAATTTTGACAAATATACAGTATTAAAAAAATTCTGCTTCTAAGCATGTTATTATTATAAATAATCTAAAATATTCTTAAACAAAAATATCCTTTGTGCTTCGAGCATGCTGCCAGTTTTCATTTCGTCATTTTTAAGGGTTGTCAGGGTTGTAGTGAATCTGCAGCCTTTCCCAGGATGATGAGAAAACACCATTTATGGGATCCCAATTCCATCACAGAGTCTCATACTCATTTACACTCATTCGTACCTTGAGGCAATTTAGAGTAGCATGTTTTTGGGGATTTTATTGTTGTTGTTTTTTTTTTTTTTTTAGAACAAAACCCACCCGGACAGTAACCCGAGCTCAGGATTGAACCGGGAACCCTGCAGCTGTGAGACAGCAAGGCTGCCCTGATATCCTGAGAGTTCAGTGATCTGAATAGTATTTATTTTGTCTTCAGCCATATCCCATGGGTTACAACGGGTGTTTGGATTTTTTTAAAAGTCCATGCATGTGTGTTGGCGATTCATTTCACGACATCACAAGATTTTTTTTAAGCAACATCAAGGAGATGTCCTGCTGCCATAATAAGCTCTGTGTTGTCTTTAGAACATTGCTGCTTTCATAGTTCTTTGAATTAGAGACATGAGGTTTGTTTCCCATGAAACTAGAACAAGTCCTTCTTCCTGATGCGTTGCTCACACTATTGTTTTGTTTACATGATTAGTTTACATCTTCCATCTTCGTTGCTGGAATGCGATCATAGAAAAAAAATGCATCTTTTAGCTTGTTATAAATCTTTCAGATGTCCGAATCAGGAACCAGGAGACCAGTCAAGAGCCAGGTTGTAGAAGTGTGCACAAAAAGAGAAATAAACAAACAAAAAAAAAACAATTTGTCTCTGTAGTAGATTTGATATCTGGCCCGGTTTGGTCAGGTCTGGTCTGACATGTCTCAAAAAACACTGCTTAAATGCGAATATATTTAGGTACAGCTTATCTCATCCTCATGCCAGAAAAACTATTTCCCAAGTATACAAGAAGAATTTGAAGAACAATAGAAGAACTTGAAGAACTTGAAGAACAATAGAACAGACCAAGCTAAATATTAGGGTGCCACCTTAGCACTTCTTCATCCAACAAGGTCAGAATACATATTCTCATATTCTCAGGTTTGTCTGGGGATCAATCTAGTCAATCACTATTTTTATTTCTATAAATGCTTAATTATGAATATATTCCAATCTGAAATAAAAGAATCAACTAGAACTCATAATAATGGCAACAATTTTTGTTAAAACTATGCTTCTCAATTTACTTCTTGCCCTGAACCATCACGGCATGAACTCCACAAGATCTCTGAAGGTGTCCTGTGGTATCTGGCAGCAAGATCATTTACTGTAAGTTCAAAAAGTTGCAAGGTTAAGCCTCAATGGATTAGAACACCTCAAACACTTTGTAATGTTTCTCAGACCATTCCTGAACAATACATCCTGCTGAAAAACATCACTGCAATTAGGCAATTCTGATTCCATGAAGGGCTGTACTTGGTCAGGAAGAATGTTTAGAGTAGAGTTACAGGTCAAAGTAACAACCATATAAATAGGACGACCCAAGGTTTCCCAGCAGAACCTTGCCCAGAGCGTTACACTGCCTTCACCAGCTCAACTTCTTCCAATAGTGCATCCCCAGGTAACTGAAGCAAACACACCTGGCCAACCTCAGGATAGAAAAAGTGCATGCTGTAGGCACATTTACTGTAGCAGTGGACAGGGGTCAGCATGGGCACTCTGAAGAGTCTGTGCTCTACAGTAGGTCTTCTCTGGGATTGGGGGATAGGGGCTCGTTTTTACTATCCACACATACCACGCATCCTTGACTGCGCATGACCTGGTTGTCCTTCCTTGGATAACTTTCGATATTTCCTGTTTACAGCATACCAGGCATGCTCTACAATACTTGCTGTTCTTGAGTGGATCTGACTCAGTCGTCTAGCCATCACAATTTGGCCCTTGACAGAGTCACTCAAACCTTTACTCTCAACTTTGAGAGCTGACCGTTCAACTACTGCCTAATATACCCCGCCACCTGACAGTTGCCTTTGTGACCCGATAACCAATGTTATCACTTCACCTCTGGTTATCTTCACGTCAGACTTGTTTTAGCTCTATTTTTAGGACCCTATTTTAATAATACAAAGTTTGTCTTTACAAAGTTTGTGAAAAATAGAATCAATTTTTAACTCTTTAAACATTAACCTAAGGTGATACAAAACAGAGGTATACTGTGCGGCTAATCATTTAGGTCTCATTGCTGTGATAACGAAAAAGGTGTTTGTTTTTTTGTACAGGCTTTTAAACCCGCTGGCAAAATCCAGCAGTTTCAGTTTAAACGTTTCGAGCCAACAAGATACTTCCAAGACACTTCTCTAATTGAGAACATTCTGATTGAAAGATAACATCACCGGACCCGGACTAGGAGATACTCTTAACATGGGTCAAGAGACCATTAAGAATGAATCTGGATCTCTCTAGGGTGGGAACTATGTTATGGGAGAGCTATGGAAACCGCTGTGGAAGACACATGGGACATGAGACCCATCTAGTCCCACAATCCCTCCCTTTATTCCCTCATTTTACAGCCCACACACTCCCACATTTGCCCCTCTGTGGGGATGGATTAAATGTGAAAGCATTCAAAGTGCAATTCTTTACAGGAAATGGCTGCTAGTCAAGAAACACAGGCTACAAGGTACAAAGGGTCAATGGCAAACCACGTAGAGTAGGCGTAATAAAAAACGTATGTGTACAATAATGTGTCGTTTGAGGAAAATTAAATATTTTGTGTTTTAGGGAGGTGTATTTCAAAGCTAATTACATCTGCACAGGATATTAAAGATGACTGTGGAAAAGCTCACCCTAGTAATTTTTTATTAAATATGAACTAAAAAGAAGGTTTATTTTTGTATATTCAAATTATGAATTGATTTCATAAGCTAGTTGTTTTGCTAATGTTTTCCTTAATGTTACTAGAATATTTAAAATGTACTTGATGTAGGTTCTAAGAAGTTTAAACTCTGTAGTTCATGGAATAACATTTTCACGGTGTAAAAAATGTTTTCAGAAGTCTAAAAGATTAAAGATCATCAAGATTTTCAGGGCAGTATTGGATGAGTCGGTTGAGGCTCTGGGTTGCTGATTAGAGGCTAGGAGGTTCCACCTGTGAAACCACCGGTTTGCCACTGTTGGGTCCTTGGGCAAGTTTTTAACCCTACAGCCCATACCATGAGGCACTGTATGCAGTGTCGATCCCAGTCCTGGTTAGAAAATGGAAGGACTGCAACAGGAATGGCATGTGGAATAAAACCTGTGCCAAATCTTGTGGATCAAATGATCCAATGTGCATGGCGACCCCTAGGCTAAAGGGACAAAGCCCAAGGGAGAAAAAGGGAGAAAGGTAATCAATATTCTTGATACTCTCATACTAAATTCAGTGTTGAAATATTCAGAAATGTCGAGGCATGGTTGTCGGAATGTTTCGTATTGAGCATAAAAATATTGCATTTGACTTTTTATGTTGCATGTCATTTTTAAAGGTACTTAAAGGCATAATTTTCAATAAACCATAAACATAAAAATATCATAAATTACCTAAAAACATCAACTGTAATGAAATTTATTTTTCAATATTACTGGAATTTTGCTTAATAAAAAGGATATTAGAACACTGAAGACACGACATTCACAGTTAGACAACTACCAAAAACTTTTTATAGCAACTTATAAAAATATTTCCTTAAGTTATATAAAAATCTTTTTGAAATTGACAAATATTTTTAGTTTGAGCTCAAAAGTATAATGTTATTAGAATGTTGGTTACCGAACATCTCCAGCTAAAAAAATACAAGATCTCATACAAGAATAGTTAAAAAAATGTTGATATTAAAAGATATTTCTAAATATCAAAGTGCTTGAATGTTATTGAAATGAAAAATAAATGGAAATGCATTTTATATGATAAATTATGTTAATCTGTTCATTTACAGAAATAAGGTTTCTTAATATGTCCAGAAATTAGACATTATCAATTATGATTTACATGACAATAATGTTGTCTGCTCAATTAGACAAAAGCTAAATTATGGAAATCAGTAAAGTTTTTGTTCCTACAAACCAAACAATACTATCAACACTGTAGAAAGATTTATAAATGTTATGTAGTAAAGATTACAGGCATGTTTGGTCTTGAAACCAAATATTCCAAAAAGTGTTTTTGCAGTTTCTCCAAGGATCTGTTGTAATTGTCATTTATTTCACTGTTCACTATTATAATGTCGTTTACACAGAAAAAGTCTTTTAAAAAGTTCTCTAAAGCCTTATTCACACAGGATTAGTATTACCTGGTAACCTTTAGTCATTGGTAATAATTGCAGAGATTGTCTGTGATTTGAATTCTGTGTGAATCAGCCATAATTTGTAAAGTTAAAATTTCCCTGCAATTGACCTACCATATTTGGCCGAACACTGAGAATCAGTATGTCTTTGATTTGGAGTTATATCACGTTTTTAAGGTTCCTGTTTCATGTGCATCTTTTTATTCATCTTACTACTTAAAACTTGGCAACAATATGGTTAGACTCACATATGTAACAAGTTACGTAACAGGTTTTCTTTAAACACATAGACTATTATATAAAAAATAAAAAAAACCTGTAAAGCCCATGGTTCCTAGACGTCAAACTTTTTGACCATGGTTGTTTAGGGAATGGTCAAAAATGTTGTAAAGACATTCTCCAAAAACCCATACCATTCAGAACATGAGGGGTCTTGAAGAGGGCATGCAAAGGTCACGTGGGAGAAACTTAGAGCTTCAGAGATGTACAGATTGTCCACACGGATGGAAAAGTGATCCATCGAGCAAACACGAAACCCTCACACACCGACCTAGGTTTGAGCCCACATTCCTGACAGATTTTAGCAGGTAGTTACTAAGAGTGTACTCAGCAGTCTGAGAAATTCTCATAGGCAGTTTGAATTGCTCCGTCATCTTGCCCTCATGTCAGTCAGGCTAGAAATCCATTACGTCCACGGTCTGATCCAAAATTAGCTGGTGTTCAGGGTGGAGGTGGGGGAGTTGGGGGGCAGCTGCCACTCCAATCAGACAGAGCGGCCTCATTTCATCTTTGTTCCAACATGCCCTGTTTGTTTTGTCTGAATAATATCACCAGCACAAAAGAAATAAGTCGATGCTTATTTTTTCTCTTCATCTGTACAAACCAATAATTTAATAAAAATTCGCCCTTAATAAAAACCACATTTTTTCTTTTTTTTTATTCGCTCCAGGCGATGTGCATGAGTCGATATGGGTGTGATGAATAATTTAGCTTTGTTTTGGCTTCTGACTATTCGCTCACTTTGCTGATGGAGATATGCAGTGCTACAATATTTTTCAATAAGTTGAGACATAATTAAAACCTGCCTCACCCATGGCGATGTATAAGGTAGGATATAACTCTTGGATCTGGCAACATGGAGACAGTTCTGGCTTCTGTCTCTTTTTATCGCATCAGCATCAATTCCGTCATTTTAGAAGACTGTAATTCAAACTAACTTTGATTTTCAAACAAGTCAAGAACCATCCTTTTTTATTTATTTATTTTTTAAATATAGAGATATATTCTTAACAAGCTGAGTTACCAAAAATGCATTTTTAAAAAGTGTGTTTTCACCACTGTGAAAGCTGTAACGATGTGGTGATGATGAAGAAAATTGTTCAATCTATTTATACAATAATCCATATTCCCAGACAAGTTTTATTCTAAATAACATTGACCTCTTGTCTCTCACATAGAAATAACATTAGTTATAACATTTTTGCCTTTTTATTGCCTATTCTAGTGCCTTCTAGTGTAAAGCTGAATAGAATAAAAAGAAAGTCAATAAAAGCATCATTTATTCACTCTGATTTGTGTTAATTGGTGTCTGAAATATTTATTACCAATGCTTCTGCTTTGGGGGTTTTGGTTAGCACTGTTGCTTTGCACCTGCAGTGTCCAACATCAGTTTCTGCCTCGGGTCAAGTTTTCATGTGCTTGGTGGGTTTCCTCTGGGTACTCTGGTTTCCTTCAACAGTCCAAAGACATACAGATTATGTTAATTGGCTCCCCGAAATAAGAAAGAATAAGAAATGTAAGAAATTACTATGTATTTTTGGAGCAGTCTAGAGAAGATGGCCAATCATTTTTATCATGACATGTGGCATTCAGGCAGACCAGAGATTTATGATTTACAGTTAATACTACTGATTTCAGAGCCTTTATCCATCTACTGGCTTAGCAACTTGAAAAATAAATTCCCTTCCTAATTAAAAAAAAAAAAATCTGATTCCCTGGTTCCTAGTTCACTTAGGTTTTTATGCAGTTTGGTGACTAAATGTCATTTTGCTGAACAACCCTAATAAATCATTCAGCAAAAATGTTACCACACTGGTAAAGACATAGAATATAAGTTGAACAGACGCAGCTAAATCTGGGTCCACTTTATACTTTATTTGGTTAGTTAAAGTATGAGGGCTGCTTTATCATCCAGGACTTTTGATTGTGTAAAATAACAGAACTGCCTTTATTTCTCTATATAATCCTCTGCTACACTGATGCACTTATCCCAGTGATTCACCACTGCTTGGACCCCATCAAGGTAGAAAGTTCTCTCTGTGCCTTAAAACCATGATTGGACTGCTCGCATCCCATCTGAAATGCTGGCCTCCCAGGAACTCTTTTAAAGGAAATGGCTTGGAGCGAGGTCAGGACTGTACGAGAGATGAGGCAATAACTTAAGTTCCTGTAACGTGCAAGTGTTGTTGGTGAATGATTGTGTGTACAGTTCCCACAGACAGATGTGTCTCTTCTGCAAGTTGGTGACAAGTTATCCATCAATTTTCAAGGATGAGGCATTAAAACGTTTGCACCATTCAAATATTTTACTGCGGCTAAAAGTCTCATCACCGTACTCTGCTCGAAGTCCTCTATAAATGTCAGTCGGTTTTATACCTTTATTCACAAGACATTTCATCAAGTTTGACTTGAACACCCCATGTAAGGTAATTATATTTCTACTGCAATTAGATACGTAAAGCCACATTTTGAGCACTCTTTTAGAAAAGGACTTTATTTGTTAATTTAAAGCTTGGGAAACCAAATTTCTTTACAGAGAATAATCATATGGCAAATACAATACACTGCTAAAATGAACAAACTTTTTAAAAGATAACAAAACATTTACATGTAAAACACTTGATTCTGTGGTTATTGTCTTCTTCTAAAATTAAAAAAACATTTCTAATACAGTATACCTTTATAAATATGTTATAGATACAGTATAAGTGTAACTTTTATATTTTACAAACTGTTCCATAGCTTCAGTAACTTTTTACAGTGTACAGTGTGTGTTTGGGTCCAGTGGGTATATATATATATATATATATATATATATATATATATATATATATATATATATATATATATATATATATACCCACTGCTGTAAATCAAATCAGATTTTTTAATAATGTTTATATTAATGTACAGTTAATTAACGTATAATAATAAACAGATTATGAGGAATGTGTTATATAACAAAGAGAATTCTGTAATACCTCCTACAAGGTTTATGTTTGGAGATGTTTATTTCAAATTTGTGAAAGGAATCGCTAGTGCTTAACTCACTAGTACTTAACTCTCTCTCTATTCCCACACATAAAATGTAACAATACAATTGTAGGGTGGTATTGTAGGGTGGTATAAAACACTTGGACATGCTGGTGCAGTTCATTTTTCTCAAAGGATGTAGGGAGCCACTACATTTGCCTGCATCAATGGAAACTCTGACACATAAGTGAGTAATATGACACTCATTGGCATCCAAACCTGCCTGCTTCTGTACAATTGTGCTTATCTTTCCTCTCCCCACGCCAAGAATCAGATTTTGTTTAACGCTGAGGCTGAAAAGGAAAAGGTGAGAATGAACAAGATTCAGCAATCGCATACAGTAGACAAAGGTTTAATCCAACTCTCTTATCTTGGACCACATCGTTTCTCAATTTCAGAGGCGGAACATGCCAGGACAGGACAGGAGGATCTTATAAAAAGTGAAATATGTCTGTAAAGTTTTTTAAACCATAGGCCAACTCTGTCACTTCCTGCCAAAATTCAAATCTGTAGTAGATCCAAAATATTCCTGACAGTAAATTAACTCTGAAAGATGAATAATTTTTTTTCCATCATCCTTCTGTTGACTGTTGTGTTACAGGAAGTATGATACTTTCCTCAGAAGAGCACTTTGCCAAATGCAAACATCTGGTACCTTATGTATTCAGAATAATACAACACTCTTTCAAATGCAAAAAGCAAAAATGGAAAATTGGAAATTGGAAAAAGCACAGTGTAGCCAATTAATCTACCTTGGATTTCAATAAACTGACAATTTATATCCTCCTGCCTCCAACGTGTGACAGTAAGGAAGAACGGGCTAACTAGCTATTGGTGAGCGAATGGATTTGTTTAGGGCGGATTTCTACAAGCCTGTGGAGTTTGGTGATGGTGGATCTTTTGGCCAGGACATGCACACCCAGCAGTGTGGAGGCAGTTGTGTTTGAGAGTTATTTTAAGTTTAAATATTGTATGTTTTAGAGTTGGATTTTTGGGGCCTGCATGGTCCCAGCAGAGCAGGGACAGTTTGTTTGGGTCCAAGCCATGGTGACGTACTGCTCTATAAAATCTGGTGGCTGAGGGCCAGACAGTCTGGGAATTATGGAGTTTTAAACCCAGTGGCCCTTGGGAGCCTATTCCTCACAGCCATGAGGTCCCAGTGGCATGGGTGTGGGCGTGTTCTTAGTAAATGAACGAGAGTTTACTGAAATTCTCAGAGACAGCATTATTAAACAACACTCAAAGCAAATAAAGGCTAAAAGTCCCATGAGCATGGATTTGCTCTAGTTGAATTAGTCATAAAATCAAATCAGATAAAAGCAACAGAGCCAAATTAATGTCTCTAAGCATTTCTCTCAGCACAACCGGTTTAATAATATGCACAAAGAAAGTTCATGGATTCGCTCCTGGACAGGTGTACCACACAAGATGCATCAATGGGATCTCAGACTAATAAGGACCCTAAGATAGAAACCAGCAGTCAGTTCAAAAGAGTTGCAGGAAGACCTGATAGCAGCAGGAATAAGTTACAAATAAGTAATAAACTGCAATCATATGCATTAAGACATAATTAAACAATGTAAACTCTGATTGGATGAAACAAAGATAGAACATTTAGGTATTAATTCTTGTCTACTTGTTTGGGGTGCTTTTCATTGCAAACGGTCCTGAAGTGTTACAAGTCATGAGTGGAGTGATATAGTATCAGCAGAACTTATGAATATTAACAAAAGATCTCTAACATCAAGCAATCCTTAAAAATTGACAGATAAGTTGCTGCCAACTTCATCTCTCTGTGGGAACTGTCATCTTTCTTCATTATTGTCGCCAACATCTGTCTGTGGGAACTGTACACACAACCATTCACCAACACCACTTAGACATTACAGGAACTCGTCGGGGAGTTACTGTCATAACTCCCAGCAATTTAGGTGTGAAGCAGGCCCATCATGGCTTTGGTGTATGAGAGAACTTTGTACAGCATGAAACTTTCTGGTATCCAAGTACTAGTGAAAGACTGGGATAAGTGCCTTGATGTAGCAGGGGATTATATAGAGAAATAAAGAGAGTTTTTACTCTCATACAGTAACTGTGTTCTGTTATTGTGAACAATCAAAAGCCCTGGTTTCACTTGAATATCCCCTGAACTTCAGATTCAATTCTGAATGTTTCCCTCATCTCAAACACTGTAAATCACTGTATCTAAACCTTTGGCTGCGGTACGATGGCTAAGGGGTCAGCACTGTTTCCTCGTACATCCAGGACTTCAATAAGACATTTAACGTAGTCTTTTTGGTTTTTCCAAGTTTTATGTAGTGTATGAGTGTGTGCTTGTGCCCTGTGATGTGATGGCACCCCATCCAAGATGTCTTCATGTCCACTCAACTCTACACAAGATAAACACTATGGAAAATTAATGAATGAACAGATTAATGAATGAACAAATATTTTAAGCTAAGTTAGTCATACCTCAACACAACCCTCTGCTAACTTTAACCATCTTCATCCTTGGTGTAGCTAATGCTACAGTATCTCCCCAGTTTTAGATATTTTATGCTAGTTGCTAGTCTTCAGTGGGACCTTAAGCCCTCTCATTCATACTCATGCTCTATAAAGCCAGGCAGCCATACTTCGGGATGTCATCCTTTACAGAACATCAATTTCTCACAAAACTAGCAGACTGACAGCAGAGGTAACATGATGAAAGATGATAAGGCATGACACGCCCTCGGATTTGCTCCATATGTCATGATTTGTCTGTGATTGATGCTCGCTCAACACCTGCTGCTTTAAATCATCACACAGGGATCCTCCAGATCTCTCTCCTGAACTGAGCTGTAGAGACACCGGGTCTGTTTGTGAGACTGTCTCACCACTGTCTCTCATGCGGTCTCAGCCTCCTGACGCCAATAAACTGTCCGGTTTTTGTCTTTTTATAGGTCACTCAGTGGATTAAATTCACTCATGCCATCAATTTCATTCCAAATAATGTCTCTACATTCCCATGTTTTCCCTTGTTTATTTTAGCTTCAGTGAATTAAAAAAAAAAAAGTTTAAACAGGAAGAAAATAGTGCAGTTATATTCGAGACAAAGGCATTGCAAAAGAACTGAACAAGAATCTTGTGTGTGCATCTTGCTGAGCATTATGAACAATATAATAATAATAATAATCATAATCATCATCATCATCATCAAAAGCAGCAGTATAAGACTAACTTCATTGAAATAGCACAGTGTCAACATACAAGAGCAGCTCTAATTAATTATTAAATTTCAAATCAACACAACTGGAGAGTCTTAGGAAAAATAGCAATTACTCGCTCACTCTCTGGTTCTCTATAGCACTTATCCTTATTATCCTTATCCTGGAGCCTATCCCACAGGCCACAGACTGTACACCCAGAATGCGGTGACAATTCATCACATGGCACACAAGCACACACATACTCACTCACTCACATACTATGAGAAATCTGGAAATGCCCATTAGCTTCATTCTTTAAATAATGAAAATAAAGCAGTGTTATGGTAAAAAAAAAAAGTTTAAAAACTTAATAAAAAAGGAAACAATATAAAATATGAATTGATCTTAACAGAAACAATAACTTTCAAAAACCTTAAATAAAATAAAAAAGTAATAGCGACATATATTTCCTGAATCGCTTTGGAGAAGGCAGTGTGTGTGTGTGTATCTGTCAGAGTTATAACCATGTTTTTAGGAGCAAATAGGAGGAAATGTTACAGTTGAGAAGACCAGGGGAGAAACAGAGGAAAGAAGAAAGATTTTTATGAGATATTAAAATAGTTACTGTATATGAAGTGAAATGTGTTAAACACTAACCCCAAAACACAGCTCGGTAGCGACTCACTAGCATGTGGGTGCACTCACTGTGCAAGTTTATTTTGTATTGGCATGCTTTTCAAAAAAATAAGAGTTCACTGAAACCCAGCAAACACAGGGACAACATGCAAATTCTACACACACAGACCTGAGGCGGGAATCAAACCCTGACCCTGAAGGTGAGAGATTGTAACTAGAGGCGGGTAGTAACAAGTTACATTTGCTTAAGTTACTTTTTGAAAATAATTGTAAAAAGTTTTACTGAACCACACTTTTTACTATTCGGCTACACTCGACTCGTTACTTTTCCAACCATTTATTCTACACATGCAGCCAGTGGATCTACTACATAACTGTTTTACCAATCAGACATAGCAACACTAATCACATGACTCTGTTTGACCAATCAGCTGCCATAACAATAACCACATGTAGTCACATGACCACAAACAAACTGACTGTATAACAGGGAAAAAATCCTTAGCCGTGGCCACTCGATTTGTGTTTCTTGGTCCTTAATTTGCTATTTTGTAAAGATATTTATTTTATTTGATTTTATTTATTTCATTTACCTTAGTATTTGGAAATGTCAGAAATTGTACATTATTTTATCATTTTGTCAGGCTGCTTACATAATTTATATAAATAAAAAAGAATCAGACATTATGATGAAACTACTTAGACCCTTAGTAAATTTTTCACCAAATACTTTTTACTTCCACTTGAGTAATATTATTTTACACATTATTATAAGTACAGCTACTCTTACATAAAAAAGCAGATTTCTTCTTTATTTACTTTTTTTTTTTTACCTGACAACCCTATGATCTTTTTTAGGAATTGTCCTGACAAATTCTTTGTTTTAAGGGTGTACAAACTTTCAAACCCTACTGTAACAAATGCGTCTGATTTGTTTTCTTTTAAAACGGCATTTTAAGCCCATACTGTACTGTATGTGTGTTTGACTGTAGTTCATTGTATAAAACTAGGTGGAAATATCCATTAATCATCAAAACCTCAGGCTGTAATAGTATAAATGTCATTAAACAAAGTTTCCATGCAGTAAGTGAAAAGAAAGTGTGCAAGCACAAAAGCGGAGGCAGATTATGTAAATAATTCCAATATAACTGTATATACAATATATGAAGGCAGTGTTGCGCTCCTGCTCGCCTCACTGCACTGCCAGATCCGCAGCAGGATTTCTCAGCGTGGTGTTAATTAGAATAATTTCTGACGCATTGGTGCTTTACTTAATGCACACGCTAGGCCGTGCCTTTACATACACAAACCCTTGTGCTTTTTTTACATCCTTCATTTTATCTCTGCATCTCTGTTCCTCACTTCCTTCTCATCCCTTCCTCCTATTGCATATTTTCACTCGTCCTGATTTCTTTCTTTTTTTACAGGCAGAGGGACACTTTTTTTTTTGTCCCAGCTGCCTTTTTCTTCTTTTATTTTTCCTTCTCTCTCCACTTTTGTAAAGTTTGCATTCCTCACCTCCTCAGCAGACAACACACAAAAGAGGAGAAAGAGTCACTCCTGACCTGGGGCAAACATTCCACTGCAGCCGGACTCTCTCTCTTTGTGCATGTGTGTGTTTATGTGGGTGTCCTACCAGTGGCCGTAGAGAGAATGGGGTTACTGTCCAGTCTGCTTTTGTGAGCCAGGGACAGTGAACAGTCTCATGCCCTGCTGAGAGAGAAGAAGAGTTCACTTAAGTACGCTGAGCAAACCAAGTGGAAATAAAAGCTGAATAAGGTGGAGTGTAAGGTTCATTGGTGATTTATTCAACAGGCACTATACAGATAACATTAATACACATTAATGTACAGTAGCAATGCAACAAATATATTAGACCATTGCCTTCGATTTTCTTACAAGGTGGGAAGTCGGAAGTTGGAAATACAAAATATTCAGACTTTGTGCATTCAAGCTACAAAATGGAGGGAAAAAATGGACACCTCTATGTTGTTCGTTTGGTGGACATTAACTGTCCTTTAATGAGAGATTTAAATTCTAATCCTTATAGCAGTGAACTATATAGTCAGTGTTATAAGTTTAACAAGCATTGTGTCTGTATGTCGATAGACTCAAAGTAAATCCTGCTACCATCCTTTCTTATTTCATGCAAAACCTGGAGCCAATATTACATTTGTTGTTTTCATCTAAAAACTGGTCTGTCATTTAATATGCTGCTTTCTTCTGTAATGTTATTTATGTATTATTATTGTAATAAGTTATCTATGGGAATAGTGAATGATTTTGTACATAATAATGCAGAATTGATAAATGTATACTGTATAACAACATTTGTACTACGGATAATATGCCGCCTAAGATGTTTGTAGTGTACTGAAAATATTTAGACAAATGTAATATATATATATATTTATAAAACATAATTTCTTGTTCGTTCTGTCTCAATTAGTTTGACATAAACAAATGGATTGTTTCGCCCTAATCCCCATCTCATCTGTCTAACCTCTCTCTCTTTTTCTTTCTTTCCACAAAACACACACACACACACACACACAATCTGTTCACTTTTCCTCAGGCAAGCGAAAGGCATTAAGGAAGATGGTCAGATGGTCTGACGTTCAAATCTGATGTTTGTGATAAATAAATGTGCTGCTTATGTCAGGAGGATATCACTACCTTTTTTATTTCTTTGAGTTAACATTATTATTCGCTCTGCAGGTTATCAGTAAAGATTGCACGCTGACAACCCACTCATTTCTCTTGGGACTGGCACTGAGAATGCCCCTGTATTATACTTTATATTGACATAGGGTAAACGGCCTAGAGACCCAACTTTGGCAACCCTGCATTGCCGGGGCTCAAACCCCCGAGCCACCACTGCTCCCCTATAAACATTCTTTATGGCTAATAAATAAGTACAAAATAATTTGTTTTTCCTGCTCTACTCTTTGCAATTCTCTTATACAGAGCTTGTATTTATTCTAAACCCCTTTTTATTTTGTTAGCCCCACTGTGTTTATGTGCATTCTATACTATTCTGTTCAGTTAATTCTATTACATGCCTATTTATTTTATTTTTTTCTAATATTCTAGTCTACTCCGTTTTTTTCTTATTCTCTTCTATTCAACTTCTACACTGATATACAACATGCTGTTTGATTCCTTTCAAGTGTATTTAGTTATATTCATGGTAAATGATTTTCTGTACTATTTTTAGATCTAATGTGGTAGTATTATGCTCAGTTTTAGGCTTCTGGCGTGCCAAGTGGACGGCCTGGTTTCAATGCCAAGTCTCAATCTATGCGCTGGTTGCTGGGCATCCTTAGTGCTGGTTCCGAAGTCCTGATAGTGTAGGATGTTTGCATCAAGAAGGACATCTTGGATAAAACCTGCATGGTACTGTATATGTGGATCAGATGGCCTGCACTGCTGACCCCTTGATGAGGTCGACAAATGAAACAATTTGTTGTCAAATTATATTCATTTCCATGAATTAAATAGAATATATTCTATTCTATTTAATGCTATGCTGTCTAACACACTTCTCTTCTCTTCTGTTTAACCCTGCAATCACTCGCTTACTCATTCTCTATACCATTAATCCTGTTCAGGGTCACAGGGGGCATTTGGCAGGGTACACTATGGACAAGGTGCCCATCCATCACAGGGCACAACCACACACACTAACACACTATGGTCAATTTGGAGGTGCCAGTTAGCCTAATCTGTATGTCTTTGGACAGTGGGAAGAAACTGGAGTAGAGGGATGGAAAACATCCCTGTAGGTGTAAGGCCACTACACCACCATTCTGCCCAAATCATAATATGCTCTGGTACAGTATATTTATTCTATTCTAAGTAACATTCAACGTGAATGCTACTGTTTGTCATTCCCCCTCAGTGTGATTGAAGAAATTATATAAAAGTACATTTGATCCCGGGCCAGAGAGAAATATACTAAATCCTTCCTTATATCACAGGAGGCAATCCTCTGTACATGTGCACAAGGAAGAAAAGTGAGGGGTTCAGTGGCTGCCATTGTGTGTGTATGAATGCATTTGATTGTCTTTCCTTTTTTCCTGCTTCTTATGTTACAACACACACACACACACACACACACACACACACACACACTGCAAGTCCTGGCTTGAGTGTGTGGTGACCTCTTAGGTCTGGGTGACCTCATCACATGCACCTGAACATCTCGTGCCTCTTTCAGTGCTGAGAAAAAAAATCTCATCCACACCTTAACAGCCTCTATGCTGAGTCTTTTCCACTTGTAGTTTTTTTTTTTTTTACAATAAAACTCTTTCATTATTTTTTCTATCAACATTTTACATTCTTTCTTCTTTAAAGTTCATTTAGCTTCAATCTGTTTTCCAAAATAGGCCTTATTACTGCAGTACAAAAAAAAAGTCATGCATGAGATGTGTAGGTTGTCCTTTAAGGTTGGGGCAGCAGGGGGCGCTGTAGGCTCTCAGTAGGTCTCTGCTGTGCTTGGCTCAGGGGTGGGTGTGTGATTTGACAGTGGCCTTCTGTGTTGCGAATGAAAGAGAAGAATGCTGAAAAGTTTTGTGGCGTAAATGAGCTGCTTCAGAAGGACAATGGCTTCTGTCAGTCTCTGCTCAGGCTCGAGTCTACTTAATTAATCTCAATTTCACACAGGATTGCGTGTGACTGTGCGTTTTCACCTCACTCTATCTGCCTTTAACCCTCACGGATCAATTCACCTTGTGTCTGTGTAAGGGCTTTATTCCAGACAATCACTGCATTTTAAAGATTCTATGCATTACAAAGCTCATCTGAGAACATCTGGATTATTGATAAATTACTTGGATCTAGTCCTGAAAAAACACACATCATCATTTAAAATAGAAAACCGTAACGTTAAAAATGGTGAAGTTTTCTGAAAGGAGATGTTTATTTAACATTTATGGAAGGCGTCTCCCATGTCAGGTCAGCATTTGTAATGTGCTTGTTTTTTGTCTTGTTAATTTTGAGAAAGAGAAAAAAGAAAGGCTGTGGAAAAAAGAGGAAAAAGTGAAGTGACACACATAGTTATAGCTGCTATGAAGTTAATAATATGAGGAATTTTACTTATAATTTTGTGTTGCCAGACTAAATTTAGATGCGTAAAAGTATTTTAACAGAATCTAGAACCATGTACCTGTAAAAGTTTTACAGCAGTATCAATAAACATCAGTACTAAACCTAAAACAGCTCAGCTTGTGTAGTATATCTTGTCTTGTCAAGCCAACCAGATCTTGTCTTGTCATTTATAACATGCATTTATGTTATATAGGTGTTTTTAATTACATTGGACAAGGTACAAGACTTTTTATATACTGTTAAATCTTAGATAGGGATTTCTTTTTTTTTTTTCTATTTTTAGTGACGTGATGACATGTTTGTTAAAAATTTTTTTTAAAAAACCTTGACAACGGTTACAGAAACAGCTGGTTTTAAATAGAAATGGAGAATGAAAAATAGCTAAAAAAATGAATGAATGAAAAAGAACACGTCTATGAATATGAGAACTTTTACCACATTCATTTCTTCGTTTTGATTAACGTTTACCCCATTTAGCTGATGCCTTTTGGGCACTTTACAATTGAGACAAGATTCATGTGAGCACTCAAGGGTTAAGGTTCATGCTCAAGGGTTAAAGATCATGCTCAAGGGCATGCTCAAGGGTTAAGGATCATGCTCAGGGATCCAACTGTGACTAACCAAACCTTACCCTCTCAGCTACCATTGATTAAACTCTTCAGTAAAGTGTTCTATCATGGTTAAAAATCACAGTCGGTTCAATTAAGTTTATATTTTTAGAAAATTTGAACCAACCAACTACGATGAGCAGGCTGAGTGTAAGCACTAGAGATTCTGGATGCGCAACCTTGATGAAGCCAACCATTTCAAGACCCCAGTCACTTAGGGGTCTTTGGAATCATCCTTCCTTACACGCTTAATGACACCCCTGTGAGCAAGTAGAAACATAACTCTAACAGCTCAAAAAAGCATGAAACTGTGGGAACAGGAAAGTGTTGTCACCATTCAATCCTGCTAGGCACTCATTCAGCACTTTGCAAGAAGGGAATTTTATGCACCTGGAACTTTGGGTATTTACCCTTTATGTTTGTTGTAGAAGGGGATCCTGTCCAAGGAACACTAAAGGCGTTTTAACATTAGGGCCCCAGGTAAGGTTCCGACAACACTTGACCACAAAGCCTGGTACATTTTCATCGGTGTGAACACTATTGTTCTGCACTCAGGAACCGCTCCAGAGAATGCTGAAAAAGATGGTCTTGAGAATGTCAGTCTCGGGCACGGATTACATCAGATACGGAAGCCAATCGTGCCTAAACACGGAAGTAGATCGCTGTTTAGACATGATGTCATTAACGCATATTGTGTCCTCTGGAATAACTGCCACAGAAACGGCGGTTGTATCTGTCGCCCGATTTAGACATAGACAAAACCATTCATCCAATAATATTACGCGTAGTGTAAAAGTAAGCCTTCTCGTTCGCTTATTTTTGTGTTTAATGGCAGCTTACAAACCAGGAGGGGGAGCATTCTTGGGCATGGTACAAATCAATCGCACCTAATGTAAAAACACCCTAAGAGTAAGGGGGGAAATAAGAGGAAAACACACTCACAAGCAGACCATGCACACACATTCACACCTAAGAGCAACTTAACATTACCAATTCACCTGGAGCAATTGAGGTTGTAGGAGGAAACACTAGAAACCTGCACAGAGAGAACACGAAAAAAAACTGAGACAGAAAGTAACTTGAGCATTGAATCAGTCAGATAGTAAAACTCATGTACATGAATGCACAGTGAAATTCTTTATTCTTTGCCTAACTCAGCTTCTTGTTAGCAGCCATTATATGGCACCCCTGGAGCAGACAGGGTTAAGGGCCTTGCTCAAGGGCCCAACAGTGGCAACCTGGCGGAGCTGGGGTTTGAACCGCCAAAATTCCAATTGGTTACTCAGAACCTTAACACACTGAACTACCACCACTCAAAAGAAGTAACCCTGAACTCTCCAGGATTGCATTGTGGTAAGAAGCGCAGTGAGTGGAACACCACTGCACACACACCTCCACCTCAGTGTCACTATTGGTGTGCACAGTCAATGCAGTGCATATTCAAATGATTGTACACCTACAGGGTGAGCTCCGTGTACTCGTTAGAGAGCGCATTAATCATAGGGTCGCGTATTTTCTCTCGGCCATGTGACCATATGTCGCGCACTCCCGTCCCGCGGGCCCCACGCGCTGTGATCCGCTTTAGAGCTCACGTTGACTAAGCTCGGTGCGTGCGTGTGTGTAAAAGAGAGAGAGAGAGGGAGAGTGACAGAGTGTGAGTGTGTACACGAGTCTGTGTGTGTGTGTGTGTGTGTGAAAGAGCGAGCGAGACCGGAGCGGAGAGTCAGCTGCAGCGCGCGAGCTGGTGATCATGGCGAGCGCGAGACAGAGAGTGGTCCTCATTACCGGCTGTTCTTCCGGGATCGGGCTGCGGATCGCCGTCCTATTGGCCAGAGACGAGCAGAAGCGCTACCAGGGTAAACTCTCACTCTCTTCTGTAGCACAACGCGGCGGTTTAAACCACGGAATGTACTTCATTACAGATTTAGTTTTTCATTATTAAAATAAAACAAACTTTTAAAAAATAATAATAATAATAATAATTAATGTTGCTTTTTCAAACTATAATGTAACTACTTTGTGGCGTACACGCCGGTTTAACTCGTGCACGAGCTCAGCTCCAGTGTTCCGCGCCAAAGGGCATGTCCTCGCGCACATTCACTCGCTCGCTCTCGCGCGCGCACGATCTTTGCACCGAGTAAAGTCGCGGATCCCGGTGTTTTTGCGCTGATTAGCATGTGAAAGGTCGGTTTCTAGGGGACGGCGATGCGGCAGAGTTCATAAAGACACTGCCAGCTCTTCAAAAAGCCACTTCTCCTGCACAAAGCGCCCTTTATGGCCGCCAGTGGTGGACTTCAGTGGCGTGTCTAATGCGCCCGAGTGTGTGCTGGGGAACAGGACAGAGTTGGAGACCTGGATAAGAGAGACAGTGTGAACTCTGAAGTCTTCATCTGGAGCACACTACCTCATGCAGAGCACTCTTTACAGTGCCTTAATCCGTACTTAAAGGGTTAAAAAAAATAATAGCACAGATGCACACTGGGTCTGCTGGGTTTAATTCATTCAGGCCCACAGTGTTACTTTAACACCTATTGGGTTCAACAAAGTCTTAACACCATAAGTGAACACTTGGTAGCACAGTGGTTTAGTGCTTAGCACTGTCACCTTGCAGCTCAAGGGATCTGGGTTCGATTTCCGCCTCGTCTCTGTGCATGGAGTTTGCATGTTCTCCCCGTGTTTAATGGGTTTCCTCCGGGTACTTCGGTTTCCTCTCACAATCCAAAGGCTAACTGGCATTCCAAAATCGCCCGTAGTTTGTGAACGTTGACCGGATGTCCCACCATGGTGGTAAATATGGGAATAAATTCAACGGTCATCATTGGCTTCCACATTCCCTAGTTTGACTACAGAGGTTCCTAAAGGGGTGGACAGACTTAGCTTAACACACACAGTTTAATCAACTATTTAAATCAACACCCATGTTGGTAAATTACCAAATTGTTATGGTTGATGTAATTCTAAAAGCATGAAATTAACACCATGTAGCAAAACTTACAGCCGGCAGGGTTGAGTAATTTCATTCATTCTGTTAAACTAACTCCTGCATATTAATTCACACATGCATAATTAAATTACTGTATCAATTATTCAGTAATTACATTAACACCTACATAAGCACATTAACTCTTGAAGAAATTAATTAACAACCAGACAAGTAATTTCAACACCTACAGTGTTAGCCAAAAAGAATTGAGACAGTGAAAGTCAATGGTTTAATAACATTTTTTAAACAATGACAATCAAGATAATAATCATTTGTTATTTTATGCAGTGTAATTCCTTTTCAACAAACCATATTTGTTGTAAAATCCTTTATACTTTGAAACTTGCTATCCTGGTTTGTCATAGGGACGGAAAGATGTCTGCGGTACTCTGGTGTCACTAATTCAATCCATGCCTGTTTGCTTTTCATGTACAGAAATTTACTACAGAGATACAGAGGACAATCCCATAATTTTTTGCCATTTTTGTGCAGAAGTGGACAGTTCAGGTTCAGAAAGTAGTAGTCCTGCCACATATTCATTCCATCAATCAGCTGAACCAATTTGAATCAACTCTTCAGCCAGATAAACTCAAACTAATTAGTGACTTTAGAACTATAATTCATGGCATATATTGTCTTAATATATTTGTATTAACCACCACTGTAAACAGGTATTTTTTACAGTTCAATTAACACATACAGAGCTAAATTAACTCTTAAATGGTTAAATAAACACAGGCATAATGAAACTAAGACATGAGACATAATTTAACTCTTAAAGCATTTAATTATGATTGAATGATTGAAGTAACTTGTCATGGATAAATCAACAGTTACATCTGTAAATTAACACATTTTAAATTACTTAAAACATTGTATTAAAACATACCCAGTTTAATTGTGAAATGAACACCTACAATGTTGATCGCTCTCTTACAGTGTAAAATTCAATACATAGAAGGTTGAATTACTTCTTGCATCTTATAATAGCATTTACATACTTAATTTAACAGAGTTACCAACAGGGTTAAATTTAATCATTAAAGTGTTCAGTTAACATCAACATATTTTAAGGCTTACACCTATATAGCAAAATTCATATTTAAGGCTTACAATTATTCACTATGTACATTGCCTGGCAAAAAAGTAATACATTCTAAGATCAGGGAAGAAAAACTCCATAGATGTCATGCCCTGTTCTGTTACTACAATGAGGTCCTTTTATTTCATTTTATGAATTCTTGGTCAGGCAGTGAATTTAAACAAGAACTACAGTACATAGTTAATGTAACTGAAGTGTCTGAAGTGTTGGGTTTAACTTTTATAAAGTTTAAATGACCACCTTACCACCATAGCTAACCTAAATTCCTCATAGCTTAATTATCATCCTCTACAGGGTTGAAAGAACCTTATAAGGATTAAATTGACACATACATATTTATTTTCAGTGTTGCATTAAAACCTACAATATTAAATTAACTTTTAACATGGTTTAATTAAAGTTTACAAGGTTAAATTAATAAATATAGGATTTAACTAATGTTCACTGTGTTCATTTATCATCTGCAGGTTTTAATGAACCCTTCTAGTGGAAACTTGTTGAAATAATTCTCATAGCAAAAAATTACAAGGTCTAAATTAAGCTCCAAAGAGATTAATTAATACCTAGGGGGGTAAATATATATATAAGGTGTTTAATTTTTTTTATTCTGATTGGTCTAATAGGCGATTTTCTATGGTTGTATATGAGGAATGAAAAAATGGACAAGCTTTTAATAGGGCGGGGGGGGGGGGGGGGTCTCCAAATGATAACTCTGCTGTGTATTGGAACAAATCTCAATAGTTAATTCTTTTTGTAACGACACGGGTCTCAAGAGGGGCAGAACCACAAGAGAACACTGTGCACTGTTCAGAACAGGCAGATCCGCAGGCGGCAACCCCGAGGAGTAGCTTTTAGAGCCACGTTCGGTGTTGAGGAGATGACGGCGCTGTTTATTTTGTATTTTCAGGGTTTTTTTAGTTTCTTTTCAGTTTTCTAATTATTTCCACATGGGTCATAAGCACTCTCACAAACTCCTATTTCGGTGACCCCCTCTAATCCACACCCCATAACACTTACAGATTGGAATAAACCTTTCCAGGTCTAAATATATAATTTATATGTGGTTAAAATGCAAGTCGTTCTGTTAATTTCTACCAAAACAAACACTGGAAAAGTTAACAAAACCAAGCAGACTTCAATTTAATATGGTGAGAGCAAGGTAACCAACCACTACTGTAATCGCAGCCTAGAATGTAGACAAAATAATTCCTAGATGCACTTCCACCCATTTCACAATGAAATACAGAAGATGATCTGTGCAGGCTGTGTGGGGAATTAAACAGAACAAAACAACACAGAAAAAAATCCTTGCTTGAGTCCATTCAGCAACATCTAATCCGCCTTAAGTCTTGTTTCACAATAACAGCTCGAATAATGGCGTGGTTGTTCACTGCAGCATGTTAAAGCTTTGCCTGGTCTGTAACACGCTCTCATGTCCATTCAGATGCTTTCATGATGAAAGTGTTACTGACAGTATGACAGTACTCGCACTGGTCCACTCCGCACTCTGCAGTTTTCTGTTTTTATGTATCGTAGGATTAGAAAAGATGCTTGGAGTAACGCACAGAAAGTAAACCAGAATGGAGAAAGCAGCTTGAGGAAAAAGAAAGCTGCTTAATGGCAACACAGTCACTAAATCCCTAAACTTCTGCAGTAAACAAAAGAGAGGTAGGTCAGCACATAGGGTTGTGCACTAATCACCCAAAGGCTGTGAGCTTGAATTCTAGGACCACATGTTGTTTAACGTTGTTTAACTGTTAACAGTCTTAACTTAATATGCTTTATTATGTCATCTGGTTAATTAAATTAGAAAGTATATAGTAATTTTAAACACAATTTACACCGGCATAGTAAGATTATCACCTACATGGTTAAATAAACTAACAAAGGGTTAAATTAACACCTGCATAGGTAGCTTAAGACATACAGTGTTGAAGAAACTATTAGCAGGTTATTTGAACACCTACACAGTTCATTTTACCATATTCAAAAATGTTCATAGTGAGCGATATAATGAGCATTAATGTTATTGTTCTGTCAGTAATCTCTGGTCATACCGTGTCCTGGGATTGCCGGCATCAGTCGGGCATTATTAACACGCCATGCACTTGGGGAAAAGAAAAGCAGTTGCTCTGACCCAAGCAAACACATTGTCATAGGAGCTACAGTTACAATATCTTGTTACAAGTTGGTGGGATATATTCATCAGAAAGTACGTTGTGCGATGCTCCCGGTCTGCAGTAGTCACGACCTGCCAAAAGTGATCCAAGGAAGGAAAACCAGTGAACCTGTGACAGGTTCATGGGCCGCCAAAGCTCACTGATGCACTTGGGGGGGCGTGTAAGACTGGCCTGTGTAGTCTGAACAAATAGAAGAGCTACTGTAGCTCAAATTGCTGAAAAGATTACTGCTGATTCCCATAGAATATTAATACCCAGTGATGTTTGCTTCCTTAAAAACTAATAAGCTTGAATAAAGTAAGAAACACTTATCTACTAAAGCAGGAAGAAATACTTAAATGTAATTTTTTACAGTCAATGTTTTCACACCAAATTGTAAATAGGAATAAATCATTTATAATGTTTAAGTATATAATGGAGACAGGAATTACCAAGAACATCCCAATACTGATCATTTTGTTGATGATATACATTTTTTACATTTCCCACAAACATAATCGTCTTTTGATTGTGTAAAGCTGCTTTGCGGCAATGACAACAGTTAAAAAACACTATAAAAATAAAATTTAATTTAACTGAATTGAATACAATATAGGCGGCAGGGTGGTGTAGTGGTTAGCACTGTCCCCTTGGATCCGGGTTCAATTCCTGGCCAGGCTCGATTCCCGTCTCTGTGTGCATGGAGTTTGCATGTTCTCCCCGTGCTTGGTGCGTTTCCTCTGGGTACTCCGGTTTCCTCCCACAGTCCAAAGACATGTAGGCTAGGCTAAGTGTGTATACAGTATGTGTGTGCCCTGCAATGGATTGGCACCCTGTCCAGGGTGTACCCCACCTTGTGCCCTAAGCCTCCTGGGATAGGCTTCAGGTCCCCTGTGACCCTAAATACAGGATAAAGCAGTATAGAAGGTGAGTGGAAGTATTGTGATAGATAAATTACTACATTTCCCCCATCTCTGCCCCCTTTTTAATAAAATCCAAGCAAAAATATGATTAAGCTACCATATGTAACCATTTCCAGTTCCAAATTAACAAATCATCTTCTAAAACAGTGCTATTTGATGGCATGTATTTATACTGTACACAGCTGTGACAGAACTTTCCACACATTTTTTTCTAAACCACTTACTTGTTGTTACTGTTATACTGTTAGTAACACGTAACCTACTTTGCTGTGTTCTATGTTTTAGCACTACGTTTAAGCAATTCTGTGATATTTCACCATAGATTTTTTTTAATGATTAAAATCATTCTTTCTTTCTCTGAAATTTAATCCATTTTTTTTTTCTGGTAGGATCCTGCTACAAATCATCAATTATCAACTTGCTCTATTAATGCACATACAGAATTTTTTGTCAGACATGGTCAGACATGGTCCATGTTTACCACGTTTACAAATGAATCCTCACATAAAGCAGTAGAGCAGAGTGTGTTAGATTTCTAATTTTTCATGCTATGATGAACAGCACAAATAGACGTTGTTCATATTAAATAAAAATACATTTCTGCTACCCTAAGTTGTGTTTTTATGTTATAATGTTGAGAATATATGCTTAAAATTCATTCATCCATTCCTCATTGGTAACTGCTTTATCCTGATCAGACACACAGAACTATCTATCTGGAGCCAATTCCAGTGGACTTTGGGCATCAAGTGAGATAGTTTACCTTGGATGATATGCCAGTCTGTCTCCAAGATGCAAACATGCTCGTTCCTTCCTGGGAGCAATTTAGAGTCACTAAATATTTTAATTTATATTTATAATTTTAATATTTAAATTTTCGATTGTGCACTGCGTGACTACAGTTTAGCGTAGAGTTATCGTAGAGAAATTATTTATTATCATAGGTCACCCAGGTGAGGATGGGTTCCCTTTTAAGTTGGGTTCTTGTCTCATGTCTTCTCAGGGAGTTTTCCCTTGTCACTGTTGTGTTTACCTTTCTCATTCTCAAACAATAAAAGTTTAGATCTGCATCTCCGTAAAGCCTTTTTGTGACTATTGTTAAGAACTCACTCTGATCACTTACTCGCTCACATAATCATCGTCTATACCGCTCTCAGGGGGCATGGAGCCTATCCCAGGTGGGGTACACCCTGGAAAATGTGCCAATCTATCGCAGGGCACACACAAATACACACATTCACACACTACGGACAATTTGGAAATGCCAATTAGACTAATCCGCATGACTTTGCATTTACATTTAGGCATTTGGCAGATGCTCTTATTCAGAGCGACTTACAAAAACTCTCTGGACTATGGGAGGAAACCTACCAAGCACGGGGAGAACATGCAAACTCCATGCACACAGGGGGGAATCGAACCCTTGACACAGGAGGTGCAAGGCGACAGTGCTAATCACTAATCCACTGTGCCGCTTATTAAAAACTACACTACAAAAAACTAATAAAATAGAAAAAATATGTTTTCATTTTAATTGTATACTGTTTATTATTAATCACACCCCCTTTTGATATATCAGCTAATCACAGACTAACCTGTTGGACTTCTGCAGATAGATATGTTCATGAATATGAGGTAGTGTGATTCAGGTTAATGTTTAACGGTCCAAAGTTCAGAAGCGGATCAGCTCAGGGCTTATCCGCTCAGTTTAACTGTTTATCTTCCAGCCCTAATCTAATTAGCACTAGTGTGCACTAAACAAAATGTGTCTGCGTGCATGTTCGGGAGAGACGAAGGAAATAAACAGAGACGGTATAAATGTCCGCTGAGAACAGTTCGCTGCATAAACACACTGGTTTAATGGCTGTATTCAGATGAGGTACACGCACACAGTAAGCATCTTAATCAGAACCATTGTTTATGATGAAGATGAATTATTTATGTAAAATATGAAAGGCATTCAAGACAAACTGGAATTTATGATTAAATGGCTGGTTACAGTATGTACAGACGATTTAAACCATAGTACAGTGATTGGACAGTGATGAGTATAACATTTGAACGGTGCAAACATTTTAAAGAAGGCCGTACATCTGTGATGATGATCCTGGGAGGGGTGGCTCGAAGCCCACTGCAATTGTTCCCATGAACATTTAGCGAGTGAAACGCCTTATCCTTGAAGATTGATGTATAATTTGTCACTACTTAAAAAAGAGACGCATCTGTCTGTGGGAATTGTACACACGAGCATTCACCGAAACCACTTGCACGTTGTAGGAACTCGGCTTGGAGTTATTGCCACATCACCTGTACGGTCCTGACATCACCCCAAGCCACGTCTACATATTTTGGCCATTTTGTTCCGGCAGTCCAATCATGGCTCTGGGGTACTGGGAAATCTTTCTACCTTAATTGTATCCAAGCACTAGTGAAACGCTGGTAAGTTCATTAGTGTAGCAGGGGATTATATAGAGAAATAAATGGAGTTTTTAACACTCATAACTGTGTTCTGTTATTCTGCACAACCGAAAATCATGGTTTGACTTCAAAAGCACCTCGTATTTTGGATCAACCCTGTTGAGTAAATGGAAACGTACTGTATTAATACAGAATCTCTAAATTGCTAATTATAAGCATTTTCTTTTTTCTTTTTTTTTGCTTAATTAAATAGTCCACACAATGTCTAGTATTTTAATAAATACATGTAAAATTATTATAAAATAAGCTGGTTTAAGGGCTATTTTATATGAACTCATAAATAACGAGACATAATTAAAACAACCTTTCCTGCAGCAATTTAATTTTTAAAGTATACAGTGGTTTGCAAAAGTATTCGGCCCCCTTGAACTTTTCCACATTTTGTCACATTACAGCCACAAACATGAATCAATTTTATTGGAATTCCACATAAAAGACCAATACAAAGTGGTATACACGTGAAAAGTGGAACGAAAATCATACATGAATCCAAAATTTTTTTACAAATAAATAACTGAAAAGTGGGGTGTGCGTAATTATTCAGCCCCCTGAGTCAATACTTTGTAGAACCACCTTTTGCTGCAATTACAGCTGCCAGTCTTTTAGGGTACATCTCTACCAGCTTTGCACATCTAGAGACTGAAATCCTTGCCCATTCTTCTTTGCAAAACAGCTCCAGCTCAGTCAGATTAGATGGACAGCGTTTGTGAACAGCAGTTTTCCGATCTTGCCACAGATTCTTGATTGGATTTAGATCTGGACTTTGACTGGGCCATTCTAACACATGGATATGTTTTGTTTTAAACCATTCCATTGTTGCCCTGGCTTTATGTTTCGGGTCGTTGTCCTGCTGGAAGGTGAACCTCCACCCCAGTTTTAAGTCTTTTGCAGACTCCAAGAGGTTTTCTTCCAAGATTGCCCTGTATTTGGCTCCATCCATCTTCCCATCAACTCTGACCAGCTCCCCTGTCCCTGCTGAAGAGAAGCACCACCAGAGCATGATGCTGCCACCACCATATTTGACAGTGGGGATGGTGTGTTCAGAGTGATGTGCAGTGTTAGTTTTCCGCCACACATAGCGTTTTGCATTTTGGCCATAAAGTTCCATTTTGGTCTCATCTGACCAGAGCACCTTCTTCCACATGTCTGCTGTGTCCCCCACATGGCTTGTGGCAAACTGCAAACGGGACTTCTTATGGTTTTCTGTTAATAATGGCTTTCTTCCTGCCACTCTTCCATAAAGGCCAACTTTGTGCAGTGCACGACTAATAGTTGTCCTATGGACAGATTCCCCCACCTGAGCTGTAGATCTCTGCAGCTCATCCAGAGTCACCATGGGCCTCTTGGCTGCATTTCTGATCAGCGCTCTTCTTGTTCGGCCTGTGAGTTTAGGTGGACGGCCTTGTCTTGGTAGGTTTACAGTTGTGCCATACTCCTTCCATTTCTGAATGATCGCTTGAACAGTGCTTCGTGAGATGTTCAAGGCTTTGGAAATCTTTTTGTAGCCTAAGCCTGCTTTAAATTTCTCAATAACTCTATCCCTGACCTGTCTGGTGTGTTCTTTGGACTTCATGGTGTTGTTGCTCCCAATATTCTCTTAGACAACCTCTGAGGCCGTCACAGATCAGCTGTATTTGTACTGACATTAGATTACACACAGGTGCACTCTATTTAGTCATTAGCACTCATCAGACAATGTCTATGGGCAACTGACTGCACTCAGACCAAAGGGGGCTGAATAATTACACACCCCTTTTGCAGTTATTTATTTGTAAAAAATGTTTGGAATCATGTATGATTTTTATTCCACTTCTCAAGTGTACACCACTTTGTATTGGTCTTTCACGTGGAATTTCAATAAAATTGATTCATGTTTGTGGCTGTAATGTGACAAAATGTGGAAAAGTTTAAGGGGGCCAAATACTTTTGCAAGCCACTGTAAAAGTAAATAAAAGTATTATTTATTGGCAAGATTATGATTAAACATTTATGTTATTACTGTATGTAATTTTTTTTATCTTTCTTAAAAAAAACACTATTCCTGTCTACTGTCCACATTTTATATACCAGATTTTTTTTGTTCTAGACGCTTTTGAATAGACGGTGTGACTTTTCTACTCAAGAGAAATGTGGAACGCATGAACTATTCATAGGTGATTTGTATAAACTGCACTGGGAGCTCGGAAAGCCTGCACGTACGCTGAGTAGCAATACAAGGAACTGTCTTTGTGAAAGTATTGACAATATTTTGGACTTCTTTGGGCTTTTAAACTTTCTGGAATAAATGTCATTACTTTTGTTCATGGCAAAATTTAATTTGGTCATTCACTTCTACCCATCTCTGTCACTCTCTCTCTGGCTCACAGTGATTGCCACCATGCGAGACCTGAAGAAGAAGGACAAGCTGGTCCGGGCAGCAGGGGATGCTTTTGGAAACACCTTGACTCTGCAAGCGCTAGATGTGTGCAGCGACGACTCGGTTAGGCAGTGCATCAGCAGGGTTAAAGACAGACACATCGACATCCTAAGTAAGCCTCATCTTACAATGACTGACGTCAGCTATTGACTGTATGTCACAGGATTTTGCATCTGCAAAGACTAATGGAAGCCTGTGACTCCTTTACACATTAACTTTAGCACACAGGCATGCAAAGTCTGACCTTGACCCAGCATTGTTAATCAGTCACTGTGCTATCCAACCTCTCCATCTCTCCCTGCCCTCCAGTAAACAACGCAGGAGTGGGGTTGCTTGGCCCTGTCGAGAGCATCAGCTTGGAGCAGATGAAGATGGTGTTTGAGACAAACTTTTTCGGCACGGTGCGCATGATTAAAGAAGTCATGCCTGACATGAAGAGACGAAGAGAGGGGCATATCATCGTCATGAGCAGTGTGATGGGCATGCAGGGTAATGTGGGTGATGTTTGAATGTATAGTTACTGTATATAATATTATATACAATGGGGCAAAAAAATATTTAGTTTTTCTTATTTTTCTCTCATAATTGATGTATACCTATGATGAAAATTACAGGCCTCTCTTTTTAAGTGGGAGAACTTGCACAATTGGTGGCTGACTAAATACTTTTTTGCCCCATTGTGTGTCTGTGTGTGTGTGTGTGTGTGTGTGTGTATATATATATACAGTGAGGTCAATAAGTATTTAATCACCCTGTGATTTTGCAACTTCTCTTACTTAGAAATCATGAAGGGGTCTACAGTTTTCAGCATAGGTGCATTTCCACTGTGAGAGACAGAATAAAAAAAAACGGAAATCATATTATATGATTTTTTTAACAATTTATTTGTGAATTACCGTGTCAAATAAGTATTTGATCACTTGCTTATCAGCCTGATTTCTGACCCTCAAAGACCTGTTATTTTGCTTTTAAATAGTCCAGCTACACTCTGCTCATGATTCTAAATTAGTAGCACCTGTTTGAGGTCGTTAGCAGTCATAAAGACACCTGTGCACCCCACAATCAGCCAAAGTCTGATACATGCGGAATCAATGATGCTAAGAATGGTGGAGAATCAGCCCAGAACTACACGGGAGGAGCTGGTCAATGCTGTGAAGAGAGCTGGGACCATCGTTTCCAAGGCTACTATCAGTAATACACTAAAACGTCATGGTTTAAAATCTTGCATCGCACGGAAGGTTTTCCTGCTTAAGTCAGCCCATGTCCAGGCCGGTCTAAAGTTTGCCAGGGACCATCTGGATGATCTAAAGGAGTCAGGGGAGAAAGTCCTGTGGTCAAATGAGACTAAAGTAGAACTTTTTGGTCTTAACTCCATTCGCTGTGTTTGGAGGAAGAAGAATAATGAGTATCATCCCAATAATACCATACCTACAGTGAAGCATGGGGCTGGAAGCATCATGCTCTGGGGGTGTTTTCCTGCACAGGGGACAGGATGACTGCACTGTATTAAGAAGAGGGTGAATGGGCCTATTTATTATGACATATTGGGCAAAAACCTCCTCCCCTTCATCAGAGCATTAAAGATGGCTCGTGGCTGGGTCTTCCAACATAACAAATGATGTGATTTCTGGATTTTTCTTTTAAGATTCTGTCTCTCACAGTGGAAATGCAGCTATGCTAAAAATTGTAGACCCCTCCATGATTTCTAAACTTGCAAAACCACAGGGTGATCAAATACTTATTGACCTCACTGTATATATATATATAAAATACAAATGGCAGAATATGTCATGGTGAAATCTTGAATTTTTCTTTTAAACTGTTAAACTAAATTTTAAACTGAACCACTTGAAGCACATGAAAAAGTCCATAGCTAAAACACAACGTGCCTTTTATGTCAGCGTTTTAAGTATATATGGTAAGAAAAATTTTGGACAAATTTTTTCTTCTGTACGCCAACACATTTCATTTGAAATTAAATACTCCATGGTTTTAACTTTAATTTAAGAGATTTGACCAAAGTGTGGCATTAACAAAAAAAGTGTGAAATTATTTAAAAATAATTTTTATACACCCTCATCCCACATTTTGGGAAACTCACATATAATGGAACAAACTAACATAATTACACACACATAAGGATTACCTTTATTACTCAAATGAAAAATTCTTTGCAGTCAATAACTGCCTGAAGTCTGGAACCCAGGGACATGACCAAGTGCTGAGTTTCCTCTGCCCAAATGCTTTGCCAGGCCTTTACTGCAGCTGCCTTCAGCTGCTGCTTGTTTGTGAGTCCCTTCAGTCTTGTCTGCAGTCAGTGAAAAGCATACTCTATTGGGTTGATAGCAGGTGACTGCCTTAACCAGTGAAGAATACTCCATTTATTTGCCTTGAGAAACTCTAAGGTAGCTTTCACTGTATGTCTCATTGTATGCTGACTGAGTGTCACCAGTGTCCCAGTTCAATTGGCAGCTATACACACTTATGCCATAAAGATGTGGTATACTTTGGATCATAAGCTGTTCGTTTCTTTCTCCATACTTTTCACTTCCCATTATTTTGGTAAAAGTTATTTTTGGTTTTATTAGTCCAAAAAATCTGGCAACATTAGTCTGGCTTGAGCGTTACCAGTGGTCTGCACTTTGTTGTAAAGTGTCTGTATTTGCATCACCATCTCTTGACTGGAGACTATGACAATGTCACGCCTACCTCCTCAAGAGTGTTCCTGACTTTGCTAAATGTTATGAAAGGGTTCTTTACCATGGACAGGATTCTGTAGTCTTTCACTTTGGAACCGCCTCCAGGCCATTTATCTGCTTGATTAGTCATGGAGTAATGAGGGAACAGGCCAGACCTGGTCATGCAACTGCTTGTCAGCCATTTGTTTTACTATTTATTAGCTCCCCAAAATGGGTGTATGTGTATGAACATGGTTATAATTCCTGAATGGGTAATGCCACATTTTGTCAAATCTTTTGAATTAAAGCTGAAAGTCTTGATTTTGCTTGCACCGTGAGTGTTCCATTTCAAATTCAATGTGGAAATGTACAGTCTAAATACCACATTTATTTTATTGTTGTTCCAAAATGTATGGACCCAAGTGTATTTTAATCAACATTAATTCTAACATAAAAGTACAATTCATATACAATATATATATAATTCTTTCCTTCCCCTGATGTCCAATAGACCATCTTTGCTGATATCAGGCCAATCACTCATTTCCAAAGCATCTTTACACACTTTATAGACTTCCTACCATGAAGCCTTGAACTTCTAATATCCTAGAACATACTGTATGTTTGTGTCTGTCTGTGCAGGGGTAGTGTTTAATGACGTCTACACGGCCTCCAAGTTTGCCATTGAGGGTTTCTGTGAAAGCTTGGCAGTCCAACTGCTCAAGTTTAATGTCAAGTCTGTATACCAGCTGCTCACATTGCTACATAAGATCTAAATACATTCACTAAAGTGATAAAGTGAGAACACCACTCTTCCCTGTGCTCTCTACCAACAGGCTGTCTCTGATCGAGCCCGGGCCCGTGCACACTGAGTTTGAGGCGAAGATGATGGAGGAGGTGGCCAAGATGGAGTTTCCGGGCGCAGACACAGACACAGTGAGATACTTCAAGGACGTGTACATGCCGTCCTCCATCGATATCTTCGAGGCAATGGGGCAGACGCCAGACGACATAGCTAGAGTAAGCTGAAAACTCTGGTGTGGTCTGGGGTGTCTCTTATTCATGGCCAAATCATAAACCACTATTTAGCCTCCATGAAGGGAACAAGTTTAAATGCTGCTTGGGGAAAAATCTCTAGTTACCTTGTGATTTGATTTCTGTTCAAAATGCCAATAGGCAATCACATGCAATTTTTCAATTTTAACACCTGGTTTCTTTTTTAAACATATATATATTCTTGAGATGTTTCTGCAGCTTAATTGGAGTCCACCTGTGGTAAATTCAGTTGATTGGACATGATTTGGAAAGGCACACACCTGTCTATATAAGGTCCCACAGTTGACAGTTCATGTCAGAGCACAAACCAAGCATGAAGTCAAAGGAATTGTCTGTAGACCTCCGAGACAGGATTGTCTCAAGGCACAAATCTGGGGAAGGTTACAGAAAGATTTCTGCTGCTTTGAAGGTCCCAATGAGCACAGTGGCCTCCATCATCCGTAAGTGGAAGAAGTTCGAAACCACCAGGACTCTTCCTAGAGCTGTCCGCCCATCTAAACTGAGCGATCGGGAGAGAAGGGCCTTAGTCAGGGAGGTGACCAAGAACCCGTTGGTCACTCTGTCAGAGCTCCAGAGGTCCTCTGTGGAGAGAGAAGAACCTTCCAGAAGGACAACCATCTCTGCAGCAATCCACCAATCAGGCCTATATGGTAGAGTGGCCAGACGGAAGCCACTCCTTAGTAAAAGGCACATGGCAGCCCGTCTGGAGATTGCCAAAAGGCACCTAAAGGACTTGCAGACTATGAGAAACAAAATTCTCAGGTCTGATGAGACTCTCTACCATATAGGCCTGATTTAAGGATTGCTGAATTTATCATATATATGTATATATGGTAAATTCAGTCATATATATTTCACTGGGAACAGAGAGATAGAAAGAGATAAATATGAGGTGTGGTCACAGTCACATTCATTCAGATTGAAAGCAGTGACTCCGGCAGAACTAGCTATGACCGCGGAAGTAAAAGGGAGAAGGAAGGAAACACAGACATGAGGGCTCCATTTCACCATCTTCTAACCCATGGGATTAATGATAATGGGGTAAAACGGCATCCAAACATAACTTGTACCAGTTCACCATAATGCTCTACATCCAAGTCTCCCAAATCTGCATCTTTATCTAAGAGAAAATTGTCTTAAAAGGCCTGACTACATAAAAAGGTTTTCAACCTAAATCTAAAAACTGAGATTGTGTCTGAGTCCCGACCATGAATTAGATCTCGAACATTTTATTGTTTTCCCTGCCTCACCACAACCATTTATATACAGGAAAAAAGCTGTTAATTAGCTGATTATTTAAAACAGGTGTGCTAGGATCTGATGAAACATTACAAAATCTAGGACAGGGGGTCTTCTATTAAAGGCAGAGAACCACTGATCTAGACGTTCAACTATAATCAAAAGTGCTTGACTTTAGGAGAGAAAAAACATTCTCAATTTGAATTAACACAACATGCATCCGGTATTTGTTTGTTTTTTCTGATAGTGCATTAAAAAGGTGATAGAATCTAGCAACCCTCGCTTCAGGAACCTCACTAACAGCCTTTACACACCCATCGTGGCCATGAAGTATGCAGACGAGACGGGAGGCCTGTCGATACACACCTTCTACAACCTGCTGTTTAACTTCGGTTCCCTAATGCACATAACCATGAACATTTTGAAATGCCTGACCTGCAGTTGCCTGCGCAGACGCACTGTGTCACCTGACTGAACACACACACATTCCCACATGCATACATCCACAATGAACTGACTTGTGATACTGACATAAATATATTTTGATGCATGTGAGGATTTCAGATTTTGTGACTCAATTTCTTGTTCCTGTTTTCTCTGTTCTAATACTTCTGATCTAACTTACCAACTAACTCTTTTCCTTTTTTGCAAAATAGTATCAATAGTTGCAGATGATGTAAATGAGTGTAATGTGTTTAAGCGAATTATTGTGTTATTTATGAGGATTTATATTATATTGCAAAATGGAGAATAAAACATGTCAACAAGGTAAACAAGACCGGCGTCTAAAAGTAATCCCCTTGAGATAAGGTCTGAATTTTCGTGCTTATAATTAGCTGCTTTTATAAACTAATGATTTGAGTGAATTCTCTTGTGAAAGCCTGTTTAAGCTCGTAATGTATTTACTGTAATACAGTCTCCTGATTTGAAAAAAATTTATATTTTTATTTTGTATATGGCTATTTAGAATAAATGTGAATTTTTAATGTTATGCTGTAATACAATCAAACTTTTACAAACACAACAAGGAAGAATTTTTTTGGACAGTTTTTAAAAATTGAGTGGCAAAATTGCGAAATTAATATATGTGATACAGATGTGTAAATTGGACAGTAATACTTTTAGAAATGTTAATGGGTTATTTATGTAGCAGTGTCTTATATACCATGTGAGAGTGTTCATAGGAACTAATACTTTCAGTATTATGACTGTGCATGTGCTCGTGTGTAGTAGTGTATTTTGAACAGCAGAGAGCAGCAGAGCATTTTCTGGCAAGGCCCACACTCACACATCTTGATATTTACTCTGTCGAGGAATTTGAACGTCTCACATGTAAAACATTCTTTTAGTGCTCCAAGAAATGGGATGCACATTGGCTGTATCATTGAAACGGCTTCTTAATGACAAAAAGCTCTGGTGATGTGAACCCGAGACTTAAGGACAAGAGTTGAATCATCTAAGCTCTTAGCAGGTCTGAGAGCAGAGTGTTCTGGTGTGTGTCATGTCATGGAGCGTACGGGGGCCGTCTTAAGTTTCTCTCTGTTGTGGTCTTGAAGGAAAAATCTGCTCACGACCATGAAAAAAGAACATGAGAAAGAAAGAAACAATGAGCTAAATATAGAGAATTAATGTCAGTCAGATTCGTTTCAGAACCCGAGGAAGTCCTTCAAATTAAATCAAAGGCTTTTTTTGTTGTTGTTGTTCAATCCTATTTTAGATTTTTGCATAATCGTCTATAAAAACTCAAACATGCTGCCTCTTAAAACGTCAAAATAAAACGTATCTTTTTTTCCGGCTTGGATTATCTGGATTATATGAACTCTGCCCAATCACCACAATACCATTATGCTAATTACCTTTATAAAGCTGACTACTAATTAGAGTAAAACATATTGACCCACACTGTTTTTTTAAGTTTTCTTTTAAATTTTAAATACTAATATTACAAAAGACTTTACCAATTAACACACAATAGCTGATCAAGTCAAACCAGGACTTTTAATTGTGCAGAATAACATAACACTGTTAGGAGATAAAAACTCTCTGTTGCAATGATCCTGTTCCTGTAATGTGCAAGTGGTGATAGTAAATGATGGTGTATACAGTTCCGACAGACAGATGCATCTCTTCTGCAAGTTGAAGACGAGTTATCCATAGATTTTTAATGATCAGGCATTCCACTTGCTAAATATTCATGGGAATGACTGCAGTGGTCTCTAAGTCACATCGTCATTACTCACAGATGTCAGTCTTCTTTAAAACGTTTGCACTATTCAAATGATTTACTGCAGCTAAGAGTCTCATTACGGTGCTGTGCTTGAAGTCTTTCACCCGAAATTTAATCACAAGTCCAGGGTTGACTTGAATGTCCCTCATCATCAGATTTATGTTCAACTTCATACTATGTGAAAGTGACATAAATGTAAATATATGCATATACAGTATAATTAGATTATACCTCAAGTTGCAAACATAATGTAAATTGTCACTTAATTTTCAATCAACTAGAAAAGATTTATTAAGGCATCTACTGCATAAAAAAACATCCATCTAGGCAACTAATTCTAAAACATTTTTTGCTAAAATAAATGGAAATAATAGTACTAGCACTCTGGATGGCTTTTGGTCATATAAATTACTGTTTGGGTCAAAGTTATTAGCCCAGCACTACATTTATTTCAAATGCATAAGTTTTACATATTAGTTAGTGTTGCTCCCAAATGAGCATTAAACATGAATGTTAACACTGAATTTGTCATAAACTAATTATTTAAAATTACGGTATGTGGGGTAATGAAAATATACCTCTAGAGTCTGAAATCCAATAGGACGATAGAGCTAGCCAAATTAGCTAAACGTTAGCAAGCAAAAAATTGTGGGTATTATGGCACATTGTTATGGAAGATTTGTCTCAGATACTAATATCCTCCAACAGGTAAAACTGCTAGCAGTAAACTTTATATATGAAATTTTGGGTATTAAGGCTGATCTGGCTACTAAAACGCAACAATGGAAAATGAGACATAGAGACGTGAAGCTGGTTCTAGTAGATCACTAGTTTAGTGAATATTTTGTGTGACAGAAGTATGTGTTTAATTATTATAATTATTATGGATATTCAAAGACACTGGTAATGTTAATAATATTCAAATCAAATATCTGTCCTTAGGACCGTTTTGGTAGTTTCTTGGGCATTAACATGTTAAACAATGCAATATTCCACCTAGAATATTATTCAGTGATGTAAAATGACATGTTTATGCGCAGATCTTTGAGAGCAACAGATAATTTAAAAAAAATTTGAGAGTAACTGAAAAAAGTTAGAGAACATGAATTGTTAGTGTAAGAGCATGCTTTTGGACAGCGCGCACCCAGCCACTGATATGTTGATGGATATAAAGAGGTCACGGCCTAGTCCCCATCCAGGCCCTTTGCCCAGCCCCCTCGCGTCCCTCTCTCACCCCTGTCTTTGTGCAGAGTGAGAGAATGTGACCTGGTTCTCATCCCTGCGTTAATGGTGAGGTCTGCAGACAAACCCGGAGCACCAGCTGCCTCTGCTTTCTCGGTCATCGCGGACAGACACGGAGAGAAATCAAACACACAATTAGTACACAACAGAAATGTCAATGGTCCAAGATTTACTTTAGGAGCATGGTATGTTAAAAATTACCCTGTGCACAGTAAAGGAATCTGCAGCGCAACAAGTGGATCTGCAGCCTGTCTATGTGTCTTCATCAGAGGCGACAGCTTCGTACAATGGGACAAAGGGTCCGTCAATCATAATCAAAAGGAAGAAGGACGGCAGTGTGGAAGGGTTTTTTGGAGAAAGGAGGGAGGACGGTGGGCTAGGGGGGGTGTTGGTATTGCTCTGTGTAGCCTGTATTCCTTGTTCTGATGTGGGACGACGGGGAGTATGACTGCTTTGGGAAACCCAGCACTGCTGAATAGAGGACCTCTTTTACTAATTGAGCAAAGACAGGAGTTACAAATCTCATTAAACAAGACCATTATGTCTCTAGAGCTATTGTCTATTCACAAAAACAGCAGCGGGTTGATGACTTCCATTCCTCATGAAATCCAAATGGACATTTTACAGTTTTGTGTAAAGTATCTGGGGATAAATGTGAATATATAACAATTTTTATGATAAAATGTGGATTTTCCAGATATTTTCTTAGATAAATTTATTAATGAGTCTTTGAACTATCATCTAATCCAATGCTCTTTAGATTTCCCCCATTCCCCAACTACAGGTATCAAGAGCAGTCATTAGCTTTAAACATGGGTTGTTTGTGTAATTGTAGTGGTTAATCAGCTTGTGCATGTTTTCCTCTCTCCAAACAACCACAACAGTTGTGTGTTGAAAAAATGTATGTGTATATATACTATGTACGTCAGTGTGCAGTAACAGTCTATGAACAAATGTCGACATATCAAGCATGTCATTTTGTGTATGTGTGTGTAAAAGAGTCATTAAAGTTGCATTTTGCAACGCATTTTTTTCTTTTCTTGCATAAGCCTAATGCTCCAGCTGCTGCAAACAAGACCACAGTGCAATAAGCGGCATCTCAAAGTGCTTCTCATAGACACCGCAGTCGCAGTGGCCATTCTGGTAGTTCAAGGATTGGTCCTATGCAGTTTGATTCTTGACAAAGAAAAACAATTACACAAAAATAGTTACAGGCAGACTGTAACATTTTCTTACAAGGTCTTAAAGGAAAAAGAAATGTTGTGGAAAGAGAGTGAGAGAGTGCAGGCCTCAGGCGTTATCTTTGGCATGCTGCTTCTCGGACACATTCCTGGAGCGTCTGGTCAGCTTTGGTTCAGCCTCTCTACAGTCTGCATCTCACAAACACACATACACACACACACACACACACACACGCACACACACACACACACACACACACACACAGAGCAAGAGAATAAGAGAAAGGAACATGGACAAAGAATGAAACTGAGCCAGGAAGTAAGAAAAGGCCTATAGGGAGGCACAAACAGAAGGAGAGACACAGCAGAAGAGACAAGAAGAGAATGAGACACAAATGCAAAGCAGCGCATGATGACAATGGAAGAACAAGTAAAAACACTGAGGATCAGACACAGTCTGAGGTCTGGACACAGACACATAAAAATATGGTAAATATTAAATTGGTTTAATGTGTAACACAGTGAAAGAAAAAAAAACAAGGCACACAGGTATAAAAAAAGTCTTAATTATCAGGACAAAATGAGCGCGTTAGCTATTTTAGCCTTCAGCAGGGTGTGATGTGTCTGGGCTTCACCCTCTTATTGTATATAAAAAATTACAACCAATCAGAAACAAGGATAAAGTCGTGTACAGTAATTTAGGTGAAGTCATGTGATCATGTATTATTATGAACATTAAAATACAGTAGATTTAAGCTACATTTATGGTAGAACTATATATATTTAAGCATAATAGTAAAAACTCTGTAAAGTATTATATATATTATATATGTATTTATAATAAGCCACAGAGATGGTGTAAAAAACTATTTCACAATTAAGTCCAGGTGGTTGCGTAACCTGGAGCCTATCACAGAAGACCTTGGAGATGAGGCGGGTAACACCCTAGACAGGATGCCAATCCATCGGCAGGTGCAGACACACACTCACTCACTCTCATCCTAGGAGGCTGAGGGCACAAGGCAGGGTACACGCTGGACAGGGTGCCAATCCATCGCAAGGCGCAAACACACACATTATGGACAATTTGGAAACGCCAGTTAGAAAAATCTAACTAGAGAAACCAGAGCACCCAGATGAAACCCACCGAGCACGGGGAGAACATGCAAATTTTATAAAAACAGACCTGAGGCAGGAATTGAAACCCAATCCTAGGCGACAATCCCAATCCTGGAGGTGCTAGGCGACAATGCTAACCACTATGATTCAAGATTCAAGATTCAAATAACTTTATTAATCCCAGAGGGAAATTGCTTAATATGCCACTGTGTTGCCACTTCTGTGCTTTTTGATTAATCACTTTATTTTATTAAAGGTCATAGAATGAATTATTAGTGCAAACCTTTACTTTCAAAACTTTTTTGGAACATTTAAGACACGGTTTTAGTACATGGACATCCACACACTCATTCACAAACAAGGCAAATTTGAAGCAGTCGTGCCACCTGCATGTTTTTGGCAGGAGCAAGGAAATCTGAGATCTCAGAGAAAAACCCACGACATTTACAATATAATCTGACAGAACATTCAAACACCTACAGCATGTCGTTTTGATCTACTTTGTAAAACCACGGACCTAAACACATGCACATGAGCTGAGAAGATTGAACACCTAGGTGAGCATTCTGAATTCACAGAAAACATGACCATCAAGAATAAAGGTATTGCAGCACAAATATTATTATTTATTGAGCATTACAATGAGCGCTCTCACTATCATAAAAAAATAATGACATTTATGATGTTTTTAGGAATTTGCTACAACGTTTGTTAGCTATTATATTAAAGCAGAGAAATTTTCACCAATTATTATTATTATTATTATTATTGATTATTATTGATTATTATTGTTGCTTATTATTATTTAAGAAAAGAAAATGAATCAAGAAATTGAGAGCAGGTCCTACTATGACAAATCTGTTGAACAAATGAAAACATTAATTGCATAGTGTAAAAGAGTAATGTCTGACTTGTCCTCCACCTGTTCCACTGACTGTTAAACTGATTAAAAGATTCAATCTCAGATCCTGCAGTTAACCTGTTCTGAGTTCAGACTGATGGCTGATTGTGTGTACGGAATCTGGAAGGCTTTTCTCGCCTGGCTGGACAGAAACCTGATCCCTTTCTACTAGGGAATGGGGAGAGGCCTGGAGCTCGTGCACGTCAGATGAGCTGTCCTGCTCAATCATGCCATGAAAACATGAGGGAGGAGAGAAGATTAAGGTGTAGGAAAACCGAAACTGCCATAATGTCCCAGGCTTAGGGTGTGTGAATGAATAATAGGGCAGAGCAAAGAGCGAAAGAACTTCTATTCTATTATGTCTCTGTCTGTCTGCTTTTCATTTCTCCCATTTCTCACTTTCTCACAACTGTTTACATGGGGAAAAAAATGCTTTGTCATGCCAGTCAGAATCATTTTCCTCTCCCAAAGACCTTCTCAGGGATCAGGATTTAACCCTGCTTTTGAAATTCAACTCTTAATTGTTCTTATTCCCCACCACACAGACGTGGTTGATGTCGTCTTAATGATAAGATAATAAAACATCATGAGTCTCTATATCATGAAAAAGTGTTTTCACAATAATAATATGATCTTTATCTAATTTTTAAGTCTTAAATACACCAAAATTATTTAGACAAAAGTGAAATTCTGTGGTTTAATGGCATTCTCAAATATTTTACCATAATTACAATTAAGATAATAAGAATAATTTGTTATGTTATGCGGTAAAATTGATATTCAGCAATCGATGTTTAGTCTGAAATCTCCTGGATCTGGTTGAGCCAAGAGTCAAAAAGAGTCACTCGCTTGATTCAATTCTGCTTGATCAATTCTGCTTGATCAATTCTTAAAGATCATGTACAGAAATTTGCCACAGAAGTTCACAATTCACTTGAGAACCGCTTGGTTTTAGCTTTTTTTGTGGAGAGGTGAACACCACCTTCACAAAGTAAGAGTCCTGCCACATATTTGTTCAGGCTAATTAACCTGCTGATTGTAATTTCCACAACTCTTCAGCCAGATAGGTGAGAACCATGTATATACCATATACTATACACATATGAAACTAGGAGATGTGGGAGGTCTGAGCACCAGAAAACACCACACACACACATGCACACACAAAATTAAATAATTACAAATGATAATTTGCAAAAGCAGCATGGTGGTTTAGTGGCCTCGCACCTCCAGTGTCCAGGGTAGATTTTTTTGCATGTTCTGTCTGTGCTTGGTGGGTTTCCTCCAGGTACTCAGGGTTCCTCCCACAGTCCAAAGACATGCAGATTAGGTTAACTGGTGTTCCCAAATTGTGCCCACAGTATGTGTGTGTGTGTGTGTGTGTGTGTGTGTGTGTGTGTGTGTGTGTGTGTGTGTGTGTGTGTGTGTGTGTGTGTGTGTGCCCTGTGATGGATTGGCTCTCTGTCCAGCCATGTGTCTGAAGTTTCCTGGGATAGGCTCCAGGTTTCCTGCAACCGAGTATATAGGGTAAGCAGTACAGAAGATGAATGAATGCATGAATTTGCAAAACATACACTATAAGGCCAAACATATTTAAAGACCTGACCATTACAGCCATACATACGTTTTTTCCAAACCGCTCCCAACACAAGGTGCCTTTGTGTCCTGTAGCATTACAATTTACCTTCACTGGAACTGAAAGAGCCAAACCGCTATCCAGCATGTCAACACCCCTGTGAGATCCCCAAAGCCAGCTCTGTGAAAACATGGTGTGGCCCTCCACAGAACCCTGCCCTAACCTATTTGGACAGAACTGGAACTGGAGCCTGTGCAAAATCGATGCTCTTGTAGTTGAATAAACATAAATCCCCACAGCCACACTCCAATGTCTAGCGGAAAGCCTTCTCCAGATGTAAGGTGGACCTAATTAGAAGAGTAAAAGGGGGAATAAATCTGGCATGTAATATTCAGCCAGCCTGAGCCAATCTGATGGTTAGGTGTCCAAAAACGTTTGACCATATAGTGTAACTTTATTCAGCTTCTGAAATGATATACTTCAGTGTGAGCTTTTAAAACAAAAGTTTTCCCAAGTCATGGTATTATTGTTTATATCTGACAATAGCCAACAATGTAAAATAAACAAAGTAATTTATTTATTCATTCATATATATAAAAATATATAAATTACCTGATTTATTTTACATTGTTGGCTATTGTTGGCTATTGGCTATTGTTCCCAATCCCAAGCCGTTGGATTGGGCCTGAAGCCTATTCCAATAGACTTAGGGCACAAGGTGTAAACAGGGCGTGCCAATCCAACGCAGGGCATGCTTACACACACACACACACACACTATGGGCAATTTGGGAACGCAAATTAGCCTAATCTGCATGTCTTTTGGGCTGTGGGACGAAACCGAAGTACGTGGAGGAAACCCATCAAACATGGGGAGAACTTCGGGAGAACATGCCAACTCCTCACACAGACCAAGGTGGGAATCAAACCCAGACCCTGGTAGTGTGAGGCCACAGTACTAACCAATACGCGACTGTGCTACTTGTTTATTTATTCATTTAGCTGAAAGTATAGCATCTGTGACTCAAAACCATTATTTAGGCAGCAAGATAATTTAATTATTGTACAAATTTCCCAGGAAGACAGTTTTTAAAATAATTTTTAAGTTTTTAAACACATGCTTGATTAATATACAAGTTGTGTATATACACTACTGTTCAAAAGTTTTAGAACACTTTTTAACTCCATGATGGTTTCTGATTTTTATTTCTTTCTACATTGTAAAGGAATGCTGAAGGCGTCCAAAAAAAGCATTAATCTCCTTTGAACAGTTAATATTAAGATGTTTCTGTTACTTTTCTGAAGTCTCTGTAAAGACTTCATAACGCCTCTGATCTGAGGTGCTGTTAATTGGTCATTTTTCAGGCTGATAACTCTAAATTAACTTCTCGTCTGCGGCAGAGGTAGGTTTTGGTCTCGCCCTCCTGGGATGGCCTTTGAGAGCCAGTTTCATTATGGTGCTTGACGGATTTTTCAAATGCACTTGACAATACTGTTCTTGCAAGAACTATCACAGAAAGGCTGACCTCTGTGTCTTAAAATAACAACTAACTGTTGTTTTTGTTGTTGTTACGTAATTACCTAATCCCATATGTGTTATTTTATAACACATGAATCCTCAGTATTGTTGTAGAATGTAGAAAATAAATCACTAAACAAAAACAAAGAAATTTGCAAGTGTTCTAAAACTTTTGAACGGTAGTGTGTATATATATATATATATTAGTGCTGTCAAAATTAGTGCGTTAACGCATGCGATTAATTTGAAATATTTAACGCATTAAAAAAAATTAACGCAATTAACGCAGTTGCAGTTTTTTTTATTTTCTGTTGTGGCCGACGTGTGTTCAACGTGCAAAGTAGTATGGATAAGACCAAGGAAGGACTTTTAGACGGAAAGTTTCAGTATAAAACTCTGCCGGATGGTCCTGTGGATAAAACAAAAGTAATCTGTACATTTTGCAAAGCCGAATTTAAATACCAGAGAAGTAATTCGTCTTTGACATATCACTTAAAAGCAAAACACCCCACCGAAACAATCTCTACAGGGCCTCGCCAATGTAAATTGCATTGATTGTTTTGAAATTCAAATGACACAAATGGCACATACCTGTGTTTTTATTTCTGTAATAAATATGGCTTTCAAGCCAACAGTTAATTTGGAGAATATTGATGGTTTATTGCAGGTATGTTGTTTACATGAGAAAATCTGTGTTACAAGTTAAACAAAAATTCCAATAAACAATCATATTTGAATTTAAATAGTTTCATTGTCTTGAGTTTACATTAATTATTTACATTTACATATCCAAAAAGTTTCAGTCTTTTAATTGTGATTAATCGCGATTAATTGCAAAAAATTGTGCGATTAATTAGTTAATTTTTTTTAATCGATTGACAGCACTAATATATATATATATATATATATATATATATATATATATATATATATATATATATATATATACATTTTTTTTTTAAATTATTATTATTTTACCCCGATTTTCTCCTTAATTTAGTCGTGTCCAATTCTTCCCCGTCACTAGGGGGCTCCCACATTAAGGCTACTACTACCACTTAGTTGGAAGGGGCGAAGACTATATCACATATTTCCTCCGTACCACGTGATGCCAGCCAACCGCATCTTTTCAAACTGCTTGCTCACGCACCGTTGGGGGGGTTGCGTAACACACTCGGAGGACAGTGCTATCCACTCCTTCTGCTTGCGTGAGTTCACAGACGCTCCTGATTGGCTGTAGAGCCATGATTAATGTGGGAGCACAAGTACCTCTCATCCCTCCTTGATTGGCCAATCAGCTCTCTAGACCTTCGGCTGCAAAAGGTTACAGCATCACCCGGGAATCGAACATCACTCGTGATCTCCGGAATATATATATATTTTTTATAGTTAAAAATATACCTTTTGGAGACCCCAGCACAAATACTTTTATGAATGAATAACTTCAATGAATAGTGGCCTCTAATTCATATCTCTATTTGAACACAGTTTGGTTACTATTCAGTTCCATCTCTAATACACACTTGTAGTTGTTTTTTTTATTATTCATCATGCATTGTTTTTTAGCATCCTCTTGTGTTAATTGCCTGTGTCTTCATGACTCATCTTTATTTGAGTCTGCTTACTTATTTTTGTTTGAGTGGCTACGATCCGGTTTATGAGTGCGTATCTTTACAGGCAGCTCTGTGGAAGCTCAGAACATTGTTTATATTTCCTCGAACTCATTCAGAAGTCCTGTGACATCTCCAGAGACACGGGCGGCAGTCCAACTCCTTTACGAGAGCATGAGTGAGCCAGGATTTTTGTTCTCTCTCTGTCTATTTCTCTCTCTTCACCAGGCTGTTTCAGAGGCTGTGACCTCTCTCCACGCCGTGCCAGCAGACTGCTCCAAGGCCATGCCGCTCACATCATTGTTTATTCAGCTTGAGAGCATCGCTTCTTGGCAAAGGGATGAATAAGTTATTCAAATTTCGGACAAGCAAAGATATAAACCCTGGGCATGCACATGAGTTTACAGAAATCTATCCAAAATGCGAGATTTTTGTTATTTCTCTTTTACAGTCACACATCATGAGCATCTTGAATTGTTTATCCAGTCTAAGAAGATTCATCTCTGCTGAGCACTTTGTTGGTTGCATCCAAATAACAGCCGCCTCTGCTTGGCCTTTCCCAATCAGAACACAAACACGCCTCTGTGATTTGGCTGAAACACACAACTCGTAATCTCATCATCAGCGCTCCTCAATACTCTTACTGTTATTCAACTTTTATTCTCCTCCTCTTTTTTGCTCCTCGTTCTCTTAAACAAACACACACACATGCACGCACACACACACGCACACACACACCCAAACACACACAAACATTTCACCACATTTCCTTTTTCACTCCATTCACCACCTTTTTTTTTTTTGCCCTTTTTTCTTCCTTGATCTTCCTTAAGCACACAAACACACGTTTAAACATCACACTCACATCTCTCATCACAATGTTTCCTCTCCTCTCGTAACACCAACCGGCGAGGCTGCCATGCCTCCTCCTGCAACTAATTTTCCCACACACAAACACACTCCTCTAAGAACACCCACACACTCAGCTTCATTGCCACAGTTTCTCCAATTCGTTCATTCTACTGTATCTGTCGTCCTCGTTATATCCTTTTATAATTGGACTTTATTCAATTTAATTAATTGTTTACAAAGCCTTACTAAACTTTCTCCTTAAAAGGAACAGTTTAACATTTCAAAAATAAAATCGAAACCATTTTGCAGAAAGCTCCGAAAATGGTCAAGATATGTTCAGTGTCTTTGCCCTTTCAGTTATGGGGTATTAAAGCTAGAAAGCTTTAAATAATCTTTGACCCTATCCACACATAAACAGACATTTCGAAAATGAGTCTTAATACATCTACTTCCCCCTCAAAAAAAAAAAAAAATCCTGTCCACATGAACAGCACGTTAAAATATCGCCAAGAAAAAGCAAAAACATACCAGAGGAACGATAGCACAATGTCGAATGAGTAAGGAAAAACATTAAAAGAATGCGTTTTGAGCAGGAGAGAAGGCTAAATTTGGAAAGACACCACTATTGTCAAAGTGAAAAATGACAAACACAAGGATTAAATTGTCTAGAACTGGTGATAAGGTGGAACTATTGCTATTGCTGGTCTGATCCAAAAGTTCCGAAAAAACATACACTTTCTGTGTTCATATGATCAAATCTGTGACCCAAAACTTTATTTTTGCATGAAGCAGAGAACATAGAAAACTGAAGGAAAATGATTTATGAACAGACCTGAGCGCTATGATCAAATTAACTCAGAAGTGGGAAGTCGTAACTGGGAATTACATCAACTACAAACTGGAAAGAAAACATGGCCGCCTTTATGTTTATCTTTTGTTAGCAGCTAAATACTCTACGTCTAGTCAGCTAACTGTGATGAGTTGATAAGTATATTTACTTCGTCTAAACAGTAAGTTGTAGAGTCTGTGTTAAGGATTTTACACCCTAATATTCCTTATGATGATAAATCTAAAGTCTTGTTTTAAACTTTTGCAAAGGTGACCGCAGTGAACTGCAGAAGTACCGTTGACCAACATTAGACCACATTCTTTTTCGTTGATAATTATGTTCGAGGTGCATTTTGGAGCCATTAAAATAAGAGAAAGATGAGCTGATGATCACTCGATTAGCTACCAGATTACCTGAGTCTTTGTGACACTGATAATAGTGGGACCTAGCAACTCATAGCTTCTGTGTTCATACGCAGTATTTTGTTGTGGACTTAATAACTTATTCAAAAGAGAAACATGCGTGTGAAAACATTTGAAGAAAGGAATGAGGAGATTAATTTGCAGAAGTTTGATTTATTATAATGTGATCACCTCAGATAGTGTGCAAATATGTGAATCCTCCTGGATTTGATGGAAATGTTAGCATTAGCTAATTCAGTGCTTCTTTTGCAAATTAGATGATTCTACAGAACATGTTGTGGTTTTTTACTTCATAAAATGATGTGTAGGTAACATTAACTAATACTGACATTTCAATAGCAAATAGCATAAAATGAAAAGCTACTGTGCTGGAGTAAGGTGTTTAATCACTTGTTCCACACACTACGTAGTGCCCTTGGTCAGGGGTTGAAGAAGTATTTAAGACACAACCTTGTATTCGAAGCTAGCTAGCTTTGTCGCTCGCAATAGCTGTGAAATACGACGTGACGGTTCAAAGGCAATTCAGAACGACTTGAAAGCAATTATAAAGGGGACAGTGCTGTTTAAAATGACATGATGTTATCAGATGTGTTTTCTTGAATGTGCTTCAGTGACTGGTTTTGAATGTAGGTTTTGACCATGGCATCTGGTAAGTAACATCGCTTTTGCTGTACAGATGTGGGCATCCCAAAGAGCCATGCATTAATACACACAGACAAAAAGAATTCCACTGTAAAATCTTAATTAGCAAGGATTTGTACACAGATGTTAATTTAATTACTAAATCATTAAAATATAAATCAGTTATAAATTACTAGGTATCATAGCTACTTCACAACCACTGAAGGGGTCTTTTTTCAATCCTTATACTCTCTGTGAGAATTTTGTGTTTGTGTGGATTTCCCTTAAGTTGGCCGGTCCAAAAGAAAAAAAGTCTTGGGGATAGATGATTTTTCTTTTTCCAGAGAAAGTCTTTAGATCCATCAGGATAACTTGATTACTGAAAAGAAATGGAAGCACGAATAATAATTATACCCGACAGGATAAAATAGTCTGGATCTCATATGCTCTATTGTTGGATTAAGATGTTTCCTCTCTCCATGAGCTCTTATGTTTCTTACACAACAGAGCCCGTTAGAGATGAGCGGTGTCGGGTGTTACTCTGTGCCCCAGGCTTAGTTTTAACCTTCCTGGAGTGCGCTGGTACAGAAAAGGTGGAATTGCTCTTTAGGGAACAGAGCTGTCCATCCCAAGAGGTCACTTCCTGTTCTCTTAAAGCATAATTTGAAACCACAGCCTTCAGAAAAATAAAGCCTAACCAACAAAGGAATGGAAAAACTTGATCACATTTACTGACACACAAGCACAATCTGTGGGTTTTACTGAGCGAGGGACTGCGTGACGGAGTGCGTGTGTGTGTTCTTGAATACGAACGTAGACTCATCATTGTTTGACAGGAGAACGAGTGTTTTTTCTGGTAGTGGGCTGTACCCCTGGTCCAGGAGGGTCACCGTCGCCTCGGGCAGCATACACGACCCCTCTCATGTGAACACCCACTTTTCTGGGCCTGAGCCAGGAAAGAATAGAGCTGTGTGTTTGGGTTTCGGTGGGAAAAGTGTCTCGCGGAATGTGACTTTGCGAGCGGCGTGGGGAGGGGAGGCCTGGCATGACTGTTCTTGTCTCTGTCTTAGCAGAAACATTCAGCTCCTGAGGCAACAGGACAAAAAGAGTGGGATCATGGATAAGGTCGAGGCCGGCCATAGCCACGCTCTCACAAAATTAAATTGCTGATATGAAATACACTGGACAGCACAACCATCTCCCGGATGCCACCACACTTCTGTTTCACATTTCAACAACAGCGTCTTTCTGTCTCACATACACAGAAAAGCTGGGAAACTGACCCTTCATCGTGTTCACGCCCATTCTTTTAGTCCACCAAAATACCTTTGAGTTCACAAGCTGTAAACAGAACCCATTGAAATTGTATAATAGACTTCATGCTAAGTGTAATTACTGTTAGCCAGACTCCTTTATTAGCAGTTTACCATCATGTTTCAGGGAAATATTCATGTTACTAACTATTTATCCCCTTTCCAATGTCAATAGACAATGTGTCATGACATTCATCCATCCATCAATGCATCCACTGTCTATAGGAATTATCCACTGTAGGGTCACAGGGTCCCTGGAACCTATGTCAGGGAAATTAGGGTACAAAGCAGTATACACCCTGAGTGGGGTACCAACCTGTCCGAGGGCAAACCCAGACACACCCAGTTTGGAAACACCAAACATACTGTGCATATGGTAAAGCCACCACTATGACTAAGACTTTGCAAACTCCATCCACAACGACAGCAGTTGAGATTCGAACCCCCACCCTGGAGATGTGATTAATCAAGAAAAAAAAAACACAGCTTATTATTTTACTTAACAAAACATAAACTCCTTTTGAAGTCTTGATGACTTCCCTTCACAGAAACATTACTGACTGTCATAAAGTATTTGACATTCCTTTACAAGCCTTTTTCATACTCCTTATTATTTATTTTAATTGTGTGCAATGCTTGCCTATGGAAGGTTGTTACTATAGAAATAACATTAACGTACTGCATGTACAGTATGTAAGAAAAAAAACATGTGCAACAAAACTGAACAATGGATAAAATGTTTAAGACTGCAGCAAAGTCACAGCCAAGTTGTTGTGCCAACTATTTAAACCAACTATTTATCCCCTAATACAGTACATTATGTCTCAGCTCTACATACACATAGCCTTTCTGATTCTCCACTTTCTTATGTAGTTAAAAGGAAGTGTAGATAGTTTTCTAGGTAGTGCTTTTCCAGCAGTGCTACGCCTCCTCAAAAATAAAACCAGCTTTAGTAATCGAATACCAGTATTACTCACAGCAGTGTCACACCTGTCACTGTCCATTAGGAAAAGCAGTAGATTTTCTTTTCTTTTTCTTTTTTTTTTTTCATTTCGGAAACAGTACTCTCTTAAAGCCCATATCTTCACGATCAAAATGTAAAAAATAAATAAATAAAGCAAACAAAAACAAGAAAACCACCCTCAGGGTGCCAGGAAACACTGCATCTCAACAATAGTCTGATAGTAATTTACATCACATCCTGAGTGTATTGTCCTTGTTGTTCTGTTTTGTGGCCCTGTTTTGGCAGGATTTAAAGAGGATTGCTCATCGGATAATGAGTGAGGTTCCACCACAGGAATGTTTTAGGAGACAAGCACCTTATTAAACTTAAATAAGTCCTTTTAGTACTTTTCACTGGTAAAACCAGGTCTGATATAGTACCTTTTCAGGAACTCAGGAAGGATTTTACAAACCCAAGGTCTTTAGGTTTGTTTTCAATTAGAGGAGCCAGTTCTGATTTAGTTCATGAATCATAATTTCTAAAATCCTACTGACTGAGGTTCCCACCACTTTAGTTCTTTGGTGTTGAACCTTAAGGACGTATTTAATTAGGTGTGTTTTGGGTGTGTTTCCACTAAAGGTTCTGTGTTCCTAAATCTTCCAGATTTGTGATTTTCGACTGATTCTCCAGCCAATTTACTATCAATATTTTATAAGTATACATGTTTGTTCAATAAAGGAACCTTTTCAGGAGCTCAGGAAGGATTTCAGGGACTGAATGAACGGGAGACTTAATGCACAGTACGTTGATGAGACCCTTAGCTGCATTAAAACATTTAAATAGTGCAAAAAATATTAAAGAAGGGCGTACACTTATGAATGAAGATCCTGGCCAAGGTGGCTCAGACCCCGCTGCAGTCATTCCCGTGAACATTTAGTGAGTGGAACACCTAATCCTTAAAAATTCCAAGATAACTTTTAACCAAATTATGGAAGAGATTCCTCTGTGTATGGGAACTGTACACACAATCATTCAACAACACCACTTTACAGATGCGCATTACATTACTCGTCGGGGAGTTATTGCCACATCCTCTGTACAGTCCACACCTCACTCACACAAGCCATTTCTACATGTTTGGACCATTAGAAGAGTTCTTGGGAGGCCAGCGTTTTAGACATAAAGCAAGCAGTCCAATCATGGCTCTGGTGTTCTGAGAAAACATTTTACTTTGATAAGTGCATTAGTGTAACAGGAGATTATATAGAGAAATCAATGGAGTTTTTACTCTTATACTGTAACTATGTTCTGTTATTCTGCACAATGAAAAGTCCCGGTTTGACGTAAACACCCCTTAGTTTTGCAAAATAAATCACGTCTTGGTAGCCAAAGCCTAAATAGGTTCTGGTCCCCACAAAAAGTAACACTGGAGAAGGAACTAAAAAATATGCTTGTAAAAGGTACCTGAGATAAAAGGTACCTAAAAAAGCTTTGTAATAAATAAAGTAAACTGAATGCAAAAGTTAAATATAGGGAAATTTATTTGTTGAGCAGAAATATTTGCGGATTTAGATCAAGAAACTAAAATCTACTCTGGCTTCTTTGGAGCAAAAGTTTGTGAAATGGTTTCCGTGTATAAAAGTAAGCCTTTAGTCACCCAACTGACGATTAAACAAAATCACATGATTAGTGATTCTTTTTAAGTCATGAAATGGGACAGACAAAAACACAGATGACAATGACAACACACCCAGGATGTGACGTAAAGTAATCTCCGATTCCTGGCATAGAATACTGTGTCAGGGCGCCTAAGGGGAGATTTCCTGTTGTTCCTCATGTAGCACTGTCCTTGAAGACAGCGCCGCTCCTCCAAAATATGATGCTTTGGGGTGGTAAAGGACAGTGACAGGTGACCATTGTGAGTAATATTCGTTTGGATTTCCCCTTTAGACCCCAGGAATGCACTCTTTGCCTGAGATAAGAGAGTGACGGGTAACAGGCGCCATCCCCTTCATTTTTAGCATGAAAAAAATGTCTTTATTTAATGACCCACATAGTTTCTGCTTTTCTCAGGATATTGTTTGGAAATGTTTGGGATTGCATCTTGAATTCTCTCTCCACCCCTCTGCCTTACTCATTTTTTTTTTTTTTTTTGTTTAAACCTTGTAAAGTTGCAAGTCCTCACAGGAAAATAATAAACGGACGAGTGGGATGGGAATAAATCCCGTGCGTCTGCGATGTAGCAGAGACACCCTGATTCCCAGGCTTTCTCAAGGCAAGCTGATGCTTGATGGCAAGGACAACCAGAAAAACCGGTCAGGGCTTTACCGTTAGCTGTCACTCCCGCGTAAACACACACTCTCGCCGTACGCCACAGGCAAGCACATGACACATACAAGTCGCTGCAAACTCTACAGTGCCTGGCAAAATCATCACTCATCAGCCTTCACGAGCTTTTTGGGGTTAAAAAAAAAAGCTCTGGAACATGGGAGTCTGGGTGTTCACATAAATGGACACACACACACATACATAAAGAAAGGCACATAATGTGAGCTATGGTTGTGAAATACTGTGGTCCTGTTGCACAAATCTGCTTGGGGATCCCGCTCTGGTCCATGGGACATTACTCTTGCTAGTATTACTTTGACGTGCTCTCACACTATTGAGCAATTTTTATATATGCAGGCTCTCGTGAAGCCGAGGAGAACTGCAAGAGATTAATTCAGAGCCAATCAGTGCCATGTATCTCAGGGGCAGCAAAGTATTTCTGTGTACTGGAACCAAGAAAAAGAATCCTGTCAGAGAGATCTTTGATCACTGTAAAAAAAAAAAACTGACATTAATTTATCAACCCTACTTTTTTAAATAAACTACCTCAGCTTTTTGTTGCAGCTCCTCTGTTGTGGTTTAGCAGCATGCATGTATGTAAATTATTTAGCTGAAGGCAATTTATTGGAACTGAGGGAGGCTACAGACTTAAAGTAATTGAAACATTTTTACATCCTTTATGGTCTGATCAGCAAACCAACAACATTGTTTTTCGTTCCTGTGTTTACATGTGGCGTTCAAGTCAAACCGGGACCTGACTTTGTAGAATAACAGAATACTGTGTAAAAATTTGCATTTGATTCTCTTTAGCCATTTCCACATATTTAGGGCATTTAAGGAGTTCCCGGGAGACCAGCATTGGGAAAACTTGCTACACTTTTCCCAGAGTTTCACTAGTGCTTGGGTACCATCAAGGTAGGAAGTTTTCTCAGTACCAGTACACCGGAGCCATGATTAGACTCCCTGCTTTATGTCTGAAATGCTGGTCTCCCAGGAACTCTGTGAATGGCTCAAATATGTAGAAATGGCATGGAGTGAGGTCAGGACTGTACAGGGGATGTGGCAATAACTCCCAGCAGAGTTTCAGGATTGTGCAAGTGGTGTTGGTGAATGATTGTGTGTTCAGTTCCCACAGACAGATACATCTCTTCCACAAGTCGGCGACAAGTTGTCCATTGATTCTCAAGGATCAGGCATTGCACTTGCTGAATGTTCACAGGAACGGCTGCAGTGAGCTCTGAGTCACCTCCGCTGGGATTGTCACTCATGAAGGTACAGCCTTCTTTAAAATGTTTGCCCCATTTAAATGTTTTACACTGTACTGTGTTTGAGGTCTTCTGTAAATGTCTATCGGTTTTACACCATCAACAGCATTTCCCATTTATAGCAGTTATCCAATCCCGCTGTCCATGCAGCTAAGCAAACATGATACCACACCTCATTTCACTGAGAAACAAAACACCCTCACAAATTTTACTAGAATGCGCCTGATCTGATCTAGCTGTTTTTTACCCTCAGGCACAATCATGTCAACCTAAACAAAGCTTGACCTGACACACCGATATAAAAGCCTATACCACTCTCTATTCCCACAAATGCAACCCAGATCTCCCATAGCTCAGTGGGCTGACAGCTCTTTCTGTTCAACAGCACCCCTTTTTCCTCCAAATGTCCCTCAGGCCAGGAACATGGGATTAGTTAAACTAGCAAGTAAGCTCAACAGTCAAACAAGCTCCTCACTTGGCACTCTTCTGCAGCCTTTTTGACACCACAAGGCTCTGACTTGGCAGCGGCAAGCGCACAGAGCAATTAAGTCGAATCTCTAACGGTTGCCGAAGTCCATGACGCAAGGTCCTGGCCTGAATGAATCACGGGGAATGATTCAGAGCTCTCACACTGAGGCAGAAAAACGAGCCAACAGAAAAACAGAGAACGCACTTTACTCATGATTGCTGATGCATGTCCTGTGGTTTTCATTCACAGGGCGGCCTAAAGACTAAGATGGTTTGTTTCTAAAGCGCCAACTTGTGTCTGCATAATAATAGTATTAAGCATAAATCTTAGAAAGCAATGCAGAAGGATTTAGCTGTAGAGGATCAACTTTGTTGTTTAAAATAAGTAAAAAGTCAATTTAATAGTGTAAACCTAACCTATAGCTTAGCTTAGCCTACCTTAAACATGCTTAGAATACCTACATTAACTGACAGTTTAGCAGAAAGTCAGTTCTTATAATTAAATATAAAAAAATTAAAAAAAACTGGTAACACACTACACTGTAGAGTATCAGTTGTTTAACTTCATGATTGTACAGCTCACTGGTGTCACCCATCATCATCATCATCTCATAAGAATTTTTTTTTTTTTATCCATATCTTATCAATGTAAAAATCATAAAACAACCTCTTATGTGGAACCCTCGTATGTCTGGGACCATCTGTAATGCTTAGAATGCTTATCTTTGAAACTGTAGGTATATAACTCTACATGACAGATCTAACACTATTATTTTAAGTCCTACCTACAGTAAATTTTCGTTCACTTTAGTTAGCATTGTGAAAATCAAGTCACAAGCAATGTTGAGGGTTTCTAAGACTTATCTTAAACCTTGTGAAACGATCAAGGTGATATGCAGTACACAATGAGAAGAACTCTCGACTACTATCAGTTCAAATGTGTTAGTGTAAGGTCATTTTTATAATCCTTAACCTATTTTTTTTAGTTGAACCTCCTAGTTAGATTATTATTAAAAATAAATAATTAATTAAAGGATATACAGTTACACTTCCTCTACCAGCGCACTGCTAAATTCTTAATTCTAACTATTCAGAAGGTGCTAATTTATTACCTGGCTTTGATTCAGATCGAAGGGTGATATAAATCGATATTTTAAATTCTGTGGTAACAACATACACATGATGGAAAGCATAAAGCGTTTATTTAACATTTTTTGTAAAGGGGTTTTCAGTGTGCCAGCAGAATCAAGGAAACTTGCACTTTCCCAGTAGCATGGAAAGTTTTTATGGAACATGTTGAAAGTGTGAGAGAGAGAGAAATAGAGACGTAATTTAAAAAACGTGGTTTATAGCTGCTATAACACTAGCGCTAATGAGGTGACTATAGAGGTCCTATTTAACTGTTCTGCAGATGTTCTAACATTACATCTAACTGTAAATGGATACAAAGTATGTGTCATTAATAAATTAAAACTTGTTGGCAAACCGCTAGGTTTTAAAAGGAAATATATGATTTGGACATCAGGAAATAAAATTAGTTGTAAAAGGAAATTAATCAGCTTCAGGAACCCTAAATGATATCAGTAGCTTAAATACAAATGGTCTTGAGTGAGGGTTTCATAAATTAATTGATTGTTGCTGTCTATAATTTTCTTATATTTCAAACAGTCTGTCTTTTCTATAATTGTAATTAATTTAAATTTTGGATTTTACCTTTCCAGACTCTTTTTTTTTAGCCTCTTACAAAGGTGGTTTCCTAAATGTAAATAAACTTATAGAGGTCCTATTACGCTTTTTCAAATATTATCTTTCATGCAGTGTGAATGTGTACATGTAGCTGTATGTGAACATAAACTATCTGCACTATCTGTGACGCTGACAGTGCAGAAAAAAGTTTTCAAAAATAGCCGGCTTACATTCGCCTAAACATGGTCGTTAGCAAATCTAATTTTTCTCTGTTACGGATCCACATCACGTAACATATTTGCATAATGTCTGCCCATGTTCTACGTCACGAACAACTTTCTCGCCATCTTACAATTAACGTTACCACACTCTTGTTAATGTGACCGAGCATTCATGCCAGGTTCGCTTAAATACTTTGTAATATAAAAAAACTATTAAAAAAAACGAGAGCACAAAAAATCCTTTCCAACTGTTTATTCTCCACCATTCACCAAAACTGAATCCATCTTCTACGGCAAGCCCCGAGGGGAAAAATACACGCGCGAAGTGCGCATGCTCCATCCCCTTACGGCCACACACTCGCGAAGTGCGCATACCCCATGCTCTTCTACAGAAAGCCCCGAGGGAAAACACACACACAAAGTGCGCATGGTCCATGCCCTTACAGCCAAAATGCATCACACTCGTGAAGTGCGCATGCTCCTTGCATGAGTATTAATAATGGACCAGCGCTGGCGTTATTTGTTTGGACGAGAGAAGGAGAGATTGCTGTGGATCATTTTCTTTCGAAAATTTTTCAACTGGACTAGCTTTGACTGGACATATTTCCCAGACTTCTCACCCTCCGTCATCGGCCTCCCGGACTTCATTAACCCCGGTGAGACCGAACAATACACGGTATACTCGGAGAACACACATACAATAAATACAGACTTCGGACATTTTCCACTCACTCGCATTCACATACACATACCGTTTATTATATGTAGTTTGCAAATATTGTTTATATCTTTGTTTGGTTGTGGTGCACCTTTTTCGTTTACTTTATTTAGTTTTGTATAATACAGGTTTGCTTTATCTACTTGTTTGTGTTTGTCCTTTTTGCTCACCAGCCTTTTAACGCAACACCGACACAAAGATAAAAGACCTTTCGATTTTTGTAGCCACAGTTAATATAAAATCAGCTGGTTGTTAAAGGGTAAAACCGACGCCATTTTTTCTATGTATTGACGGGTCTCCAGAGCCATCGTTCAGTTACGGTCATGGGCGTTTCGTTTTCCGACACCACTGTAGCGGTAGGCCAATCATAAAGGACCGCGCCATCTGACCAATCACAGCAGTGAGGGCTCACGGAAAGGAGGGGTTTAGACAGACTGAATCTTCGAACTGCTTCACACGAGTCGTTTACGAATCATTTAGAAATGGGGTAAAATTAAATCTATTTTTGGAGAAAACTAAAGTGTTTTTTGACCTTGCATACATGTAAAGCTGTTTTAAGAGACTCATTAAGCAATATTAACAACCTTTAAAATGGCATAATAGGGGCACTTCAAATGTGTTGCACTTCTTTTCTAAAGTACAAATATCACAATTTTACAGTGTCAGGCATAATAAGTACTATTGATTAAAATAAAAATGCAGGCCTGTCTAGAGCTGGAAACTACCGGAAAGGCTGCCGTCTAAGTAAGAACCCCCTTCTCCAAAATCAACATCTTCAGCTTGACTACAGTTTGCAGCTGACCACATGGACAAGGAAAAAATCTTCTGATGGACAATTTTACCGAAGGTATGCTAAGGCATTCAACTGCAAGAACACTGCACCTGCTCTTAAGCATGGTATTGATAGTGTCATGCTTTGGAGCTTTTTTGCTGCCAGTGAAACATGGGGCATTGAAGAAAGTGAATGGAATCAAAGACCTAGCTCAGACTAGCTCAGAATTCTTTAGCATAGCCTTGAATCATCAGCTGGATGGTGAAAAATATAATAGACAATATTTGAATGTTCCAACAGGACAATGACCCCAAAGACACATAAAACCTGGTCATGGATTAAATAAAACAAATTAGTGGACCGTGCTTAAAAGTCGAGTCTAAGCCGGGAAAGCAAAAATTCATATGAACACTTGAAAGAAGCTCAGTGGTTAAGGCATTGGACTACGGTTCGGAAGATCCCAGGTTCAAACCCCACAACCACCAAGTTGCCACTGTTGGGCCCTTGAGCAAGGCCCTTAACCCTCAACTGCTCAGATGTGTAATTAGAAAAAATGTAAGTCGCTCTGGATAAAAGCGTCTGCCAAATGCCCAAATGTAAATAAATATTATAAGTGTTGTATGTATATTTTTGATCCTGTATGTATAATTTTCACCATGTGTTCATTTTAGAAAACTTAAAATAAATTTAAACTTGTGCTTCAAATACTTGGATTTTTTCAGCTATTAAAGATGGATGTTGTACAGTTATTCTGCCCCAGAAAAAGACCACAATGTGCACCAAGTTCACAATGAATGTATGTAAACTTCTGACTGGAAGTTCCTTAGTTATTGTGTTACGCTAATACTTACAATAGGGCAATAACACTGCCTGTCCAAAAAAGGTGCTATTTCAGAACCGTCAAATTATTGGGCTGCATCAACAAAGAAAACAACTAAGGACATTTGAAATGACCGAAACTGGGTTGGGAAGCCTTCGCCATATTATCCAAACTAAGAAGGATAGTGCAGAACCATCAACTTTGTGGAAGAAATGTTTTTGGAGAAAAAAATCACTTAAACACTTGAAGTTGCATTCTGTAGTTACTACACTGATTTTGTAGTTACTGTAGTAAACTAATATTAGACTCCATTATTTTTTTAACATACATCTCTCATTAATCTCTATTTTTTAAGTGTGCCTGCACTGCTTATAGGTTCATTTAAGCATCCAGTCTGTACATAAAGCATTGCCAGGATAATCAAACATTTCGCAAGACAGCATAAAAGCTACATGAGGATTTGTTTGCTTTATTAGTACACACTGGAGTGTTGGAAAATGTGATCAAGTCATTTTTTAGTCCTTTTTTTTGTTGTTGTTGTTGGTTTTTTTTTTGAGGATGTCTCAGGTTTGGTAAGTTTCCTAAGATGTTTAAGGAAGATTAATATCCAGGTCAAGCTTTATTGCAAAAGCAAACAGCTCGAACAGGTTTGAAATCACAACCATTTATGATCTTCAGGTCTAAACTTGTAAGAGGACAATGTACACCGCAATCATTAACCATGATAACAGGGAACTGATAAGAGTAAAACAAAAAAAAAATCAAATATCATTAACAACAACAAAAACCGTTTCCAAGAAAAGTGATTGCGCCATGCTTTCTGTTCTGTCTTTGACTCACTTTACAGACTAAACTTCAATATTAATATAAATAGGAAATCATAGATGAACCTAAGTATGTTACAAAGTAATATAGTCAGTAATAATGTGTCCATTAATTGATGTTTGTTAAAATGTCAAATAAATCTAAAAGCAGCATGTTACAAGGAAGCTTGAGTGATTACATAAATAAATCTCATCCATATACTATACATTAACATGATCCTGTTACTAAATACTGACACTCATGAAGTGTATAAATATTTCAACACATCATCAACCTCACCTATTATCTTTGTCAAAAGAAAGATTTTTTTTTTTTATGGATTTATTAACCAAACCAGCAGTTCAAACAGATGCGTACACCTGGCAACAACAGGCACGTTATTTACATCTAGTTTTCAGAGCTAGGAAAATTTGTTAAATACAGAGAAAACTGGTTGCACTCAAACTAAACCATTAGGCCTTGTGTTGCTTTAACATATTAATAATATCTCAATTTTATTATAATAAATATAGTTTGTAAATGTATAGAATTCTGAACTTTAACAGAAACCTTACAGTATTTTTTTTTTATTTTAAATAAATATTAATAGCTCTGGAGCCTCAGGGCATGACTCCGCAGGGCCTCTGTGTGTGCTGTGGGTTTTGGTGTAGGGCCTTCCTAGGTAGTGTTCTGGTAGTTTTCCTTTTTTTTTTTTTTTTGCAATTTGTGCTGTATTGGCTGTAGGATTGGACCAAACCTTTGGTGCCCACAGGCATAAGTGATAATCAATGCTAATGTTATGATAATATAATCTGTGGTGTTAATGTTATGGCAGATTGGTGTAAAACATTGTGATTAAACTTTTATTTTATTTTATTAACCTGTTTAATCATAGACACCTCTCCAAAGTTGTTCTAAATACTCAGTTTCTCTTGTAATAAAGCAATTATCCTTAAATTCCCTGAAAAAAACAAGAGGGTCAAAACTTGTGCAACTTTAGCTGTAGATGCCTATATGTAGTGTTGGGCAGCTAATACTTAATAAGCTCTTGGTTCTGTGTAGGGCGTGGTGTGGGTGGGTGGTGTTGGGGGGAGGGGTTAGTGTTGTAGGGCCTTGTATGGTGAAATAATGCAGATCTACCCTTAAGCTCAAGATTCTCAAGCTTCCATCAAAAGCTATTCTGGGCGCACTGAACTCTCCCACGCATGGACTAACAATTTTTGAGGTTAGTTCATTTGTTTATCCTCAGAGTTTTTCTGTCTAATGAAACCCCTGAGACAGACCCATGGAGTTGTTCTTGGCCAGACGGCCAACGCAGAGGACGTGACTGTGGCAAGGAAAATCACGGCAACCATCGCATGGAAAGCAGAACCAGATACCGACAAGGAGATGAAGATAAAAACCCTGCACCCATAGGCATGCTGTCTAAGGTGCTCCGAGATCGGCGCACCATGACTTTGATAGGAATGGCATGTCCCTGCTAGATGGCTGTCAAGTAATTTATGGTTTCAGTCTTCAGAGAAATGTTAGATTGTAGAAAAGAGAATAAGAGAGGGGGGGTAATTTTGACATTTTGTCCCCAGAAACTTGAATTACATCCAATCAGACTATCTGATTGAATAAACCACAAATCCTACAGCGACTGTATGATTGATGAGTCACTTTCAGATGAACATTCATTAGAAAAGGAAACAGTCAAACAGGTTTTTCGAAACACCAGTCCACACTTGTGAGAGGAAAAATGTCAGACAGCAGGTCTCCAAGGACTGTTATCTTTATCCTGATAACAACGAATCATATCAACGAAAAATGTTTCTTCCTGGTAACTGGTATGATATGTATAATTTCTTATATTATAAAGAAAAAAATTATTCAACTCAGAAATAGCTCAGAAAAAGAAGAGAAAGCAACTCTGAGATGACGTCTACAATAATCGGAAGCACAACTAATTACGTTTTAGGTAAAGTTAAAATCAAACACTGGAACGGAGGAAATTGTGATCTCAGTGACATTGACCATGGCAGTGAGGTTTTGCCAGGCTGGCTGTTTTAGGGCTGTTTTTATTTGAAATACAACTAATCCTACAGGAAATTTCACACATAAGAGTCACCAGATTCTTTTAATGAGAAAGGTCAAAGGAGATTGGCCACATGCATTCAAACTGAGATAAAGATACAGTAATTCAAATAAGCACTCTTTGCAATTGCGGTGAGCAGAAAAGCATTTCACAAGCATTACATCAGTAGTAAAATAGACACAGCTTCTTGTTCGGATGGTCGTTGATGTTGGTCGTTTTTTTTTTTCTGTTATGTACAAAAAAAAAGTTTTAACAAATGAAAAAAGCACTGACTGCCCCTTTAACGGCAGGTAGCATAACAGCCAATTTACAACGAGTTCTACATCAGTGTACAACATTATTAGAAAGTAGAGAAAATTCCTGGAGAAACTGTAAAGAAGGGGTTAAAAGAAAATGAACTGCTTTTCCTGGGAAAAATGGTGAGGACAGCTCACCTGTCTCTACACTGTAAAACCCCATTCATTATTAATGGACCCCATTTATTATCAACAGTGCGTTCATGATTAATTTTAAAAGGGTTAATTATTTTTGATTGACAATTTAAAAAAAAAATTTCTGCTACATTTCTTTTAACTGATCTGTCCAAAATTGAGTGAGCTAGCGCTGTGGGAACAAAAGGGTTCGGCTCAGGTCCCAAACAAATCATCTCAAAAACGGTCTATTTTCTACAAGGCCAACATTTTCCATAGTGCTCAAGAGACCTTGCTAAATGTTTTGATTCAAGTTTCTTGGGATGCGTGAAAAATAAGGGAAATATGGCCACCTAGATTGAATTGGAAAAACAGGAATTTTACGGGGGGGGGAATGGTCCGATTTCTTAGTGAGCCTTTCTCTAAAGAGGAGGGATTGGGCTGCTTTGCAGTGTGAGTCACATTAAAGGTCAAAGTTCTGTGCTAAAACAGTGCAATAATAATAATAATAATAATAGATTATCATAATAAGAGTAACTTTAGCTCCTATAAAATATTACAATATTTTGTTATAATTAATAAAGACATACATATGTTTTGTCTATATTTTCAATATTTTGTACGCTGCTTCTTTAATTTATGTGCACTAAATTAAGATAAAAAAAAGTGAGCTTGTAAGTAAGTTACAGCAAAGGTCAGTTTAAAGCCACACTCAGTACAGTCAGCTCTTAAACTATTGGCACCCTTGCACTGATAGTTGCACTGTAGTTAAAATGCTGGACAACTGATTGGAAGGGCACAGGTTCAAACCCCAATATCACCAGGCTGACAATCTTGGGCCCTTGAGGTAGGCCCTAAACATTCCACTCCTAAGATGTATATAAAAAGTCACTCTGGATAACTGATAAAATGCCTTGGTGTAATGAAATACCAAGTGTACTCAATTGTAGTTGTGTCTGTCATTAGAGTAATTATATTATATTATATTATATTATATTATATTATATTATATTAGATTAGATTAGATTAGATTAGATTAGATTAGATTAGATTAAAAAATTGTATTTGTCAACCAATAAAATTTATTTCCCCACCTTCAAGTTCTGTAGTGTATTGTCTTTATGAGAAAGCAAAATATCTCAGATCTCTTGTTTAAAGCACAGCATTGTGTAGTTTTATTTCTTATACTAGTTCTCTGCTGGAAGGCAATCATATGGTTCTGTGGTCAAAGACATGGCACATTTCATATATAAAAAAAAAAACAATCTTGTCTTCATCTCAGGCCAAAATGGTGACATGGACATGGAGTCCTGAACCCAAAAGGCGACATTAAGTAGTAAAAAGGAATGCTGTTCATGCTCCATCACTTTTGATACTGCAATAAATAAAAGACATATTTTTAGTTCTACATCAAAGTACTCTCAATCCACAGGGCTAATATCCCACATCCCGTCTTGTTTAGTTTATATTAAACACGGCTGGGATTTGCGAGTGGAGCCATAGATCAGCATGATGTAGTGTGTGTTATTGCAATGAATGTGCTACTCTGGCTAAATGAAATGAATAAGTCACCATGGGCCAAAAAAAATTCATGTTATTCTTTCTGGATGTCTTATCCAAGTGTGACTGACATGGATACTAATGATAATTTTATTTAATTTTTTGTTCTTTGGAATTCCTATCTTCTGTTGAGTACCTTCCTACAACACAGGCCTTAAATGAACAATAACAGCTTTAAAAAAAAAAGAAAAGATGAGCTGCCTGCATCCCGGCACGCACTATGATGTGGGATCTATAGCACAGTTCTCGCAAAAAGAGATAACAGTTGCTACTCCAGTCTCTCCCCTATCTCTCTTAAGAGCTCCTACAGAGAAACATAGCAGATGGCGGGTGACTGCACTTTCCCCTAAACTGGCGGGATTCGAGGGTGAGGGACAAGTCGCTCTGAGTGTCTCACAGAGCTCAGGTTCCACAGCAAGAGGAGATGCTGCACACACACACACAAAAATATAATAACGGCAGACATGATGGGACACATTCTGTCTGTCATTTTTTAACTTTTAGATCTTAACATGACTCTTGTTGGTGCATGACTGCATTCAGCAACTGCACATCAGTCCGTCTCACCCGAGCAGTTCTCTATGCACAGCCAAGTAAAAACGTGTGACTGTTTTGTGACTATGTTTTTCTTCATTCCTGAATCACAACAGCATGGAGTCTATACCTGTAACATGCATTTTGAGAGGTAAGGACACATATTGTATTAGGAGGCACTGTTTGAGAAAAAACAAGCAATGACAAAGTGGTGTGATGTGATGCATCCATATGCAATGTTACTGTTACCATCACAAAGTTCATTATTTTTCTGTACTTATAAATTAAGCAGGCAATTTGGTTTAAAAAAAAAAAACAGCACATTTTCTATTTTTATAGTTACATTAAATGCTGCTGAACATCCAAAAAGAAAAAAAATATTAGTTATGAAACAGCAGCTACAACAGCGGATGCCTTATCTCTTTTTCCTTTCTCTTGTGAAATTTAGTAAATAAAAAATAATAATTATATTAATGGCCATGCTGTTGAGAAACCAGAAAGCTGTTCTTTATCCTGAGGACTTTTCCATGGCAGAATATTAACCGAGTGTTACTATAGAAATGTAGTATGTTTATACAGTATACACCGGTAATTTGTCAAAGCTGCTAAATAAAGCACAACCTTCTGACCAGAATTCAAAGAACAAAGAATTCAACAGTGCTGTGTAACATATATACCCTTGTACATACATAGCACCGTCACCTCACACCTGTAGAATTCATGGTCCACCTTCGCCTCTGAGCTGTGTGCAAGGAGTATGCGTGTTCTATCAATGCTTATTGGGTTTCCTCCGGGTACTCTGATTTCCCACACAGTAAGCTAATGGATGCTACCAAATTGGGTATGTAAGTGTTTGTACTAGTGTCGTGCAATTGGCTGGCATCCCATCCATGAGTAGACCACCTTGTGCCATACTTTGCTTGAGAAAGGTTCCAGGCCACCAGGATGGATGGATGGGATCAAACCTTCCCATCCCATCCTATGCTGTTTCACTAACAAGTATCACACTGGCAAAGGAAAAAATATTTAAACTTCTACCTGATACTGCCTTTAAATACATTAAGTACAGTACATTTATTTATTATTTTGATTAACCCTGAGTGGTTTGCTCAGGGTTGGCATTTTGCTTTACACTTTTTCTTTGACTTTTAATTGCACAGAATAACAAAACATAGTTATGAGAATAAAAACTCCCTTTATTTCTCTATATAATCCCCTGCTACATTACCGCACTTATCCCAGCATTTCACTAGTGCTTGGATACCATCACAGTGGAAAGTTTTTCCTGTATGCCAGAGCCATGAGTAGACTGCCTGCTTCATGTTTAAAACACTGGCCTCCAAGGAATTCCTTTAATGACCCAAACATGTGCAGATGGCTTGGAGCGAGGTCAGGGCTGCACAGTGGATGTGGCAAAAACTCCCAGTTGAGTATGGTGCAAGTGGTGTTGGTAAATGATTGCATGTACAGTTCTCACAAACAGATGCGTCTCTTCATTTCACAAATTGATGACAAGGTATCAGTTAATTATGAAGGATCAGGCAATGCACATGTATGTAATATGTAAGGTCAATAACTTGGATTTAAATGTCTCAAAGAAGGTGGTGGACTTCAGGAGAGGAAAGCAAGATTCGCAGTACATGCCGCTTAAGATCAACAGGACTCTGGTGGACAGGGTGACCAGCTACAAGTATACAGTATGGGAACCCATATCTCTGAAGACTTGTCCTGGACACAATTTAGCACACACTGGTACAGTCACACAGTCACTTTATTACACCATGACAAAATATATCTTCTTGTACATATTTATTCTTATTCTTATTATAGTTTTTTTATCTTTATTTATTTTTTTTTATCTGCAAAGCCTGGAGTTGCTGCAATCGCATTTCACTTCTGCTGTACTTGTGCAACCATGTATGTGACACATAAAATTCTTGAATCTAAACGTTCCCAGGATAAGTTCAAAATCCATCCCGACCCTAAAATGGTTACCAAATTACTTTATAATTCCTCCAAGATTTCTTGTTTTTACATAGACATTTACACGTACAGTACAGTACATTTGACGTGGTGATGTTTCGCATGCCCCTGAACACAATTATTCTCTTTATAGATTGATAAAGATGTTTAAGCAATGAGAACACATGGTTTTAATAAGTAACAAGCCTTCTCATGGACATGGCACAGACCACCAGCCGACTCCAGAGTTTGGGAACTTTGACTTTAGTTGCTGCTTGCTGTGCTGTAACACAAGGCCGTTGGCGTTCTCACCAATCAGAGCTACCACAGGAAGTGAATTCACTAATCCCTCAGTGCAGTCCTATGGGAGAGTGAGTCTGACCTCTTAAACTCAAAGAGGTTGGTGGACTTTTACTCGGCTGGAGTTCCTGGTTTTAATTTAAAATTTTTTTTACACTGTTTGTTTTTCTATATATCGTCTTGCCTCTTAAAACCAAGCACTCACATTTCTCATTGGTATTTGCCTGTTATTAAAGGTAACAATAGGTGAAATCTGAAGTGAGTGGGAATTATTTGAACATAGAAGAAGAGCTCGGGGAGGGGAGAGGAGGAGGAGGAGGAGGAGCGGGGAAGCATGATGCTGTACCGATTCCCACTGTTTAGGGTCCCATTAGGTTCATAAGTGAGAAAAATGGGGGTTGAAAAACTTCTGGTTGCAATTTAAGGATGCTTTTTTTAGTCGTCCTTAAATGTGGGAAGTCAAAGTAATCGAGCTGGGGGTGAGGGGGGCGTCTGTGGGAAGGAGCAGAGGAAGAGTTCGGTGCAGAAAAAGAGTTCCAGCTGTAGATTTCTCACTTATTGTGGGGAAAGAGCGGAGATTTACAGAGAAGCATGGATTAGGAGAAAGTCAGGAGTCCTTATTTATGTTAGATTGATACAATCCGTTGGTGTAGAGATGCAAGCGTGTCGAGATAATCTCTCCGGGAAATGGAAGAGGCAGCCCACGCTATGGGTCTGTAATGTGGGATATCAAGAACCCCATGCTGGAACTGGATCACAGCCTAATAAATAATTCCTTAAGCTTAAAATACAAATGATTAAGGCAGAAAAGCAGAAGATAAAAAGAGAAAGAGATACGTAAATGAACAGGACTAACATTGCTAGTATCCATTATTTTGTTAGTTTTCCTTGTAATAATTTTAGGTGTTTCCAAAATGATACAGTGCTAAAATTCTTTTCTAAATCTTTTAAAAGCTTTTATTTATCCTTGCTCCCAGTGACAGACAGATGGGAGTCTCATTGAAGGCACAAAATGAGTGATGTGAGTCAAAATTTTACATGCACTCTTAAATACAGACAGACAGCGGCTCATTTTAGGGGGTTTTTGAACTCCATAAAGCTGTACTTGATTAATGTCAAATACCAAGTGAAGGAATGGCTGTAGAAGTCATAACGCTTTCATTCTAAAAGAAACAAGGACTAATTGTGTTACATTTTTTCTGCAAGTTGTTCTAGCCATAGACAATATGTGTTTAGTCTAACTACTTATGTTCTCCTCCAACTTTTACTTAAACACATTTTTACTCCTCCAAATTGTGATTAAAAAATAAATAATCCAACATTCATTACACCCGAGACATGCACTATAAGCTTTCTTTTTTTATCTGTCACAACCTCAGCAGCAACCTTATTTCCCCTCTCGTCTGTTCCAACCACTTAGCATCACCAGGATAGTAACCACCGGCCTGATCATCTGTCATTATCTGCACCTGTTTCTCACTGGTTCATGCCTTAAGTTAGATGTTTTTTAATGATTAAGTGATTCATTGTAATTTTGTGGCTTAACAAACAAAAAAAATTCCTCTGAAACTTCTCAGGTACAGGGACTGGACTGACTGTGAGAGCCAACAAAATCCTTCAGCAGCCTGGAGAGCTATTGCTTAAGTGTACATTAAAAAATAAGAGAAAGTCTGGCTCTTTGGAAGTAGACTATGAAGAAACGAGGGATGCCCAAGACTTTTGTGCAGTACTGCAGTTTGTTCTTATGACCATATTATGACTTTAATAGATCCTCCTCCATACATACTGAATGCTCTAATAATATTCTCGTTAGCTGTTTTACCAGAGTGTTAAAAGTGTGTATCGCTCTTCAGAACAGTTTGTGCAAGTTCATGAGTATGTTATGAGTCACTCTTTCTGAACTTCCCAGAAACCCCGACCAGCTGGATGTACAAGCTCCATCGGTTTGAGACGGCACAGCAGCTGCTGCCCAAAACTAATTAGATAAGGCATACCAGACCATTGTTTTTTACGTTATTTTACCAAACACTGATAGCGGGCGACAGGAAAAAAACACTGCTTTGCACTCTGGAATGTTCATAATTGGATTCAACGGGGAATCATGTGTCCTCAGTGACAAAAAATTAAAAAGCAGGAAATCTACAACAGGTGGAAGAAAAGTTGGAAGCGGACAAATTTCAGTCATTGTATAAATCTAGAAAGTAGTGTAAAAAGTTCATGAAATGTCCAGATGTTGTAACAGATCCTTCATGAGAGACCACATGTGAACTGAAATGGAAGCTTCCATCCAAGATATGGAACGACGCTGGTCCTCCAACACTGTCTTCCAAAAGATCATGCCTGATCAGTCCAGTATCAAATCTGCGTGTTAATTCGCAGTAAATCCTCTTCAAAGATGTCAGCCGCTCGACTGCGCGGCACAAAGAGGGGTCAGGACCTCTGCGGCTGCAGCGGCGACCACTTAAAAGAGCCGGACGCATGGCAAAGGCAAATTCACAATTGCTAGCAGACACGTGATAGCCGTGACGAAAAGGCAGAAGAAGTTTAATGGAACAGTTCATGGAAAATAAAGTGATGGAGAGATTTCAGGGAGATTTTTGGATGGCAGAGAGGACACCAACTCAGAGCCAAGTCCATTTTCATGCATGTTGGCAAGTAACAGGTGGCTGCAATGGGTTAAAACTTTGTTGTAAACCCAATGCCCTGGTTTTCTCTGTAATATTCTGTTCAGAGGTTCCAGGAAAAATCTTATTGCATTAACACTGATGGTGGCAGAAATTCTGTTCTAACATACACAAATGCAAAAAACTGGCCAATGATACAATAGAATTTTTTTACATATTATTATTATTATTATTATTATTACTATTATTATACTACAGTCATGTTGAATTCTTGAATCTGGTGAAAAAGTGGTTCAAACTAATTTATTTAACAAAGAATGAGTGTTTTTTTAATATGGTAAAGTTTTTTTTAAGAAGTTGTTAATTAATTATTTATGGAAGGAGTCTCCAGAGTCAGAGCTTTGCATCAGTCTGCAGAAAGGCTGTCAATAGGTTTTTTAACACATTTGCATATCACTGTATTCATTTCAAGACAAAGCGGGAGTACATGATAACAGTAGCGAAGATGTTTTTTAGATATTCGGCAACATTAAGCATGATTCTTAACTAATTTAAAAGAACAAAGGTTTTCTATAATAAGTAACATTGCTGGGGTGTAAGAGAAATATATTGTGTCATATGGTTATACTGTAGGTATGCTGTTATGGGAAAATGTTATTTTAAGAGTGGTGTTCAAAAAGATAACAATGTGATCAAAAATGTAATGTAAAAATGTAAATGATGCTGGTGATTTTTTTTTCAGTTTGTGGCAAATACTTTACGTTTGGAGTTCAGATCAGATTTGAGTATTTGAACAGAATAATTCTATTTAGAATATAATTCTTATTTTAAAGGTCGAATGATGGAAGAATTCACTGATTATTGATTATTATAAGTATAGTTAGCATTTTTTAATTGACTGGTTAATGGATTGGACAGGTTTCCACACTGATGTTTCTTATAAAAATATTTGTTAGCAATGATAAATTTGTGTTTTGTATTCTGTCAATGATGTACGAGAGGCATTTAAGACTCCTAGCCGCAGTAAAAGATTTGAATGGTGCAAACGTTTTAAAAGAGGCTATATGTCTGTGAATGACGATCCTGACTGAGGTCTCTTGGAGCCCACTGCAGTCTTTCCTGTGTAAGAACTGTAAACATAACTATTCACCAACACCATGTGAAACTCAACAGGGACACATTTCCTGAATAGTCCTCATATAGACCTCATGCCAAACTATTTCTACGTTTGGGACATTAAAGGAGTTCCTGGGAGGCCAGTTTTAGTCCAGTTGTGGCTCCTGTGAATGGAGAAAACATTCTACCTTGAGGATAAGTGAATTAGTGTAGAAGGAGACTATATAGAGGAATTAAACTTGTAAAAACAATTATAGGTGCATGCAAACACACACTCTCACAAACACACTCACATATGTACAGAGTAGTGAGAGCATCCTTCAGCCTTCCGCCTGTTCTAGGTCTGTTCTCTGGTGGAGCGTGTCGTTTGCAGGCATGAGGAACGGTCACACCAGTCTCCATCGCCACTGTGGGAAAGTGTTGCTCCAGCTCCCTCTGCTTATTTTGACCACACTTTTTTTTCATAACTGGTCTTTCACCCAGCCGTAGCTCTGCAGACCAATCAGACCCTTTTAGGTCCCTATCTCAAGAGGCTGGAGCACAGAGGGGAGAGGAGCTGAGGGCCACACATTTTTTCCATTCATAACATGAGAAAAAAAATGCTGGCCTGTCTTAAGTTGGCTTTTAACCCCACATGTTTACAAGAGCAGCTAGGCTTCCAGTCCTTCGGGAGTACCATTATACAAATGGGAAAGTATATATGTTTATGTGTGTGTTTTCTTTAAAAAACCTTTTCTAAATTGTCCGGCGCTGTTGCTGCTGTCAGATGGTTGTTGATCATCACAACAAAACCTTTGATTCTCTGTTTGTTTTAACACCATTGTCTGAAAGAAAATGCCTTCAGCCATGTCAAGGTCAGAACACGATATGTCTGTGAAGCCATAACTCAGACAAAGTACTCACAGAATCATGAAGCATTAGGTCACCGAAGTGTTCTGACTGACAAACTGCATGCTGGGAACTCTGAGGCCTGGTGCATTGTGATCTCTTCGTTGTGGCTGATGCTGATCTTCCAGGCTGATCCCACAGCTGTGTGTGCTTCACTTTAGAGCTCAGTGTGAGATACGAGTCCCGACAGGTGCTGGATAAAACGCGCCCGAGTCTGGTTCCGCTGCTAAAGCCAAAGTCCACATATAAGCACTTGTGTAAGGCTTTGTTTAAAATCAGACGCCAGAATCCTAAACTCCCACCATCAGCTCACAAGTTTTTCTATCAGACCAGGGTTAAGTGAAGGCAGACGGAAATTATGAACAGTAGGGTGGCATGAAGCTTGAAAAGTAATGCGGGAGTCCAGTTTTTAATTCTTCGCTTGCTCTCATCATCTTAATAATCAGTTGTTGGTTGATCCTAATCAAACTTATATTCACGCACTTTAACATTTTGGCCTTTGTTAATTAGACCTATTGCTATCGACATCTGGTTAATTCCAATTATGTATTTTGTGATAGTAGCTATAAACAGCTGGAATGGCTATAGAGAAAATTAATCAACCTTTTCTAAGCAGTCACATTGAAGACTCCACAGCACTGTGCTACTGTTTAGGGTCAGTGGTGGCTCAGTGTGCTAAGGCATCACACTGACTTACTGATCGGAAGATTGGTGGTTTGGACCCCAGCTGTTGAGCCCTTGAGCAAGATTCTTAACCCCTTTCCAGTTACGATGGGTTATGCAAAGAAAGAATTTTACTGTACAGTAATGTATATGTGACAAATAAAGGCTAAATTTAACTTAACTAACTAAACTAATTGTAGTGTTTAAATAAACCAATAGCTGAGAAAATGTGATGTCAAACTTCCCAGTCTTCCCAAAAGAGAAACTGCTGGAAACTTGCTTGTTAAATGCAGCTTTGTAATACCATCAGAATAGGGCTAAGGTTCACGTTTGTGTCTTTCTCTAACTGGCAAGTCATCTTTCTGTTTATCCTCTGGGTTAACATTCTCAGTTTGCATTCGTGCCATTTTTCTTACAACATCTTAAAGCTATCGTGAACTGTTCCGATTTGTGGAAACCAGGAAAATCACAATAGGCTCTGTTCTTAGTTTTTGGATCATGTCCCTCGGACATACCAGCAGCTGTCCTGAGCTTCGTGTCTTTGGCTCTGACAGGAGAAGCCTTGCTCTATTAATGACTGATTAGTGTCAAATATCTGGTCCTTGCCAGCCGCTACAAACTGTGGGAAACGGGTGTCCAGGGTCCACCTGATCTCCGGCTCAGTTTAGAGTTACTTCAAACAAATTAGGAAAAGAACAGAGCAAAACCAAAGGAACTAGGCCTGATAATAACAATGAATTCAGTTTGGTAATCACAGTCTTTACAGCTGGATGCTTTCAATAAAACAAAAAAATATATAAAGAAAAATCCTTTTTATTTAAATCCCATTCTCAAATTATAGACAAGGACATTGTGGTTAAATGAGCCCATAGGTGGGGCGCTAACAGCTTTGGAGGAAGTAAACGTGTGCACGTAATTCGTTTCTGTTATAAAACACTGGATGCATCTTTGGGAAACTTGTTTCTTGCTGAAAGGAATATAATCCAGAGGTATTTTCTACTCAGACAGTTGGTCTGAAACAATCCATGGTTGGGCCAAACCCATAGCTCATATGTGGCATGCAACAAGTGAAGAACAGGACTGAAAAATCTTTAAAATATACCTTGCACTGGGGAACAGATTTTGATAAAGATTTATCCTCCAGTCGTAGGGATAAATTATATTCTCATAAGGAAAGCAGAAGTTTGAAATGTTTCGTTTGGCAAATTTCGTTGCCCTTATCATTTTATATTTACTACCATTTTATGTTTACTACCATTTCCAATCAGTTTAGAGGACTTGGCTTCCCTGGCTTTGGTTTATTCTCTCCGGTCTTCAATTCAGCCAACGATTGATGAATACCATGTGCTTATTTTGGATGCGCCTGACATCCAGATCAATTACCTGGCGACTGATATCTGCCAAACACCCTGAGTTATGTTGTTTCTGGAGAAAGACGCTAAGACCAAGGCAGACTTTTGGAGAGTGTTTGTTTCAATATGATGACACATTTCTTGCTAAATCTTTCACTCGGTCTTAGCCTTTTCTCTTTTTTCAGTAATTTCTTTCTTGGTCTGTTTTACAGGCTGTGACCTGAAGGGCTCGTGAAAGCAGGCACACAGTAGAGAAAAGAGCGACAGGCCCAAGAAGAGACTTGAGGCAGCCTGAGCTGTCTGCGCCGAAACAAAAGAGGGATTTGGCAGAGCCACACGGCCGCATCAAAGACGCCAATTTACTGAAGCGGTCTTCCTCTCCATTTCTTCTGCCAGTGAGAGAGAGTGAGAGCAAAAAATCTCACAAGTGGTGTGTGTGTGTGTGAGCTCTGGTGTTCCACCTCCTTCCTTGCACTGGGAGAAGAGACCACACAAGCTGCCACAAACCACTATGACACTCGGGCTAAACACTGTACCCACACCGCTGTTTACACTTCCAAACCACATACGTTCCTTTTCTCCTCTGTAATCAAGCTACCCAGTTTTCTTCTCATCCTCCGCTGTGCCAGTTTCTGTCATTCTAAGTGAAGGGCACTGCCGCAAATATCACAAAAGTTAAATGTTAAACATACATAGGCGTTTAACACTGTATACAGAGTAAAGATACTGATCCAGAATCAGCCCTGTCATCATTTTAGCTCAACTGTAACCTGCAATTAGCACTGTATGGAATGTGACATCTAACATCCAAACTGTACCGCTTCCGATTCCATCTGTTTTCCTCACTGCAGTGAAAATGTAAGCGCGTCATTGGGCCGAGCCAAACAGGCTGTCATCTTGGATAGGCCAACTTTCCATGTTAAGTACAATGACTTAAGTTATATTCATAGCATTCACTATATTAAAATATTAGAACTGTCAGCACATCTAAAACAAAAGGATTTGTTGGTAAATTCTTTTTTGTTGTTGTTGTTGTTTACAAGATTTAAGTAGCTAGCCTGGTTTGTATTTTATTACTGCACATAACTCATATAAAAAAACTTATAAAAGTTAGTAAATTCCACTAAAATAATAAACTTTTATTAAAGTATCACATAGAAACCCATCAGAGTTTCAGTTCTATAGTTTGTAATTTTAGCTGTGAGCAATATCACATAAGTAATAGTGCAGTCAGTTTTGTAGCTAATCACAGTCATGACTTTCGGTACAAAAGCTTAAATACAAATGTGATATCACTAGTTTTACAAATAGCAATTTAAGTATTTGCCTTTTCCAACACAATTTGATCACATTTTATTTTATTTTTCTTTTAAGGACGGAAATAGACCCCAAAGAAGCCACACTTGCTAATTCAGCTAGCTTGCTAGTTGCCCGGTAAGCTAGGTCGCTAGCTAGCTTGCAGTGATTTGTAAATTTCTGTTCAATGTACAGTATGCTAGTAAAAGTGACTTTGGACTTCTTTTCATTTTTATGACAGTTTTTATCTTTAGGGTCAGTTTCTGAAAAATTAATCATTCGTCCTGTCTGCTAACTCTACTGTAGTAACAGTTTACCTGGAGCTAATTTCTCACTTAAAATGCACTTATCCAGTGTAATTAGTGGACTGGACCTGACTGTTGCATAATTTTATTGCTGAGGAAACACTCAGTGTCCAGTTTCAAGATTAAAAAACAAGACAGCTACAGTAAGTGGTACTGAGGAACAAAATACGTTTAAAATCACATTTGTATAAAAATAAGATTTATAGTCATGAAGTTTCACCAAAATGTATTGAAATGGATAGCTTGTGTACCAGTAGGCTTTAACTCACTTCCTACAACAAAATATATATGAGCAGTAAAACAGGCTTTAATTACAATATGCTTTATTTCAACATGGCGTAAAACAGTGGGACAGTGAGTAAATATTTTCCTTCTGTTTATTCTAGTTTGTGTAACGAGTATGATTACCATCCAAACTTTACAGTACAGGCCGCAAGAAACCATAACATTGTAGGTTGTGTAGGTTATGGTTTTTAAATAAAAGTTGTTATTGTATTGAGAGGAACGAACCTTAATGCAGTCAGCTTTAAGGTTAAACCACAACTGAGATGGAAAAGCATGAACCATGGGATCATGTTTAAATTTTGGACAAATGTGATTTTTTTTTTTTTAGATAAATTAAAATATCATCATTTTTTTTCTGAAACAATAAAAGCCGAACCTGAATCCAAACCATCTCTTTTGGACCGAGAGGTATGACCAAAGAGAGGTGTCTTAATGGTTTAATTTTGAAGAAAAACATACAAAATATTTTCACTGTTAAAGAAAAAATATATATATAAAAATATCTTTTAATAAAAAAAAAATATATATATATATATATATATCACAAAAAAAGCCTGGGTTTAAATCCCACCCGGTGCCCAAAACCCAACCACTGGATAAAGTTCTGGTTACAAGTGTGAATAAATGGGAGGGTTGCATCAGGAACCATGTTGTGTGTGGATCGGATGGTCAGCTGTGGCAACTTGACGGGAGAAATCGAAAGACTAACAACTAATGTACTGCTTAACTATTCTCAATAATACTGCAGTACTAATCTACTACATAACTGCTCCAAATAACATACAATATATGTATGTTTTAACTATTCCTAAAAACATACTGTACTTATGTACTACCTACCTGCTTCCAATAACATACAGTATGTGTGTATAACATAAAGCTTAGTGTGTATTACTCACAGTTTCTGATCAAGTTTGGACAATGTCTAATTTGGACTCGCATTTACATATTCTGTACGACAGTGGATTAAATTATTACAGTAAAATGACTCAGCAATCAACAGAGGATTAAAGGCATTGAGGCTCATGTTTAAATGCCAGGTGTGATTTTTATTATCATTATTTATTTAATTTTACCCATGATGAGACGATTCCATTATTTTAACTTAAAATAAATAAATAACACTTGGAAATTATTCTTTACTATAGAACTATATAAAGGGTAAAACCATGAAAAGTTTTTTTTCCCCTTTTTTGCAGGCCACCTCACAAATATAATGGTGTTAAACAAGTGTGCAAAGTGCAGTTACACTTTTGTGTAATGTATACTGCAGGGGTGAATTTGACACGACTGATTTTGTCATGCACTCCTCTTTGAACAAGAGCTCTGTATTTGCTTTTGTGTGTGTGTGTGTGTGTGTGTGTGTGTGTGTGTATTAAGCGGGATGACAATGAGCTGTTTTTACGCCGTCCACCCCCTGCTCTTTCCTTATTCTTTTCCACCTCAGTGCTGGGAAAGGAATGTAATCTTGTTAAAGGTGATATATGCACAGTCAGGGCTGTGGGAATCTTTTCTCCTGCTGTCCTCATCACACACCGATACTTTGCTCACGATCTCCTAACTGTATTCTATTTGTACGGGTTGCTCTCTGGGATACAGCTTGTTTACAGTCGTCATTCAAGACATGCTGGTAAAGCTTACGAGAACATGACAGCCGCCGGAGGAAAGAGAGAGAGAGAGAGTGTGTGTGTGTGTGAGTGTGTGTGTGTGTGTGTGTGTGTGTGTGTGTGTGTGTGTGTGTGTGTGTGTGAGAAAGTGAAATTGGGATGAGATGAGCGCGATAAGTAAAAGGACAGAATGTTGACAGGATCAGGTAGAGGCAGGTCTTTTGCTGAGAACTTGACTTTGGTTCCCATTAGGCCGTTGGAAATGATTGCATTAGCACTCAGGATCGGGAATACATAAAGGGGGCCTTAATGGAGAGGAGGAGTCTTTCGATTTTGACGTGCTTATATACTGAATATAAACTGAATATAAATGTCTGTAGTGGATGTATATTCTCACCGAACACTCTTCCCGCACTCCCACTCACTTCCTCGTTGTTCTTATGTTTTGTGTACATCAGTGACAGACGACACTCTTATGTCTCTCACATCCTCTCATTCCTGCCCTCGATTCCCACGCTGAAGCAGCAGGCCTGCTGGGAAATTTCCAGATCAGGACCCCTGTAAGGTTTCGGAATACTTTGCAGCTCCTACGTCCAGGGAAACATAGCGGGAAAGCCGAAATGGACAAGTTCTCATGGCGACCTTGGGGTATGTTGAAAATTATAACGCAAGCAGGAAGTTCTCACACCAAAACATTATTTTTTTTTGTTTATCCCTGACCAAGGCCAGTCCATTTTTCTTATCTCTTCGCAATCGATCCATACCTCAGAGAACATCGTTCCCACACTATACTACTAACACTGGATATAGCAGAAGCGCAAGCAAACAGCTCTCAAACCTGCAGCAAACAAAGGCCCACTTTCTCTTAAAGCCTTCTGCTAATTCATCAAGAAGAGTCACTGATAAAGAGAGAATGTGACTGAAAAACGGTAGAGATGCAGTCTGAATCAGAAAATGTGCTGTTCACCAAATACAAGTGTATGAGGAATTTGTTGAGTAAAATGTCCGGTGCTAATTAGTTTGTTCACTAAGTAGAAGAGTGCAGAATATAAGGTTTCTGTTTATAATTTTGTTTCTGATTCAAAATCTTTTCGGTTATTTGTCAGGCAAAGGTATATAAGAAGTTTTTAGGAAAAAGATTTGGATTCAAAGATTTTAATTCTGAATCACTTTATTCACCATGGTCAAATGTATGAGAATTTTTAATTAAGAGTATAAATCTTTTGTTCACTAAGTAGAAGTGTACAATTTTTTTTTCAAATACAAGATTCTGTTATTAATTCTGATTCTTATCCTTTTATGTTTGTTAAGAGCAATGAATTTAAACAAAATGAAATTATCAATTAAAATAGTCCATTTGTGGTGGCATAGTGGTTAGTACTGTGGCCTTGCTCCTCGAGAGTTAACGGTTCAAGTCCCCGGACTAGGCGCCAAACCCCCCCGGCACCCTGTACAGGATAAGCGATATAGAAGATGAATTAATATTTTATTTGTAATTCTGAAATCTTTTCTTTACTAAGTACAAGTGTACAAAGAATTTGTTGATTAAAAGGTTCTAAATCCTGCTTATTATGCTATTTATTTCTTTTTTCCCTCATTTTCTAAGAAAAGTACAAAAGAAATTTGGTGAAAAAAAAAAGATTCTGACACTTATTCACCAAGTACAAATGTGTAAAAGATTTACATTCTGATTTTGAGTCTGACTCTTAAATCTTTTGTTTACTAAGTAAGTTTATTATAAATTTGATATTGATTGTTGTCTCTAAATTTTTCATTTAACAGTAACAAATATATGAAGGAATTAATATACTTAAAGAATCAATTTGTAATTTTGATTTTGATTATGACTCTTTTTGTTCACCAAGTACAACCGTACAAAGAGTTTAAATTCAAGATTCTTATTTTAATTTCTCTAGTTTATAAGGAATTTGGTAAATTATACATATATAATTCAATATATATAAATCTATGCAAAGAATATGATATAAGATTTGATCTGTTATTTTGATTTTGACTAGTTTGTTCACCTCGTATGGGGGTATAAAGGAATTTATTAAATCAAAAAACATATCATGTGTCTGTTTTACACCTCTGGTGTTTTTCCAATAGTGCTGATATCAGAAACCAGAGATTTAAGTGGATGCATAATAGCTTTCGCATTTCCGACTCACAACAACACGGACTGTTTGATGATGTCTGGACGGAAGGAGCCGGGATGAGTTAGTCAGGGTTGTTCACGTACAGGCCATGTGTTTCTGTCATCAGAGGGATTAAGTTTGCGAGCTGCCCTCCTCCTCCTCCTCCACCTCCTCTTCTTGTACTTACTCATCCTCCTCCTTCAGAACTGTTCAAGTAGCATAGCACTTAAAACACTGCGAAAACCACAGTCTCACCCGAGGACGAGGAGAAGGAAAGGGATCTGAGGCTGAACAAAGAGTTCAGAGCCGAGTCATGGTTCTCAAAAGGAAACCAGATAATAACCAGAAATATTTCACATTTCATCTTTCTGAGTAGCAGCGCTGACCTTTAAGAGACCTCAAATAAGAAGGTGAAGTTTCCCGCCTTCCTTCACCTGTTCCTAAGGCTTACTCAACACCAACCACTTAACTAGACTGACTAATGGCACAGTGAAACCTGCCGTCCGCAGAAAACCAATCATAAAAAACTATCTGGCCACTTTTGTGCAATCCTCCAACTTTAATTGACCTGCACTTTTCTCCACAAGCCTCTCCCATAAAAGTCATCCAGTGGAAAATACCTCATATGCACAGAAACAGGGCTTTCCACATTGTAATAGCTGAACATCCAAACCACAAAGCATGCACAGATATTTTTTTAACTCTTCAGCAAGGGACTCATCATAATCATATTGCCCTTTTCTTCTAGTTTCATAATGTGTCAAATTCCATAATGAAATCCATCCTTTTTTTTCATTTATTTATTTCCTATAAATGACTTCCATGGTGACTGTACATACATGTGGTGAGCGCGGTGTGGTTTGTCTTCAAAGTTAACCGCAATGGCTCGGGAGTCTCTGATCAGCTTTTCCACAATGTCGAGATCCTGCACACACACACCCGACACACACACACGCACGCATGCACACCCCCCAGCTGTGTTTGAACTGGAATTGTACATACAGCATCTGCAGTGAGAGGGCTTTCAGCTTTATTGCAGGAATGACAGGCTCTGCAGGAGGCTACTCAGGTTTCAGAAGGCCATCGAACCACCACAAAGAGATTTAAAATAAAACGTCATGTATGAATCTCTGTAAAAATCACTGAATCACTTCTGTGATTGTCCTGGCTCCTGGCCCTTCCCTTAAATATATATTATTATTATTATTATTATTATTATTATTATTATGTTCATGTTCAGTGAGTTTTTAATGTTTTTTAACAACATTTTGTATTGGTACTAAAGAACAAATAGCTCACATGATACCCTAACTGTAACCATAATAGCATGCTTTAACTCCAGTCCTAAACTAGTTTAACCTTGATTAGATTTATTATCATCATACTAGAACACTACTGTAAGTAGAACACTGCATCACATACTGGTTCCAAAAATAACATAAATTTTATTTTTAGTTTAAAAAGTTTTGATGTCATTAAGATGTTTCTCACCAGCACTTTGTTTTTTTTCAAAATGTACACCCATGTCTTATTTCCCATCTGCATGAAAAGAAATACAGAAAAACGCCTCTATTTGTCTCCTAGCTAATCACTGGCTAAGCTGGTCATTTTACCAGTGAAGCAATGTTCCATAATAAGTATGCCCTTTACCACTAGATCCTGGTCTTTAGGAATGTAACATTTAGACAGGAACGGAAATGGCTATGGGGATAATATTGGCCCTGATTCATCCAGTGGAAACATGTATAAAGACAATTATTGTGGAGAAAAACACAAATAAATCGATGAGATATGCACTCATAAGCAGAATTAGTTCAGCTTATTTTATTTTGTTTCGAAGGAATCTTGGAGCTGCAACCTTTCGGAGATGAAAAACAGACAGTCTATCAGCAGAGCTTTGATTATTATTGGCTTGAATCTACAGAATGGCATGAAACTTAATCAGTGAAAGAAAGAAAAAGGAAGGTTTTTGTATGTGTTTAAATTGTTGCTTGGTTCTAAGGAACCCAAAATAAGGGTGTATAAGGCAATCCTTTATGTAAACTCTGTGACTACAGAGGAGAAAGAGAAGACTGCAAAGATTGAGTGGTTTAAAATCAGATAGCATCCAAACTTTAACCAGCGTTAGCAGAAAGAGCACAAAGACTTTTCTCTGAGTGGTCAGAAAATCATAGGTTTCATTTAATGCTTTCATTTAGAAATAAACACTGATCGACCATAACATTAAAACCACATTAACACTAATTATCAATCTGGTCCGATCTCACAGAGAAGCCAATGCAGCACAAATTGCTGAAAAAAAGTTATGCTGGCTATCAGAACACCCAGTGCATCAGAGCCTGCTGTGTTTTGGGCTTAACAGGCAAGGAGGCAAGGTTGTTGATATGCCCTCTGGATTCTCCAGATCCCAAATACTATGAATACCTCTTGAATGCAGCGGATAAGCAATCCACATCGACCAATCCATAGACACCCCAACTTGCAACCTGTGGCACCCAAATTATCTGCCGCTAAGGTCCTGGTACTAGACTTCAGAGGTCCCTTGCAATCATGCCCAGAAGGACAATGGTGGAACTAGGGGAACTTATACAATACCATGCCGTGATGTTTTGCATTAATATAATGTTAGGGCACATGTAAATGTATGATATTGTATGAAAAACCTACATATTTTCTGTAACAAGATGTTTATAAATTATTTGTGGAAGGAGTCCCCAGTGTCAGCGCTTTGTAAAGGTCAGGGCACATCTTGAGAAAAGAAAGCTTTGTGGTTTCTCAGTAAGCTACATTTTTGTTTTTTGAAAAAAAACAAGATGCTGCTACACAAACCAGTGTATGTTGCTTCTTTTATAAAAGTGATCACTAAAGGAAATGAAAATGTAAAATAAAATAAATTAGATAACTTGGCACATGCTGGAATAGGAAAATAATCAACTCTAATAGTTTTTTTTTTTTTTGCTTATGCTAATAAAAGAGGACATTTACTAATTCAGAGATATTAGCCCGCAAGATTTTCCCTGACCACCAGAAGTATAAGTTGCATCAATTCGGTATATACAAAAAAAAAACTTAGGATCTCCTAGTGATTTTGTGGCTGTGGTACTGTATGCATATTATATCCTTTAAAATATAATCACTTTGTGTACAGAAAAATGATGTCTCTTTGAAAATCAGTTATCAAGCACTTGCTTGACACTCAGTGTGATTTTCACTAATTATGAGCCATGACAGAGTCAATAGTGTAATTAAGGGTTTACATGCAACAGAAAACAGAGCACATCTGGAATCCCCCGGGGTACCCACGCCTCAACACGCACAGCCGACTGTGAGAACCTGCACTTTACCTGCGCACACTCGACGTGTAACGACTTCACTAATGGTTCGCTCAGGATTTTTGTGTGCACTGATTTGTAAATCCTGGTGTCTGCTGTAAAAACAGAAATACGAATATTTTTGAGGCATGTGATTGTTTAGAAAAATTAGCTGTGACTGTCTGTCAATGGCGCAAGGTTGAAGTTTCCTGCCATGCATGTAAAACAAAGATGATGAGAAGCATGCTGTGTTTCCGTCAGTTTGTTCACTGACAGAGAGATACAGCAGCTGCAGGTGCCATTACTCAGGGCAAACCAAATCACTACAGACTTTGCTGCACTACAGTTAAAATCTCAGGGGAGCTGATACTTATCTCAAAGCTCTCTGTTCATTTAGCCTCAGGAAGCCAAGGTCTGTTTCCTCACTGACCAGCTGTAAAAAGCAGCCTCTTGTTTTTTGTGTGTGTTTTTTATGGTTCTTTACGGTAGCACCTGAATGTAGCACCTATCCTATAATTTCTTCTCCTTCCTGACCTGACACAGGTGCTCCTCAGCTATGATGACCTCCTAAATGAGGAAATTGTGTCAAAGAATGAAAAATTGTCTATAGGGATCTGAAAGCAGCTTGCTCTATCTCTATCCCCATCCCAATCCCCCTCTCAGCCTTTAGCCCCCTTTCTCTGACCTGGCTTTGATGGTTGAGGCATTGCAGAACCCAACAGCTGCTCCCAAATTAGAGACCAGGAGACGACGCGACAGGGCCCTGGAATGCCAGGACTGGCCTCTTACTCTCCTGCCTTGAAGCCTCTGGGAAATCAGACACACTTTTCAGCAGACACTTGCAGTGCTGCGTATTGAATGGCAGGTCTATTCACACAGATCGATCACAAATGTGAAGACAAGCTGTGAGGTGAAGGTCTTTAATGATCACTCATCAAGCTGACCAAGGCAGAGCAGTCATGAGTGGATGTCCTGGAGAGCCGAAAGCTCTGAGGTTAACTTGGAAATAAAGAAAATTATAGTATTTTCTTTAGTATAGTTTAGTATAGTAAAATTTTATCTTCACTAAGGGAGATCTGTTTGTTGAACTAGTCACTTTTTTATTTTTAAATTAATGAAACGTACCGAAAGAAAAGCATTGACAGTATTGGAGAAGATTAAAGGCTATGATTTTTCTATGTAGTTTATGAACAAAGTTGGTATAAATATTAAAATATATTTGCATGTAAAGATATATGTGTATAAATATGTATTATTCTGGGTTAATGTTAATGTTTCTGAGTTTATGTTTGTAAGATTTCTATTAATATATCAGCCGCTGTTCTCTTAGTGTGCCTCTGAGCTCTTCGTTTAGCCCTAAGAATGTTTAAAAAAATTCAAAATAAATTAAAAAAAGAAAGCTCAGAGGTTGAATCTGCTTACTCCAGCGTAATCAGCCTGATCATTATCCGGTTGCCACGGAAACACACCAAACAGGTCATAAGGGTCAAGACGGCCAGAGGCTCACTTGCTTAATCACCGTAACAAAGGAGAAAAAGCGGACTGGGATATCAATGAGTAAGCATAATGGTGGGTTGGTGGAATGTGACCAAGTCTTATAGAGAGCTAGCCACACCCTGAGCAATAACCCTTACCTGAGGGAAAGAGAGTGTTGTTTTAGTCAGGGAGCTTAATGAGTTGAGGAAATGAAGGGTTGGAGGATTAGGACAGCGGGTTTTTGCAAAGAAAGGCTTGGATCATGTGACCAGAGTGGTCTCGAGTAAGGAATGATAAAGCACCGAGCCTTCACAAAGACGAGGGCAGGGAGATAAGAAGAGTATGGAGAACAGGGCAAGGTGAGTGTCTGGATATGGAAGAGAGAGTAAACAGATGAAGAAAAAGAAGGTGTGAGAAACGAATGTTTAAGGAAGTGGTATGCGCAGGACAAAGTGATGGAATGAACTAGAGAGAAGGCTATAAGTTTCCTTCTTGGAGTGGTGTCTGTCATGCAGATTTTCTCCTCCTCACCAACAGCGAACCTCTTTGTTTTTCCTTCAGTATATTTTAATAAAAATGGCATTACAGTGTCCCCCCTCCTCCTCCAGCGCCACCACACCACACCACACCACCACCACCCCGACCTAAAGCCAGCGTGGAAGTGGAATGTCTGGCTCTGTCCCCCCCTCCTCTTCACTGGACTATAATCATGCTTTACATGCTCCCAGCAATATCACCAAAAGGAGAAAGAATTTTTTTTTCAATATAAAGTTAAGACTTTATATCTTCACTTTTCATCTCTTTTTATTTTAAATCATGTTAGGCTTTTTTATGGGGGTTTGGAGGCAAGCAACTAAATGCTCGACAGACCCTGAAAAGATAACTACCTTTCTGCAATGAGGTGGTTAAGGACAGGTAGAAAAACCAGAGATAATCTAAAATGATATTCCAAAGATCTACAACAAGCTGGATAATTCACAATGAGCAATTCTTTTAGGAATTGTGTATTCAAATTACCCGGTCACAGGGTCTCAACAATATCCCTTTGTCGAAATGAGGCAGCTTCAAGACGTGAGGTATTCAAACTATCCCACCCCTGCTATTTCTCTCCTCCTGTTACACCCTATTTCATTGCTTTTAGCTCTCACACTGGCAGCACAGCATGTTTCCCTTCTCAGCAAGTTCAATTTGATTTAAAGAGATATACCACATGGTATCCGTGAATAGTTAGTTCTTCAGGCCCCCTACATTTCCTGCACGATTAGATGTGATTTATTTACTAAATTGGTCAGTTTGGACAAGACAGTCATGGACCTCTATTTTGAGGAAGCTAAGCATCTGTCACGGTGGAAAGCCCGCAGCGTTAAGTCGATTACTGAGGAGATTTATTCAAGTACTTATTACATTTTACATGATTAAATGTGTAATCTGTAATGTAATCTTTGAGCTGTACTACGAGGGGTGTTCAAGACAAACGAGCAATTTTGATTGTGTTGAACAACAGAACACAGATATGAATGAAAATTGGCTTTATTTCTTTATACAATCACCTGCTACACTAATACACTTATCCCAGCAGTTACTAGTGCTTGGATACCATCAAGGTAGGAAGTTTTCTCAGTTTTTAGCTATGTGGCGATGTGTGTACAGATCCCAAAGACAGATGCATTTTTCAAGGATTAGGCACCCCACTCGGTGAATGTTCACAGAATGATTGCAGTGAGCTTCAAGCCACCTCAGCCGGGATCGTCATTCACGGACGTATGACCTTTCTAAAAAAAAACGTTTCCCCATTCAAAAGAGTCTCATCACCGTACTTTGCTTAAAGTCTTCTGTAAATTTTAATCAGTTTTAAGTTTGTTCATGCTAAGCTGCTTTTACAACAGTCTGTTGCTATTGTTGTTTAATTTGGCAAAAAGTCTAGGCTGAAATTCTTTTTAGATTGTATAAAAACTAAAATCAGCTTATATGACACCTACTGTACAGGGTAAACATATGAACACTCCTACCAGTCCTAGCGAGTATTAGCTTACAAACTAGCTTTAAACTCAGAACATGACAATTTGAGCTGTTTGTTTAACTTGACTGTTTGCAACCACAGTTAAAGTAGCATTGCATACGGTTAAATATATCCGATATAGATTGGATATATTTAATTGGATATATATACTTCAGCTTTGGAGTTTCAGGAAAGAAATGCTTTGGACTGGACAAGTCTTGTCAGATATTTCACCAGCAGCACTCTATTCTTCATGTCATCAGGTTTTTTCTCTTTTGACCTGTAACTTGAATGTAAGATAAAAAGCAACTATCACACAACGCTTTGCTGAAAAAATATTTTTACCTTTTGTAAGCACTTTAATTAAAAACAATGCTGACATTTTTTTTTTCAAAATGACCACACACCACACATGGATGTGAGAAAAACACACCAAGTGTGAAAGAAGTTTTTTTAAATGTCAAATTCCGTGACCAAAACTGCAACAACATAGAAACAGTGTTAAGCAATTCCCATAGAATGTTCTAACATTAATTGTATGCTGTAATTCTTAAAATTTGAGAGGAAACAATTCACTTGTTATTTACAACCAGTACACATAAAAAACAAAATTCAAAGGAGTAGCAAGCTACATAGGCAATAAACTAAAATAACCTTCCCTTACTTTACACAATTATCCATTAGTAGGGATGCTCTTATGCAGTGATCTGTGAATCATACATTTGACTCCCAAACCTCCAGAAAAGTTTAATTAACCCTCCTCTTAGGGTGAGTTATCTGTCTTACATTGTTCAGAGTGATGCTAGCAAATAACAGGCATCCAGCACTAACAAATGAATGCAGTTAGCGCCATGTTAGTCCTCTTCTCTTTATGTGGTGTGAAAAGTAAAACCCGGCTGTAGCTGAGACCTGGCAACAACAAAACTGTCAGAAAATGCATAAAAAGGGATAAATCTTCAACTCATTAAAAATATAGCCATAAACAACACGTTATTCATTGAAACAGCCATTTTGTATTATGTCTTTGGCCTTAAAGTAAGTCATAATTTAATACACTCTGATTCCTTTCACAGAGAGCATGAAAAAGTAACGGTATCCCGATTACACGCATTTCCAGATGGATCTGATTACTTGATTTTTGTAAACATATTACGTAATTCAAATCCAATTTCTTTTAGTCTGGTTCTCCGACGTTGTGAAACACGTTCAAAACATTAACATGCACTTGGCCCATCTCGTGACGCCTGGCTGCGGATCAGAACTGAATATAAGATGATGGAGTGTGGTAATAACAGGGATGTAATGTGACACCCATGTAGTGATGCTGGACAACTGCGTGGGGGTTCTGGTAAGGGATTTCTTGATTACAGAGACATTTTGGCCGGCAGAACAAACAGCTTTGGTTGATTTTGGCTGAGTTTGGGAGACAGTATGGGAGGAGCCAGGTCGGGCAGGAGTCAGTGACCAGCAGCAGGACAAAGAATGCTTTAAGAAGTAAATGAGAAGAATGTTAATGTTATGTGGAGGTTAGTGAGCAAAATATTTAATATGTATATTATGTTAATAACATCACAATGTAAAGTCCTTACATTTGCAAGACTAATATAAAAGTAATTCCATATCCTATTTAACCTTGTTAATCTTAGTTGACAGCATCTGATTTTTTTCAACACGATTTCATTCCTGCATTTTGCTCTTTAATGAGTATCAGATTTGAGGTTTCTAGCATGGAATTAGCAAACACAAAATGCTGTTAAGCATCCCAGGGTTTCACTAGTGCTTGGATACCATCAGGGTAGAAAGTTTTCTCAGTACACCACGGCCATGTTTAGACTGCCACATGTTTGAAACATTGGCCTCCAAGGAACTCGTTTAATAAACCAAACATGTGTAGGAGATGTGGCAGTAACTCCCAGCTAAGTTCCTATAATGTGCAAGTGGTGTTGGTGAATGATTGTGCGTTAAGTTCCCTCAAATCACAGTCACAGGAACGACTGCAGTGTGCTCCAAGCCACCTCGACTGGGATCAGCTTTCATAGACATATAGCCTTTAGAGTGTTTGTACCATTTAAATGTTTTTCTGCAACTAAGGGTCTCTTTACTGTAATGTGTTTTGACGTCTTCTGTAAATGTCAAATGCTTTTACGTCATCCATAATAAATTTCATCAGAATTCCTGGTTTAACTTGAATGCACCTCATACATTCTCCAGGGGAAGGACACATAAAGTTCTATCTCCCTGAAATTCATCATGGGGTGCTAAAAATGTTTTTGGGAACACTCCTACGTACGTTAACATTGCTGGAATTCTAAAATGCCACCACTATAAATCTAAAATGTCAGCCAGTGAAATTTCGGAAATTGTGGTTCAGGAAAAGAATCAGATCTAAAATCCTCATTGGAAACATCATCCCTGTCAGTTGTATTGTGGTTTATTCCATAAAAATAAGACAGGGGTGAATATGTGTAGAGTAAAAGGGTTGAGTAAATTAACAAATATGTATATTTTTACATATAAATTTCTTAAACTCAAATGTTAAATGCCAAAATTACATTTTAGAAGTGTTTTAATGACTAAAATGTAATGGATCTTTGCAGGCTTAAAAGTTGTTTCCCATAGAATTGAAATATGACCTTGTAAGGAGCATGTTACCTGTGTTTAAAATGTCATTTACTTTACCTACACATTTGTTAATGTAATAACAGTGGGGCAGCCAGTTGCAGCTGTGTGAGGGAGGTCTATGTGTGAAAACTGTGTTTATGATCAAGAAAATTATTCCCCATCCAGACGTATTTGTTTTAATTATATCTCTTTAATAATGGTGCGTTTACTGTAGTAAATCTCAGGCTGATGTTTAGAAAAAATCCTTGCCAGATTTGTGCTTTTTATTACACTGCCTCTCTTTATTTTCAGGTAGTAAGCAGCAGCAAATCCAGGGCTTAGCGGCCGGTGGAGGGCTTTGTCGGAACAGGCAGCTACAGGTGCGGCTGAGGGTGTAGATTTGCTCACCTCTGTGTGAAGGTGTGGGAACCGCCGAGCTACAACTGGTGCATGAGTAACAAGAGCCAGAGGGAGTGTGGCGTAATCTCGCCTAATGCTTTTCTTTTCACTTTGCCTCTCACACACACTCATAACAAACAAGGCATGTATGCATGCACATGCAGACACATATATATACACACACACCACTCAATCATCTTTAAATAGGAGGCAATTAAGCTGTTTGTGCTCTCTTCAGTGCTTTGTCTGCACTTCTTTCTGTTTTTCACTCTACTGCTTTTTCTTTAATGCTCACATATTCACCCACATACACGTACGAAGATACTCTTATTAGGACTACAACCTACACGCCTTCTTCTCTGAATGGAGGTTAACACTTTGACTTAGATGCAATGTTTTATTGTGTTGTACAGCCACAAGGATAACAGTTGTTTTGGTGCTGGAATGGAACACACAAGCGTGTTTCAGCTAAATGGTTACAACTGACAATCTGTTTAGGTCTAATAGGGAAATGGGTGGGGGTAAAAAAAAAAAAAAAAAAAATTAAACGTTTGACTAAATAGAATTAATTAAATTTAAAGAAATAGTAAGTATCCTGTTTATAATGTTGGTGTGGATCTCTTGTGATGTGTGGAAAAGTAAAATTTATGATTCTAATAAATAGACAAATTATTAACACAACTAAATAATTGCTTTTTAAATGGCAAAGCATTTCAATATTTAGATTTTATTTAACATAATTTAGGACACAAAATACCCAACCAACTGCACTACACTACACTTATGGATTATCATCCAGGATTAATCATTGTTAATGTGCTTTTAGTTTATAAGCTATCATGGTACACAACATTAATCTAACCAGTTGGTATTTTAATTACTGTTTTATTTTATTCATTGGTGAGAGTTATCCATACTGCAGTTCATTGTTGTTATATTTAACAGCTAGCATCCATTTTGTAAGCTAGCATACAGGTTATTAGTTATCATCCAACTTGCTACCATTCATCTTGATTGCTAGTAAAGTTTTCACCTGTAATAGTTTTTCCGCTTTTTTCAACAAAAAAACAATTCCCAAAACACATAATATCCTGTTTGTATATGGCTGATTTTATAAAACAAACATTTTGCCGAACTATCACACAAACCTGTTGCCAATGACAATTAACACACAAACAACTAATCCTTATAAAAAAAATCACGTCCCTGAGGGATAATTACTCTTTTTGTCTTTCTGACAAGTTCTTTGCTAAAAAAAAATGACTGTCCTGTTTGCTAGCTATCATCCAGCTCACTAGCTAGCCCACAGCTAACCCACAGCTCATCCAGCTGGCAAACTAGCTCACAGATGCTAGGTAGTATTCAAATACTCACGCAATATTCATGCTGCTTGCTAGCTTAAATATCTATTTTAAAACGACTTACATAATTATTATTTTTGCAGAATAGAAATATTTTAGCAAGTACATTACGCAATTGATTTTTTAAATACTGAAAAGCAACTTGAAAAATATAAATTATATACCTATTCTTTGCTCAAATGCAAAGTTTTAAATACTCTATACAACATTTAGTGAGGTTTACATGTTAAAATGATACATCTGTGTTCACTCACTCTCTTTGTTCTAACGTTTATCTTGTGCAGGCTCGCGGGAGGCTCGGTGCCTATCCTGGGGGACTCGGGGCACTAGGCATAGAGTACACCATCTATGGGGTGCCAATCCATCTCAGGGGACATACACACTACAGCCAATTTGGAAATACCAACTAGTCTTACCTGTTTGGACTGTGGGAAGAAACTAGATGAAACCCACCAAGCACGGGGAGAACATGCACAAACAGACACAAAACGGGAATCAAACCCTCGACCATGGAGGTGCAAGGGTACACTGCTAACCACTACACCAACCAACTGCCTATATCTGTGTTATTCTCTAATATCAAAATGTAATCCACTCTAACAATCCTGGTGCCCCGAAAAATTTAAAACTTTTAGAAAACCTTATTGAATCTGTGTTGGTTTATATGGTTTCTTTACATATTACTATTGTCCTTTGTCTTTATGTGTTTTTTAGGTAATCTTAACATAGTTATGTGACGTAGCAAGTGTCAGCCCACTACTGGATGACAAAACAGTAAGATAGTTCCTGGTAATAGTGTATGACATCTTTTAGTGTAATAGACTTAAATATGGATTTATGACACCAAGTCTGGAGATTCGTCAAAGAAATGTGGATCAAAATCTGACACAAAATCCAAGGACACACGCACACACATCAGAGCGAAGCTTAAGTCGGAACATTCATTTGAGTTCTTTATGTACATCCGCTTGGACTGTGTGAAAGATAAAAAGTCACAACAATAGATGAAAGATGGAATACATATCCTTGGATGAGGGTGGTGGGTGGAAGGGAGGCGGGGGTTGTGGGAGGCTGGGGGCTGGCAGCTGTCTCTGCTGTACGGGGGCCCTCAGGTCTCGGCTGAGCTTGGAGCAGCTGTCGGAGTTGCGTGTGTGGGGTTGTAAGAGCAAGGAGACGGTGGGGGGAGGGCATGAGAACCACCACCCTGCTATCCTGGGGGGCGTGTCCCCAGCCTGTCTCCCCTCCTCTGAAAGGCAGTGATTGATGGCACAAGGTTGACACCAGGCTTGGGTAACAATCACCTCGGGAGGGACGGAGTACTAGCAGAGGCCTCGGGTCCCCTCGTCCCCTTTTTCTGGTCCTTTTTTCAGAGGCAAATGTGAGATCAATTGAAGTTGTAATTCAGTCGTTTTTCTCAATATGTCTCTTTCTGACATGTTCGCTCCAACATATGCCTCTCTTAACACCCTTCAAAGACCTTTTAACCACCACAGAGGGGGGAACGCGACGTTCCACAACTTATTTGTTTTGTGATTATTTGTCAAATTAGTCGATTCTGTTGACCGACCCCAGACATTCCAGTGGATAGAGTACTAATGTTTGTGCATGCTGCTGCTTTTTTTGTGTTCACATGTACCACAATTTATGCTAATTCCATGCTACAGGCCTGACTCAGGTTATCAGTAGAGTACTGATCCTCTGGTCAGAGTATCCTCTGACCCTGTGGAGCCTCTCGGAAACCTTTTCAGCAAGTCGTCAGTGGCTGCCATGCTCAGGGGCTGATTTACAACCTGTGAGTAGGCGGCGGGAAGCGGAGGGGGCACCTCGCTGTCCGGCAGCTGTTCGGAGTGGTCTTAAGCAGTCATTTCACACGGAAACGCAGCCATGGCACACTGAGTTCCTCCAGCTGGCAGCTGGCTCACGTCCAGGCTGTGTCCGAAACGCATTCCAGCACAGGAGTGCACAGTGTGCTGGTGGGATGCTGAGGTCTGGGTGGATAAGATTGGATGGGAATTTTAATACGTTCCCGAGTTTCTTAAGCTGTAAATGCTTGGTGGCTAGCAATTTTCCCTGGAGGCTGCGGATTAAAACCCACCAACTGGGCACGGACCGCTTGTTTACAGAGCCAGCATGGGCAACAGCCACCGCCAAGGGAGGCCAAAGGCTCTGAGAGAGTGGGAAATGGTCCAGAAAAATAAATGTCCCCTTGATCCCTACGCATAAACATTCCCTCGCTCCCACACATTAGCTGCCCCGGTTTGACATTGCACCGTTTAGCGGAGTTTAATAAGCGCTTAGAGCACTGGTGTGAAAGTCAAACACCTTGTCCCACAATGCGAAGAAAGGTCCATCACTCACTATTATTTACTTAGCGTAACAAACAGCGAGAGATGGACAGAGAAAGAGAGGGACGAGGGTAAGGATGAGGTCGTGTTGTAATCTAGCTAATCGTATTTCACTCCGTTTATATTAAATAATGCAGTAACAAACCAATCACATAATAAACATTTCCACTGAACAGGATGCAATACACAATATAGACAATACATGAAAATACATGCAACTGTGCACAGGGAAAGGAAATAATAGCTTATTTTTTTGTTTTTCATCTTGTTGGGAAAGGTCAAGGTGTAGGCTTACTGGAACATAGATGATCACAATTTTCCTTCTTTAACCAGATCAAGACAGCCGAGCGCTCAGTGACGAGTTATCTCGAAAGGAAGACGGAGGTGTGAGAGAGTGTGTAAGAAAACAAACCTCGCACATGATTTGATTTGTTTATACATGTTAGAATTGAAAGCATGTGCTCTAATAAATGGATATCCTCATATTGTTTTAATGACTGTGAAAACTAAAAAAAAAAAAAGAAGTAAAACTCAACCACTTTCCAGAAAAGAAATTCAGAGGATTTAATTATTGCTTTTTTAACTACAAGTTCTACAGCTGTTAAACAGCTGAATCGTCCAAATCTTTTACGATTTTAATCTTTGAATTGTGTGTCTAAAACAATATTGAATGAATTTTTGCACATCTTTGTACATAAACATACACACACATGTTTTCTTATAAGCTTTAAAGAAGATTATCTTCCAGGTCTGAGGTTTTATGTTTTGTGCAGGAGGCGATACAACACCTCTCCAAAACCTCTGATCAGAAAGTGATCATAAACATTCATGTTTAGGACGTAAGTGGACGTAGACAGTCACATCTTCTGATTGGCTGCTTGTTAGCAGGGGGTTTATGCAGTTGATTGGCCGTGACACAGTTTGTGGTGGGGGATGTAATCCTCTCCACACTCTCCGCAGGCGCTCAACGCTTGTTTTCCCACATAAATCATAGCGCACGGGGGTGGTAAAGTCATCACTGGACATTCTGTCCACACGCACACACATATACACACACGCACACATACAAACACATAGACACTTACAATGTAGATACTGTACATTCAGTCCAGACATACACACCGACTCATCATTTCAGCACTGCAGTTTGCAAGCACAGCTCAGCACTATTATACTAAACTTTATATTTAGATTATATATTAAACTTTATATTTATATCAATTTTTTCAACTGAAATGCAGGCTTTGGGAAAATAACTAAGATTAAAAAAAATAATTATTGATTTGTTTATAACTAATCCCTTTATGTGTAAATTATTGTCATTTACTTTTTAAGCGAAAATTCTTCTATATGAATAAATTACTAAATAAAGCAAATTAACTAACAATGAGGTGTTGTGATTGGGTGCATTTACTGTCACCACCTTAACATTGATTCTTTCCTAAAAAGCACCACATCCAAGTGTTTCTTTTCCTCAGGCAGAATTTTCCATTGACATTTTATTTACTAATGAATTATAATGAATTAATAAAAGCATGGATTAATCTTTCATGTTTTATTTCCGAATACCATGACAATTCATGCAAACCCCATAACATGATTTTTTTTTTGTTATAGAACTTTTTCCGTTTTATTTTTGTGCTGTGACTGTGTTCCTGTCTTTCTCTGGACTGGAACAAGTTCAGGATGCTATCTCCAAGCTCTAAGTGTTTAGGCTTAAGATATGCCATAGCCAGGCGCAAGATAACTACAAAAAGAACAAATCGATGCCTTTCAACCTTTACTAAAATATCTTATCTAATGCCTCAGTGCGAGACCTAGCACTTAGGATTCTCCGTCTTACTAGCTTAATTATCTGTGCCATCCTAAGTGACCCCCATGGGGTATTAGCCCAGTCCCTGGGGTCTGGGAGAGGCGTGGGGGCAGGGTTAAGAGGCCGCCGGGCGAGATAGTAAGGATGTATGTGCAGGGCTCTCTGCAGGGTGGTCCTCATTCAGAAAGTCTCTCTAACCTCCTGCTTTCACTCTTAACAAGGCAAACATACAGTACCATTCAGACTCCACAAAGGGCACAAGAACCTGAACGAACAGCCTACAAATCAATACTGCATGACAATAGTGCCAATAAATTTGTGCCCCATCTTTGATGTATGCCAGGAGTATAAATGTGTCCAGCTGAGCAAATGTTTTATAACTCTCTTTTTATAAAGACTCTGGCATCAATTGGTTTATATATAAAGCTAAAAAAAATACATATTTTAATTGTTATTTTTGAAATCAGTTCTGAGTGTGAAAGAAAAACGTGAACTGTAGCTTCTAACAACTCCCAGGTGCAAAAAATAAATACGACATCCTTGCAGACGTGTGTGTAAATCACAACCGTTGACGCGTTCTTGTTTCTCTGATGTTGGAGCCCCTCTGAGTTTGGCGAGAATCCTGTCACTGCCTTTTCCCCCCTCCATACACGCTCTCACAAACACACTTTTTCCACAAAGACACTGATGTCAAAGAGATATAATACCTATAGCTTCATCATCATTGAACATCAATATAGTTATCTAGAACACATCTGATATATATAGAAAACTATAAATAACTTGTAAAACTGGTAAAACCAAAATGTGACAATGTGTGCTGTTAAAAATAAATAATTGGCGACATAATGCAATAATGCACATTATAAGAGGTAATATTAATACACTGAGCGTGCTCGATGGCTATAGCAGCACTATTCTGAAAGGCTTTATTCCTCTTATACCACAGCCAATTGTATTTTAACAAGTACATTTCTGTCACACTTAATGTTGTGTTACATCTGCAAAAGCATGCTTCCTCCGATGACTTGTGAACATATTTGTCTTTTTTGCACGAGTTCTTTCTTTAAGTTAATAAGGCAAAAAAGAATCGGCTTTTCATGTTACTGAGAACCTGGAAAGCGTAAACTTCTCTGTCCTGAAGACGTTCCCGAGTCATAAACCCTTCGTAAAGCTCTGACTAAAAAGTAATAGCTTTACGACCGACTGTTATAAAAAGCTGGGGCTTCCATGACAACAAATACACCCTTTTTTATTCTGTTTATGGAGCACATCCCTGTGTAAGGCGTTACTATACAGGTTGCCCCAAAAGTCCTCATACATAAAGAAATTTAAAAAAATTATGATCATATTTAATTGATGATACATACACTACCTGGCCCCGATAAAAAAAATTATAAATCAGTACTCTAATGCATTGTTTCAACAACGGGATGCGACCTCACCACATTTATTTCCATCCAGAATTGGGTTAATGTTCAGCTCTTTTATTGATGCTGGGATGTCAAAACAACTCCATGAGGCCTCCTGCAGCACATCCCAGAGACTTTCACTGAGGTTAAGGTCAGGACTCTATGGTGGCCAGTTCATGTGTGAAAATGATTCCTTATGCTCTCAGAAACACTCTTTCACAATATGAGTCCTGGAATATTCCCATGCCATCAGGGACGAAAACTCTATAGATATGATAACATGGCCATTCAGTACATTCAGATCGTCAGCTGACTTCATTACATTGCCACATACTGTAACGTTGCTAAGTCTAGACTTGACCAACTAAAGTAACCTCAGATAATAACATTTCCTCCAGAGGCTTGTACAGTGATCACTATGCATAATGGGTGAATTGCTTTATGCGCTTCTCTTCTAACTTGGATACCCACATCACCTTGGAATAGGGTCAGTCTGGCTCATCAGACCACATAACCTTTTCTGTTGCTCAAAGTACAATCTTTATGCCCCCTAGCAAGCTAAAACTTTTCTTTTTGTGTGTAACGAATCTTACTAACAAATTGTTTTATTATGAACACACAGCTGTTTAGTTCCAATCCTGTAAGTTTTCATCACATTGATTTCCATTGCTTATTTTTTTACAAGCAATTTCACGAAGTTTAACTGATCTCTGATCATGCGCATTCATGATTTTTTTTTCAAATCACAATTTCTTCTATGATGTTATCACCACTTCCAGTTTTTCATATTGCATTGGACAATTATTGACCCAGTTCTGGTTATTTCTAGTTGATTTCTTTGTTTAATGCGGGACAATAATTCGACTCTTCTGAAACTAGACTCTTCTTTTCCATGATCCCGGGATATGTCCTCTGACATGGTGTATGAAATTAGAATCTGCTTGCTGTATCAGTTTGCTGTATCAGAGTGAAAATAATTGTTTTGCATTTGAGACATATTAATGACTGCAATAATTACCCAATCAAAGCGTATTTGCTCATTTAAAATTACTTAGTTCCTACTACTATAAGCTTAAGAGCTACTTTTAGGGAAAACTATCTGCAACTTCTGACCAATCAGATTCATGAATTCTTAAATTTGGAAATGCTTACATGCAGCCATAAATGAATTAAAATGATGAAACCTTTCATCTCTGAGAACTAAACAAATGTCTCTTGTGTTCTCTTTGTGTCATCATGAAAGACTGCGACAGCAAAGACATGTCTCTGAACCCGGGCCAAATGATCTGCTGAGCTAACCGCAAAGAGGTTAGACACACAATATGGCCTGAACTTTAATAGTGCGGGTGGGTGCTTGGTATAACAGAGCCATGTAAGCAGACACAAAAGCAATTACAATGATGACGAAAAACAAAAGTTTTCAAACCTGGACCAGGGGATGGAAAAAAAAGAAGGAAGGAAATGTATATACCTGTTATAATTTTTTGGATTATAAATCCTTTCAATGTAACTTGAGATTTGTTTATAAGAATCGCACAGCTTGATTCTCTACAGTTTGTTAACTGTACTAAAATAAACTGGAATTAAATTAGGTCAAGACGAAAAGAAAGAATGTTTAAGATAAAGAAAAATGAAGGAAGGAATGAAGTAAGGACAATAAACAGAAAGAAAGAAAAGAATGAAAAAAGAACAGTGATATAACAACAGATTGACTGAAAAAGATGCAATTAGGAAGAAAATCGCAAAGGAAAAGAAAAGGAAGAAAGGATTAGAGAGAGGGAGGGAGAGATCTAAAGGTTGGAAAGGAGAAAAAGTGGACGGTTTGGGTAAAAAGAAAAGTGGGAAGTAGGAAAAGAAAAGTGGAACGAAGGAAGGAAGGTGGGAAGTAGGAAAAGAAAAGCGAGAGGAAGGAAGGAAGCAAGGAAAGGGGAAATTAAATGAATACAGGAAGGAAGAAGGGAAGGAAGAGTGGAAGATAATTCAAAAGAAAAGGCGGCGATAGTGTATGAAGAAAGGAATGAAGGAAGGCAAAGTGGAAGGGATGACCTGAGAGAAAAAAATAATGGAAAAAGAAAACATGAAATAAAGAGAAGAGAGGGAAAGAGAACTGATTAGAGGAGGGAAAAGAATAAAGAACATGTTTATTCAGCAGAGGATTCAGGCAGAATGTATTTTCCTATATTTAGAAAACAGTTATTAGTTTCTATGTGACTCCGTTTTGAGTGACGCAGCTAAATGTCTAAGTACATGTTCGAATGAACAACATTATTATTGTCAGCATCAGTTTTTATTCTACTGAAAGCCACAAAGCCATAATGAGTTTGACCGCTGCTTTACAATTCAACAAAATGTCAAAACTGAGCGATCAGAAATCCAAAAGACACAATAATTTATATTTCTGTTGTTAGATTCTACATGATACGCAGAATATTTTCCCTTGGCCTTAACTGTGTAAATATTGTACAATAATACAACAGTGTTGTGTAACTGTGGTATTTTCTAGAAGTAAAAAGGAACACAGAAGAGAGAGAGAGAGAAAGAAAAAAGAAATGGTGGATGGAAGGAAGGAAGATGTTCATTCGTTTAAACAGGACAACATCAATAAACACTTTTCCACTGTATCTGATTAAAATGTTTCTTGCTAATTACACTGAAAAAAATATAACACTGGTTCAACTTAAAAAAATTGAAGTAATCTGTCACACCTAATTTTTTAGCATTGATGTAATGTAAATAAACCATTTACATGTAACTTAAAAATTTTAAGTTCATGTAAACTGATTTCTAAAAGTATATCAAATTAAAAATTTTAAATTGTTCTAAATTAAAATAAATTAGTTGGCTATATTACTTAATCTAAATATTCTGCTAAATCTAACCTAAAATTATAAACTTGATATAAACTACTTTTTGAATGTTTGAGAAAATTAACTTTTTTAAGTTGCATAAAATAAAGATTTATGGCATTCATTATTTAAATATATATAAAAAAGAAACTTTGGATCAACTTAAAAAAAACTGCAGTTGTAGAGAAGTTACATTTATAAATAAAACAATGAACAAACAAGTTCTCCTTCAAAAACATTTATTACCATCCTTGAAACCATACCATGTTTTACCATTAAATTATTTCTCCAATAAAAGACAGAAAACAAAAATAAAATCAATAAAACAATGCATTTTTAATAACTTAAGCTTAAAAACTGTATAATCCTATTTGCTAACCATGTTAAAATCTGACAATTGTTTGACAAATAGTGTGACCAAAATTTAATATTTTAATGCCAATATAGAACACGTGCCCTAAATATTTTCTGCCGGGCCACAAATGTGTGTTTGAGCTCACCAGGATAGCTCAAGTTTAACGCATAGATAAGGCCAAACATGGAACATTCATGTGCGACTGACTTCCTGTGGTGGCTGAAGACAGTCCTCTTCCTCCCTGAGGGCAAACAGGGCCATCGTGCACCTCTCAAGTTCAGCCTGAGCTTCACCTTTCTGAACAACCTAATAAAAGAAAGCACATTTGTTAGACAAGTTGCTCTATTTGGCAAAACAGTGTCTGATGTATGAATGTAAAAATCATTTGATGCTCCCTATGAGTGCAAAAAAACACCTAGGATTATGGTGCATCAAGTTAAATTTAATAATGTCAATGAATAGGCCAAAACAACGAACATACATATACACACACATTATATATTACATTATATTGCCAAAAGTATTGGCTCGCCTGCCTTCACATGCATATGAACTTGAGTAACATCCACTTCTTAATCCATAGGGTTTGATATGATGTTGGACATTTGCAGCTGTAACAGCTTCAGCTCTTCTGTAAAGTCTTTTTACAAGTTCAAGGAGCATGTATGTAACTAATGTAAATACATACTATGATTTAAAAAAAAATAATGGCCCTGTGTGAAGGTTGTGCTGCAGCTGATAATGCCATTGACCTCGTAACATTTTTCAGTCCTAAGGTTGAAATGCTTTATGAACAAATGCTTACCAGTGTTTAAACAGTTGGTCCACTTCTTCCACTAAATACACCATAAGACATTTCAGGAGATACTCTCTTCATACATTCACCTCCAGGCTCTAGGCATGTAAAAACAAACATAGTATTATGTTAGGCTTTTAAAGCGTAATAAAATGAACATGGCAAACATTGAAACCTGTATTCAGACAGCATTCACTAACCTGTAAACAAGTTAAACTAAAATGTTTTATTCTGCTACATTTACATTTACGCATTTGGCAGACGCTCTTATCCAGAGCGACTTACATTTTTATCTCATTACACATCTGAGCAGTTGAGGATTAAGGGCCTTGCTCAAGGGCCCACCAGTGGCAACTTGGTGGTTGTGGGGTTTAAACCTGTGATCTTCCGAACCGTAGTCCAATGCCTTAACCACTGAGCTACCCCTGGCCCGGGGTATTCTGCTAGTTTTGTTTTAATTTAGTGCGTCACAGCCAACTTGATTTGAATGCCTTGCTCAGCTCCTGTGGCTTCACAATATTACATCTAACACCAAGCTAATTTCTGTTATTTTTAAGTGAGTACATACCAGATCAAGAACTTGAAGATGAAGATTATATCTCTGGTCTTCTCTCAATTAGTTTGTAGTGTTGCTTGTCCAAGGAAACCAGCAATCTTGCTTGAAGTGGAGCAGTTGTAATTCTCAGAAACTCATAATTGATCTTAAAAAAAAAAAGTAAAAACAAAAATTGGACTGGCTCAAGTTCTTAGCAAATCTTAATTACAGTATGTATAGAAAGAATCACCACCCCACACACACCTTTAAAATAACTGCATTCTGTTGCCTTGTAAGTGCTCACTACTGATAATACAATAAACCAATAAACATAATTCAGTTTTGCAGGATAACTAAAATTATTCTCTGATATTATCAGATAATTCAACTACTAATTTTCAGCGCTGTCATTTCGAGAGAGTTTATTTTAGGATATTTAGATTACACTGACATTTAATAAATTCACGGCAATTCTATTGTATCATTTCCATTTCAAAATTTATCCACATAGGGTTTTAATTTGTGGATTCTGGGACTTATCATGTCTGCAGTATGGGTTAAATAATGCCCTTTCAGAAAAGCTAACAGACCTTTAAAAACAAAAGTGAATAAAGATTTCATGTTTACTTTTAAACTTCATAGTAATGGCTAACCTCAGCTTGTTGGTCTAAGTGACCACTAGCTCGAAGTGGGACAGTGCTCCGCCCATTAATCCATGCTACTAATACCAAGCAAATTGGAATATATATACACACACATACATACATACACTATTTTTGTGTTTTATTTCACATTTTATTTAATTTACATGGTTAATTTAATCGGTCGACTTGTGGACTTTTGTACTTTTACTTGTAGTAACGTTAAATCAACGTGTAAATTGCTGCCAGTATTAGAAATTATATACTGATAACGTTAAAAACGTGTGATAAAGTGTTACCAGTATGTCAGGGACATGTGCTAATGCCCCGTTTCATACGAGGGAATATAGTTTTAGAGATATTACATTACTTACACGTTAGCAAGTCCAGAAGGTTTTAATCATAACTATAAGTACAGTACAAACATCACTCACTCCAAACTGGCTGTTCTATGTTTAGGTCACTTTCCTATTAATTTTTACATCGTTAACCAACGGTAGTTAAATATAATTAATTACATTTTATTCGGCACAGCCGACTTAGTGTAGAAACTCCGTTGTTTTTGAAAATAACCGCGTTAGTTTGCTAATGCTAAGTAATAGTGTATAGGTGTTTTTAGCCAGCAAACACGGACGCAAAACTCAATCTACAAAGTAGTTGTTCCTGACATAAATCAATCGTTTGCTCACGGAAGAGATACATTTAACATAGAAATGACATGAGTTTGCTTTCTTACCTGTTATTTTCTTTAAAAAAACGATGGCCGCCAGCAGAACGGGATTCAGTCCTCGATAATACTACGTCATGAGGTCACGTGACACGGCGACCTTTAGGTTTGAAGTAGAAATTGTCCTTTGAATGAACGAATTAAATTCAAGTTTAACCAGGAGCTGAAATGTTTGCTTTTAAGCAACGTACAAATATCAGTTTCGTATAGGAAATTAATTTTTTCCCATCAGATCAATGTAGAAAACATACTTTGTATCAATGACACAGCAGTTTACTTTTTTCAGTGTATAATACCGTACAATTATGGCCACAAGTCTAAGCATTACTCCTGCTGATTACAACATTTCCATGTAACTCAGATTTTGAATGACGTTGTTAAAAAGTGTTGTACTTTTGATTCAAGGAAAAGCCACAAAGCCATAATGATCTAAAATAGCATATTTTGTGTTGTATTTCATTTCAATAAAGTGACAAATCTCAGCAGTTCGACTTCTAATTCTCTACTTTTAAAAAAATGGAACATAAAACCTTAGCATAAAAGAGAGCCTGTCTGACATAAAGGAGGCTAGTCCTCGTAAATATGTCAGAGGGTTGATTAAGTGTGTTAAAACTGAAGAGCGTAAAAACCTTGTGTAGTAAACAATAACACACTCAAGTGCCAAAATGTTCCAGGTGCTTGGTGCGTTGAAGAAGCGACTGAGTGAGTGACTATAAGCTTTCTTTTCAGGGAAAACCCTCTAAGTAACGAACTTTGCTTCACTTAAACCCATTAATTTATTCAAGAATGGGTAGGGATGGTGGTTGAGCAGGGGGTCAGAACAAATCTCTGAATGTTTCCGTGCTCCCCCTCTTCTCGTCCTGCGCCTCCTGCAGAGAGAAACTGTCACATAATGCAGCAGGCCTTTTCTTATTCAAATGTTCAGCATTGTCTCTACGAGCAAGCGGCTCTGCTCAGTGCCACAGAACAACCCAGGCTCTATATGTGGCGGTGAAAGAGTGCAGTGGGGCAGGGTGTACAGGCCTGTCGCCTGAGCTCACTTCCGGCTCGCGGGCATCACTGCGAACTCACTGATCACACAATGTAACAGGGACGACAAACACAGCAGGTGAATACAAGCACAGCAACACACTTGACAGAAGGTTATTTGTCTTATCATCTCTGCATGCTTTCTCCAGGATTTCATGAACAATATGTAATAATAATAAAGAAAGTGGAATCAAAAGCTTCGCACATCATGTGGAAAAGAAGTCAAAGTAGATTGTATGAGTAAAAAAGAAAAAATCTGGAAAGCAAAGAAAGAAAGTGTGAAAAAAAGGAAAACTAAAAAAAAAAAACATAGAAGGAAAGAAAGAAAAAAAGAAAGATCCGAAGGTTGGAAAGAAGTAAGTAGATAGCATGAGTCAAAAAGAAAAATGGGGAAAGTAAGAACAACATGAAAAATAAATAAGAAAGAAAGCACAACATGAAAAAAGAAAGAAAGAAAGAAAGAAAGAAAGAAAATGAAAACAAGAGTGAAAAGGACAAGAAAGGAAATTTGGAAAGAAAAAAGGAAGTAATGAAGGAGAAGAAAGAAAGAAGTAATAAAGAACAAAATAAGAAAGAAAGAAAGTAAGAAAGTAATGAAGGACAAGAAAGAAATGACAATTTGAATGATTAAAAGATGGAAGTAGAACAGGATAAATAAAAAAGGAGAAGAAATGAAAATGAAAAGAAGAAAAAAGAGAAAAAAGAGAAGTGATTATAGGAGAAAAGTAAAATTAGGAGGAACAGAACAAAGAACAATTAAAGAACAAATTTTGATCAACCCAGGATTTACAGAGTGGACCGTTAAAACAACAACACACATGGCAGAAGTTTGTTCATCTAAACACAGGGTTTCATAAAGAATATTTAACTATTATGGAGGAAGTGGTATTCCGCAGACGCTTCACTCATGTGTGGCACACTCCACACATCAACATGCTACACAACCAAGCCTGTGTTTGATTATTACGAACCTAAGCGCTTGTATGTGTTTAGGAGGTCAAAGCTAAGTTTGGGGGCTGGTTTAAGATTTTCACTTTTATTATGAATTACTTCAGACAGTATGGTGATGGGGTCAGTGCTTTTGTTTTGTTTTGGTTTGTCTTGTTTTGTTTTGTTAGTCTCAACTCAACTTGACCAAAGGGTGTTCAGATCAAACCAGGACTTTTGATTATGCAGAATAACAGAGCACAGATATGAGAATTTAAATGTTTTATTTCTCTATATAATCCACTGATACACTAATACATTTATTCCAGCGTTTCACTAGACCTTTGATACCATCAATGTAGAAAGTTTGCTCATGGTTGGACTGCCTGCTTGTCTTCTAATACACTGGCCTCCCAGGATCTCCTGTAATGATCCAAACATGTGGAAATGGCTTGGAACGAGATCAGAGCTGTACGAGGGATGTGGCAATAACTCCCAGCCGAGTTTCTGTATAAAAAATGTAATAAAATGAAATAAGATTTAGAACCTTGAAAGAACAAAACTCTGCTTTCGTTTGTCCATATCTTATCTTTTGCTTCAAACGCCTAAAGCAAATAAGTTATTGAAGTAATAATAATGTGTCTCACAAAAAGGCTCATAATGCTTTTGTTTTTCCTGGATTGGGAAGCCTGAAAACATAACCTTACTCATAAAAAAGGGATGTTTAATGATGTAATGCTGTGCTCAGTCCCTGTCATCAAGTTTTTATTATTTTGCCTAGGGAGTGTTAAAAAGGCTGAAATGTTAAACTTAAGTGAAAGTATGAGTTTTGTGTCATTTACTAAATAAACGTTCAATGTACTCAGGTATGTACATACAAATATGCATGATGTGGAACTAAAAGTAAAAGTTTAATAACATCCTGCTAAATTTTGCATCAGATATCAAAAGACTGAAGGTAGGAACAATGAGAAAAAAAGAACAGAATCAATGTGATGGAAATGGGGAGAAAAGATGGAACAGCAAAGAAAGAAAGAAAGAAAGAAAGAAAGAAAGAAAGAAAGAAAGAAAGAAAGAAAGAAAGAAAGAAAGAAAGAAAGAAAGAAAGAAAGAAAGAAAGAAAGAAAGAAAGAAAGAAAGAAAGAAAGAAAGAAAGAAAGAAAGAAAGAAAGAAAGAAAGAAAGAAAGAAAGAAAGAAAGAAAGAAAGAAAGAAAGAAAGAAAGAAAGAAAGAAAGAAAGAAAGAAAGAAAGAAAGAAAGAATTGGACAGGAAGTAGGGTGAAGAAACTACAGAAAATAGAAGGAAAAGGGGGAAAATGTGAAAATAAAGAATGAAATGTGAATAAAAGAAGGGTAAGATGGAACAAAGGAAATTGACAAATGAAGGAAGGAAGGAACAAAGGAAGCAAGTACAAAAACGAAGAAGCAAAATTGAAGTGAAATGGGAAAAGGAAGCAAGGACATGAGGAAGGAGAAAAAGAAAAAGCACAGCATGATGGAAATAAAAAGGCAAAAGATAAAGGGAGAGAAGGAAGAAAGAAGGGAAGGAAAAAAGTATAAATGAAAAATAGTAATGCAAAGAAAATATAGGGAGGAAAGAATCTAAAATTAAAGAAAATGGAAGGGAAAATGGAAATGTAAAAAGAAAGAAAGAACAGAGAAAATCAAGGGGAAACTAAAGAAAAAGAAAAGTCAAATGGATCAAAGGGAAAGGAAAAAAATAAGGAAGGAAGGAAGGAAGGAAGGAAGGATAAAAAAGATAAAGAAAGGAAAATGGGAGAGAAGGGAAATGGAAGCAAGGACAGAAGAAAGGAGAAAACAAAAGAAAAGGAAGGTATAATGGAAATAGAAAAGGCAAAAAAAAAAAGAATGGGAAGGAAGGAGGACGAAAAGGAAGAAATCCAAAATGGAAGAGTAAATCAAAGGAAGGAAAAAAGAAAGGAAAAAAGAAAGGAAGGAAGGAAGGAAAAGATGGATGAAAAAGACAAAAATAGTAAAAGCAAACGATTGAAGGGAAAATATGAAAAGAATAGAAGACAGGTAGGAAGAAAAGAAGGACTTAATCTACATGATCAGGAGGTTAAGTGTGTTTAGGGGCTAGGTTAGGATTTTATTTCGATTAATTTGAAATGTATTTATCTGTGTCATGATTTTGGCGTTTGTTGAGACTTGGAGTAAGACGTGTGGAGTAAAAAGTGTTGTAATGTAGCTCAGTATAGTGAAGTTATCCTACAAATATTGTGTAAATATACTAAAAGTACTATAAACATTAGTGAGGTAACGCTGAGGCAGTAACGCGAAGCTAAGTGCGCCTCTATTCAGTGCGCGGAGGAATACGGATCCTGTGACGCCGCTCCTGAGCGCACTGAAGCCTGAGACGGGGCGGAGTGATATCTCAGGGCAGGAGGGCAGGAGCAGGAGAAACTTGTCCCAAAACTTACAGGAGCTTCTCGGAGTCGCAGTGCGCGCGCGGCGGAGCTGCACGGAGGAAATACGGCACTGGACTAACGCCGAGAGAAGAAAGTTTCTACGAAAGACAAAAGAAAATCACAAACCCACTCTATGAGGCTGCTTTTGCTCAAAGTGCTCCCTGGGAACTTCAGTCTTTTTCTCGTTTTTTAAAAGGATGTATTATTGCTGACGCTTTTAACAGAGGAGATGGATAAGATGTCCACAGACATGAGGAATTACAGATTTTGGGTTGTTCTGTCATTTTGGAGTCTGATGCATATTTGTGAAGGTGAGTCGAAGTATTTTATTTTTTATTTTTTGCTGTTTCTTTGAGAGAAAAAAAGAAGCCAGATAGAAGGAAAGTTGCAATAACTGCTCGCGCGTGGTTTATGGTTGGGATGGAAGACACGCTCGGGATTCGTGGAAATGTCTGTATTGCGTTACAAAACTGTCAGATTTGCCTATTAGCTTGACTAATCCATTTTAACCTAAATGATTTTAATGCACTTTGTATATAGTACTTAAATTTAAAGTCTTCTAGCAGCTTGGCTCATCACTTTGAGTGTGCAACAAGGATACGTGCTGTATCTCGTAATCCTCTGTATCTAGTTATCGCGACTGTTTGCAGTGTACTAACAACCCTTTAGAGTAATATGCAAATCACAAGCAATTATATTGCTTGGTATTAACATCCTGAAGTGGAGTTTTGCTGGAGGTGCATGGAGGCAAAGCTCTCGCGCAACAGTTGCAGGAGCGCAATTCAAATGTCACATCAAAGAAAACGCGACATTTGTGTTACACTTTACAAGATGTATTAGTTACATTAACCCTTTATAGTATATAAATATAAGTATCCTAAGAGAAATCCTCTACATTCATGCACATTACATACGCATGTAATGATAATTTTGTTGCAGCAGGATCTTTTTTTATTTTTTAAAGTTTCTGTACATGTAGTTATGGTGGCTGGCTGTGTGAATATCCGACTGTGAATATGATACAATTGATCTGTTTGAAGTGAGTGATCAAGAAGACCGTGAGAAAGTATTGCGCCGTCTTGAATAAAGCGCCTGAAGTGAAATCGGCAACATGTTGAGCGCACTGGTTGCCAGATTGGAAATGATTTCAAAGGCAAGGCGCTTTTATGTCTCACAAGTTTAAAGTTAACATCTTGCAAATAGGATTTAACGCGTAAGTTGGAGTGTGACAATTTGTACTTAGGTCTGTTCGTAATTTGCATGTAATATATCATAATTGGGATTGAAGACAGTGAAATCTGGCAACCAGTGGTTTATTTCTACGATGCATTTCCACACGTGGGTTTTTCAGTGCTTTTGAAGAAAATGTGTTTCATGATTGATTTGTTTAGTTTGCGCCATAATATAAGATCTATATGAGACTTATATGGGATTTCATAGGGATTTAACTTTAATGATGTGTACCTTTGCCCCCCGTGTGTTTTACGAACAAAGAGCTATTAAGAGCTGAACTTTGTATTGCAGTGCACCAGGGGGGATGGGAAAGCACTTGAAATGTAATTTGTTTAAAAAACATATAGTTAAAATTTCAATCACTACCATAACAACCTGATGATTACTACAGAATAATTTTTTATGTTTGTTGCACTTAATTTTAGTTTAAAATAAACTCACTTCAAACTTTATAAAACAGTCCAGATCCATGAATAGAACTAGGCTGCATAAAATTTAATGAAAAAAATACTTAACTTAATAAGATATTTCCTTCTTTATTTTTTTCTTTTATTTTCTTTTTTAAATCAGACCTGAAAGTGTACTGGCATGCATGGAAATTGACCACTTCATAGACTTCGCACAATTACACACCAATTCATCTGATAACAGACAGCTCCAAAGCTTGAACCCTATCTCCTTCACACCATAAATGAGCTTTTAATCACATTTCGAAGTCTTGGTGAATGAATCCAAACAGTTATCTCGTTTACACGCCTCTATTCACACATCGATAACATGAAAAACAAAACACTGTATGTGAGAGCAAAGGTGCCTAATCGAAGATAAAAAAGAAAGACACAACACAAAGTAGTCCAATGCAGTGAGTGTGTATGTGTGTAAATGTGCCCGTGTGGTCTTTTTTTCTTTCCACAGGACTGCGCTGCTTGGACTCACACAGACCGTGTGAAAATGGGGGAATGTGTATTGACTCGAGATGCATGTAAGTTCTCCCGGTCCTATTTTTTTCCCTCTTTTAACAGTCTTTGTTTTATTTTCATTAGTGATGTAATGGGAGGAGCCACAAGCACTGCACCTGTTAACCAAGAGCCAGCATTTGATAACTTATTACCTTGCATTGATTTGTGTCTAACATAATCTTTCATGGAGCTTTAAAACAAATCAAGTAGGGGTTTTTCTTTTTTTTTGGTCAAAGGAAAACTTGAACACTGAGAGAAAAAAGACATACATCAACCAATTATTGAGTTGAACATAGTCTCCACTATGAGTTAGGCTTAGCCAGACATGAATATGTTAAATTTATGTTTCTTTTTATTTTTTTCACCTTTAGAGCAATTCCAGAGAACATTTTTTTTTGGTTTCATAAAGAATGTGTTCATTGGTTCCTCAGTTCATGAAAATGACGGAATTGATTGCTGTGCTGCCTGCTAATGTGTGAATAGTTTAGAGCGCACCACCTGTAGGATTATAAAGGAATGGCAAAATTTTACCACCTAAAATGGAAACCTATGTGAATAATTATTTTTTTTTTTAAATCTATTTTCAGAGTGATACATGAATTGACATAAAAAGGAATTGCAATACATAAATTAAAGATTTTTTTCCCATAATGTATAATCTTTAGGAAGCGAAATGTTTCTTTTATTGCAGCATTATTTTCAACTGTAATAGTCAAGTCAGAAAAGAGAAAAACTGCTTTAGATGTCAGAACTTTTCTTTTTGGCTTGGTGCTACAAATAACGGAAAAAAAATCATTTTAGACCAAAAAGTTAAAATGTAGGCTACTTTGTAACCACTAAACCGTTCTTTGGAGATTTCTTTTTTTTCATTAAGGTTATGGTATGTAAGCATTACTGTCAGCCAAATGTAATTAGGCCACTACTAGCGACATAGATACATACAGTCAGTTTGGCATTATGGCTATTCAGTTTATCTCTCTGGTTTAAGCCTTACAGAAGACATGTTCGTTAGAAGGCTTTTAAAAGTTTTGATCACTAAAGAAACCTCTGAGGGAAAAAAATTGTGTATAATCAAGGAGCTGTAAAAGTTAAAGCCTTCCTTCAGCCGTTCAGAAAGAGTAGAGTTATTACACTAGACTACATTACAGCTCCCAGTTAGCTTCACAGGTGCTAACCTCTTCACCTCGCCTAACTGAATGTTTTGAAAAGGAAAGGAGTAGGTGCTAACGACGTTAGCCGTTTCATGGCTGTAGGTTAGCTGTGGAAAATGAATGTTTCTGTTGTGATTTAGCCTTGGTCGTAAGTGTCAGATTGTGTATGAGAGTGTTTGGATACACTTGCAGCTGGGTCAGAAAGCAGGTTGGAATGTTTCCAATCCCAAGGCAACGGTTATCATCTTTCTTTCTTTCTTTCTTTTTTTGCATTTTGTTTTGTTTTTGGCACAGGCCCTGGTTCTCTGTTGTTTTATAGCGAACATGCTGTGTGGCTTTGAGGTGTTCGGTCTAAGAGGCTGAATGGGTTGCCAGGCACAAAGAACAACAATGTTGCCGGAGTTTTTCTCATGTCTGGTAGATGACACATGGGCCGCTTGCACCTGTCCACAAAATTTTAGATCCTTCAAATGGCTAGTTAGGAAAAAATAACGCTAAAACGCAACATGCTGCTGGTTTGCAGGGTTGCAGACTTTTCGGGTTATCCATATCCACGGCTTCCCACAGTTTTTGTCTTTGCTCTGTATGCTAATGCAAAGTGATTGTTATCACATGAATGCCTGGGGCTGTTGTTTTAGCTTTCGTGCTTGATGTGAACTGTTGTGTGCCTTTGTGTGTGTGTGTGTGTGTGTGTGTGTGTGTGTGTGTGTGTGTGAAATCTAGAGAATTCATTCATGATTAAGAGTTTTTTTCACCAACACTCACGAATATCTGGGAAATCTTTTCTGTGGCTGAGTAGAACACCAGGCAATAGCAATTAAGTTGTTGTTCAAACCAGAAGACCCTACAATTACTTATATTGCACTGTACGAAAAATCCACAAGCTGTGGAAACAAATGGAATGGAATAACGTGGTTATTCGGGATAATAAGATTTGCCCTCGTAGCTTTCTTTTATAGTCACTTTCATGACTCTGTAATGTGTGCCTGCTACTTGATTTTAAACAAAGTATGCTGTGCTAAAAGAATGTCCTTTAACCTAAACATCTGTGATTTCAGTGTTTTTAGCACACACGACAGAAGTCAATTCCCTTAAAAAAAAATGGCATTATTTAAGAGCCCCGCATTTTTAAAGCATTTCTAACGTAATGTTTAAACCAACAGGCATGCTGCAAGTTTTCTGGCGCATACTTTATCCGTAACCCATTTGCTTTTGTTTTTGTTTTCTGTCCCTCAAGGCGTTTTTTTTCCCCTTTCCTTCTAAGTTGGGTCTTTTGTTCCCAGTGAATGTTGTATCCTCAGGCGCACTGTTATTACCTGGTTACTGACCAGCTCATGAAGAATGAGCTCTCAGTTCAGGTCAACCCCTGTAATGTTATGCACACTCACACCAAAGGGGCAGGTGAATGAGCATTTCTATAATTACATTTCATAATCTCGAAAAGATGCTGTGATCCAAGAGGGGCAGAATCAAAAAGCACTGAGTTAAGATTCAAGCTTCTGCTCACAGACCCAACCTTTCTTTATATCAGTAGTACAGAACGTAATCTGCAGATTAAATCACATGCTTTGTAAAAGCTTTATTCTTACCGATGGTCATTCTATGGGAAAGTCAAGTAGATAAAAGGCCTGAGCAGCTTATTTTCATGATTTCAGATCTCCAATAGATTCAAACACACCTGTTGAAGAAGTAATCTCTTTAAGACACTCGAGCAGAAACACATTAAGTAGGACACGAGTCTTTTAATCATTACGGACAACACATCAGGTTGATTGATATTAAAACGTGTCGGTAAATCTTTAACAGGGTTTATGAACCTCCTTTGACCTGTTTCTTGCATACTTGAGCACAGAGACGCACTTGGTGAGTCATAATGATATACGAGTCATTAAACTTTTGTAAAGTTGTATTTTTTGTACTCCTATAGAGGTGTTCAAAAAAAGCAATAGAAAATGGGACAATAAATGTCATATTACACGGAGCAGTAAGACAACTATGCCGAGAGGCTTGACTCAGGAGAGTGGTCTAACTGGCTCAGAAAGCAGAAAGCTTGCTCCACCACACCTCCTGCCTATTTCTCCAGGGAACACAGCGTAACCAGAGATCGAAAACAGCAAAAAAGGACCATTTATTCTTTTAGATACCAACCTGTAACCTGGCACCGCAGGAGGCGAAATGCGAGAAAAGAAAAGGGCGAGCAAGAATGCTGGAGAAAACAAGCAAAAATAAGGGAGAAAGTCTAGGCGACTAGTACCAAGAAAATGGTAAATAACTAAATGGCATTTGCTATGAATTACCATGCGTGATTTTTTCAGGTTTAAGCTCCATGTTTACTGTCTTTCTTTCTATGCAGTGTCAGGTGACTGATATAATATGTATCCTGCCGCAGGACAGCTATTGTGGCTGCCCTAGTTATCATGACACACAACTGCTTTATTGATCTGACGCCAAAGACAAACCTGTCCCGTCTGCGACCTACAATTTATAAAAATACCCCTCTTCTTTCATTGATTTGTGTCCCTTCTCTCTTCATGGTGCACTGCCCCCAGAGTGTTACTGACCAGTGTAGTTCTTGACAGATTACAGAATTAATCCATGAGTAACTTGCTCCCATGAGCCCTTGCTCACAATAGTCCAGTCATATGGGTGGAGGGTTACTCACGGGGTTGGTTAGCATTCTTCATGGGCCACCACCACATCAGCCGATTCAGCGCTATATTGTCAGATCTTATGGTGCATGAAATGTCTAAACTGGCTATGAGTTTAGAAGCATTGGCGTAGATTTAATTCTCAGATTGTGGTCTGTGGTCTATTGTTCCTCAAGACTCACTTTCTCCATGATTCAAGTTGCAAAGAGTGACATAGCACTTGTTGGTGCTGAGTCTAGGAATGTGAGTCTAGGTGAAGAGTCAGGAAGTCCCACTGGAGTGGCTGTTTCAGTGGCCCCACTGATCTCATCCCACCCCTGTGTGGAGTGCTTGCAAGCAAGCGGCGCTCAACTGTGGGATAAAGTCCCAGCTGAAGCGGCGAGATAATTAGGCAGATTGTGAGGGTGTCATTCAGAGAGGCTCCAGCTGGAGGAATGGGGGGGTGTTTAGGGGGTTGAGCCGGGATGTAGGGGACAGCTGGTGGATGTTGTGATGGTAATCCACTGAAGTCAGCCCTTTACAAAAGAAGAGTGGAGGGCCAGGTGCTGCCTTTGAGTGGCCTGCTGCCCCATGCCGAGACAGACAGGCTTATGGAGGACCGGAGGTGGAGGGCTTCTACACTCACACATAGACACGGCGAAGAGATCGGGAAGCTCATTTTAGCAAACGGGTGACGGCTTCGGTCACTCGCTTGCTAAGTCTCTAAGAACTGCGGCTTGTAGATGAAAGAATGTGGGCAGCAAAGCCACAAGGCGGAGACGAGTGTTTTCTCTCGTCTCTATGTTCCTCAGTTGGAGAGTGAATACTGTGTGTTGTTCATGGTGGTACCCTGACCTCAGTAGTAAAGTGAGTCTATAAATTGAGGATCGGCTTGATGATCCGTGGAATTTCTGTGTCTTGAGAACAGATGGATGCGGCCAGAGGCATTCAACAGACATTGCTTGTTGCTTCAAAACATCTTCTGTCTTCCCTTTAATCCATCATCCTTGCAATTATTTGATTATTACATTCAGGAGTAAAGCAAAACTAATAACTTTAATGCAGTCTACATTACCCAGTGGTTATGACATATTTGGCTATATGAAGCTTTCTTTTTGGTGGATTAGAGAGGAATCTTTAATAAGATTCCTCCTCTCGGACTGTCTCGCCTCTTGAGCACTGTCTAGAGGAATGCTTTGAACAATATTTTCTAATGAGTTTTATATGATATAACCATGTAGGCTTGCACCAATATTAGGTTGTGTTCATCTGTTGAACAAATTAAATCAAGTGGTCCAGTCCAAGCCAGAGGTAAACTGCACTCTGATTCATGGGACCATATGGGAAACGTACAATGGAAGAGACTGGAAAAACGCTGCCCTAGTTCCCAGGCTCTCGAACAGGAAGTGATGACTTTTCCTGACCCCTGTGTTTCACTTACACCCATCTGGCTCATCATTTTACTTAATTCAAGTCTCATCCAGACCTTATATGACATCTAACTGGCACAAATGGAAAACCGGCCCTTTGCTGGACCAGAGAGATATTATTAGAATCAGGAACCCCGTGTTACATGTTGAAGGATGAAACTAAGATGGCGATGACTTCTGCAGAAATCTAAGGCCCAAAATGTAAGAGTTGGCCATGTACGTGAATTTTTGTTAAGTTGCACAATGTGTATCTTTTTGTCTTGGTGTTTATTGTGGCTTTATGGGTGATAAAGGTATGTTTACGCTGTTAGCAAGTGTTTGTTTGAATCAGTGTAAAATTAATAGATATGAGTCTTTTTTTTTCACTTCAACTGATTTGGAAATATATTTAGGCTTGACTTTAGTAAACGTACAGTACCTGGCCAAATGGAAGTAAATGCCAAAATAACAGCCTTTATATAGTTATACTACTCATTACTAGGTTTTAAATGTAGTTCTCTTTAAGTCATTGATTTATTTTATTATGTAAAAAGCAGGATTACCCAATCCTGTATCCTGTAATTGATCAAAGTTATTGAATTTCTTGTGCAAAGTTCTCTCCATGATGTCCAATTTCAAAACATTTCAGTCCCTTTTTTTCTGCTGTTACTCGTGCGATTGTGCAAACTCTGTGAAACAGGAAACAATAGGTAATGGTGAAAAAAATCTTGAGTTGAGTAACATGAAAATGACATGATGTGGTTGTGAAAGAAATGATTTATTGAATGGTTTTTTACAGGGCTACCATTTTAAAAGAAATCTTTTTCCCCTGGTTTGCTGCGGTATTGTCAAGCCCCGACCATCTTTGCAAGTTCCCAAGGAACGGGCCCGTTTTGAGCGGTGAGGTGGGGTTTCTGTGGCGAAACACATCGAAGAATGCTTTGGAAGACCTCGACTCCATGGAGTATGGGATGTGGTTACGGTCGCCTTGTTAGCAATAGGAGAAATCCCGAGCTACTTTTAACCTCTCTAACAAAACGGAATTATAAACACGGCAGCATAAGAATCGAGGCGAGATCTGTACACCATCCTTGCACATTCAGTGCTTGTTTTTATTTTGCTTCCAGTTCTGCTATCCTGTGTCATTATCATTATCTGGTTAAATAACCAAACCACTCCCTTTCAATCTGAGCCTCATCTTTAAAGCGGAGATAAAGCGAGGCAGTGCAGCTTGAGGGAGCACATGAAGGAAGGCAGGGATTTGAGAACAGACTGGTTTCTTCTGCAAGCAGAATATGTAACTGGTTCTGTAGAGTAACGTTGTTTTAATGGTTTGTTGGTGGAAATATCAATCAGTAGTCATGTTGTTTCCATTGTTAGGCTCATTGTTATGGACAAACCTTGGAATTTCTTTGGGAAAAATCACATGCAGTTTCTGTTTTATTGGTTTTGAGTGCAATGTCTAATTCAGCCTAATTCATACCAAAAAATTTCTGCCCTGAAACTGTTCTTATGGGACTCTCTGTCTTTTCGAGCTCCCCCTCCTCTGTCTGTCCCCAGCCATGGGTTACTGTTGCCAGGCTACAGCTGAGGTCTGTTGGTCCATATAAGAACAGGCCTGAAAGCCTGGCTGTTTGGGTCGCTGCCCCCCTACCACCACCACCACCACCACCACCACCTCCTTTCTCACACAATGGGATTCTGACTACTTTAGCTCTTTTATTTGGCCCACAAAATGCTCCCCTACCCCCACTTTGGTTCATCTATGAGAAAGGGGGGAGTTGGATGGCTGAGTGGGTGAATGCGTGGGTGTGAGTAGAGGGGGTTCTTGTTGGCACTGTGTTTCCAGTATGGGCTTTTTTTGTGCTGTTCCTCACTTGTAGAATGTAGCATGGGGGGGGGGGGTTGCATTTTGGTCCAGACATTGTAGCAGACAAGGTTCAGGATCATCCTGGCTCATATGTTTTAAAAAAGAAATAACTACACAGGACAAGGAAAAGTCACACTGAGAAGCGATTTTTCCTTGTGCTCGCATGTGTGCTTATTGTCCTCACCTCAGTATGGGATGCTTGGCTTGAAGTACCTGGGAGGACTGGAAGCTTTCCAACAGGAATTCTCCCATGCTCAGCGGCTGGCAGACCATGACCGGATGAATCGAGTTCCCATTCGAGATGAGCCGTCGTGTTTGCGCCTCTTCTCTAGAGGTGCCACAACCTTAAGGTTGTATGGAGTACTGCTGGGCAGAGTGGTGTTCAGTTACCTGCCCCGTTGACCCCCAAAGCAGGAAAAACAGCATTGAGTTCCCATAAAGAGCTGAGTCGATAAGATTTACACACATAAATCATTCGGTCAGCATCCTTAAAAAAAATCCTGAAGACTCATCACTTCCTGTGCAACTCTTTTGATACGGTTGGTAGTATGTCATTATTGTGTCAGGGGTTAAGATTGGTTCTTATGCTCCATGCATAAGAGAGGAATGTTGTTTATTTCATTGTACACTAAATGTTAAGTTCAAGGCAGCTTTTTTTCTTTTACTCTTCCCACTAGCACTCCAACAAGGAGCAGCCCAGGTTTGTAAGGCACAGGTTGGTTTGGCACAGGTTTATCAAATTTCTCCGAATAAGAGTGCTTATCTAGGATCAACTCCTTCAGTATATATGACTGCAGGAAGCGTCATTGTGAGACGAAACAAAGCATCCTACGTTCAGCACTCTTGCTCTCAGGAGCTTGATAAACATTACGAACATTATGAGTTCATTTGAATTGTGTGTGTGTGTGTGTTGAGCAATAGTCTGCGTTGCGCATGGGATTGCGTTGTGTTTGTTTTTTCTTTGCATCAACGTCTGAATGGTTTGTCTTATACTCACTCCGAGATAGTCTCAACTTTCAAGAATAACCTATTTTACAGATAAATATTATCATGGGTAGTGTGTTGTGTGTATGGAGTGTGTATCGGTGTGCTCACATGCATGGGATTGCATCAGAAGAATGCATGAATGTGTGTGTAAGGTTTATCAAGAAGACCTTATGACAACGCTGTTATTTAGCTCATAAGCTCCAGAAAAAAACACCAGCTGGAGCTGTGCTGACAGATGTGGACAGATGTGGAAAGATGTGGAAAGATGGGAAGCACTCGGTTGCAGCTGGCGGGAGGCGTCAGGAGTGTCGTGGCATGCGTCTCTGGCCACTCTCTAGCCAAGTCCCGTGCGTGCTTCCTCGGGGGTCAGGGGTCAAGACTTTGAATTTGTCATGCTGTCGATGGTGCAGAACGTCCCGCACCTGCTGAACAATCTGAACATACACACTAACACACACACACTTACACATATTTGCGGTTTTGAATACAAAGTGAAAAACTAACGGGAAAAAAAGGAAAAAATGAAGCTTTCAGAGAACAGCGTGCATTTCTGGAGACTTAGGTTATTATGGAGTACGTTTACGAGACTTGTTAGTCTTGTTGGAATAGAATGAAAAGCACGGCCAAGGTTGAGACAAAAGAATGTGTGTTTTGGCTGCCGTGTTACGCATGAGGACAAATAACCTATCCTGTCCTGTCCTCCCTCCTGCGGCTGCCTGACCAATATCTGCACATTCAGCTCATATCCACAGGCATTCTTCAAGTACCACAATCCAGACACTGACCCTGATATACCCACATATGTGCATTAACGCATTCTGATACCCAGACTCCCACCCAAAATGCAGCTTTTTAAGACCCAGTCTATCCATTTTATGTTACTTTACGGAGTCTTTTGCAGTTTTAAAACAAAGACTTTGGCTTGTTAACATTCACGGGGTTGAAAGATCATGCAACATGAAATTCCTTCACATATAGGAATCACGGAAAAGTCCTTCTTTTCCTGTGTTTTATACAGCTTTTTCTGCAGATGTAAAAGTGTCAGACTGCATGCTATAAAAAAACCTCAGCATAAGTACCCTTCCCCATCCATCGAACCCTTTCTTTGTGCCAAGACCCCTGGATTCATTTTTCCAGTGACACCAGAAATTCCAGACATAGTTAATTTGCCTCTAAATAAACCCCGCCAAGCCATGACAAATAGCTGAGGGGACGAAGGGTAGGGGCTGATTGGTGGTGTGTCAGACTCACTCGTTTGTCTGTGAGGTTGCCGTGACGACGAGGATCTGCTGTCCGCCGATAGGGTGACTGTTTTCAGAGCAGGAGCCGGAGGATTACAGGAAGTATGACATGACATTCCCTCTGTGGCAGACCCTAGGCCGCTGCCCAAGCATCTCCTCCACACTGTTTCAAAGACATACTATCTTCCAACAGACCACCCTACCCCCTAACTCCTCAGCCTTGCAAACATTATCATCACAATCAGACTGCTGACCTTTGACATTTGACCTCCCAGCTTGTCAGAGGTTTCATAGGGAAGGCAGGCCATTGCTCCATGGGGCCTTGAGAGAAGGTGAAGGAGGAGGAGGAGGAAGAACACTGGTAACTGAACAAGAACTCCTTCTTTTACAACTTTTAGATCCTAATCTCTGGTCATTTTGGAAGTGCCATCATGACAAGCGTGGCGTTTTTAACCCCTTTTTCAATTCAATACCTTGCTGAGGAAGTAAAAAATGAAGGTCACCACAATGTAGAGCAGTTTTTATGAGCCCGGCTTTTTTTTTTTTTAATGACACAGTCCAGAGCCCCCTGGAGGCCGGATGACCTGTTGGTTCTGACCAGGCTTCATCAGAATCAAAACCAATCAGATGAGTGCATGGGAGGAGCTGTGGGTCACAAAGGAGGCAATAAAGGATGAGACTATCTACAGGGCAGAGGAAAAGCCATTGTTGTCACTGCCCAGGAGTTTGGTTTACAGTGAAAAGGGAGAGAGCCAGAGGGCGGGAGCGGACAGCCATAACAGGTCTTGTCATCAGCTTCAAATGGCCCGTTTGATGTGGGCGCCCATCCTGTAGTGGGGGCTCCCCGGGTGAGTGTAGGGTTACCCTGCATACACTAGGCGACCTCGATCGCCCCCCCAGAGACGACCTTTAAAACCCAAAAGCCGTTTGTGTGTTATCTTGCCTGCGCAGTTTCAGGTCGCCTATGCCGTCTATCAAGATACTACACAAGTACAATGAAAGCCATGGAACAGAGAAATGAATGCATCAATGAAAGTTCTTTACAAAGCAGTTTGACAACATCTAATTTCTATAGCGTGCTTGCTTTGGTCTTTTGAGTGGCTTATTTTTATAGAACAAATAAAGCCTTGTGTTGTATATAATTCCTTTGTTACATGCTTGTCTTAAGAGTAGGTAAATCCTGACAGGCTCATCTTCGTCTGAGTGCGGAAAGAGTGTTTGGCTGCACCGTACAGAAAGAGTAATGATGCTGGAATGGGAGCTGGCATGGACAGAGTAAAAAGCTTGGGAATATTAGGGGAATTTGAAGAGTGGGCCTGTTCGTTTCACAGAAGAACAAATGATACTTTACATCTGTTCTAGTGCATGCAATTGTCGGTGTGTATGTGTTTGTCTTGACATGAACCAGTTCAGGCAGTATTAATATACACTCTGAGATGCGGTAATGAAAAAGGCAGACGGTCTGTGTCAGATCTTGGCAGGACTGTCATTCAGAGGTGGAGCTCCTGACTGCATTAAGCAACGTTGAACGTTCCTTGCTTGCTTGCTTGCCAGATTTCTCACTGTCTCATTTATTTTTATTCAATATTCTTCACGCTCAATTTTACAGGTGCCGGCCTGGGTATATCGGACAGCTGTGCCAACACCTGGACCCATGCCATCGTTCGCCATGCCTTAACGGAGCCGCTTGCAAAAGTCAAGTGGGAAACGGTGTCCCGCAGTATACCTGTGTGTGCCAGAGAGGCTTTAGAGGTAAACCTCAACGGAAGTGTGTGTTTAAGATCAAGTTCCTCTGCTGCTCTGTATTAGCTGCCATATTTTCATGCAATATTAAAACATGCAAACGCAATCCATTGCATCTTTAGCATATGCGCTGAGGAAAGTACCCCTTAGGCCTTACGCCATATTAGAAAATATAATCTAAAAAACCTGAAGTGGAGAAAGATTATGTTGAGAGTATACTGTAGAACATACTAACAATACATTCTGAATGTTAATATAATATTTCCCGATCCACTCCTACATCAGTCTCACAGTCTGTTGCACTTTTGTTATTTCGTTTTTTTTTTTACAACAGGATTTACGAATAGCTTTCTTTTATTTATAAGATTAAAGCCTTCTGTCTCACTTTGCATGCATAGGTCAGGACTGCTCTCTGATCGATGCCTGTGCTACAAGCCCATGTGCCAATGGTGCCCGCTGCACCAATTGGAACAACCACTACAACTGTTCATGCCCACCTGGCTACCAGGGCAAGAACTGTCGCAACGACATCGACGAGTGCCGGAAGCCGGGAAAGTGCCTAAACGGAGGCAACTGTGTGAACACACATGGCTCGTTTGGCTGCGAGTGCCTTCCTGGTTACAGCGGGCGCACGTGTGAGGTCCTTACTCAGCCCTGCGCGCCATCTCAGTGCCTCAATGGGGGAACCTGCCATCAAACCGGGGACCACACTTACGAATGTGCCTGCCTTCCAGGTACTCACGAATAAACACGTGCCTTTACTTAGACGACTGCATTCCCACACTCACCGACATCCCCACCCTCTGGGCTCGCATGACGACTTTCCCAAAGATTGCTGCTGCTTTAGGAGTCTTACGGGTCAAATGTCTCCCTACTTTAAATAGCTTTGAGAAAGAAGAAAGTGGGTATGTGTGTGTGTGTGTGTGTGAGGAGAAGCAAGGCTGCTTGACATCAGGGAGGAATTTAGTTTATGACTCTCTTGCGATCCTCTAGGGAGCAGGCAGGAAATGGCCCTTGCCAGAGAGGAAGTCATTGAAACTGTGAGCGAATCTAAAACAAGCAATCGCAGCAGGGAGGGTAGCCCTCGCTCCGGCCGGACTGATGCTACTGTGGGAACTGCCAGGATAGAGTGTAAACACTCCAACACCCACTAGACCTTTTAACGTCCTGGCTAGTCGTCATTGCAGAGTCTGAGTCAGTTAGAGTTATAAGGTGTGACCTAGGGGAGGGCGAAATGTCACATATATCACATCATGGTACTCGAAGTCTGCTTATATTTGGAATAAGTGATGATTTATACATGACTGTGGAAGGCCGCACCACAGCTAATAAGAGTTTAAGGAGCTCTTGTAGTATGTACGTGACATACTATAGTGACTTTTAACTAATTTCAGTCAAATTTCATTTTGTATAGAGCTTTTAATAATAGTTATTTTAAAAAAGGAACAATCATTTTAGAGGAAAAAACACCAAAATGACCCCAAAGGAAACCCTTTAATTAGATTACAAATTATATAATACCTACACATACATATATACATAATGCATATAGGCCCAGTCTTTAGTAACCTTCAGGTGTCAGCTACCTGTTACTCGTGCTGTACTAATGCATTATAATGTAATATATGTTACCTCTTTTACTAATCTGCCGTTGTTTATCTTGTAGGATTCAGTGGCCTTAACTGTGAGATGAACGTGGATGACTGTCCTGGGCACAAGTGCATGAATGGTGGGATTTGTGTGGATGGAGTTAACACCTACAACTGCCAGTGCCCACCTGAGTGGACAGGTATTTGTCTTTCTACACACACTTTCTACTGCGCATACTGTGCATATCAAATTTAACCATGTGCATTCGCGTGATCAGGTCAGTACTGTGCTGAGGATGTGAACGAGTGCTTGATGCAGCCAAACGCCTGCCACAACGGTGGCACGTGCTTCAACACCAACGGCGGCCACACGTGCGTGTGTGTGAACGGCTGGACTGGCAACGACTGCAGTGAAAACATCGATGACTGTGCCACTGCCGTTTGCTTTAATGGAGCCACGTGTCATGACCGTGTGGCGTCTTTTTTCTGCGAGTGTCCAGTGGGCAAGACTGGTATGTTTCACTACATACTGGAACAGAGATGGTTTAACCCATCATTCCATCGTTTTATGTAATGAGCTATTCGGATTTCTTTCTGCAGGTCTGCTTTGCCACCTGGATGATGCCTGTGTCAGTAACCCCTGCAACGAAGGTGCAGTGTGTGACACCAACCCTCTGAACGGCCGTGCCATCTGCACATGCCCAGCTGGCTTCATCGGTGGGGCCTGTAACCAGGACATGGACGAGTGTTCCATCGGTAAGTCTGTAACCCCTCTGCCACCGTTACCATTTTGTTAAAGAAAAGAATCCATATGTTGGGCGATACCTACCAGCTCAATAAGGAAATGTTCAACTGCAGCTCTTGTAGAACTTATTTCTTATTTCACTTATTTCACTTGCTATTTTGTATTTCTTACTAAACCCTGCTCTAAAACCAATCAATAAACATGTATATTTTCAGGTGCCAACCCATGCGAGCACTTTGGAAAGTGCGTGAATACAGAGGGATCGTTCCAGTGCCAGTGTGGCCGTGGCTATACTGGCCCTCGCTGTGAGATCGACATCAATGAGTGCCTGTCCATGCCCTGCCAGAACGACGCCACCTGCCTTGACCGTATCGGCCAGTTCTCCTGTATCTGCATGCCTGGTACGCCCAAAGCCTTCACATCACATGCTCCAGAGCAGGCCTTATGTGGCAGTCATCAAAGTTAGAGGGAGCAATGAGTAATGCTAAGAAAGTATTACATAATAACCTCATTCGGGAAGCAATTTATGTGTTTGGGGAGGGGGGGGGGGTGGTCTAGTGGCGACCGTATGTCTTAGTATATGCTAGTAAAGGCATGTAAAAATCATGGGATAACAGACTGACATTCTAGGATTCCAACACACGCTCAGAGTTCCATGCTTAGCCATTACGTTCGTCCCATGGGTTTTAGGAATATACAAATGAGGGCTGGGAGTGTGAAGTCTATAGGCCTAGCAGAGAGCAAGCGGGGGGAGGAGAGTGTGCTGCATGATAATGAGCAGTGGAGTGGTGGGAATGAACGGCAACAATAGGGCCTCTCTGTGCTACTCTTCGTGCCCCTCGTGCACACAGAGAGAGAGCAAACTTTTTCCCATCGCTTTTCCCCCAACCCCCATCTCCCCCCGCCAGCACCCCCCCCCACCCCCCAAAAAAGGAAAAAAAAAACTTCTTTCATTTCCACAGACACCTCTTGCTCTTTTGCGTCCTCATCGTCAGCTGGTTCTGATTCCGTGCTTTTGTTGCTTGGTTCTGCTTCGTTTATGTTTGTAAAAGACAACACGGCCAAGCGTAAGGACGATAATTACGTGACATGCTTTCCAAACCACTTTGCTGTGTTTTTGACCTACATTGGCTTCCATGGTCCATAATCTTTATGGAGGACGAAGCAGGTCATAATCAATGTGGAGTGGTTCGGGTTTAATAAAGAAGCCACTGTTTGTAACGTCGTTACAAACAAAGGTTAGCAGAAGGATGAGATGCGGTGGGCAAAAGCACTCTGAATGTGGATGTCATGTCATTTAATCATTTAATCTGCAATCATGGTTGTTGGAGTAACAAGGCTTTTTGATCTCTGTTTCTGTTAGGCTACACTGGCACACACTGCGAGGTGGACATAGATGAGTGCGAGAGTAATCCCTGTGTCAATGATGGCATCTGTAGAGACCTGGTCAACGGTTTCACCTGCACCTGCCAGCCAGGTAAGAGAACAACCTGTACTTGTCAGAAATATTTCCCAAAGCGCCACTTGAGGAACGTATCAGTCAATTAATATAAGACTGGCGGAGCATCTTCTGCCAGCCTGATGGTGCTCTGTGTAATTACTCATAAGAGCGAGGCCTTCAGGGGCAGCAGGACTGTGTGCCACAACAAAGGCACCATTGTGCCCCCCTCCTCCCTCCTCTGCCCCCACTCATCTATAGGACAGAAGAAGGGGATATCTCTCTCTCTCTCTATGGTTTTTAGGGGGTAAGAGGGGGAACAGCAGCCCTGCTAATGAGATTCTTTTCCAGGTCCGCAATTTACATCTGGGGCAGACAACCCCCCCGTTGCACCCCCCATCTAGCTATTGAGTTGGTGGAGTTTGTGTGAGTACTGGGTTAGGACATAGAGGGGGGTTTTGGCGCATGAAGAAAACAATTCTAGTTGCTCCCCCCTCCCGCCTCCTTCTTCTAACCTTCTGCCCTAAGCATCACCACAGATCCCATCACAACACTGTTAATCAACATGGCTGCATTCTGCAGATGCAAAAATGGACATTTCCATGGGGCCCCAGCCTATAGGTTGCACTTACTCACCCCAAGCAGGTTTTCCCAGCCTTCGAATGCCAGCAAGTGATTAAAGCTCAGTGCATATCCCTCCCTAGCCACACCATTCTTAGAAACAGCAGAGTGAGTGCTGCAGAAATATGAGCCCAGTGCAAACACCCTTCTGGCTAGAATGTTTATTAGTATATGGCTGTGCATAAATTCCACACATTAAATTTAGTTACTTTGGATGAGAAGAGAAGGAGAACAAAAGCAGGTGGATTTGGTGTCCTGCCTTGTGCCTTGTGTTAACATCGTAAAAACAGCACTGTGTTTCGTTTCCAGGCAGTCAGGATTAGTCTAGGTAGCTGGATCAGTACCAGGATCTGTGTAAAGGTTATAGTGCGTTCTTAGGAACAAAAATGTTTTTGTTAAATATGAACTAAAAAAAGAGTATGTCCTGAATTACATTTCAACAAAATATTTACAAGAATGAAACTAAGAATTAATTTGTCAACTAGAAATTGCGGGAACTACACTAGAAACTTCTAGACATTTGGGGTGCTAGGAATGACCTACGTTTAAAGCATACCTACTGTGACTTTTTTATTAAAATGTCGCATCAACCATCCTACTTTTTGTCCTTGCATATTGTAAACCAGTTCCAGTGTGTTTAGAGAGGAATTTGTGTTAAGGAGTAGAATACCTTAAATTTGATCCCTACATAATCGGAACAGCTCTCAGTTTTGGACAGGTATTTAAAAGTTTGATCCAGACTCTTAAACACACTTTGGTTACTGCAAAATGTTTTTGCCATGGCTCCTGATTTATGCATTGTCCAGGCATTTCAGACCTAGACCAGGCACCTCTGCCCTCTGTAGCCAAGCGTAGCATGTACACTTGTCTACCTCTGCCTCACTGTGACCTCTGACCTTTGTGTTTGCCTGTCCCAGGCTTCACAGGCACCATGTGCCAGATCGACATCGACGAGTGTGCCAGCACGCCCTGCCAGAATGGAGCCAAGTGCATCGACAGGCCCAATGGATACGAGTGCCGTTGTGCAGAAGGTAAGCATCTGTGTGCATGTGTACCGGACATATTCTGAAGAATATCAGGGTATATTAGTTCCATGGACCTGGGCCAGGAAATGATTTTGAGTCTGAGCTCAAGGTCAGACATTATGCGGTCATGATCATCTCGACAGCAGGCTCTGACTCCCGCTCATCCCCCGCCCCTGCACCCTGGAATCACAGGGTCACCCAGGGCCAGCAGCTGCTGAGGATGGGGGTTACACTCTGCCTTCACCCCGACATCTGTTCATCTACATCGTACAATAACAGAGCGACACATTGCCGTATGGCATGGCCTCAAACATTCAGATCCGTCTAAAGGAATGCAGAGTCTGGATTTTGTACATACACGATATCCTTAATGAGGTCATGTGTGAATTTGTACAGTACACAGATGGATTTTATTGTAGTAAGCATTCTGAAAGGGAAATCATATCGGCTGTAGTCTAAAAGTCTAAATATTCATGCATTAAAGGAATGCATTAAAGCATGTAAATAAATAGATAAATAAATAAAATGACTTATAATATTGATTAATTTTGTTGCACAAGGAAGTGATACCGTTTTAATTTACATAAATGCAGTGTAGCACTACTGCTAAAGTTTGTCAACTCTAACAACTAAATATTTGATTTAATTCAAACTTTAAAGGATTTTTTACATTTTCTTACTTACATCACTTTATATAGTTTTATATTACATATAGTTTATATTGTATAGTATTATTAATATTATATAGCTTTATATTATAGTTTTATATAATAGATAATATTTTATATGTAATTATATTATAAATGAAACCCTATGCATATTGTCTAAGCGTAGCAGCTGCTTGGTATTCCGCTGGCTCGTGTTCCTGTTCTGGGTCGTCCCGTTAGCAGGGGTGCGAGGTATTGTCGCTGCGCTCTTCGGGACAAAAGCAGTTCTGTGAAGCCTGTGAAAGCTTTGCTCTCTCTCTCGCACTCTCTCTCATTCTGTGTCTCAGTCTCTTGCCCTTGGCTCCTTGCTGTAGCCTCTGCCTGACAACCTGTTGGCATGGAAACCACAGGAACCCGGGCGCCGCACTGTAGGACCTTTCACCAGACAGAGTGAGAGAGAAAGAAAAAAGGAAACGGGGAAAGTAGAAAGGAACTTTGGGGGGAAAAAGTGGGGTGGGGCGGTGGGGACATACAGAGAATGAGGAAAAGGATTGGAAGTTTTTGGAGTTTGAAAAAAAGAAGAATCTGGGAAAGAAGTAAAGGAACGAGAGAAAGAAAGGAAGTCTTCACGCTGTAGAACCAAACTGTGAATAGCAGCGACTGAATCGCTGAGACAGTGCGTGAAAACGCTGTAGTGCTGCAAGAAAAAGGGAAAGCAGAGCCTAAGACAGCTTGTTTCATGGAAGTGCTGAAGATGAGGTCACGTCTGAGTCGCCTCAGCCAGTCACCACAAAACTCCACTGAGGAAATCCACTCTGACGTACAGCCACAAAGCCCTCACACAGCCATAAACGACTAGAGTGCAAATGTGATACCTCAGCAGTGGACACATTGTACATTAGCCATTTTTATTAGCACATGTGAATGCTCTGCAATGTTTGCCTAGGCTCCTGTTTTGTTTGTCAAGAAGTAACTGAAATATTCAATGTGTGAATATATGTAGCCAGAAATCACATTTGTGTATTTTAACTTCCTCTAAGTGGAATTGGTCATGTCATTTAAACATACACTGTGACAATGAGTAAGCTAGCTAGCAAACCTACATTGTGACATTGTGTAAGCTACAGTAGATAGCAAACATGTAACCTAGCAGGATTAACTGAATTAGTGTTAGCTAGCTTTCAACATTATCTAACTTATAATGATATCTAATTAACTTAAATTAGAATATTAACCAAATTACCAAATTAACCTATTTATTCAGCTTTTTTTTTTTTTTTTTTTTTTTAGATGTTTGTCATTTAAAGGCTAACAAGAAAAATACAAGTTACAAGTTAGCTAAAGGCAATGAACATAGCATGATTTGGTCTTAAAATGTTACCTGTCTAAGGTATATAACATTTTATTTGAAATGATGTATAGGCTAGTTAGCTAGTTAAATAATTTATACTGGCTTAATATAATGTTAATATATAATTGCCTTCTGTCCTTATTAAGCAATATCAGACTGCTTAGCAAATCTTAATAAGGCTGTAAATGTATGTTTGATGTTTAAATTACTTTAATTAAGCTAGCTAGCTATCAGTTTCAACTAGCATGTCTGACTGACTGCACTAAATGTCTTTTGCCATCTCCAGGGTTTGAGGGTAGACTCTGCGAAAGCAACATCGATAACTGCCAGCCCGACCCGTGCCACCATGGCACCTGTATAGACGGCATCGCCAGCTACACCTGCAACTGCGTGCCAGGTTACACTGGATACCGGTGCGAGAACCAACTCAATGAGTGCCATAGTAACCCCTGTCAAAACGGTGGAAAGTGCGTGGACCTGGTCAACAAATACATCTGCCAATGCCAGCATGGCACCTCAGGTAGGGAATACCATTTATTCCTTAAGTGTATATGGTAATCAAATTTTGATTTCTGATTAACTATTTCCATTTCAAACACTTTTAACCATTTCACAGATTTTAAATCCTGCTAAATGCTGGTATTTAAGAAAGGTGCCAGTATCCATATCTCTGAAAGTAGCATACCTTGTAGTAGTGTCTCTTACCTTTCTGTGTGCAGAGCACTTCAGTAGTTGTTGTCGCTTACTTATCTGCTTCAATCAGTCATTTTTATGGCATCCATCAGTCTTGTAAACAATATTATATAATAATATTTGCATGCAGGCACCAATTGTGAAATCAACTTTGATGACTGTGCCAGCAACCCATGCGACTATGGGATCTGCAAGGATGGCATAAACCGTTACGACTGTGTATGCAAACCTGGCTTTACTGGTAAGTCTACTGTGAGATCGATTTTTTCATTTTTTTTATTCTGCTGTGACTCAGAAAACGTGAAAGATATGAGGACATTTTCTGTTTAGGTCCGAAGTGTAACGTGGAGTTGGATGAGTGCTCGTCAAACCCTTGCCGCAACGGAGGCACTTGCGTGGACGAGGAGAATGGGTTCCGCTGTCTGTGTCCTGCGGGTTTCCATGAACCATACTGCTACTCTCATGTAGATGTGTGCAGCAATAGCCCGTGTGCGCATGGAACCTGCAGGGAAGATCCTAACGGGTACTGATCCTTTTATATTAAAATAACTTGGCATACTACCGCTGTTTTCGATACAGTTTTAGTTCATTTATTATGAATTCTGTTTTTCTACCCTTGCAATCACTGTAGTAATGTCTCGTACAGCTTAACAGTGCTAATGTTTCTAGTTTGCAACACATTTCACCATGTTCTCATTTTTGGTCAAACTATTCACACAGACACGCGAAGAGTAAATGTTCCTTATGACTTGGATCTTGCAGGTACCGCTGTGATTGTGAGCCTGGGTGGACAGGAAAGAACTGTGATCTGGACCGCAATGACTGTCTGCCCAGCCCGTGTCTGAATGGTGGCACCTGTGTCGATCAGCTGAACGGTTTCACCTGTAAATGTCGTCAGGGCTTTAGAGGTGAGCGTATGAAGCTGTGTTCGGCTGCAGTTTTTTTTTTTTTGTTCAGACAGAAAATTACATAAGAAATTATATTAACATCATAATGTGTTAAAATTGTTCAGCCTTTCTAAGAAACTTCGCTCCTAAACTCAGACAGCCAGCCTGCCTTGTGAATACAAAAGCGCCCTAGGATCCTGTGTGAATTCCATTAGCTCTGAGGGATTAAAATGTCTGCTTGTGACAGCTCTGAAGAGCTGAGCAATATCGCCTCCTGCTGGACAGTTTAATACACTGCATGTGGATGTGACCTTTAATGATTTCTCTTATCCATATCTTTTCCAGGTAATCTATGTCAGGATAACATCAACGAGTGTGCGTCTAGCCCCTGTCTGAATCACGGCACCTGCGTGGACGGCATAGCAAGTTTCACCTGCCGGTGCGAGCCACCTTACAGCGGGCCTACCTGTGCAGAGGAGCCGTGCTCGCCCAACCCTTGTGCCAACAACGCTGCATGCATTCACTCTCGCGATTATCTTGGCTACAAGTGCACCTGCCCGCCCGGATGGCAAGGTATGTCCGATGAACGGTGATGATGTCAGAGTTTCTCTTCTGCATGCGGTTTCCTAATTCATGTCTTGTCTCTGCAGGCCAGCTATGTACCATTGACGTGAATGAGTGCAGTTCTAACCCATGCAAGAACCGCGGCACCTGTTCCAACACGCTCGGCGGATATGTGTGCTCCTGCCGCAACGGCTACACGGGACCTAACTGTGAAACTGACATCAATGACTGTCTGCCAAGTGAGTACAGCTTGTACAGAGTGTCTCCTTTGCCTCCACAGTCTTAATAATGATTAGGTCATAGGTTAAGAAGCATTTTTTTAAAGCAGTATTTACATTATGTCTGACGCGAATATCTGTGTTGTGTTTAATTCACCTTAGAAATTTTTTCCTGACTTTTTAATGTCCTTCCTGGAGTTGATTTCTTTTTGTTCATCCTCAGATCCATGTCTCAGTGGAGGCTCCTGCACAGACGGCATTAACACTTTCTACTGCACCTGCCTGCCTGGCTTTACAGGCCCACGTTGCGCCATTGAGGTGAATGAGTGCCAGAGCGTCCCCTGCAAAAACGGAGGCACTTGCACTGACTACGTCAACAGCTACACTTGCACGTGCAAACCAGGCTTTACCGGCCTCCACTGTGAGACCAACATACCTGACTGCACAGAGAGGTGGGACGAACACCTCAGATATCATTGTTTTAATAGCTTATATGAACCTAAATTACTTCCTGGAGATTTTTAAATCTCATTGAGTTCTGACTGATCTGGTTCCTGTGCATCTTGCAGTTCTTGCTTTAATGGTGGAACATGTGTGGACAAGATCAACGGCTTTTCCTGCATGTGCCGCTCCGGGTTCACCGGTGAGCACTGCCAGAAAGAGGTGAACGAATGCGACTCACAGCCCTGTTTCAACGGAGGAGTGTGTCACGATGGTGTAAAGACGTTTCACTGCTCCTGCCCCAAAGGATACACTGGCAACCGCTGTCAGGTACCGATAAACCTACTACACAAGAAATTTGTCTTAATAACAAAAACTTAAAGCTTTTTTTGCAGTCAACCTTCACCTGTAAATGATGTTTTATTTAACGCTTGCTGCACAGATGCCTGTGGAGTGGTGTAGGCGCTCAAACCCGTGTCAGAACGGTGGCCGGTGCAGATCCAAGGACGGTTCATTCACCTGCGACTGTGTGGGAAGCTGGTCTGGACGCTACTGTGACATCCCGGGAGTCTCCTGTGAGGTGGCAGCTTTCCAAAGAGGTATGTGATCAGACATCAGGGGGACACTTGAAGTGTCATTATTTCAACGAGTTCTTGTCAATAACTCCATTCCATCATTTTGTGTTGTAGGTCTTCAGACAGATGATCTTTGCGATCACGGTGGTCACTGCGTTAACACCGGAAACACACACTACTGCAAGTGTCCGATGGATTACACAGGCAGCTACTGTGAGAGTCAGGTGGACCACTGTGAGGACAAACCATGCCTCAATGGTGCCACCTGTAGAGGCTATGTGGGAGGATACACGTGTGATGTGAGTACTGGTAGCTTGAATAGCTTGATCAACAAATGGTATAACTGTCGATTCGATAATTCACACACTTACCTCATTGTCTCCATGTTAGTGTTTGGCAGGGTATGATGGACAGAACTGTGAGAGGGAGATCGATGAGTGCCGCTCTTATCCATGTCAAAACGGAGGAACCTGCATCGACCTGGTGGGCCACTACATCTGCTCCTGCCCTCCTGGCACAAGGGGTAGGTTAGATCATTTTTGTTTCACGTCACCATCAGGTAGTACTTTAGTGCGCATTCTAATGTTTAATCCTCTACCCAGGTGTCTTGTGTGAAATAAACGAGGACGACTGTGCCACACCGTCATGGCCCCGTGGCACACCGAAGTGCCAGAACAACGGCACCTGTGTTGACCGGGTGGGTGGATACCGCTGCAACTGTCCTCCTGGGTTCACCGGAGACCGCTGTGAAGGCGACATTAACGAGTGCCGCTCGAACCCATGCAACCCGGCTAACAGTCTGGACTGTATCCAGCTGCCAAACGATTACCAGTGCGTCTGCAAGTCTGGCTTCACAGGTGAGACAGAAAGTCATCAGTCAGTCTTAAGAATAAGTGTAGTGAAGATATGGACAGATGTTAATAAAAATGGTTTGTTCTTGTGCATGGCAGGACAAGGATGTCAAAACAGGTTCGGAGTGTGCGATTCTCAGCCCTGTAAAAATGGTGGCGTGTGCTCAATGTTCAGCAGCTCCCCACTAGGATACAGTTGCACCTGTCAGCTGGTAAGTGCCCGCCCTCAACTTCATACTAGTCATGCTTAGAATGCTTAGATTTCTAAAAATTCTTTGTGCATTTCAGGGCTACGCCGGGTTGAACTGCGAGCGCAGTATGTCCTGCCGTGAGCTCTCCTGCTATAACGGCGGTAGCTGCACCCAGACACAGCGTGGCGCCCGCTGCTCATGTCCACATGGCTATGCAGGTACGCAGTGCCAGGAGCGTGCTAACGAGAGCTGCTTCTCCAAGCCATGTCGCAATGGAGGCACTTGTAGAGAAGAGCCTTCCTTCCCCTTCTTCAGCTGTCAATGCCTGTCAGGCTGGCGAGGAAAGCGTTGTGAGCTGGAATCTCGAATAATGGAGATCCCAGTGCCCATCTGTCCGCTGCCTGACTGCCATGAAAAGGCCAATGACAGCGTATGTGACAAGGAGTGCAACTCGTTTGCTTGCCACTGGGATGGCGGAGACTGCTCGCTGGCCGTAAACCCGTGGGCACACTGCACTGACCTGAGCTGCTGGCGTGCCTTTAACAACAGCCAGTGTGATGAAACATGCAACACGGCCGAATGCCTCTACGATAACTTTGACTGCAAGAGCAAAGAAAAAGTCTGCAAGTAAGAATCTGTTGCCTGTCTTCTGAAAGTGGACTTTGTGGTCCCCCAGCAAGTATAGCCAGGGACTTTTAGCTACAGCAGTGGAAATCACAATTAGTTATTATCACAGTTAGTTATTATCGAGTTATTATAGTTATTTAATATTGTTATTATTATAGCTTACTTAACTGGTCAATTCAATTGAACAGAATTAATCCAAACCTAAATTACTCAAAAAAAAATTGAGCCTATAATTTAAGTTCTTGGGAAAGTTCAGAAATAGATGGATTTATGGCTTAAATAAATATTCATGTTCATGAAATAACGTGTGGATACTTTTTGCATATAACACATTCAAGCTGTATCAGTTCTAGCTTAAAAACCCAAAAGAGTTCTCTGTTTTTAACCTTTTCTGCATCTCACCCCCAGCCCCATCTACGAGACGTACTGCATGGACCACTACGCTGACGGCCGCTGCGATCAGGGCTGTAATAATGAAGAGTGCGGCTGGGACGGTTTGGACTGTGCTAGAACAGTTCCAGAAGAGTTGGCCAGCGGCGTGCTGGTCATCGTGGTGCTCTTGCCGCCTGACGAGTTACTCCGCACAGGCACAGCTTTCCTACAGAAGCTCAGTAGCATCCTGCGCACGTCCCTTCGCTTCAGACTTGACCACAACGGAGAGGCCATGATCAAGCCTTACACACGGCGTGAGGCACGACTCAAGCGGGAGCTCCAACCTCATAATGAGGTCATTGGGTGAGCACTTTAGCAGATAGACACACATTAGTTCACAGTTTTTTTTCTTGTGTGTCTGGTTTCACTAACAATGCATGTTTTTTGTGCAGATCAATCGTGTATTTGGAGATCGATAACCGTCTGTGCTCCCAGGACTCGGATAACTGTTTCCCCACAGCTGAAAGTGCAGCAGATTATCTGGGAGCTCTTTCTGCTCGGGAAATGCTGGGGAAATTCCCTTATCCACTCAAAGAAGTCCGCAGTAAGACGTGTACAGTATTCACTTTTTAAAGGGAAAAAAATATATGGGCTTGAAGTTCCTTTTTCCATCCTGAATAATCCTTGTGTCTGTTTCTCAGGTGAGTTTATACCCGACCCGGGTGATCTGCCTAAATGGGGCAAGGTGCTTCTAGTAGGTGTTGCGACGCTCTTTCTGATGGTCATCGTGGTGGTGGGAATGCTGATCGCTAGACGTAAACGTGAACACAGCACACTCTGGTTCCCAGAAGGCTTCTTCCTTAAGAAAGACACCAGCAGTAACAAGAACCGCAGAGAACCTGTAGGACAGGACGCTCTAGGCATGAAGTGAGTGCTTATTCCACTCTTAATAGCACTGATATTGAACATTTTTCAAACAGAGGTTATTAAGGTGTACTTTGTCTTTCAGGCACATGCCAAAGACAGTGGAAGAGTCCTTACTGGGAGACCACAGTGACCAGTGGATAGACACAGACTGTCCTGAGGCCAAGAGACTGAAGGTGAGACCTTGTTTCCTTCCTCAGTCAGAGAAAAGTAGGTCATACTATAATTACAGCCTCAGATCAAAATAATTTAAATTTTATTTAGAAATGTTTAAAGACATGAAAAGTCCAGAATTGTATGTATTGTTTTCATTTAGTTGACTTAATACAATGGGAAGGAATCGAACTAGAAACCAAACCCTCAGAACTGTGTATAAAAGCTGCTTATGGGAAGCAGTAACAAAAATGTCAACAACATCGTGAGTTAATTTGTGTATCCCTGTGTGTGTGTGTGTGTGTGTGTGTAATACAGGTGGAGGAGCCGAGTATTCTCTCAGACAGTGAGGACGCCGTTGACAGCAGGCAGTGGACACAGCACCACCTGGCAGCAGCAGACATCCGTATGCCCCCATCCATGGCTCTCACCCCACCACAGGGTGAATTTGACAGCGATTGCATGGACGTTAACGTACGGGGACCAGGTACGGCAGCAGTGTTCAATTCATCAGTAGAACCTGTAAAACCATTTGTATCACAGACATTCAACACAACATTAAATTAACCTATATTTCTGACAATACGTCCTAAAATAGATTAACTGACCATGTGTGTGTATGTGTGTATCTAGATGGCTTTACTCCACTGATGCTGGCTTCGTTCTGCGGTGGAGGACTAGAGCAGGAAGTGGCCGAGGAGGATGACTCAGAAGAGTCTTCAGCTAACATTATATCAGACCTCATCTACCAGGGGGCATCATTGGGTGCCCAGACGGACCGGACCGGAGAAACAGCTCTTCACTTAGCTGCCCGCTATGCTCGTGCTGATGCTGCTAAACGCCTCCTGGACGCAGGGGCCGATGCCAACGCACAGGACAATACGGGTCGCACACCTCTGCACGCTGCTGTCGCTGCTGATGCTCAGGGCGTTTTCCAGGTACAGCATTTCGCCTTTGGTATTGTGTTTAAATGTCGATTGGGGGTAAAGTACGAAAAGAAGGACTTGTCAAAACACTGAATCTGCCATTAATGCACAGAAAGGACAAGTGTATATGTTTATAGGCATTAACTCGTAATCTCAGATGAGGGTATAATCAGGAAATTAGTATCTTTTACATGTATTAAATCTTTCACACTAAGTCTAAAGATGTCTTGTTCTCCAGACAAATATGGTGTCCACATTTCTTTTCAGATTTTAATCAGGACACGGGCGACAGATTTGGATTCACGCATGTACGACGGCTCCACAGCTCTGATCTTGGCCGCTCGGTTGGCGGTAGAGGGAATGGTGGAGGAGCTCATCACCTGCCATGCCGATGTTAACGCTGTTGATGAGCTCGGTAAGTACACTTTAGTAAGAAAGAATGCTGTTTCAACTGTCTTTATTTATTGCATTGTATATTCTATACAGGTGTTTTGAAAAGGCTTTAAAGTTGTTTATTTTAAGTAGGTCATAACAGCATTGGGTTTGAGATGTTCATGTTTGTGTCCTCTTTTAGGTAAATCTGCATTGCACTGGGCTGCAGCTGTGAATAATGTTGAAGCCACTATCGCCTTGTTAAAAAATGGAGCCAATAAAGACATGCAGGACCTAAAGGTAGAATAGTTGCATGATCTCTTTAGCCATAAATAGGCTTTTAGCTTTTCCATACATGATTTTTTTTTTCAATTATTTAACTCAAATGTGACTTGTTCTTCAGGAGGAGACGCCACTCTTCTTGGCTGCAAGGGAGGGCAGCTGTGAGGCAGTGAAGGTCCTGTTGGCCCACTTCGCTAACCGTGAAATTACAGACCACATGGACAGACTGCCTCGTGACATTGCTCAGGAGCGCATGCACCACGACATCGTTCAGCTACTGGATGAGTACAACACTGTGCGCAGCCCGCAGAGCCACGCTGGCACAGGACACCACCTAGCAGGAGGCCATGCTCTCTCGCCCCTCATGTGTCCACCGGGTAATTTCCTGCCCAGTCTGAAAAACACACCACAGGGCAAGAAGAACCGCCGGCCAGGTGCTAAAGGAATAGGCGGACAGCATGGGAACAGTCTAAAGGATGCCGCAAAGGCACGAAACAAGAAGCTGACGCTGGACATGCAGAGTGCATTGCTGGACAGTTCAGTGACGCTATCGCCTGTGGACTCGCTGGACTCGCCACGTGGTGGTGCCAGTAACGCTGGCTATGTCACAAACCCAGCCTCTCCAGCTGCTATGCCCTCTCCAGGGATCTTCCACTCAGTGCCCAATACTCCAATGGTGCACAGTGGTATGATGGATGCTGGTGGTCCTTTCACAGTTTCTTTAGCCGGATTGAACGAGCTGAGTCAAGCCACCCACACCTACGCTCTCAACCCTGGGCAGATGAGCCTGGGCATGGGATTGGTAAGCCCAGTGAGCGTACCGTTTGACTGGCACAGCCGTGCCCCACAGACCCCACAGTGTCCTCAGCCCATGGTGAACTTGGTGCACCCAGGAACACCAGGAGCGATGCAGCCTGCCGCTGTACTCATGCACCAGCAGCAGGTTTTCCGCAACACCCAGCAGCCCATGTTGCAGCCTACGCCAGTGTCCAGTACGCCCACTATCAGCCCTGTCAAACTGCCTTCGATCGCAGAACAGCAGCAACAACAGCAGCTCCATGCTCACGGCCTGACCAACCAACAGGCCCTGTTGAGCTTGGGTGCCTCGACACCCCCCACTCCGCAGCCTCCTCAAACCTTCTACCAGCAACCGCAGCAGAGTCAGGCACAATCCCAGCAGCCCCAGCAGCAGCAGCCGCCCCAAACCCCTGCTGTCTCACAGAGCCAGACTGCTCCTCCACAAGTCTCCCAGGCTCCCCCAGTGCAGGCCAGCAGCAGCACCACAAGCGCAGGATTGGAGGATTACCCCACACCTCCTTCTCAAAGTAGCTACACCTCCGCCATTGACGCTACACCCAAGCATTACCTGCACGTGCCAAACGAGCACCCCTACCTGACCCCATCTCCTGAGTCTCCAGAGGCATGGTCAAGTCCTTCCCCGCACTGCGTTTCCGATTGGTCTGACTCCACCCCAAGTCCGACAGTCTCAGCCCCTGCCTCTTCTCACACCCAAATTCCTCACACTTCTGAAGCCAGTGGAAAGATGCAAGTGTTCGCGTGAGCAGAACTTCAGGAAGGAGTGTCTCTCGTTTAAAAAAAAAAATAAAATCTGTCAGCCCGTTTCCAAGATTTTAATTGGATGAGGATTGACTTGGCGTTTGCTAATTGGACAGTCTGCCGGGTGTCGTCTGCAGAGAAAACAAGTAAAGGGAAAATTGTGTTGTCTTAAAAAGAAAAGACAATTAATGAAGTAAGACGTTCTGTCACAGATGGACTTGTGTGTGTGTATGTTTTTTTTATTATTATTAAAAAATTATATGAAGAAGAAAAACCACGTCTTTCATTTCAAAGACTTGGGGACGCTTTTCCTGACACTAACAAACTTTTTTTAAAAGTAGATTAAGAGAAAAGTTGAAGGAAAAATCCTTTCTTTCTTTCCTTTTTTTATTTATTGTCTCAAAAACTGCATTCCTCTAAAACTGCCTTGTGGGTGTCCTGTGGCTCTGTCTGTCTCCGCTTCTTACAGCTGTTACGCTCACAACAGAAGCTCATGATTAGTTGCTTACATCCTTTTCCCTCCGTCTACCACTGAAGTCACTTACAGAAAGACAGAAAGAGCTGGACATGTCACCTTTTTATGTGGTATTATTTATTTAGGCCAGTGTTACTCCACCAAATTTGGCGTCACAGATTACCTAGCCATGTTGAAATTGTTAAGTTAGTGATATATTTTTTATTTGATGAACTGACCTACAGTGAACTGATACATTCCGTAGGAGTACTATCTATCTATCTATATATCTATCTATCTATGTGGGGCAATAATGTCGAAAGGCATTTCTGAAGCACTTCTAAGGCCGAGCGTGTAAGATTTAAATTGATAGCTGCTGTGTGGGGAATTTTATCGCTTATAATAAAGTACGGCAGCGTTCAAGTGTTAATTTCGATTGAGCCTAGCCCACAAAGGGGCCGTTTTCTCATTTACTTCCTTTAGCTTTCGTTCCAAGGTCACTTGTATGTTAACTCGGCTGCCCTTTTAGTCTGTGTTTTTTTTGTTTTTTGTTTTCTTTGGGGTTGTAAAAGTTTTATTTTTGATGTTTTTAATGCTTTTTTAAAATTCTGTTCCTTATAACCTTGGTTACCTTTGGGACATCACTATGACGTGATAAGCTGTGTTTTTATAGGCTGCTGCTTCCTGTCGCTTCACGGTGACGCCTCTATATCACTGCCAACCAGAGCCCTTCATTTCACACAATTCCAGCTTCTTAACTCGACCAGAAGAACCTCCTCAGTTAGCTTGTGACCCCTGGTCCATTTTTTGCTTTTTTTTTTTGTTTTTGTCCTATCGCTTAATTTTCATAGGGTCCGATCATATTCATGGCCGACATGTCGTGTTAGTCATGTAAACTCTGCGTATGTATCCATGTACGAATCAGGGGTGTGTCAAGGTCCGAAGAGGTGGCTAGTGGGCTGCTAGCGCTCTGTCACTCCTCAGGGAGGTGTTATATAGCATGCAGTGTAGTCTGCATATCTAGCAGCCTTCACCCAGTCGGGCCTGGAGGATGGCGTCTGCCCTGCGTGGCCTGAACGCGCGCCAATGGAGTGAACGCTGCTATGTAGTGCTGCCCCCTGCTGTCAGCTGCAGGTACAGGCGCTTATTTCTCTGTAAAATCTCATCCCAAGTGTAAGATCTAGTTCTGTTCTATTCATGTTTTTGAAACCAAATTTCGATTCTTGTTTTATTAAATTTTTTTTTGGGAGATTTTTTTTGTATTCATCCTTCCATAACAAAAAAAAAAGAAAACAGGCTTCATTTCAACACGCTGAGTGAATAGCGTGTTTAATGGGTTTGGAAATGTATTTGTTAAATCTATCAGGATTTTTTTTTTTTTATTTAAATCCTAATCATTTAAAGACATTTTTTTCAGGCCTTCCGTCATGTCTCAGTCTTCCTCAGCGCTCTGGATATTTTGAAATTTCAGCATTTTCTTTTGTACATACGGTTGTCTCGATTAGGTCTGTGTGTAAGAGAAGTCTAATGTTTCTAAAAAAATGATTATGTACTAAAAAAAAGACAAAAAGTAAATGTACCTTCTATTAGCTTTTTTTTTGTTCATTTTTTTATTTTGTTTAAACGAGGATGTGACTGATTATATATTGGTCTTGCATTACTAGAACAGCCATAGATATATTTTTTTCTGTGTTTATTATTAATTCCTATACTTGTTTAAAAGTAGTTTAAATATCATTGTATATAAACACTTTTTTCACATTGTTTCTTTCTACAGGCATAAAGTTGTAAAATAAGTTACTTCTAATAAAACAGTAGGGAACTACATTTCTGTTGCGTGTCTTTTCTTGTGCGCTTTCACACTTCTACACCGCTCTCTTTCATAACGTGTCCTGCTTGTACTGCAGAAAGGGTATTAACGTAAAAAAAAGAAATCAATCTAGAATTAAAGTTGTTTTTAATATTAGTATTATTTTAATCTGCTGTCCTTGTGCTTTCACTGAGATTTAGACATTTACGTCACCACCCTGAGGGTGGCAAAGAGCATGGGAGGTGTCCCATTTTTACCCATTATTTCCTAATAGAGGTCTGACTAGACACGCCTAGGCACTTCTGCACTTAGTCACTATTTCTGTTTCTGTTCCGCCCATATTTTAACTTGGCTAATCCTCTGTCATTTCCTGCATATTAGAAAAAAAACAACACTTGTCTTTTAAAGTCATGCCTTGGATGCTGTTTTATTAATGTCAATATTCCTAGTCCTCCTCTGAAGGAAGCGTAAGAATCCAAGGATGGCGTTAAACACACGCCCATGCTGGAATATTATGCCATAAAAGGCATCTAGAGGCAAGCATCTTGTACGGTTTGCATGCTCCATTGAGGTCATGGGCGTGTCAGTCTGGTAACATTAACGGACGGTCTTTGTATATGATCAGCTGGACTGTTTACTGCAACAGTACAGAGGTTCAGAATTACAGTTAAACATCTGCCAGAATGAGGAAAACACATTTCTTAAGTAAGGAAGCCTTTTAGGTCAAGTTTAATGCTTCCTTGGAGACCTTCCTCTCAAACTCTGTCATCACACCAATCCACCAAAGTCATCCTGCAGATCATTTGACGAGATCAGTGCATAATATACAGAGCGGGATTAAAATTTTTTTTTTTTTTTACTGTCATTGTAGTAATACAGTTAAATTTTCTAGGTAGCTCTCAGAGTCCAGCAGCAGATGAAAATGTAAGAATAAGAGAAAAGAATAATTAGACTAAAAATATTAATGTATAATGGAAGGCAGCATGGTGGCTAAGTGGTTAGCACTGGAGCCTCACACATCCAGGGTTGGGGGTACAATTCCCACCTCGGGTTTGTGTGTGTGGAGTTTGCTTGTTCTCCCTGTGCTTGGTATGTAAATGAGTGTGTGAGTGTGTGGTGTATTCACGTATAACCAGTTATGGATTGGCACCATTTGATTAGTGAACACTTTTTACGTTTACTCCATTACCTCCTACATAAAATAGTTACTTTTTACTTCACTATATTTTTGCATAGCATTGTGTTACATATCCACGGCAGTTTAATTTCCTCATACACTAATAATCATAATCAAGTTTTAGATAGTGAAACAGATAAAACCCTTATCAGTTAAGGGCAAAATGTCAACCATGTTCCTTTTCTGTCTACTAGGTACACTTAAATACAATTTTGTGCAAATGTCTAATCTGACTACCTGAAATGTGTTCCCAGACAACACATACATACATTGATTATACACTGAATTAAACATTGAAACCACTTGGGCAGATAATCGCAGAGTTTAGCGTTAATGCGGAAAAAACACTTTATAGTTAGCTACGCAGGCTTTTCGTACCCTGAACATCCATGACACTGCTTATCACCACAATGTGTGACATCCTGCACGTCCCTTGCACTCTGGCACTCTAGCGGTCCAATCATCTCCATGCCACATTACTCACTAAGTCAATAACAAACTGCCATCAGGGTCACTTGATCCTGCAAGTTTGACTTCCTCAAAGAGTCCAGGAGTTATGAGCACAGTGGAACGAGCACAATTCGTTCCGGAAGCGGGCTCATATTCCAAAACACTTGTAAACCAAATCAAATTTTCCCATAAGAAACTCAAGTTATTCGTTCCACAGCCCAAAAAAATAAATACATAAAAATAATTCATACAAAATATTTAGTAAAAAATTAAACAAATTAACCTGCACTCTACCTTTAAAAAAAAGTAAAAATAAATCCTGACAGATAAGTGTTTCCATTTGTGCGCGCAGGCGCTGTGTGTGTGTGTGAATCTAAAGTAAGCTCCCCTCTTCTCCTTCTTGTCTTGCACAGTTACCTTTCCTCCACTCTTTTTTCTGAAAAAAGAAACAAGAAATCTCTCTAATGACATTCGACTGACACAGCGACACACTAACAATCACTGCTGTGACATGAAAATAAAACCAATTGACCTGCACTTTACCTTTGAAAAGAGAAAGAGTGTGTGTGTGTCTGTAAAAAGTGAAAGTAGGTGGGGTGTGTGTGTGTGGCACGGTGTCCAATGATGTGCACGCACATCATATCAAAGAATCACAAAGAGCAGGCTGAGCTTTGAGCAGAGAGAGAAAGTAGATTTTTAACCTCTCTAATTTACACTTGCTTTTGCTTTACATGCGCGCTTCACACACACATACAGCACATGGTCACAGTGTTATAGTAAACAGTACACACGTGCACGGATGTTGATTATATGTTGATCACGTCACGCTCGGTGTCAAAACGTGATACATGATACTCGGTACTCATAAACCAAGACTTGTTCGTTTTCCAAGTCAAAATACATAACAAATCTTTGCTCGTCTTGCGGAACACTCGCAAACCGCGTTACTTACAATCCGAGGTTCCAATGTAATTACAATGATTAAGTTTTAGGGAGAAAAGAAACCTTATGTAGCCAACATATCAAAGAATCTATAAGCCAGACTGTTGATGGAATTTTGCACACCCAACTGACGGATCTCCAGTGACCTGCCCAGTGTCTCTCCAGCTGCTGTCTCCAGTTCTGCTTGCTCTCTTCTCCACATTGCTAAGACTGACTTAAAAAAGAAAAAAAAAACACTGCATTTAACCTGTAAGTACTAACCAGCACATTTTGTACAGGTGTGCATTCATCCATTCATCCATCCATCAAGTTCCAACTAGGGACTGTGAAGGCCAGTGAGACCATTGTATTTATTTCAATTTTACAACCGTGTTGGGACCTCCAATTAACCTTTTACACACGCATTTACAGACAGAAGTTACGCCAATTAGCCTAATCTGCATGTCTTTGGACTGTGGAAGGAAACCGGAGTGCACAAAAGAAGCCCACAAAGCATGGAGAGAACATGCACACAGACAATCAAACCTGGACTTTGGAGATGCAAGGCGACAGTGCTATCCACTAAGCCAACATGTCGCCACACATACACGTGTGCTTATATGCAACTAAATGCCAAAAAAAAAAACTTAAGATCGGGTCAGACCATAAAAAACAAACCAGACAATCAGCACATTCTTGGTAAGCCACAGCCAGTCACCAAAACCCTTCTAGTTCCCATGATGCCCCGGGCCACATTTAGTGACCACTTCCTGTCTAAGACACAGTGAAGTCCACCACTTTTGACTCTATGAAACTGCAACAAAAAGATTTTTTAAATAAAAATTAAAAAATATTAAAGACTTCACAGTAAGAAAGTCCTACTACAAACTGCATGTCAGTGTCCTTAATGCCTTTACACAAGATTTAAATTAATTCTGATCAATAAATATAATATATATTTCTTTACATACTTCAGTGCATTCTTTTATTTGTATTTTTTCTTATTATTTTATTTTTCTGTAATTCCAGGTCAACGACGGAAACTGGTAAAAACTTCCGATTGCCAGAATACTGACGATTTTAATCGGTTTAATTAAGCGTAAAACATTCTTATAAAACTTTGCAAATAATCCTGTATCATATATACAATATTTTAATTCAAAGTGTCTAAAATGTATAATATACTAACAAAAACACACTTAAGCAAAATGCTTGTAAATCCTCCAAAACTGGTAACTGTAACCAAAACGCGTAGCACAAAGCATTCTGGGAAATGTCGTTCTGTAGTCTGAACGCGCCATGAAGTAACTCGGAAGTGCCCCGGAACACCGCTTTCGTACATTTTCTATTCACTGTCGTAAAAGGATTGTGCACGCGTTTATAAAAGCAATTAAAAGTTTATTTTAAATATTACTCTTTCTTAAAAGTGATAATTTGTCGACGTCCAAATACAATACTACATTACCCAAAATTCTATTGGTAACGCCGCACTATAACCATACAAACCGTAACCACAGCGACACCTAGGTTCGTGATTTTTCTGCTGAGGATCTTCAAGTCATTTAGTTAGAATATCTTTTTAATTTAAACAATAAATACATGGAAAAGTTAGCAGGTTGAATTTTGTAGAAATTAGTAATAATAATAATAATAGATTTTATTTGTAGGCGCCTTTCATGAAACTCAAGGACACCTTACTCACCATTAAAAAAAATATATAATAATAATAATAAAAAAAAAATAATAATAACAATAAAATAAAATAAATAAATAAATAAAAAACCAACAACAATAGTAAAGGACAATATACAAGCAATGCAGTGTTAAAAGTATGTCTGCCTGAAGAGATGTGTTTTTAAACGGGATTTGAAAACAGAAATAGAGTTACTATTCCGGATATCAAGAGGTAGTAGATTCCACAGGTAAGCTAAAAGCTAGAGATCCCATGGTTGCCAAACGCATACGAGGAAGAACCAAATTTGGTGACGATGATGATCTCAGATTTCTTGAAGGAGTATAGGTTAGGAGAAAATCTGTTAAATATGACGGAGCCAGGTTATGTAATGCCTTATAAACAAAAAACAGAATTTTATAATGTATGCGCTGTTGAACAGGAAGCCAGTGTAACTGTTGAAGAACAGGAGTTATGTGGTCCATTGTAGGAGTTCTAGTTAGTATTCTAGCGGCTGAGTTCTGTACTAATTGTAACTTATGTAGGAGTTTTAGGGGAAGACCAAAAAAATAGAGCATTGCAATAGTCGATGCGTGTGGTGACGAGGGCGTGTACCAGGATTGCAGCGCTTCTCATTGAGAGGGCCGGACGAAGACGCTTAATGTTTCGGATGTGGTAGTACGCTGTCCTAGTGAGTTTATTAATATGTGCTTCAAAGGATAGGGTGCTATCAAGAATAACACCCAAGCTTTTAACTTGTGTTGAAGGAGAGATTGTAGAACCATCGATACATAAGGAAAAACTATTGGCCTTCGATAGAGTATTTTTAGTGCCCACGAGGAGTAATTCGGTTTTACTACTGTTGAGTTTAAGAAGATTATTTGAGAACCAAGATTTAATTTCAGCTAAACAATTTGAAAGAGAAGATGGAGGAAGGTCAAAAGTAGGTTTGGAAGTAATATAAAGCTGGGTGTCGTCAGCATAACAATGAAATTGAACACCGTATTTCCGGAAAATGTTCCCCAAGGGCAATAAGTAGATGATAAAGAGTAAGGGCCCCAAGACTGACCCCTGAGGCACTCCTGCAGTGATGGGTAAAGGTGTAGATTTGATCTGGCCTAGCTGAACAAACTGAGTGCGGTGAGAGAGATATGAAGAAAACCAAGCCAAGGAAGTATCTACAATTCCAATGGACTTTAGTCTTTCTAATAGAATATTATGGGAGATGGTGTCAAATGCTGAGGTTAAATCAAGAAGTATTAAAATAGACAGAAGTCCTGAATCAGCTGCTACCAGAAGATCATTGGATATTCTGACAAGGGCAGTCTCAGTACTATGCTGAGGACGGAAACCTGATTGAAATAGTTCATATAATTTATTAATTGACAGGTGATCGTGTACCTGTGCTGAAACAACCTTCTCTAGGATTTTTAATAAGAATGGCAGATTTGAAATTGGACGAAAATTATCAAAATTGTTTGGATCAGCACCTGGTTTCTTGAGTATAGGAGTTATTAATGCAGTTTTAAAGAGATTGGGGACGATGCCAGAAGTCAGAGAAGAGTGGATGATCTCAGTGATGAATGGTAAGAGAACCGGAAGACAAACTTTGACTAATTGAGTTGGAAGAGGGTCTAATTGACAGGTAGTTGGTTTCGATTTCCGAATAACAGAAGCGATCTCATCAGCTGTAGGTAGTTTAAAAGAAGAGAGAGGAGAGTTGAATACATGTGAAAGAGTGAAGGAAAAAGGAACTTGAAGAGGATTAGAAACGAACAGAGATTTATGTATGTTCTCTGTTTTTTCAGAAAAATAAATGAGTAGTGTGTTACATAGTTCAGCTGTATGCAACTGTACAGGTAGAGAATCAGGAGGCTTTGAAATGTTTTTAACAAGAGTAAAGAGAGTTTTTGTATTACCTTCATTAGATGCGATCTGATTTGAATAGTACTCGGATTTAGCTGTATTAATAGCGGTTTTGTATTGTTTTATATGGTCAGAATACATTTCTTTGTGAACAACAAGTCCAGTTTTAATACACAGACGTTCTAGACGGCGACCTTGAGCTTTTAGCCTACGCAGATCAGACGTAAACCAGGGAGCAGAATTAACAAATGAAACAGTTCTGGATTTTATAGGTGCATGCATATCAAATGATGAATGTAGCGCTTCATTGTAATGAGAAACCAAACCATCCGGAGTTGCTAAATAGTCTTTCATAAGAAGAGTAGTAAGGTCAGATGTAAATGCCATTGTATCAATGTTCTTAGTATTCCGAAATGTGATGGTACGTCGGTTATTGGGCTTTGCTAGATTTAAGCTAGCTTTAAAGAAAACCAGAAAATGGTCGGAAAGTGTTAGGTTGGACGTGGTGAGACCAACGGGAGTAATACCAGAACAACAAACAAGGTCCAATGAGTGGCCTTTCAGATGAGTTGAAAAATCAGTGTATTGCTGTATACCAAAACTGTCAAGACAAGACAAAAAATCCTTAGTGCATGCACTTGATTCATTGTCAACATGTATGTTAAAATCGCCAACCAGAATCACATTTGGAGACAGACAACCTTCCCAGGCACTAGTAGACATAACTTAAGCAAGGGTTAAAAAAATAAAATTTATATTACATAATATATTGTAGCGTTTTTACGCCGGGAAGAATGCTGGAGAGACGAGTGAGCTTATTTGCTGCCCAATGCAATGGCTGGGAGTACTTTATTTAGCACACAGCAGGTATGGCATGAGCAGCACCTTTACTCAGGAGCCTACATCCAATTCAACGTTAGCCTGAACTGGAGCACATTTCACACGTCACACCTCAACACACACAACAGGGCCGAAGTCACTAACCCAAACACCTTTCCCCATTATGGTGAACACACTGACATTCCCGCAAAGCATGCTGGTCGTCAGCCGCCACCCCGCCCACGCCACACTGCCCCCACCCGAGCTGTGACCGTCCCTGGTCACCATGAAGAACTTTGTTTCGGAAGCGTGGAGGCGGTCGGCGCTGGCGGTGGGAACGCCGGCGTCCTTTGGCAGGTGAGGGATGAACGCAAACGTAGTCCTGAGGCGGTCCAGCCTCCACAGAGTTCAATGTTTCCCCGGCGTGCGGCTGGCAAGGCGCAAGACGGTCCCGGTGGAGCAAAACTCGTGCCCGCCCCGCCAACCGCACCCGGTAGATGACATCGGAGAGCCGAGCTAATACCGTACAGGGGCCCACCCAGTAAGACACACGCCCGGCCGAGAGACCCTCCTTCTCCTTCCAGAGGAACACACCCACACCTGCTCGCCAGCAGCAAAATCTCGCCCCTGGCTGTGAGTGTCCACGCCCATTCGCTCCATGGGTGCCCCCACCCGAAAGTCTTGCAGCGGTGCCCGCGAGCGCTGGGTGGGGCCTGGACTCGCACTGTGCGACACGCCCTTACCTTCACGTAGCCCCCAGCAACGGTGCAGATGCTGAAGGCAGGATCAGGCCGTCCGCAAACACGCTTGCTTTGCCCCAGTAATCCAGAGCGCAGCAGCGAAACAGTGGAACCGGTGTCCACGAGCGCCCGCAGTAAGACACCATCCAGCACACAGTCGATGTAGAGCCCAGCGCGGCTTACCACGCGTCCTCCCGGCGCTAGTCTAGCGGCTGCTGGTGTACGCTGTCCCGTGCCTCGGCCTCGCCGCGAAACGTCGGAGAGTTGCTCGTTGCCTAGCCGCGACGGGTAGCCCTGTCCCCGGCTAGGTTCACGAACCGAGCGCCACTGAGCTGCAGGCGGTCGCTCGGCTCTTCCGCCGTGATGTACCGCCAATATGGGCTCAGCGCGCTCGGCCTCGCGCAGCGGCAGGTTGTTTTGCCGGCTAACGGCGCGCGGAGCTGTCTCTTGCTCCGGCGCTTGCGCTGCGCCAGCCTCCGCCCCGAGATCCAGCGCCGGGATTTTCACCTCGCCGCTCCGCGTTGGTTGCCGTGGTGTGCTCGCTTTAGCGCCGTCGGGAAAGCGCTTCTTCTTCGCGAGTAGTCGCTCCGCTACTCGGCGGCCCGCTTGGATTTTCAGAAGGTCCTCCATTGTGCGCTCGAAACCGTTACTCTCCATCCCACTTCTGACACCAATGTAGCGAATGGGCGTGGACACTCACAGCCAGGGGCGAGATTTTGCTGCTGGCGAGCAGGTGTGGGTGTGTTCCTCTGGAAGGAGAAGGAGGGGGCTCTCGGCCGGGCGTGTGTCTCACTGGGTGGGCCCCTGTACGGTATTAGCTCGGCTCTCCGATGTCATCTACCGGGTGCGGTTGGCGGGGCGGGCACGAGTTTTGCTCCACCGGGACCGTCTTGCGCCTTGCCAGCCGCACGCCGGGGAAACATTGAACTCTGTGGAGGCCGGACCGCCTCAGGACTACGTTTGCGTTCATCCCTCACCTGCCAAAGGACGCCGGCGTTCCCACCGCCAGCACCGACCACCTCCACGCTTCCGAAACAAAGTTCTTCATGGTGACCAGGGACGGTCACAGCTCGGGTGGGGGCAGTGTGGCGTGGGCGGGGTGGCGGCTGACGACCAGCATGCTTTGCGGGAATGTCAGTGTGTTCACCATAATGGGGAAAGGTGTTTGGGTTAGTGACTTCAGCCCTGTTGTGTGTGTGTTGAGGTGTGTGACGTGTGAAATGTGCTCCAGTTCAGGCTAACGCTGAATTGGATGTAGGCTCCTGAGTGAAGGTGCTGCTCATGCCATACCTGATGTGTGCTAAATAAAGTACTCCCAGCCATTGCATTGGGCAGCAAATAAGCTCACTCGTCTCTCCAGCATTCTTCCTGGCGTAAAAACGCTACAATATATTAATAATTGATTACTAAACTTTTATTTGTAACTGAGTCAACTTCCAAAAAACCCTGTTAAAGCTGTTATAAATGTTGCATAATTGTATTTTTGGAAGAAAAATGTTTTTTATCATATACATTAATATTAATTGTTTTGTTATATTGTTTTATCCAAATATTTATCTATGTACAGTATATATAGTACATAGGATTGCATAGAAGATTATATAGAAGATTGAGCAATCATACTATATACCCGTATTATTATAATTAAGGCTTGATTTGAGGGGGGATGCAGGGGGATGGTATCTCTCTGTGTTGAACCAACCATCCCCTCTGTAAAACCGCCTTCCCCCTTACCATCACCTTCAGATAAATAATGCTGTGTATTATTTTTATATTTGTCCTGAAAATATAAATTTCTATGTATGATCATTTTTGGACGAATAATGGCTATTAGCTAATCAATATTCAAATTAACAATTTAACATGCTGCTCACAGAAGTTTTTTTGTCAATGGAGACGCTCAATGGTCTCTCAATGGAGACGCGATGAAAAGTTTTAATGATTCTAAAAGACTTTTTTTTTACAATTTGTGTAATTTCATTCTCAATTTAAAAAAGCTTCTTTGTTTTTTTCATTAGTGGCCTTACCTACATGCTTGGGTAAAAAAGGGTCAATAATTGATTGAATTTGAACTGCCATAATAGTGTGTGTGTGTGTGTGTGTGTGTGTGTGTGTGTGTGTGTGTGTGTGTGTGTGTGTGTGTGTGTGTGTGTGTGTGAAAGAGAGAGAGACATAGAGAGAGAGACTGGTGCATGGTCATACAAAACACAATACTCACTCACTCATCGTCTATACCGCTTTATTCAATTCAGTTAAATTCAATTTTATTTGTATAGCGCTTTTAACAATTTACATTGTCACAAAGCAGCTTTACACAATCAAAAGAATTTAGTTTGTATGAAATGTGTATGAATCAAAATGATATGATTGTCCCTGATGAGGGAAAAACTCCCTGAGATGGTAATAGGAAGAAACCTTGATTCTGTATTTAGGGTCGCGGGGGGCCTGGAGCCTATAGGAGACTTAGGGCACGAGGCAGGGTCCACCCTGGACTGCCAATTCATCGCAGATGTACAATAATATTAAATTAAATAATTTCATTACTAATGTTTATGTAGATTTTTATTCTGCTTTTATAATCATATCAATGTGATAATTATGACAATTGCATGTTTAAGTGCAAGTGTTTTGTTTTGATGGTTTTGTTTTGAAGTTAATTTAATTAATTAATTTGTTCTCAAACATTTTACATTTTTTGCAATAATTTTGTTTGGTTGACCACACCACCTCCCTACAATTCGACCACTGACTATGATTAGAAAGATGGATGGATAAATAGATAGGCAGGGTGAAATATTGGGGATGGAAATCACTAGGGATCAGCCGATATAATATCATCATAATACCTATGAGTTTTGTATTTAAATTTTGTAAGTATCACAATTTTACAAGTATCCTGATTTTGTATCATTATTTTTTTTAAATTTTAAATAAACTTAAATAAGATTAAGACCTGTAAGATTATAGAGAAACTGCCTCAAATGCAAACATATGTTAATTTTAAAAAGGGCATTCTAGGGTCAGTGTGGTGATGCACAAATTGCTACATGAAAGAATTGTTATATGTAACTGAATACATTTTTTTTATACCTATCTCCAATAGTTATTAAGAATATAAAAAGGAGAAATGCAAAAACAAAACTATGGCTAGCAGATTAGGTAACTGTAAACCTTTAGCAGTCTGCTTTAGTATTATCCCAGCATCTCACCTGTTGCTGACCTAGAAACACTTCTAAACAAACAGACCAATACCAAGCAACTGGGAAAAGAAAAACAGGGAACTAAAATAAGAATCGTACCAAACCTCTTTCGAAACATCTGAACTCAAGGAACATATTCAGGAAGTGGAATGACAGAAACGCAAAGTAGCACTGAGTCAAACACAGAAAAGTGTTATAATGCATGTTACTTGTACGTGTTACTTGCATGTTTGTTGTAGGTGAAACTCTACAGAGTGTGTGTGAAATTTCAAGGAGATCAGCAGTTTCTCAAACAACTAAACCACCACACCTGGCACTCAACCATGCGAAGGTTAGTCACGGAGGTTACACTTTTTTTTAAACCACACTGATGTTTGGTATAAACATTAACTTCCTCTTGACCTTCCTTTGCAAGATGTTATGCATTGTATCACTGCTACATGATTGTCTGGTAACATACACTGTTTAGCCATAACATTATGATCACTCTCCTAATATCGAGTACATTCCCTTTGTTTGCCACTAAAGCAGTAATTACTTATGTGTTCTGACATCATTTTATTGGAAAAAGAATGAACCTTTCCCTCAATTTGAGCTACAGTAGGTTAATGATAGAAAGGTGCATCACTGTTATGGTAGCAGAAAGGGGGACCTACTCTATAACAGGCAGGTGGTCACAATGTTATGGCGGATCAGTGATTTCATTCAACAATATACTGTATTTTGTTTTTAATTGTTTTTACTGCCCCCTGCTGGTGGTTTCCTGAACCAGCCGTTTTGAGAATAGAAACCGAAAGTGAAGTGAAGAGTGGAGCAGCAGGAAAACAGGGCCGCCTGCACCTCCTGCGCTTCTGGACGCAAATCTTTCTGATGTTTCTGCTGTAAAACGACTTTAACAGGACTAAAGACATGAGTCGACTTCATGAAGAAGTGGAGGTATGAAATATGATACGTGTTTTAGGTCATGGTGCTGTTGAAGTATGTTAAGTGTGGTTAGGTGCAGCTGTCACGCCCGGAGCCTTTAAACGACTTTACCGTGAAACAAATGCAGGAACTACTTCCTTCATTAACCATTTATGTTTAAAAAAAAAAACAACAACAACGATGTTTACATTTAGGCATTTGGTAGACGCTCTTATCCAAATTGAAAAGAACAACAAGAAGTTGCAGAACTGTGGTGTATAATGTGAAGAGTTTTGAGATAATGATCTGTTTGCACAATAACAATCAAGTTCTCACTTCCTGCACTTCAAGCTTATTCTGCACTTTAATAAACTTCATCTCTGTTGACACAGACATGTACAGTAGAGATTTAAAAGACTGCTAATTCCTTGATTTGTTCACGTATCGATTCGTTTTTAATTATATTTAATAACATATACATTTTTATGTAACCTTCAGTATCACATAACTATTCCAGAAGACTTTATCATTATGTGTATATTTTATATAAGCAAGCACTTTTTATGTTTAAAATCTGTGGTTTTTGGTGTAATGTGATTTAAAACCCAAAAAAAGGCATTGTGTCATAACTAGACCAAAAAAAGGAAGTCTTGCTCTATTTGCATTTATTTATTTGCACACCCAGGACAATGAGGGCAAGGATCAGCCAAAATAGACAGCTGTAACGTCTCTGCACTTCGCCCTGTAGTTATTAACCTAAAACTCCACCCTAACACTTATTCAGTATTTATTGCTGAAATGTTTGTGATTTGTTTAATCATTCTAAAGATTGAAATTTGTTACCTAAAGATGAATTTTTCCTTTTTTTTCCTGTGAAAAGTACATAGTTAGATTAGATTACATTTCCCAGTTAGATTAGATTAGATTAGATTTTGTTGTTATTGTTCAAAGTACATGTAAAAAGCCAATGGAATGCAGCTGGAACCTAACCAGAAGTGTACGACAGGCCTATTTACAATAAATTACCAATTCACACTTGCACCTTCAGGGTTGAGAGATCAATACCCACCTCGGGATCTGTGTTTGCACTGAGTTTGCATGTTCTCCCTGTGCTTGGTGGGTTTCCCGCAGCTATCCTGCTTGGACCTCCAACAGTACAAAGACATGCAGATTAGATTAATTGGCGTTCCCAAATTTCCCGAAGTGTGTTAATGACAATCGGGCATCAAGCTGGCAAAACTACACCTTAGGTAACTGCCAGGGGAGTCTTATGTACAGAAGGTACAGTAAATATTAAGAATAGGAGATATATGGTAAGAATATACAGTATCTGTGTTAACATTGCTGGTTTGACATGAAGTTTTAGTCTTTATGGAAATATAAAATCCTTAAACACAATGATTCAGTCAGCATTGCAGATGAGCATAAGAAGCTTGTATGCTTTCGTGTTCAGATGTGTTGATGGTGAAGCAAAAGGTTTAAAGTGCTGCTGCGCCACTTTGTTTATCCATAGATTAAGCAAAGGCATCAACCGCTATCAGCAGTTAGTTGAACTGCATTGTGGACAGTGGTGGGCAAAGTACACAAATCCTGTACTCGATTAAAAGTAGAGCATAATCTTTGTTCAATATTACCCCAGTAAAAGTAGAAGTCCCCAATTTATATGATTACGTGAGTAACAAAGTACTTAAATTTATTAAGTAAATATGATGAGTACTGAGCTTGTATTAGCTCACAGTACCTTTAAGTCATTGTGAAATGGTCATAGTGATCTCTCTCTCGCTCTCTCGCTCTCTCTTTCACTGTATGTGTGAGTGCGTGTCTGTGTCCTGACTGTGAACATGCTGTTTTCGTGACTGTCTGCAACCAGCTTTCCTTCTGATTTTAAACACCTGTAACTTTAGGAAACTAAATCATGCATAATAGTTAGCGGGTAACTGGTTATGTAATGCCATGCCGAAATGTAGTAGAGTAAAAGTACTGTACACACATTTCCTGTAGTGGTAGCAGTTAGTGAAGGTGAAAAGTTTATTTAAATAAAATTACTCAAGTAAATTACAAATACATCAAATATTCACTTAAGTACAGTAACTTACTTAAAGGAGGTAATGAAGTAGATTTACTTAAAGTTACCTTTCACATCTGATTGTGACGAATGGCTTAAGCAACATGCTGATGAGCAAAGTTTAAACTTGTAAATTTAGAAAGATCACTACAAAATAAATTTTACCTTAATTATAAAGATTAATATGCAAGTTGTTAATTGTGGATTTTTTATGTATTATTAATATTATTGTAATGTAGTTATACTGTATATTTATATACAGACGTCAATTCTGTGCTTTGTTCTGTTGACTCAGTTGGAGAAAAGCGTAAGGCGTCTGAGAGAGATGTTTCACGGAAACATTCCGATCGACCAGGCAGTGTTGCTCATGCGCCGATACAGGAACAATTACCAGATGGTAGCAAAAGTAATCATTCTGATGAAAGAGCAAGGTATATTTAAATAATTCTATGTTCTGAACCTGTTCTGCTTCTCCTAAGTTGCTGACTCAGTATCATGATTCGCTAAACAAACAATGCACATCCCTTTTCTACAATCCATTCCATGCCTTTTTTCCATTTCATTTGATGTCTTATGCGTAGACCTGGACGACGAGGACAGATGGTCTCTGGAGAACGATCCAGTCGTAAAGGTAAGGAAGGTTTCATCACATCTGCTTGAAGATACCAAAACACCATTATGCAAAAACGCTTGTTTTGCATGATCAAATGTATTTCCTGCTCACTGACAGAGCGTGATCGAGAAACTGCAGAATGAGGAAAGAGAAAAGGTAACATTCGCATAATTGGTCCTTCTAACAATCGCTTCATTGTGTGTTGCACTGTAACATCTAAGATTTGAGCATTACATTTTACGTTGCAGGAGAAAAGAAAAGACAGAAACACAGGAGCCAGTAACGATCCTAGGAGCTCTAAGCATGTAAGTAAATCTCTGGAAGTCGAATGTCAATCCTGCAGTTATTAGATTTAATTAATAAATTTTAAAGTTACTTTGTCACTTTCCCAGAATGTACCTAAATGTGTCAGTCGCCCATTTCCCTTCTCTACCATCATTACAATAAAACCAGCCACTCTCACAACTTTTTTTTTTCAGTTCCAAGACAAACCCCTGTTCCACTATACCATTAAAGGACCTTTTGGCTTTTAGAGCCAAAGGAGCGAGTGTGACAAAGTTACCAGAAGAACCTATATTCTCCAGCATGCTCAGTAAAACCTAACAGCTGTTTTACTTACAGTGCAGTGCAAACGTCTTGAGCACAGACAAAAAATATGCCATAAGCAAAGATGCTTTTGAAAACATTTCTACATGAAAGAAAGATCACTAAAGAGTAATAAAATAAACACAATCGATATTGTGATATATACTTGTTTGAGTTTGTCCTTTTTGCTCACCAGCCTTTTAACGCAACACCGTCACAAAGATAAAAGACCTTTCGATTATTGTAGCCATAGTTAATATAAAATTAGTTGGTCGTTACATAGTAAAACCGACGACATCTTTTCTATGTATTGACAGGTCTCCAGAGCCGTCGTTCAATTATGGTCATGAGCATTTCGTTTTCCGAATTTTCGATTTTTGGAGAAAACTAAAGTGTTTTTTGACCTTGCATACATGTAAACCTGTTTTAAGGGACTCATTAAGCAATATTAGCAACCTTTAAAATGGCATAATAGGACCCCTTTAAGGAGCAGCTGTTAGGTTTTACTAAGGAGTTCTTCTGATAACTTTGTCACAATTGCTCACATCTATCTTCATGCAAAACCCAGCAGTCTACATTAGGACTCTAAAAAATTATATTAATTTCCATCTGAAAACTGGTCTGTCATGTAATATTTTGCTTTTATTACAGGCATGCAAATATTCTACTTTATTTATTTATTAATTCAAAAGTTATGTTTGAAAATCTTAAATGGTTCTGTACATAATAATGAAGACAGGATAGACATACAAAATAAAAAATTGTACTAAAGATAATACAGTGCCGAAGAATTTTTTTACAGTACTGTATTTCAGCGTTGCATTTAACATTCGCATCAAGGAAAGGTTTGTATGATGTTGTTGTTGTTATTGCATGTCGTTTCCCACGAAAGTAGGGCATTTCTTCTTTTGTAGACAACAGTGTGCTTCCTAAACTTTACAAAAATGTAAACAAAATTTTAAACTATGTGCTTTCACATATGCAGCAAATAGTCCATTCAAAAGCAACTTCTTTGTGTTTTCTCCCTTGGGTCGGCTCTTTAGTCAGGTATGGACTCAGTAATTATGCTCGGGTACAGACCAAAACATCCGGTCTGAGCAAGGTGGCTTCGTTCCACTTCCGAATGAACTTGTGATGAGAAAAACAATTTGACTCTGAATCAACCCTTACTTCAGGAAGTGACTGCGACTTCCTGTGAATTTTGGGTTGCGACATTTTTCTGTAGACACGAGCTACTAAACTGAGTCAAAAGACAATAAGAAAGGGCGTAAGACATCCTGTGTCTGGTCTAGTTAATGTGAACATAAATCTTGAATGCAAAACATGTGATATTTCAATCTATATATAAAATGTTGTCATTTATTGAGGGCCATTCTGGGGAAAAAAAGACACCAGTAATGAATCCTCTACATTAATGTGTGCTTTTTGTTTTCTGTGTCTTTGTCCAGTCTAAAGCAAATAAAGGGCCTCAGGAGGACAAAGAGATAAAGGTCAGTTACCTAAAATCCTACAATGACTCCACAGAAACACTGCACAAGACTGCAAATATCCATTTATGCAGCTTACTGAAAACGCATGTCCTACAGTATAAAGGAGAAACAAAAGGCTATTCCACAATGACAGACATTGCATCACATAACAGATATTAGCAGATGTCATGTTTAAATGCATTTGTGTGTGTGTAGGAGCTTGGGAAGAAACTGCGGGTCCTGCCACTAACAGAGAAGAATAAGCGCATGTTTGATCGTGCGCAGCAGAACCAAATGCCTTCCGTCGATCACCAGTTCGCCTGCAAGTCATGTGACAAGAGCTGGTGGAGACGAGTCCCGGAGAGAAAGAGGGTAAGAAGTGGTCCGAATTCTGCACTCAAAGTTGAGCTCAGGTGCATCCTCTTTCCACTGTTCATCCCTGAGATGTTTCTGCAATTCGATTGGAGTCCATCTGTGCTAATTTTAGTTGATTACACATTATTTCCAAAGAAAAACACACCTGTCTATATAATGTCCCATAGTTAGCACTGCCTGTCAGAGCACAAACTAAGCCATGAAGTCCAAGGAATTGTTTGTAGACCTCAGAAACAGGATTTTAATAAGAGACAGATTTGGGGAAGGTACAGAATTTTTTTAATTTAAATGTCACGGATCCAAAGGCACCAAACTGTCTGGGATGAGTGGCATACACATACATTTGATTTTAGCAAGTGCAGAAAGCAACAACTTTGGAATTTACAGAGTTTAAACCTAGGTGTCTTCCTGCAAATTGATGTGATTAAGGAACGACATAACATAACAACATAATAGAATGTAGGTTACAGAAATTAAGATCAACCCCTTGGGGCTGACTGATGGTAAAACATTAACTGAAAATATTTATTGAGAACTGCACTAATGGTTAAAAAATCAAATATATATTTTAAAATTAATGATATTTATCCAGTCCCTTTTTTTTCTCTTAATTTTCTATTCTGTGTTGATTTTCATAACGGTGCTATAAACTAAGTACATAATAAGATAAGAAATGATGCTCATTCAAGCTAGTTTTAGTAGAATCAGTGAGTATGATCTCTGATCCTCTGCAGGTGTCTCGCTGTCGGCGATGCAAACAGAAATACGATCCTGTGCCACCGGACAAAATGTGGGGCATCGCAGAGTTCACGTGTCATAGCTGTGCTCGATCTTTCAAGTAAGTAGAAGCATCAAAAGTTTCACCTTACATCTCTCATTTATCAGCAATCTTTCTTTGTCATTTTTAGCAAATATTGATCATGACAAAATTGTTAAATCTCTCTATATTTTATAACTGTAATGTTTCACATTTAGTCATTTAATTTATCTATTGCACATCTATTGCACAATATCACAGATGAATTTTTATATCATTTTATTTCCTGTAATAACAGCACATTCTTAATCCATTCATTTGCAGAATGTGTGGAGCATTCATCTGTGCATTTGCCATTGGTATAGAAACTAGCCAATCAAGAATTCTGTAGCACAGTGAAATATTTATACATTATATTAAGAGTGTTAATGTTAAAATGTCAAATGCACTTCATTTTAAATATCCTTAAGATTAATTTTTATAATCAGATCTACTTTTTCTTTATAAGAATGTCCACCAGTGAACAATTAATATAGATAGTGTCTTTGTTATCAGGGGTAAATTGTCTTAACTTCTAAATTCCAGATGTCAATACTTCAAATAAAAACATAAATTAATATTAAGTTCTCAGTTGATAAGTTGATTAATCAATTATATCAATCAATAGATGAAACATAAATGAGAACATATGTGCAGTATGTGTGTTTCTCTGTCTGTTCTGTTGTATTGTATTTTTAAAGAAAAATTTTTTTTTTTCTGACTGATTGTATTTTTCTGACAGGGGGTTTGGTCGAATGGACGGAGGATCACCGTGTTATAGCTGCCACTGCATTGTTAAGCCAATACGCATTCTGCCTCCGCGCAAAAGCTTAATAGACCGGGGGGTTAGGAGAAGACACCAGCACAGCTGCCTGGCTGAGGACTGCTATAACAGACAGGGTAAATACTTAGTACTTAAGTATTAATTGTTGTTTCTTTAAATGTTAACAAAACACACCTGCATGAATAATAATCAGTCCACATACATAATCTTTAATTAAATTGCTGCATGTTACTAAATGTTGAACACTAATTTAGCTTAATGTAAAAAAAAATTTGTTATGGATTTTGTAAAATGAAAAACGTGGTAGTCATAGTCATTTAATTTTAATAACTCAGGATTAACATTAGTTAATTTAGATGGTGATTATTTGGTTTATGTGATTTATTATTTTAAAAATTGCTTATGATGTATTAATGCTGAATACAGTATGTTTTGGTTTGTTTCTTGTTAACTAATACATTACATAATGTTAGTTATGTAATGTATTAGTCAACTTACTCTTACTCTAAAGCATTACTAATGAATAGGATATTCAAGTGATTTCCTCTCAGGACCAGCCAAGCCACAGTTGCATAACCATAAACACTCATCCTTATACTGTATATATTCTTATGTTGTGCATGTTTATTTATTTCTTATTTTGTATTTAGCTGTTGTTTGCAAAATATTTGTCTCTTTGAGTCACGGCTTTATTGAAGAGGCTTATATCCTTATAACCTTATATCTTTGTATAACTCCATGGTTTGCCTCTTAATGTCTAGTCTTCAGACTAGTTCAATCTTAATGACTTAATGTCTTTGAGGCAGTATGACAGAACCGATTCACTGCACTAATGCTTGTTGAAGATAAAATGCATGTAGAACAACACCTGCTTAACAAACTATTTTACTGTTTTAGTGTTACATTGGATATTTTGTGTCTGTCTGTCACAGATTTTTACGTTCGTGATACAGAGTGTGTTCACCCAGTGAGCAGAATGAAGAACGGTAAGCCTCAGGTGGTGAACCCCAGCGATCCCCACATCAGCAGTGGCTCCACAGTGAACACCTGCCTGAGTCAAGGCAGCCTGATAGAGGATTTGTACGACATTATCATGGACGACATTCAAGAGGAGGAAGAGAGCGACAATGATGATGACTCTGGCAGCAGCACCAGCAGCTGAATGAAGTGTCAGAGTCTGTGTCCAGAGCTTGTGTCCTTAGCCCTCAATCGCTGGCCAAGAGACAATTAGTTATTGTAAATTTTATACAATGTGAAAGATGGCACACATCTTAGTTTGAGAGAAGCAGTGACTTCTCCAGCATTTTCAAAAACTTTAAAGATTTTTAAAGATTAATTTGAGTGTTTCTGGCTTATGGTTTGTACACATGCTCTAAACTTAAGGGAACAGCTAAATGTGTGTGAACTTAATTAATTGATTTATATGAAATGTTTTGTATTGCCTTTATTGTGGCAAATATTATTTATTTCCAAAGTCAGTTTATAATCTATACGCTTGCCCATCAAGGGCAGTTTAGCTCAGGAAATTTCAGCAAGATATAGTGTGTGATGTGTTCCCTAATCAAATAAAATGCACCGTATCATTGTCAAACTCTGAAAACTTAGTTAACACAATTCACTAAAGTGAAATAGCCTTCAAAATAGTCTCTAATATGTAGTTAAGTCATACATACAAGTAGATGTTGAGACATATGATTTTGGTATATGCAGCCCACAACATATATTCAGTTTGCTTCTCTATTTTAATAACATTTAAAGATTTGCCTTCAGTATGTGAATGAAGTGGGTTTTAGCATGTACATACATAACACTGTTTGCTTGGAGTGTACATATGCACCAAAGATTTTAAACGTTTCATACATTTCGAGGTTTTATGAAGACCACAGGCTTTATACTGTTTTATTAAGAGAGTATTTAGCAAGTAATATATGTTGCTACAGTCTTATCTATTGAAAATTGTTTGGTCTGTTGTATTTTTCAACAGACATTGTTTTGTATATTGCTGTTCTTTTAAAATGCACACAATATGCTATACCAGCTGAAGCACAAAAAAGCCTTGGAGTTGTGTTAAAAATGAAGCTCATGGGCCAAAATCTGGGTCTTTTCTCCAAACAGTGTATGACTTCACACTAGGACTCATATTGTCCCATAAACCATGTACCATTTGCTTTTATTATGGTATAAAATACAGAATTAATTGGCACTGTACTTATGGTGTGTATCACTTTAACAGTTCAAATTCAACTTCAACAGCTCCGTATTAAAGAACCTAAACATGGATTTGATTACAACACTATATCCTTTTCTGAGCTTATTATCAATTGTGTTATTATGTCATGGCGTGAGATCTTCTCTCTACAGGGAATTGTAAAATGATAAGATAGCACAGCACGCCTACAGGTCAATCAAACTTAACTTTACAGAAAAATACTGGACTGGTTTTACTTTTTTCATGTCTTGGGACTGACCACTTATTTTTAAATTTCGGAAATTTGTAAATCATTATTAAGGATGATGGGGGATGTCTATAAATCATGTCATAAATCATGTTTGTGCCTTCTGCGTGACAATTTAGCCTTTTCTCTCAATCAGCTCATATGTTTAAATTGACATTCTTGTTGTTGATTTGTTGTGACTGGGGTGTTTACCTTGTAAGGAATGGATTGTCTTTTTTTTATTATTATTATTAAAGTTTTATGTTTGTTTGATTTAAAAATGTGGTGGTGTTGGTATTGGGATATAATTATTTTTAAAAGTTGGTCTGGGAGATTGAAATCTTGGGTTTTCTGTATTGATTTATATCGATAATCAATCTAAAGAACACAGGATGTTTAAATCAAATTACTGTATAAAACATAGCAGGTGTTTTTTTATCAGAACATGATATACATAATATACAAATATAATAATGTACAGTATAAGAAATCTACTTCTTGATCTTCTTACTTCTTAAACTTTTTTTAGGAATTGTACCACCTGTCTCAGATCATTGCACATGACGTGCACATAATTCTGTTATTGTTTGAGCTTTGATGATTTTCCCCTCATTGTGAAGAGTTAATGATGACATGTATTGTACAGAAATACAAGATGAACAGCATTTTATATGTGAATACATACATACATACATACATACATACATACACTACCAGTCAAAAGTTTGGAGACACCTTCTGGTCTTTCAGTTGATTTTAAGGTGTATCTGCTACTTATGCTCTGTATGGCATTAATAATGGCTCTAATCGGTTGCGCTGTTAATTGGTGATTTCTGAGGCTGGTAATTCTAAATGAACTTCTCCTCTGCAGCAGAGGTACGTTTTGGTCTTGCTTTCCTGCAAAGGTCTTCTTGAGAGTCAGTTTCATCATGGCGCTTGACAGGTTTTGAAAATGCACTTGATACTGCATTTTCAAAACCTGTTCTTGTACACAGTATTCCAGAACAGCCAGCCTTTTTCGTCAACAACTGACTATTGTTGGTGTAGTTACTTAGTTACATAATTCCATATGTATTATTGAACAGAAATCTCCAGTATTGTTCTAGAATGTAGAAAATGAATCACAAAACAAAACGTATTAAAGGTATTAGAAGATGTGTCCAAACTTTTGACTGGTATTGTATATCAGGACAATTTTTTATTATCAGGGACAGGTGTCAACCCTACTGTTACATAAGGGGTAATAATGGCTAAAGGCTCAGTAGAACATTGTTTCTAAAAAGAAGCTTCACTGCTTAAAGCCTAGCTAACAACAGGTGAATGAACTTTAAACTTCATGTGTATTCAGCTGGGTGGTGGTGGAGAAACAAACTGGTAATATTTACAGATTTGCACTGGTTGGCAGAATATGTGGGATTTTTGGATCCTTGTCATACTTTAGCTATCCAGACAGAAAGTGGTATGACTATTGGGGAGCGGACCTGTCCTTTTTTAATACACAGTCGGCACACAGTTTTTGTCGTTGTGTTACATGTCAATGTGCAACCAAACCATAACCTGTTAAATGACTGCAGCTCAATGCATGCAGCATTACCAACACATATTATAGACTGGTTATGAGCTCATGAGCATGCTTTGTGTTATTAGTGCTGATAAGGCAAGTCCTTCATTGAGATTGGGAGTTAGTGCTTGTTTGTTGGGATTTGATACACATATTGTCTGTTGGTATATTGGGGTATTGTGGTATATTGGTGATAGATATATTGCCGATCTGTGGCGGATCCGCAATGTTTTCGTGAACTGATCCTGATACCCTGCAATGAGGCGGTAAACGAAGCCCTGCCCCATAAACGTCCTCCTCACTGTTCTAATAAGCTGGTTGCAATCCTGTATTGTCCCACCAGGGGGAGCAGGACTGCTTCAGTTAACTGCAGTTCTTGCATTGTCACCATATTTTCATGAATAAATCAACCTTGTCATCTTAGAGATATATACAGTGTCAGTGTCTGAGTAATCTGAGTCACCAACTATGCTTTAATGGTCAGACCTGTCATGCATATAAGACACCGTGCCACTGGAAGTTACTGCGTTGTCTACATATTTTTTATTATTACATCAAGGATGTCATCTTCCCGACACTTTCATACACTTTCAAAATAATAATATAAAAATTTTAAAATGTCAGCCGAAATGTATTTTCATGTAGTAGTTAATAACACTGCACCAGCATGTTTTACATAAATCAATAAAAAATAAATAAATAAATAAATAACTCAGCTAGGTATGGGCTAGTAATTTCATGCTTATGAGAGGTCATGAGTGTTTTTTCTTTAACATAGTGTGTTGGAATATATAGAGCGTTTTTTGTTCTGTATTTGTTGGTATTCAGATGTAAAATTGAACATTTTTACTGTTAAAATGGAGCTTGAGGTTGCACTTCTCAATTTGTTTCAATTTGAAGTAATTATTCCAGAGTTTGTTATGTTCATTTTTACACAATGTAGTGTTGTTTAGGATGAAAAATATTACAGTTGCACTATAAAACTAAATCTATTAAAATATAATTTCCATATATTTCCATATCCTTTTTAAGGCCTGACCGAAGCGTGTGTTGTGTATATGAATGTTGTGCAGCTCAGGCTAAAGAAACAAGGTTTAGTGTGCTGTTTTTCCACCACAGTCTTATTGCTGTGGTGTGAGCAGATAAGCATTGTGAATAAAAGCACAACAGCTGCATTTGTAGCTACATGTGGCAACAGTCAGTCTCACTTATGTAAGAATTTAGAGGAAATAAAAGTCAGATAATAATGTTTTCCCCATCTTGTTCTTGTCCTCTATATTTATACATTAAACAAAAACAAAGAAACATCACAAAGGAATGTAATATGTATTTATTAAAAGAGATCAATTACAGGTATGATATAGGTCAGTGGGGTTCCCACATCATTGCACACTGCATCTTGCAAAACCTTATCAGTACCAGTATGAGTCCCTCACTCCCACTTCCACCCATAAGAAAATCATATCCTGAATATTTGTCCGAGTGCTTACACACCTGGAATAGAAGGTGTGCTTGACAATGAATGATTTAATGTACTACTCTACCTAGCTCTTTTGACCATTCCTCTGTGAGACTTTGGTTTTCTGCTGAAAAGAACATACACTAATGGAAACACTGCTCTGTTGGGAAACTTTTTTAACAAGGAACTCAATGGCACTCTTCCACATGCACACTAACAGAAGCACTGCTTTTTGACAGAGAGAGAGACTCTGAGTCTTTAGGAAGGAACATCTTTAATAAGACTTAAATGACAATATTATAAGTACAGTACGCATATTTGGATGTTAACTATACAGGTAACGCACACGCATGGAGATTGAGCGCAGGAGACGATTACCTATAATCCCGAAGACAAAGCCCAATGCGTACTATTCATATATCAAGCTCTCGCTCATTTATTAAGTTTAAATTTATTTTAAAATGTTGTTCATCTTACAAAACACTGGCAGACCAAGGTATTTGCAATCCAATGCTGGAAGGTAATTTTACAAACCTTCCAATCGATCAGAGCATTGCTAACCTAGTACTTACAAATAAACTAATCACTCTCTTTGGCTATTTGCTGAGACTGAGGCATCACATGAAATTTATAAATTTTCTTAACGAAAAGTATGTCAACATGAACAAACAAGGTTGTTATTGCCCCCAACCACAGTGTTACAACTGCCCCCTTTTGTGAAGCCAAGATAAAACTTTGTATGCAAGCTAAGAACATCCATATTTGTAACCACTAACCTATACATAGTCATCTAAACTTCAGGAAGCAGAAGAAAAAAACTGTGCAACCAAAACTTCTGACGTGGTGAATAATACAGCTCTTTTTTTAACTGCAGAGCAAGTATTATCACTCAAGCTTGACTGTTGTTGTAATAGTATGGCAAATGCATCACATTAAATTCCTCAAATCAGCTTGCTTTGAGTGTGATGAATTTGCCATACTATTACAACAACAGTCAAGCTTGAGTTATTCCATCATTTGGAAATCTCCAGTATTGTTCTAGAATGTACAAAAATAAACCAATAAACAAAAAAAAATCTGTGTAGCCTCAGATGTTTTTGGCCTATGTAGACTAGCATGTAGTTGTGTTTATTTATTTATTTGCTTGTTTATCTATTTATTTATCTGTTTCTTAAGGATTTGCCCTTTGATATTTGTCATAATATGATATATTTGTATGATATTCGGGATAATTCATGATGTTATATTCCCACTCCATGTGCGGTATTTCTAGAAAAGACTCAGGATCCCAAAGAACCGGACAAAGCAGTAACTGAAGAAGAATAAAGAGGAAACTGATCCTTTCACCTTTTCACAGTTGTGCGACCAGAATTTGAAAAGGCTGCTGAGTGTTGTATAATGTCAAAGAGTGGGGTGGGACCTCTCTGCTTTCATAACCAGTTTCATAACGCATTTCATAAGGCTTTTATAACATGCAGCTTTAAATAAAGAGACAGCACTCCACCCAGCAGAACATCTCAGACGATCTTCTTCCCCACAATGTAAGTCAATTTCTATATATTACCACACTGTTTTTAAACTCTAGCAGGTATAGTTTTGCACTTTAAAGTTCTCTGTAGGGCATTTGTTTGCATGATGTGTAATTCGTGTAAATAATATGTTGATGTTTCTGAATGGGAAGCCATTTCAGAAGGACTTGAATCTGTGATTATTTTGTGCAGGAATTGCTTGATAGGAGCGGTTGTGCTGCTGATATCAATTACAGCAGAAGCCAGAGTGGGGTAAGAGTCCTTTCTGTTTCAACTAGATGTCCGTGGAGGTGTTGTAAATGCTTTTACGTATTGTACCAATTAAAACAATCAGGGTCAGGTTAATCTCAGCCAAAGATATTGTAGTTCTGTCATACAGTAGTTTACATTTACATTTATGCATTTCGCAGACGTTATTATTCAGAGCAACTTACAAAATAATGTCCAAAAGAACACTATCTAGTAGTGGTTAAATGTTTTGAAATAATTTTAGTAATGTTTCTGTTACAGTTACAGAGGATCATTAAACAAATATACTTTAAGCATGCAGGATGATTTAGAATTTGACAGAAATTATTCAGCTCAGTACAGTGTAGTATGTCATTATTGATATATTGTTTCATTCGGATTGTCCTCAGCTGGTCTTCATTAATCTAATTTACATGCAGATATTAATCCGATAAATAAACATTACTTTGACCTCTACGCAAACTTTGACGCAGAAACTCCAACGAGTCCACGTCCTACTGCACAGAGACCAAGGAGTGTCTGCTGTTTGATCTGATCTGCGAGGGAGACGATTATGAGGTGAGTCTCCCGAGGAGGCAGTCTTTTAACATGCCTTAATGTCAATTTGCACTAATGTTTAATACTTTCCACCATAATTTCAATTAATTTTTGTTCTTAAAATATTTTTGGAGAATAAGCAGGAACACCAAAAACTTTTCCAAAAACTAGGCCTTGTTTTTCTACTAGGAAAGTTTGGCTGCGTTTTTTTAAATATTGAAACATGGCATGAACCCAGGAAATCACAGGTTGTTGACCCTTTGGAGTTCTGCACTATCGATTGTTTTCCCAGCTCCCTGAACATTTCTATATTGAGGTTTGGATCCTGTGCAGTGGGACATTATGAACTTAAATACTTTTTAAATATCCCCCTGAGCTTGCGATATAATGCACTCCCCAAGCTAAGTAATGTCAACTATCTATACGCCCATCTATCTAAGGCAGCATTGCTAAGCAATGGTTGGTTGCAAATGACGTACAGTAAAGTATAAGTCCACGTAAGTGGTCATTGCTATGGTGGAAGTTGACCCTAACCTCTGGCAAACTAGAGACACACACACTGTCTCATGCCTAAAATGCATGCCTTTGGACTTCGAGATACTCTGCGGTAACTGACAAAGCACGAGTCGAACATGCAAACCCCATGTACACAGACCAGTGATAAAAAGGGGAGAAAGTGATAAACACTAAGTCACCATGCTGATATTGTTTCGTTTTTGAGCTATTGATAGATGTTAGTTTTTAGCCCTCAGGTCTAATGTCATGACCAGATATCACTGCTCAAGCATGCAGATTGCACAATGCTAAACTGGTGGTTATAGTAATTTAGTAACTCTAATGTACACTGATCAGCCAGAACATTACAGTCCCCTACACCAGTTTACTATATATATATATATATATATATATATATATATATATATATATATAGATAGATAGATAGATAGATAGATAGATAGATAGATAGAATAGATAATCAGTGTTAATGTGTAAATGTTAATCAGTGTATAACATATTTCTTCATTAGGAACTTTAGGCTTATAGCTATGGTGTAAATTCCTGCTACTGTATATTCTGGCATTCATGCTATATCCTACGATTTGGTAGAAAATAGTGAACTACTATTGTAATATTTGATTCAGTTACATTCAAATAAAATAAAATACATTCTGTGTTTATTTTATTGTTATTGTGTAATCAATTTATTATCAATAACACTGGCTGCTTGGGGAATATTTTAGGTTCGTCATTACGAGGCTGCTAAATGGGTGACCACAGAGGTGGAGTCCATTGTAAAGGAAGTGGCAATAGTAAAAGCTTTCAGAAAACTTTTTAAGTACATCACAGGTGAAAATGAAGCAGGTGAGGCAGTAAACATCATGTCATGTCATGACATAAACATTATTCAGAAGATATGACTTAATTATGACTAATGATTCTTACTTGTATACTTGCAGGTGCTCATATTGACATGACAGCCCCAGTCATCACTAAAATCAAAGAGGAAACCCCTTGGTTGGAAACATCAGTGTACGTTCTCAGCTTCCTGTTGCCGTCTGCCTACCAGAGCCAGGCTCCCCAGCCCAATGACAGCACTGTGAGTGTGCAGGCGAAACCATTTAAATCATGACTGCTGAGCATTTACAAATCATACATCCTAACAACAAATGTATTATTTGCATTGTTTGTCCAGGTGTACTTCACAGACATGCCAGATATGAAAGTGTACGTTAAGAGCTTTGGAGGCTGGATGGTGTCACCAATAACTACAATGTATTCTGACCAGCTGAAAAAAGCACTCGACAAAGCTCAGGCCACTTACGAGACAGACTACCACTATGACGTTGGCTATAACAGGTAGCACTGAGTAAATATTAAGGTGGTTATTAACGAGCTAGCTGAATTGCTAGTGTTATAAAATGAAGCACTTATTTATTGTTATAATGCATGTGATTTTTCCCATCATTGTACATTTTATGTGCACCTGTCCAAGGGGGTCTCCCACCTCGTGTGTTTTTCATGATTACAAAAATGGTTTACATTTGTTCAAGTTTGTTCTACGACAGAAAGATCTCTATCATTTTCTAAGTATCATTCACTCTTACATTTACTCAGTCCTGTATGTGTTTTTCATGTGTGTGTGTGTGCAGCCCAATGAAGCTGCTTAAACGACACAACGAGGTGTGGTATGTGGTTAAAGGACAACCAGTCTGTCCCCCTGCCGAGTAACAAAGTGTCTCTGCCTCATCTACAGCAAAATCAGGTAAAAGAGTTACATTCCAAGCCCAAAATAAAGCAGTGGTTTATAAATAACTAAAGTCACCTACTTATTGAACTATTTTCCTTTCCAGCTTCCAAAACCCCCCCAGACTGAAGCGTTTCATGCCGGATGCGAAAAGCATAATAAATGCATTTTGTATTATTCTTGATGAGCTGAGTATTTGACAGATTATTTCTTTCCTTTTTAACTTGAATAACTATTATTATTATTATAAGTATAATAATATTATTATTATTGTTGTTGTTATTATTATTATTTTAAGCTCCATATTATTTCTATAACTCAGCAGCAGATGTCGCTACTACCAAGAAAATAAATACAGCAGTTACTACCAACTTTTTTATTTACGATATACCATATATAGGAAGATATTTCTATAGTTTTAAGACACTGTTAAAATCTTGCATGCCTTTTTATTCTCAGTAAAATGACATGGGTTATGGGTATTGATAGGTCATTTTTTTCTATTACAATTACTGGCTTTTGTGTTTATTCAGGTCTTTTATTTCCTAGTTTTATGCATTACAGTAAGATATGTAGCTGTGAGCAGACAAACCTTTGAGAAGTTATTCTTCAGCTCAAATAAAACTGGTCTGAAGATTTCTTTAAGCATGCAAATAAACATCAAGAGAAAGAAAATCAATGCCTGTCTTCCAAATCTTTACTCAATGCTGAACAAATTTTGAGCAATTGCTGATTAAAATGTTATAATTATTTTTGCATTTTAGATACTTTTGAAAATTAGTTCCTTGAGACTGTGAAACCTGAGTTTAGTAGCACATCAGCCAAAGCTTTAGATAGTTTTACTACAAGTCAATCGGCGAAATTTGTGTCAAATAAAGCTGTAAACTGACTGGCATTTACAGATGACTTCAAGCTGGTATGGTGATGAGACTCTCAACCGCAAGAAAATATATGAATGGTGAAAACATTTTAAAGAAGGCCATACGTCCCTGAATGATGATCCGGGTCAAGGTGGCTCGGAGTCCACTGCAGTCGTTCCCGTAAACATTTAGCAAGTAGTTGACTTCATGGAATGTTGTGTGAACTGTATTTTATTGAGAGTTTAGAAAAATCTTTATGATTGTTTTAGAATATTCTTATTGATTTAAGAATATTCTTTACATATCCTAAAATGAAACTGCTTACAGGATAAGTATTTAAGTCTTTAAGTATTTTTAAGTCTTAAAAAGACCAGGCTAATATAGAGGTTAAATATTTGCTTCGCCATTGTCTTGTTTTTTATTTTTTAAATAAATTGTTAAGGAAAAACATAAGAAACATTAAACTGGAGATTATACACTTTCATTACTTTTTAAAGCAATGTTTAAGCAAATTTTAAACAAATTGCTTATTGCTATTGGCTATTTTTTCAGGTAAATGCTAATCTACTCATGACAAGGCTATATTCAGTGCATCTGGACCGTATTAGTCTCCTGTCCCATAACCTGAAATCTACAAGATTCAATTCATGCTTCCTCCTTCCAGGGACATAAAATATTTTCAGCTCGGCAGTCTGAAGCAGTCACTCGCGCCCCAATATCCAATGCATCTGGCTATATATATAGACTGATCAGTAATAAAGTCTCAGTTTTAAGCATTTCAGTACAACATACTATAATCTAGAATCTAGAGTTTTTTTCTGGAATTTGTCTTAAATTGCTGTGCTGCTTTTTTGTTCATTTACAAAATCAGGAGAAAAAGATTGCAAATGCAATGTGCATTATATTACTTTGCAGTAGAAGGCTGTGTTAAGTTTTGACAGGGACAAGGTACAACAGGTACAAAGAAAAAGAAGAAATAATAAACAGAAAAAAAGGCCTTTAACATTTATTTTCGAGCTTACTGTAAGTTGTGCTAGATGGTTATACTACAGTAGATGGTTGTGCTGTTATAAGGAAAAATCTAATTCAAATATTATTTTTCACATACACAGTCATACACAGTACAATATGTAGTGAAATGCTTATACAACCGCCCCGTGACTTAAAAAAATAAAGAAGATTAATTAGAAATAAATTTATTAATAAGAAATAAATATGAATAAAAGAACTACAATAGAAAATAAGTTTAACTAGGATAAATAAAAAAATATTCTGTACAAATAAGGACATTGTGTACAATATAGCAAAATATAGAAAATATAGAAAAAAATAAAAATTTATTGTAAATGAAGAAAAAAAATAACTGGTTGTGCAAACATGCATAAAAAGTGTCTTATTAACGTGTCTTGTGCAATGATCCAGAAATAAAAATATAAATATGTAAGTGTATGTGTGCGTGAATGTGTTCATATAAGTGTCCATGAATGTCCAGGATGAGTGCGAAGAGACAATGCCATAACTTTTGGATGTTTAAAAAAGGTGGTATTAGTCCTGGGTGGTGTTGTGGTTGAGAGACCTTATCGCCTGCGTGAAGAAGCTCCTCCTCAGTCTCTCTGGGTTGGCCTTCAGGGAGCGGAATCGCTTTTCAGAGCTTAACAAAGAGAACAGTCCATATTTGGGGTGGCTGAGGTCCTTCACGATCTTCCTGGCCTTGGTCCAGCACCGCTTGCTGTGGATTGGGGGCAGGATGATTCGCTCAGCTGAACGCACCACCCTCTGTAGAGCACGTCTGTCCTGCATGATGCCAGGTTGTGATGTTTCCCGTCAGGACGCTCTCTACGGTGCAGGAGTAGAAGTTCCTGAGCACCTTAGAGGGCAGTCTGAAGTCTCTCAAGCGTCTGAGGTGGTAGAGACGCTGTCGGGCCTTTTTCACCACGATGTTGATGTGACAGGACCATGACAGGTCCTGCGTGATGTACACAGAGGTATCTGAAGCTGTCCACGGTCTTTTTACTATTATTGCAATTGGGGGAAAAAGTCCTCACTTAACAAAACTAATTTTAAGTTGAAAAAATCTTAAAGTTTCCTAAGTTTTAATGTATTACTCTTCTCTTTTTTATTCTTTTTTAAACAAAATAAAAAATGAAGTCTTTGTTGCTTTCCTTCATGGATTTGTTTAGTTTGAAATTGTGAAACGTATAAAAATTTCTTCTTATACCACAGAAAAGTACTTAGTGTTTTCTCTCTGCATTTATCATTTACATACAATACTCAGAAAATGACCTCTAAACTGTACCTTGGTTTGGACAAAGAAACATCATGTATCTTTCACCTGAAAACCTGATATTGTAAACCTCGCAGACCAAAAGCCAGCTCGTCTGGTCTGATCCCACGGGAAAGCCAAGGCAGCACAAATGGCCAATAACATCCATGCTGTCCCAAGGCAAAGGCAAAGAGCTGACTTGGCCTCTAAACTCCCCAGATCCTAATCTGACTGAGTACCCAAGGGATGTGCCGGATACACAAGTCTGATCCATGAAAGCCCCTGCAATGCACAGCACCAGACACCACAGCACACACAAATATCATGTGATCTTGTGAAGTTGTATGAATTTATTTTATTATCAGCAGACTTTATACAATATTCTACTTATTAATTTAGCATTGTAAATGGATAAGTTTAACAAAATTTTAAAAAATCTAATTTTTAATTAATAATAATCTAATAATAATTTATAATTTTTACAAATTTATTAAAGTAGCTAATCAATTTGCCCACATGTTTTTGGGAGAAAAACTCAATCAATGAATCAATGAAATTCCTTACGTTAACACGAGCTCAGGATGGAACTTGCACATGTACATGTACATGTACATGAACTTGAAACGCCAGAGCTTTGATGTGACCCTCCTACCTACTGATCCCCATCCCCACTTGTACCTTGTTGTGATTAATGGAGTAAATAAGTACAGCTTTAAATATAAAAAAATAATAAAAATTCTACTTTATAACATTAACTGAAAATCTTGACCTGACCTGTTTCAGTCATGTATTGTCAACGTAGTGTTATTCTTTTTATTAAATTAATCTATTTCCTTTTATATCTTTGTTACGTGGTTATTGTAAGTCATATTTTCCATTCCATTACGTCCTTGTTGGAGGATATTAACAGACGTCTTTTGTTTTAGATAAAAGCCATAAGCTATCCAACTAGTCTTTGCTAATCTATGTCAGATGTCTGACTCAGGGTAATCTGTCACCCTTGAACTATTATATTTCCTTTTACTTGGATCCAAGTTTCTTAGGATGGCTTTATTAATTCAAGCTTGTTTTAAGATTTAAACTGTGAAATAAATAAATGAATATAATTATCAGTATATGACTTTTATGACTATTTGTTAAAAGTAGCCTATGTATAAATATATATAATATTATAGTGGAATAGGCTTATAGTAGCACAGTGTATTGAACGGTGTGTAATATACCAGGTACGCTGCCAGTCAGCATAGTACCCTAAATGCAAAAAAAAAATTAATACAAAAACAGATTTATTACATGACATTATACTATTTGCAATAGTACAGCAACATAGAATGTGTAGGAACACCATTTTATTTGTGTTACATTGTGCAGTGAGTTTTTCTCTCTCTGCAGTCTGTGAAGGTGTGCCAGAGGCAGGTTTATTACCCTCAGCATGGAGCAAAGTCCTCCAGCAGGCCTCCACACTGCGCCAGCTGTTCTGCACTTAGGTCAGCCTGTGCCTCTCTTCGTCCCTGGGGGCATCTGCACCTGGCAAACCCCAGCTTCTCGTCTGGACCATGAATATTTCAGGTTTTCAACCAAGGACCCTCCAGTCCCCAACCATACACCCTGCTGGAAACACTCTGGACCTGACAATGCAAGAGGGACCATCAACCTGTAAGTGCATGTCCATGTGCCGGAGATTGTCTGATTGTCTGATTTGGCACTGGAATACATTGATTCGTGTATTGTGCCATGTCAGCGTGGAATTTGAAATGTGCTTCGTTTCATTTTGATTGAAGACCATTCATTACGCATTTTATGTTTTTTTATTACAATTATTATTAATAATAATAATTAAATAACAAATTTACTGAGTAGGCTGCAAACCTAATACATGTAATACTTTAGGTCCTGAAGCAGAATTTAATCTTAATCATCCATCTATTTATGTATGATTTAAAAAAAGGAAGCCTAATATTATTAATTTGCTTAATAATAAGCGATCATATTAATCACTTATTATCTTTACTTCTGTACTTAACACCACTGTGTCACATTTCTTTCAATAACATTCATTTTAATCTATGATAAATTATATGCAATGTTTTTCTAACATTATTAATCTACTATATTAATATAGCTCCCTTAATTGATAGGTAAACATGTAAACAATGGGTAAAAGACAAAGACAAAATGTACACAAAACCCAAAAATTACCAAGTATTTTTATCATCCTCTTTATCATTAAATAAATTAAGCCAAGCTCAAAAAAAGTTAATGTTGTAAAAATCTATTTTGGTCATGCACATGGGTTAATTTGACACAAGGGCACAAGGATTAATCACTAGATTAAAGAAGACATTTTATCTTTATTAAAAGTCTCGTATTTCTTTATATATATTTTTTTTTTATTAAATATGAATACTAGACACTGACTGAATACAGATTTATATAATACAGTGATAGCCAAACGTATTGAGGCAAAAATGAAATTTAATGTTTTAATGACAATTTTTTTTATTATTATTAATAATAATAATAATAATAATCAAGCTAATAAGAATCATTTGTTATTTAATGCAATGAAATTGATATAGAAAATCTATATTTAGTATGAAATCATTGATTCTTTAAAACCTGCTGAATCTGGCTTCAAAAAGACATCAACAGCACTCACTCAAGATGTCACTCACTTAATCCATGCCTGATTGATTGCTTCCTATCATGTACAGAAATTCACAACTCACTCTAGTTTAAGTCATTTTGTGCAGAGGTGGACTTTTTCGGCTTCAGGAAAAAGTCTTGCCATATATTTGTTCCATCCAGCTGATTCTAATTAGCACAACTTTTCAGCCAGATAGGCGAGAACTTATTATATGTTTGCGGATTTACACTCTACTATACAGCAGGTGGAAGTGGGTATCTGTTCGTTTTGCAAGCTGTAAAATTAACACAATGATCCAAATTTTTTTTTTGTGCTATGGATAATATCAATATTTTTTTAAAATGCGACTCTCTCACATACCTTGATGCTTTATCAATTATGGCCGTGTACTGCACACACATTTTGTAGGAGACAATTGATGTGGTCACATTCTAAACAATGGCATTCCACTTTCATTATCAGGTATGGTATGCGGTCAGGTTTGATTAATACCCTGCTTGAGTACGCAGTAACATGCTTGAGATCACGTTTTTAAAGTGGACTCAAACACAATACACAGGACATTTAATTTTTATACCACTTATCCTGTACATGGTCACAGGAGGCCTGGAGATTATCCCAAGGGACATCAGGGATGAGACAAGACACACCCTAGACAGGGTGCCAATCCATTGCAGGGCACACACACACTCATTCACACAATGCAGGAATGCATATTAGCGTAATCTGCATGTCTTTGGACTGTGGGAGTACCCGAAGAACCCACCAAGCATGGGGAGAACACATAGACAGGTATTGTGTAAACAGAGAATACAGACTTCATTTCTCATCTCCTTTCCATAAACCACACCTTTACTGGCAGCAATAACCACAGAGACCTTACTCATTTTATATCTATACAAAAAAGGCCACGCCTCCTTCTCTGAGATTGGTTGGGACACAGACCACACCACCGGGCGCAGATGCTACACATCTGATAACATTTCTGATAAAAAAAAATACTTCTAACCCATTTTTCCTGGTACAAACTTCTCTCAATAGTGAATCTTTTCTGTCACAGCATGTCATGTACCCTGAGGATGTACCCTGAGGATGACCTTGAGACATGTACTGTATCATCTCATAGCATGAATTTAAACCCAAAGCCATTTAGGTTTATTTTCTCTCCTTCATGTCATATCTCACAGCTAGGGACTTGAAGCCAGAGCCTGATGTTCATGAAGAGCCGGAGGAGTCCTGTCCTGTCTGTGGTGACCGGGTGTCAGGATATCATTATGGACTGCTGACATGCGAGAGCTGTAAGGCAAGTCAGACCACAGATGTTTGAACTAACCAATATTAAACAAAATGAATGATAGTTGTGATCCAGATTTATAATCACTAATTCCTTAGACATTACACTACACCAGTTACCACTGTACATCTTCCTTCTTCTTTTCTCACCATTTCTCTCTCTCTCTTTCTCTTTGTTTTTCAGGGCTTCTTCAAGCGCTCTGTGCAGAACAACAAGCGCTACACCTGTGCAGAGAGGCAGAGCTGCCCGATGGACCCAGCACAGAGGAAGAGATGCCCTTACTGCCGCTTTCAGAAGTGTCTAGCTGTGGGCATGAAGAGAGAGGGTAGGCCTCTCATTCCTCCATTTACACACACTCATGCAAGGCAGAAAATTCAGGCTTCAAAAGCTTCATGTCAGGACCCTAAAACACATAGATGATAAATCCAACTTGTAGTTTTTTGGTGCATCTGAGGCCTGGCACTCGTCGGTGCCAGCTGAGTTCATTGAACTTGCTGGATGTTGATAGGGTTGACTTTTCAGCCAAATAACGAAAGAAAAGAAGCAATCAAAGGAAGCAGCTCTCTATTTCTATCTCCTCTGGTTAGCTATATTTCTGCAAAGAAACTGTCTAAGGAGAAATGTGAAAAATACTCAAAGTACATAGAAAATGGTATTTTATTTGGCATTATATAATTTTGCTGCTCATTGAGGGGTATCCTGAGTGCAATGGATACTGGGTCTGGCTCAAAGTCCTGGTTCCTCATCCAACTACACACTTGGGCGCAAGGGATCTAAGGCTTAAGAGGTGTGAAAGGAGGCATTCAGAGAATTCCTATAAACTCAATACAAACTCTCAGTGTCATAACGCATTTAACAAAATAACTGTGTAGAATGGCTTTTATATTTAAGCGAGACCTTGAACATGTGACATTTGTGACAGGGCAAGTTGCAAAAATTCATAACTAATGTAAAAATGTACTAAATATGGTCATATATTTTGATAATATGTGTTACTGTATCTGTTTTCCTTTTATCTTCTACAAACACATTTTATTACCCCTCCTCAGTCTGGGGCATTATTTATTGTGTGCGTGTCACTGTAATCAGTTTATGAAGGGGTGAAGCAAGAGGTGATCATCAGCAGGCCTTGTTCTCTGCCAAATTGATGTGTCACAGTTCTAAGTTTGATGGTTGCCTTTGTCCTTAACATCAGATCCACGATAAAGGGTGCGAAAGTTGAATAATTCTGTCCTCCATTTATCTTTAAGGCCATAAACCAAGGGCACATTTAGATGGCGGAGATAAACCAGTCAGGAAATGTACTGTACAAAAAGCTTTTATTTACTGAGAAGGTCCTTTCAAGATGGATGAAGGCTGTATATAGGATTTTGACAAATTCTGATCAATAACCAATACATTTCCAAACCACCCTCGGGTTAGTGTTATGCACTTAATCCCAATTCAACACAAAATTGAAAAGGATTTGAATAGGATTCATATACCCATGTTCGTTCTGCTGTGGAATGGGCAGGGCTTGTCAGCAAAAGGCTTTAAAATAACTGTTGTTTTGAAATGTCCACAGCTGTACGGGCAGACCGAATGAGGGGCGGACGGAACAAATTCGGACCTCTGTACCGGAGGGACAGGCAACTGAAACAGCAGAGAGGAGGATATCACCAAGCAAACCCTGGTCCCTACAGGATCAAACTGGAAAGACCTCAAGCACCCTTACAGCCTCATGAGTTCCACCTCCTGCCTGGGGCTTTTCCAACTCCGCTAAGCTCTGAGCCCTTTCACCAACCACACACGCTTCCTCCCAGCATCAGCCAACCAGAGCTCATGGTTCTGGACTGCACATTAAGCAGAGACAGAGCTTTAACCGCCCCATCACTCTCCTGTGCTGGACTCTACCACCCCAACTTCCACGGTTTCCCTCAAGAAAAAAAAGAAATGGCTTTCAGCTATAGTCCTGCTACTCTGTGCACCATTTCCACACCTGTGCTCAATTCTAGCTCCACACACACACCGGCATCTTTGACCCCTTGTTCAGATCCAATACCATCTCCATCCCTGACCCCAACCCTGACCTCCGACCCCTTTTCATCTAACACAGCCTTCCTGAATGAGCTAATGCAGGGCGAGCCAGACGAGTCGCAGGTCTGTTCACGAGTGGTGGCCAGCCTGCGGAGAGAGCAGGCCAGCCGAGGAAAACACGACTGCCTCAACACCTTCAGCATCATGTGTAAAATGGCCGACCAGACTTTGTTCGGACTGGTGGAGTGGGCGCGCAACTGTGTGTTATTTAAAGAACTTAAGGTAGTTCTTTTTCTCTATTTGTCGCTCATCCTGTAAATATGTTTAGATATTTATATTGTGAGTAAGATAAATCTTTATAGTATCAATAATTTCAAAAGTTATATGTTAAAGGACGTTTTAATGTTTGTTTATACACACACACACACACAGGTGCATCTCAATAAATTAGAATATCATTAAAAAGTTTATTTATTTCAGTAATTCAGTTCAAAGTTATATATATATATATATATAGTAGATTTATTTTACACATACTGATATATTTCAAGTCTTAATTCCTTTTCATTTTGATGATGAAAAGCTAATAAAAATCCAAAATTATGTATTTTAGAAAATTTGATCACTTAAGTCCATTTTAATACAGAAATGTTGGACTACTAAAAAGTATGAAAATGTACAGCACTCAATACTTGGTCCTTTTGCGAGAATTATTGCAAAGCAATGCGGCGTGGCAGGGAGGGGATCAGTCTGTGGCACTGCTGAGGTCTTATGGAAATCCAGGTTGCTCTGATAGCAGTCTAGGCTCTTCTGCATTGATGCGCCTGGTGTCTCACATCTTACTCTTCACAATCCCACTTAGATTCTCTATTGGACAAGTTTGCTGGCCAATCAAGCACAGGTCCTTGATCCATGGTCCTTGAATCAGGTATTGGTACTTTTGTCAGTGTGGGCAGGTGCTGGAAAATGAAATCAGCATCTCCATAAAGCTGGTCAGCAGAGGGAAGCTGAAGTGCTCTACACTTTCTGGTAGAAATCTGCGCTGACCTTGGACCCGATAAAACACAGTGGACCAACACCAGCAGATAACATGGCTTCCCAAACCACCACTGACTGTACAAACTTTACACTGGACCTCAAGCAACTTTCTGTGCATCACCTCTCTTCCTCCAGACTCTTGGACTTTAATTTTCCAATGAAATGCAACATTTACTTTTATCTGAAAAGATGACTTTGGCCCGCTGAGCAACATTGCAGTCCAGTCCAGTCCAGTCCTTTTTGTCTTTAGTCTATGTCTTTACGCCTCTGACGTTGTGTCTGGTTCAAGAGTGGCTTGACACAGGGAATGCGACAGCTGTAGCCCATGTCCTGGATAAATCTGTGCATGGTGGCTCTTGCAGCACTGACTCCAGCTCCGGGGCACTGCTTGTGAATCTCCCCCTAAATTCTTGAATGGACTTAGTTTAACAATCCTCTCCAGGCTGCGGTTATCCCTGTTACTTGTGCACCTTTTTCTAACACATTTTTTCCTTTCACTCAACTTTCCATAAATGTGCTTGGATAGACCTAGTGATGTTACTATAAGACGCAGGGGCTCACAAGGGTGTATCCAGCAGAAGGGGGCGTGTCCAAATGAAGCCTCGCTTCGAGGCGCGTGACGGATCCCCGAGAGTCACGTGACCAACGACACAAGGAAGAATTGCGTTTGCCGGAAACACGTGACTGAGTGATTATATTGGAGATTTTTGTTTTTTTTTATTTGCATTTCACAATGAACTTTACATTCACTTTTTGAAAAATAAATGAAGAAAAAGAAAGAAAATGTACACAGAATCTTTTGTCTTACGTTACGATCTAGTTGCTACACAAAATTTGTCCACTAGATGGCAGCACAGTGACCCCTTGAATTAAGCTTTGTGTTGCTTAGCTGATTAGAGTGTGACGTCAGAGTCTCTAATATTGAACTTTTCCACAATATTCTAAATTTCTAAGATAGGAAATTCTGGGTTTTATTAGCTATAAAATCCATAATCATCAGAATCAAAAGAAATAAACACTTAAATATATATCAGGCTGTGTGTAATAAATCTATATAATAAATGAGTTTCACTTTTGAAATTAAATTTACTGAAATGAATCAACTTTTCAATGATATTCTAGTTTATTGAGATACGCCTGTACAGTATATATACATAAAACCAATAGTTGTGGCTGGTTTTGCAGAATGTTCAGTAAAACTAAAGTTAATCTCCTTATAAAACTGCAAACATTATACCTGAGACTGTATTTTAAGCAAAAGGTTGTTATACAAATTATTGACTCAGATTTATTAATTACTGTTTAGTTCTTTTTATAGGATTATTTACATCACCTTTGTACCTGGTGTGTGATGTTTTGCAGGTGGAGGATCAGATGGTGCTGCTGCAGAGCTGCTGGAGTGAACTGCTGGTGTTGGATCATCTGTGCCGCCAGGTGGCTTATGGGAGAGACGGTAGCATCTACCTGGTCACAGGGCAACAGGTCATTATAAAGTGTAGCTCAAATTTACACAGAATGTGAAGGGAAATGCGTCAAATTTATGCATTTTTTGCCATGCATTACAAATTACTGTTCAGGTTTTACTGACTGGATCCACTTCAATAATAATCTCCGCATTTTGGACATCAGTGGATGACGATACTGTAAAAGGTTGTGAAGCCTGTCTCTATTATCAGGGGTGTGTTGTGATTGTCCAAGGTCGAGCTTGATCAGAGCCTGGCTTATTAATTATTATTATTATTATTATTATGGAGTTTCCTAAATGTTTTCTCTGAATTTTCTCAACCTGTATTTTTAACTACTAGAAATTCTTGTCTCCTTGTATTCTTTAATCTGAGTTTTAAATCAGATTTTTTTACTTTCACAATTTTCTAACCTGATGTTTTCATGTGATATTTTACATATCTAAATAATTTTTCCTTATTTTAACCTTAATTTATTTTAATTTTATGTTTTACCTATATTACTTTATTTAACCTGATAAAGCAATTTTTAATCAAATTTCTTTTCATATTTCTTTTTTTATTCTGAATATAACCTGGATTCTTAACCAGATGTTTTTTCCCCTAAAAGAAAATAAAAAATAGCTGTACTTCTTTAATGACTTTTGGCCATCATGCACATACTATACCTATAAATACAAGCATTTTCTGCATCAAAACAAGACACAAAGTGTTACAATGTGCAAACCCCACCTGTGTGTTTTACTTCCTCTGCAGATTAAGGTGTTGACAGTGCTCTCGCAGGCGGGGGCCACACTGAGCAGTCTGGTGTCCAGAGCGCAGGATTTGGTGTCCAAGCTCAGGGCTCTTCATCTGGACAGACAGGAGTTTGTGTGTCTGAAGTATCTGGTGCTCTTCAACCCAGGTGTGTGATTCTAAAACCTAAACACGCTTCTAAAAATGTTCAGTTTATTACCTGTGTTTATCTAACACACCTGCAGATGGTACACACTCTAGAACCTAGAATTATTTTTATAGAAAAGTGAAAAGAATTTTTTTTTTTAAAGCAAAAGTGTTTGTGTTTGTGTGTGTGTGGTACAGATGTGAAATCTGTGCAGGACCGCAGGCAGGTGGAGCGCACCCAGGAGCGGGTGAACAGGGCTCTGATGGACCACACTCTGCACACACACCCAGGCCAGTCGGATAAATTCGGCCAGCTGCTGCTCCGGCTGCCTGAAGTACGCAGCATCAGCCTGCAGGTAGAGGAGTACCTGTACCAGCGCCACCTGCTGGGGGACTTGCCCTGTAACTCCCTGCTTACCGAGATGCTGCACGCCAAGCATACCTGACACCATCTTGAAGCACATCCTGTACAGAAGAATAATGCTTTTCTTTTTTGCACTTTCAGAAATTGTTGTGACTTTTTTTTCTCCTGTTTTAAGGTCCTTAACATTTTGACTCAGGACAAGGAGAAAAAAAAAAACAACACTTTAACCCTGACAGTATTGCTAAACACTCCTGCAGTCCAAATAAAACCCTGAAAACCAACTGTCATGTTTTTGGCATTTTATATTTACAACAACAACAAAAGAAAGTGTATGTAAAATGAGTATGTGAATGGAATAAGGATATATGCTTGGGGAGGAAAAATGTTTGACATGGAAGTTGGCTTCAATGTTTGGAACCTAATCAACAACAGGGTGGTATGATAAAGCAAAGATAATGTAATCACAAGGCTGATTCTTCACCATACAACAGCACATCCAAAAATATTGTATTCTTCTAATGCTATGTATATAGTCTTATGGTGCGAAGAAAAAAAAGTTTTTGAAAAAAAAGGCTGTAACCCTGCAAATTTTCCAGCGACTTAAAACTTCCCAAATTACAACTAACACAAGAGATTCACTTCATAAATATTAAACACATCTGTGTATAAATGCTCATCAGTTCAATGATGTACGAGGGTTTCATTCAAGTCAAACTGGGACTTGATATAAATTTTGGTGAATTAAGGTGTAAAAGTGATTGTAAACATTTCAATGGTGTGAACATTTTAAAGAAGGCCATACGCCTGTGATTGACGATCCAGGCAGAGGTGGCTCGGAGCCCACGACAGTAGTTCCCGTTATCTGTTAAATCGACAGATAACTTGCCGCCTACTTGCGGAAGAGACGCACCTGTCCGGGAGTACTGTACACCCCTTGCACTCCTGTACAGTCCTGACTTCACTTCAAGCTATTTTTACACATTTTAGTAATTCCTGGAAGACCCGCGTTTTAGAGATGTAGCAGTCAGTCTGACCTGGCATACTGAGAAAACGTTCTACCTTGATGGTATCCAAGTATTAGTGAAGCGCTGGGATAAGTGCATTAGTGTAGCAGGGGATTTTATAAAGGCACAAAAGGGAGTTTTTACTTTCTCTATTTGAAGTGCCATCAAAAGTCCCACTTTGACTTGAACGCCCCTCACATAATGTTCTTTATTAAACATATTTAATCTGGTTATTCTTAGATTTCTATTTGTGTACATATAAACCTATGATTTGACTTGTACATGGAATTACACTCAGGGCTGCGGTTATATAAAAATGAATTAGCATCATGTGGCCACTCGGAATTGAAAATTCAACATCACTGTAATATGAAAGAAAAAAAATAAAATGAATATGGCAAGTCAAATCTTATGACTTGCTTGTAAACATTTGAAATGTTTTATGTAATGCATAATGGATAATGTATAACCTTTATTTAAAATGAAATGTAGAATTATGTAATATAAATGATATAAAATATTTATGCATGCTTAAAATACCACAAAAGAATGAATGAAAATAAATGAAAAATGAACAGGATGATTTAAAAAAAAAAGATTTTATTAAACAGATCCAGGCGCTGAAGCTAACAGATCTGTAATGATGAACAAATCGGGAGGACAGGACGATTGGACTGACAAATATGGTGACATGAAAAAAAAAAGGAAGTGGCCAACATGCCTTTAAAGTATGAAATAAACATGATTCACCACCTCACCACAACATAAATAATAAAACCTGAAACAAAACTAAAGAGAAAGTCATAATTCCAGCTAGTCCCATGCGAATAAATAAACCTTTTGCTGACATAACATTCTATGAGACAATTGCACTGACTCCAGTTTTATCACTATACATAACATCACTCTTTTACACGGACCAACACATGCACGCGAACACACACATCATTCACTTCGCACGATTATACTCTTACTGAACACCTTCACAATATTTCTCTGTACAAAAATATTCACATCTTCACATCAGATCTGCAAAGGAACAATATAAACAGGAAGCAGGGGACTTGTTCTAGTGCTTAGATCAGCTTTTAGGGTTTTAAAAAAAAAAAATCCTCTGGCTTAAGAAAAGTGACCCACTCGCACTAAGCTAAATGAATAAAGCGAACACAATGATTTAGGCTCGTTCTTGATAGCACTGTAGAATTTTAAGACACCAGCATCAGTCTAATAATATTAATAATAATAATAATAATAATAATAATTATTATTATATTTTCTATAGTGCTGTCGGCTCCGTGTTCGCTGAGACACTTTTCAACCTTTGAATAAGAGAAAAAACATTTCTGCAGATGTTCAATCTTTATTTCTTAACCCTTCCCACCTTATTAGTTTCCATAACTCTTCCATTCCCTCACACACACATTTACACACACTCTCACTCTCTAAACTGATAATGCTGAAGCCACATGGCAGCTTTTTCATATCTTACAAATGTTCTCTTCGCCATATACAAATCATTGTCGAAAAATGAAAAAACAATCAACATTAACAGCATTCATAATATACATTACAAGTATTTTTCCCCATTCATTTTTTTTTATTATTATAGCCGAGTAGAATAGAAATACCTTATTATTATTAATGTAAAAGCGCATCTCGAGTTGATTGTTGTCCGGACGTTCTTGATCAATCAAAACTGATTTGCCTGAGGCCTGTGTGATCAACTTAGATACATTGAAATCTAACAAAAGAAGATTTTGTAGTAATAATAATAATAATAATAATAAAAAAAACATCCAGAAGTCTACTTTAAGTGAGAGTAAGGGCTAGGCAGAAGGAGAGTGAGTGTGAGAGAGGCACATACATCACATATTTTAAACAGTTCGCAAGAGGCACAGAAGCATCACCAAGTACCCTAAATCATGGAAGATTTCTAAATCCCAGTCCCGCATGACAAAAGACAAAATGAGAAGCCCTTGGCTGGCTTGTGCCCTACATTCATAGTCTAGTTTTAGGACTGTTTTGCGATTAGAGCAAAACAAAAAAAAAAAAGAGGACAGTATATAAAAGAGGAGGCAGAGACCATGCTCTGATTTAATCCAGTAAAGCAGCTAGTTTAGTCTTAATGTTATTTAGTGCTTCATCCCACACTGATGATCTGAGATGACTGAATTAGGTCATACCAAGGAGATCAAATGGAGGATAGTCACTTCATCTATTGTTTTAGCATGAAAAGTACATGAATACCAGGGGTTTTGTACAAGCTGTTAAGAGGTGTGACGACATGAACAAAAAATGGCATTCTTCCTTCTTTGTTTTTTAATCTGGAGCACACCGAGGAGTCCTGCAAGCGTCGCTGATAGGTCTCTGAGGATTATTTTTGAATAACAACTCCACCATCCTGCAGCTGCACCAATTCCAATTCTGAACCGCTCTGCTGCTAAAAGAGGGGGCAGAAAAGATTCAGGACACCTCAGGTACTCTCGGTCAGTTTCACTTTGGTGTTCCGAGCTTTTTGGGCGTCCCGGGTCGCTTGGTCTGCCATAGTTGGCCAGGGATAGTGAAAGCGTCCACGCTCATAGACATGGTTTTAGATGGAATGACCGAGAACTGCTTGCGGTCAGAGCTGTATTTGTAGATCGACTCAACTACGGAGAGGCTGATGACCCGCGGGCCGATGCCAGTCAAACGCACCAGCTCCTCCGTCTCCGGGTTCATGGTGTAAACCGCCCGGAATTGGCAACTGGAATCCCGGAAGAGGATGAGAAAGTGGTTGGCAGTGCTCTTTTCCATTTCCTAAGGAATGGATGTGAAAAATGTAAGCATGCAATGAGCTTAAATAACATTACAAACTGATGAGGATGACTGAGAGGTCTCTCACCTCAATGATCTTGTTTTTCTGCGGTTCGTTGACCTTGCCTGCCAAACAGCACCGTGAGATAGCATTGTGGATTATGAACTTATTGGATTTGAAGCTTGGCTCTTTATACAGTTTGGGTCCTGCAGTGAAAAGAAAAAATAAATATGAATATTTTATGGATAAGTTATAAAATCATATTGTACCAGAAAAGGAGAATCATTAGAGACAAAAGGAAAATGACTATAGAGGATTATAACCCAAAATTCTAGCACTCTGAAAGAAATCTTGTGAAATCCTGTAATACTGTACCAGTATACTCAGGGATGGAAGCTGGTGAGGAAAGGGCGGATGCTGTCTCCCAGTCTTTATCACCATTTTGTGTGGCCACACGACCTGGAGACATCAATCTCGCTGGAGAGTGAGAGCGACTGTAAACCAGGAAGTGAGAGTTATTCAAACTGAATAACTGTGCATTGTATATTTAAATACAGGTCCAAGGCTAAGATGAAGACAGATATGTAGATCACAATACATTTGACTCCATACGTTACCTTGGGGATTTCCTAATTGTAAGTGTCCCACTGTCATTGGCCATAGAGGACAGGTTCATAGTGGAGTGAGAATACACTTTGTTCAGTCTAGAACCTACAGAAAAGAATTTTCAAACAGATTAGCAACTTCAAAGGTATAAAAAAAATAAAACTGTTTGGGCAACAATTCTTACCCAGCAAACCTTTAGCTGGGCTGCGGGAGAGGCCTGAATCGTCTCGGAACACGGTTTTGGGACGCTGTTTCTTCACACCTCGGACAGTGGTGGGCTTCTGGCGCAGTACCTTGTCCAAATCTTCCATGATCTTAAGCTGATGGCGGCGTTCGTACTCTTGTCGAGTGAAGTTTCCGCGTCTGTGCGAAATTGCATCAGGAGGAGGAGTGTGTGCTGGAGGAGTGCGTGGTGGGGGAGGTGTGCTGGGCGTCTGGGGTCGCTCAAGCTCATCCATGGAATTGCGCCTGCTGTGGAACGGTCACATAGTGACTAACAACTACTGTAACAAGGCTGCAACTACTACAGCCAAGAAGGCATCATTTATTAGTGTTCACTACATGAAAACTAGCGAATAATTATGAAATTTCCTCATTGCATTGACGTCCCCAGGTCTGTAGCTTCAACACAGGGGACGGGGTTAGCTAGGTTTTCACTGCAATCATAATTTGGCTTGGCATGACATGGCTGCAGTTGCTTGATAGTTCAGGACTGGAATTTCCTACGAGTCTACCTGAGCCTCGGATAACTACATGGACTCCATATTAACATCAATTAACATCAACTGTTATAGCTGAACTGCCTGCCACCTAACACACAGTATGAATGCAGATCAATTCCTGCTCCCTGTTTCACCCAAATGAGTCTGGTTCCTCTCAAGGTTTCTTCCTATTACCATCTCAGGGAGTTTTTCCTTGCCACTGTTGCCCTCGGCTTGCTCATCAGGGACAAACTGACCATTTTGATTCGTACACATTCACATTCCATACAAACTTAAATAATTCTTTTGATTGTGTAAAGCTGCTTTGCGACAGTGACAATTGTTAAAAGCGCTATACAAATAAAATTGAATATTAATTGAAATGATTCATCTCACAAACAGCAAATGGGTCAATAATTTCAAACTACTACATTAAATACAACTTTCACTATCTAATGTCTTTTTAAAAAGGGAACCTCTCAACTTCACTTCCGTGTAAACACAGGACTTGCCCATCACCCAAATATGCTTTTCTATTTAAAATACATTAACAAAATAATGTAATCTCACCTTGTCTCCCTCTCTCGTTCCTGCTCTTGTTTCTTCCTTTTCATTTCCTCTGCTCTCTTTTGCTGCTTTTCCAGCAGTGCAGCTCTCCTCTGAGCCATCTCATCCTCTGGTCGAGCCTCATCCTGCAGCAAATGGTTTAAAAAAATAATAATGAACACATGCCGTGCTACATATACAAGACAAACGGCAGTATTATTGCACTGACCTTAAAGAAAAAGCCAACACCAGCTTTTAATTCCGAGTCGGTTTGGTCGCTCATGGAGTCAGAGGCGGCATCAGGGCCACATTCAGCATCATCTCCACCAAACCCACTCAGGGAGGACAACGGGATCTCGATCAGGCTGCTGGGTTTGCGGGCAAAGGCAGATGCTGGTATGTCGCTTTCAAAGGAACACTCTGATGGAGCACCAGAACTGCTGCCTCCTTGTTGTTCCTTCCTGCTTGGAAAATGGTTGGAGCCTCCATCGAGTTCCAGGCTGAAGACAGTTTGGTCATCACTCGGGTCGTCACTGAGGGGGCGAGAGGGAGGACGGGAGTCGCTTTGGGGGACTGGCGAGCCGATGCTGAAAGAAGATGAAGTCTGGTCTTTGCATTGCCAAGGGGATACTTTCCTTCGATGAGGGATACTGTCCACATTATGTGGGGCGGTGATGACCCGGGTCAGAGCTGGCGCCTTCGGATCTGCGGTCCTTGAGTAATGCTGATTTTTGGGGCTTTTTGGAGGTGCAGATTGAGCCCGGCGGTGGGATCCGGGCGATTTTGGGGGCACTGCTTGAGAGCTGATCCTACGAGATGGAGAAGGTGACGATGAGGCAGAGTTGGGCGTCAAGTCACGAGTTGATTCCCTGGACAGACGTGGAGTTGCTGCTGAAGTGGAGCTCTTTATGTTGGGTGGGATGACCCATGCTTGGTTGGCAGAGGGGATTTTCTTCTTCAAGAGCTGGTTCTGCTGATCAGACAAGCGCTGCATATCACTCTGCAATGAGCTCAAGGCTGCATTTAGTTTTGACACGGCATTGTTATAATCACCCAACGGAACACTAGTTTTGTCACCCAATGATCCTGCAACTGTTTTGTCTTTAGAGGTCTGTTCTGCAGGAGTTTGTACCCTCTCATCGCCCTGCTCCTTCTCCTGCTTTGTATCCCCTTCATCATTCTCTATGCGTGCTAGCCGCTCATCTAATGACATGCGTCTTAGGTCTTCCTCCACAGAGGATGCACCACCCACCTCTGCACCTTCTTCCTTGTCATCACCTTCCTGCTCTTTCTTCAACTGCAAGAAGGCACTTTTCCCCAGCCTCTGTCGATGCTTGGCAAAAATGGCCTCAATACGCCTTTTTTGAGCCTCGATGGCCTTGCGTTTTTCCTCCAGTCTTGCTCCAAGCTCAGACATTTCATTGGTGAGTGCTGGACTTTTGCTAGGGCTCTCCTGAATCTTTTTGGCTGCCCAGGTGGTCATCTGTGTGTCCTCACTGGGAATCGGCTGCTCCTGAGCCAGTTTCTTTTTACGTTCAGCAAAGTTAGTCATTTTCACACCGCTGTCTGGGGTCTCTGGCCCAGATGAATTAGCCACTCGAGAACCAGCTGCTGGCGTTGTGGGTGTGGATTGAGCTTTTGGCAAATCCTCTGAGGCATCAGAGTCTACACTGCCATCTCTTAGGACAGAGTCATCGTCTCTTGAGCCATCAGATGTCCGTCTGGTGCGGTTCACATTTCCCGCCGGCCTGTGTGGCATTCCTGCACCAGAAGGAGCAGAGTCACTGAGGATGGAAGGGCTACCATTATGTCTACGACTGGCTGGGTCTTCCGGTGAGTGCAAATAGAATCCATCAGGAGCGCCCTCTGGATGGGAGCGTGGCTCCATTTTGCTCTCATTGTGAATGATTTGCAAGGCTTCCTCGATGGTCGGCAAACCAGCTACGTCACCCTCATCGAGTCCATTCTCTTCAGCTAAGAGGGGCACCGCAGGACTACGTGAAGCCCAAGACGGACGATGGGGGCCATTAGGTCCTGGAGACCTGGTGATGTCCTCAGGAGGGGTGGGATGGACACGTTTCACAGCCGGTCCAGCAGGATTTAGGTTATCCGAACTGACAGAGCGCATGATGACAGGGTTTCCCATCACTATGTCCACATCACTGTCCAGACCAAAGGGGATACTGAAGGACACAGCAGATGACAGAGGACGACTAGGCACATACGGAAAAGAAAAAAATCAAAATCCGAGCGGCAAGTTAAAACAAACATATAAAATGGCTCAACTGTCAAACGAAGACCTACCTGAGGGGATTTTTACTCCATGATCGTCCAGCTGCCTCTACATGAGACATTGAGGTAGACTGAGTCAGAGAGCCTGATCACACCGAGATGCACAAAAACACACAGACTTATGTTAATGGATAGATATACACATAAGGTGCTGAAACGCACGCATGCATTAAACAAGTACATTCCAGTGATCCATGAAAACGACAACATGAAGCAACAAACAAGACCCGGGGAACGATCAAAGACTCAAAGATCACTATTCAGCTTACCTGGAATTGGTGTGGCTGGGGATATTGGCAAGAATGGCTTTTTAAATAAGGAGGGAGAGCTGGTGAAACAAAGGAGAGACGTATACTAATAGTTAACCTTTTGGAAAAGCTAAGCAGACTTACAGCTGTAAAAATCAGAAGCAGACTGGGTGTCTCGTACCTGCTGCCAGAACCGCTGTTGCCATTTTCTGTCCTTCCAGAGGACTCTAAGGAGAAAACGTCATAAGTATAAAATATCTAGAGAAAGGTTTCCATATCATAGAGCAAAAGGACTGTAGACCGTTCTGCATTTAAAAGAATCACTGGCTCTAACCTGTGAGCTCCGTGCCATTCAGAGGCTGAACAAACTCGGGCTTTGACACTTCAAACCAACACAAGAGCTCTGCCAAAAAGCTTAGCAGATTTACCTGTGAAAGAAATAATGCAGAATTACCATCAAGATCAGAACATGCAATAAACTTTAAGAGCCAAAAGCAGGAATGACGTACCTGTAATTCAGGTGGGCTGTAAAGCATGTCCTCCAACATAAGGGGGCAGCAGCTCTTCAGACAACTTTCACAGAACTCACGAATGAGTTGCAGATTGTAAAGACTGTCGGCCAAAGACATGGATTCCTTCATACATACATCTGTGAGAGAGAGAGAGAGAGAGAGAGAGAGAGAGAGGCCAGGGTAATAAAAGAGCAGAAGGTGGAGGACAGATATAAGAAAAGATTAATACGGTTATAAAAAAAGAAAAGGAAAAAAAAAAGCAGACAACTCACAGACTTGGTCTGAACTTCGACCTGAATATGATACGACTGACTGAGAACAATAAATAACGACACGTGAGTGGAATGAAAGATACAGCCGTATGGTTTTACCTTCTAAGCGCAGCAGGCCAGGACAGTAGTAGTGTATGACAGCGGCTACGGCACAGCCGTTAGACAGATCCTTCACTTCATTCACGGCAGGAAAACAGGGCTGGAGCTTAGACAGCAGCTTATCCTTCCTGTACCGGAGCTGCACACGACAGGAAATGGGGATTTATCAGCTTCCTCAAATGAGGTTTTGTTATCTGGAGCTGGGTTTGAAACGCGTACTCTGCATATTCCCAATGTGATTAAACCGATGGCACTGAACGACCCCATCGTAGGGGCAGTTCCACTACTTTATTAGACTAACAGTAGACGCCAGGAGCAAAACTTGCACAGAAATCATGAGGCTATGGAGCAAATTCATTTCCAGTTAAATGGTATTTGTAATCATTTGTAATATAATGTGGTTTGCAGAGCTAAGTTCAGCTCAGAGAAAGGCACAGAAGCACTGATACCATGCTGTAGTAAGTGCATGTAGTGAGCCAATCACCAAGGAAATGGCTTCATGCATGTTTATGCTTAGGGCACATCCTTATCATCGCCTCCTCCCTTATTCAGCAAGTGATCACATGTGCACGGAGGTGGTATGCATTAAGTTGCGAAGGCTGTCAGCATCAGCCAGGCCTTGTGTACAATACACCGTTTTACACACAGCTCTGGATGGGTTACGCTAATAATCAAAATTACATCATTTTGCAAGAGGAATGCAAACAGAAATGAGAAATGCACACATCACTACTACACATGCACACACAATACAGAGTTTAACCTGGCAAACAATAATAATAATAATAATAATAATAATACAAGAACCTTTTTTTTGTTAAATTAACTCTAATGTTTAGAAAGAGAGTGCAAGAGTGAGAATCCATGCAGAGCACCTCAGCCAAACACAACGAGAATGAGGTCGGCTGAAATGGGGAGCAAACAGCGAGGACATTGTTAGAGGAAAGTGGGACAAGCGGGGACTCGGGAGACGAGATGAGATCTGAACAGAGGTAGCTGTGTGAACAGCCAACACCTGATACACCAGCAGAATGTGGCTTACCTACATTCACGGAAATCTCCATCATACGGCCGTGTCAATCCTAAATAAACACACCTCGCTCATGCAGGGTCAACCTCTGACATTTAATCTTCTTCATGAATCATCTGAGCTTTAATTGGATCCAATTAAAAGGGTGTGTGCCCGACACGTCTCTGCCATACTGTCTGTACCATTTTTAATGAAAGGAAGCCGATTACTAAAGTCACGATCCACTGCGTGAGATAAAGGGGTGATGGCATGGAAGATGAAAAGGGAGCGAGATAGACTTACAGGAACAAGTTTCCAGTACCAGCGGGTGGGACACTGTGCGAGACGAGTGAAGCGGGTATAGATAGAAAACAGGAGCACAGAAGAGAGCTTTTAGGTCTACCAGAGTGGGGAAAAGGAAAACACACCACAAAAGAAGTAGAAGAAGAAAAAGAAGAAGGAGATACTGTGACTGTACGTAACCTGGGGGTTTGTCTTACCGAGGCCTGGACAGGCTGTGGCTCTGTACTCTGCTGGGTTTGGTCACACTCTGTCCGTGCCTTCAGCTTCTCGTTTAACTATGTCGGAAAGAGAGAGGGCAAGAGAGAGAGAGAGAAAGAGAGAGAGAGACAGAGAGAGAGAGAAAGAGAAAGAGCGAGAGAGCAAGCGAGAGAAAGAAAAAGAGCGAGAGCGCGAGCGAGAGAAAGAGAGAGAGACCATACAATGACCCACTATTAAATTGCTGAACAAATCTCTACAACATTTACAAAACTGAGGACCAAATATCTATTTTTTTGTCATTTTTCTCCAGTCGAATCTCAATTTCATAAAATTTATACTATACTATTGGCAGATAATTGTTTTGCAGAAAACAACGATGGAGTTGGGTTAATAATACTGAAACTAGGTTAAAAATCCTTCAACACATTATCAAAAACTTGAAGGATAGTACTGAACTATCAACTCTGTAAAAGAAATGGTCAGAAGATAAAATTACAAATGGAGATAAAATGAGAATGGTTTCCACACACACAATGTGAAGAGAACGCACAAGACTGAGACTGAACATCTGTGTGTGTGTGTGTGTGTGTCTATAAGAAAACAAAGAGACTCTTAGGGAAAAAAAGCTTCAGTTTGCTGGGGAGCATAAAGATTGGACTTTGGAGCGATGGAAAAAGGTCATGTGGTCTGATGAGTCCAGATCGACCCTATTCCAGAGTGATGGGCGTGTCAGGGTAAGAAGGGACGCGCTTGAAGCGATGCACGCATTACGCTCAAGTCTAGGCTCTGAGTACTCAAAGCTAAAGGTTACTGACTGAAATAAGCATGTATAATTTTTTTTTTTACACAGTATATTTTCGCTTATCAAGATGCCACATTTTGCAGTGTGATTGTTTTGATTTTAAGTGGTGAAAGCTAATTTCCATGACCTAACATTACTTTTGATAAATCAATAAAATAAAATTTCTTTTTTATGAGTTTATGATTTGCTTTAAAAATGTTTGTTCTGTCGCAATATGACATTATTTTATCATATACATATAAATCCTACATACCTTAAACATTAAATGTAATTTTAAAGGTATGCAAAAGCAATAATTTTTTTTTTTTTTTTTTAATAAATAAAATAAACACACCGGTAGAACACAGTTAGTTATAACAGCCGTTATTTCACAATAAATGGGAAGAAATAGGGAGCAAAAATGAAGCATGACTCCACTGTAATCGCATCTGTGCTCAGGTGTGGTGTAGATGACTGACTGTTCCCATTCTGTCCTCATGGACACACCAGCGACTGCACTACACACGACTCCTACTGAAACAGGTAAAACGTGTGCAATAGTTTGCAGTGTTGCGTAATCGTCATTTTCGTGAGTTTGGCGAGGCCCAGACGATGCGTGGCTCACCGCCATGTCTCGTTTCTCAATAAAGAGATCACTGGGCCTGTGCAATTTGTTCTGCTTGAATCTTTAACCCGTGATCCAGTATAATCCAGAGTTGCAGAATGTTGGCCCTTTTGGCGAACTAAGAGTCTGAATCAGAGGTCTATCTCGCCTTATTAGTCTAAAATGCCAGAAACCAAGAGGTAAACTGGAGGGGCGACTTTGAATACCAACAACGCTGCAGCCATCTGTATCTGAGATTCCAAACAAGCAACATAAACCCTGTTTTCTGGCTGGAAGACCTGAATATCCTCCTTCTGCTGTCAATCAAAGAAACACAGATATCTGTGAGGTCATGTACAGTAAAAAGTCTTGAACCAACCATCATTTCATTATATTAATTGACTACAATTACCATTGTGTTACAATATCAAAATCACTTTTTTTGATTAAATGAAAAAGAATAAATTACATACTGATGATAAAATAGCTTTCTATCTCATTCATCTTTATTTTGTTGTATTTCTTTTTATAAAGATCCACACACAGTGTGTTTATAGTCCTGTTTGCTATTACATGTCACATGTAGGTGTGTGTATTTATTTTGAGTATGGGTGTGTGTGTGTGTATTCTAGTGCATAACATGTACTATATGCATATTGAACTGGATATAGAATGATGCCCCGTCAGGTTTGTCAAGTTTGCAGACTTAGTTTTGCATGAGATCATGTTGCGTGTTCTCTGTGAGATCTTAAGATGTTCATACAGTATTTGTGTTTTGTTTGACTGTGTGTGTGTGTGTGTGAGTGAGAGGGAGGTTTTACAGCGTTGAAGACTTACTGTGTTGACCCAGTGAAGCAGCGTTCTCTCCCAGTCATCTTCTCCCCCGAGTCTCTCCACTCCTCCGCTCGCCCTCACCGTCTCCATGGCTCCCACTGCCATTAAAGCATCCATCACTGCTAAGTGGGCGCTCTGCACCAATCACAGAGAGAGAGAGAGAGAGAGAGAGAGAGAGAGAGAGGGGAACAACTGTCAGAACATGGATGAAACACAGCCACCATTAAGGCCATCAAGCTATTATTCTTTATGCAATAAAGGAGAAGCAGAGATGTTCAAATGATGCAGCTTTAGCTGATGTCTGGAGAGACGGAAGGAAGCACTGCCACCAGGTGGCTCTGGGGTTTACAGGGGACATGTAGAGGTAATTTTCATGGAAAAAGGGAAAAAGGTCAACTGCATGTCAACTGCAAGTCCAACATGAATCTCAACTGTACTCACTAAAACTAACAATGGCACAAAAAAAAAAAGCTACAGATATTCATGCAAAAACAGAAAATACATAA